>NW_027040587.1:0-715000 GCF_037179485.1 Ochlerotatus camptorhynchus | reverse complement strand
ACCCTAGAGTGAATCCAATTTTTACTTTTGTCATTTTTGCAAAGTTTTTTTTTCTAGAAAAACCTGGAAAACCTGGAAAAACATGAGGTAAATTTACTCATCAATGAGTTACTGCACTTTTTGTGATTTATGAGTTAATTTCAAATTTGGGTCATCGCCGTGTTAATGGAGTGAACGCATTCTCATTAACGCAATTTGTTTTTGAACGAAAAAATTGCATTTGATTGTTTTAATAAATGACGTTCTCTTTCACCTTAGGCTTCATACCCAACAAACAATCGTCTATTGAAGAAACGACTTCTTGACGATTTTATTCAACTGCATGTTTAATAATACTTGCATTATTTTCAATAATAACTTCTGTTCAGGCTTTGTTCACACAAATTTGGAGAATTTATTCAACCATAACACATTGAACTATTGGTGTTGTATAAGGTATGTCGAATAGCTTTTATTAGATTTATATGAGTTGTAACAGAGTATTTACGATAACATTTTTGATTATGCAGCATTTATTAGTCATCACTGCTTCCCTCTATACGCTTGATTATCACAAATAAAAAAAGGGTTGAGCTTGGGATTGAGCTCACGACCTTCTACTTGGAAAGCTACTGATTTCGTCTTGTTGTTAGACTGAACCAGTGTTGTGCAATGATGAGTCTAATACGTCGTTTATAAAGCATATACAAAGCATGCTATTAAAACATGGACGCATAGTGGTATAAGAGCTATTATGCTGACTGTATCCCTCTTTATTCAGAAATATTGTAAAGCAATGCAATTAAATCTTATAATGGAGCTAGAAAACATTTATTAGACGTCAAATAAAGTATGTTATTAAATCAATTGTGTTGCTGCCAGCACTGCCCCGCGGTGTAACAGCAACCGAACGACATCACCGCTTCAACTGGCGAACGGTGTTACCAAAAAAAAACATCAAACGAAAAAGTTGACGGACAATGACGTGGCCGATGAGAGGTTGTCTGCAAGGTTGTCTGTAGAAAATCCTAGAGGTGAAAAGAAAGTTAGAATTCTTACAGCTAAAGTTGTACTTAAACTATCTTACCCTAAACTATAACAGATAGTTATCACAGTTAGCAGATCCCAGCTATTGCTTCACATACGAGGATTTCGGTTAGGAATTAATATTCCATACGCTCAAACCGAATAATTTTAAAGCTGTATTCGCACCCATAAAATCGAGTTTGCGAGCTGCTAATTAAAAAAGTTGTTCCCGGAACAAATTGAAAACAGTCGAATTAAAGTGTCAATGTAAGTGCAAACTACACTTATTCAGTTTGTTATTAGATCAAACTTCTGGCGTTGAATTGTGAAAACAGGTTATCGTTTATACAGCTTTTAATACGAAAATTATTCAGATCAGAGCAAACTGTGGAATAAATGTGCATCTATCGATCTCAATAAGCTTTTTTCAGCACATAATTCGACAGCTCGTTTTATTCAGCATACACTGTAAAACAGCATTTATTCAATATATATGCTTATTTGTGACTCTGAATTGTTTGTTGGGTATGTCTCGACCAACTAGCTTTTGTAAACAAAATTTGGTAAGCCCTTACAAAAGCTGATAGGCGCTTTTCAATTGTTGGTCGAGATATGTTGTGATGGAATGGTTTATCTCCCATTGTACTAAATCGTTTTATATGTTTTCTTTTGATTTCACGTGATTTGAAATATTTCATATGAAAAATACGTGGATGTAATTTATAATCAAAATTGTATAAGAATGAATGTCATCCATTGCATCAAGTATCGAGATAAAAATTTGAGTGTCACTCACTCATGAATCCTGAGTAATCCCAGGTGGTGGTGCACAGGATCACTATGAAAGATTTATATTCTGGGTGACTGATTGCTTTTTCCTTATCAGAAAGGAAGTTATAAATTGATCCGGTATCTTGATATTTGTGTTATTGATCCAAGTGAATATTTTTAAGTTTTAAATTAGCCCCTAAAGTTATTCGATTTTTTTAAATGCACCCTTTGTTTCCGAGCATCCCGGTAGCCGTAATCATTTAGAACAAAATGTTAAATAATGGCAGACTTGATTCCCGGTTCTGTCGAGGAGTAAGAAGCACCCCTGGGGCACAATAACTTTTTCGCGTTAAAAAACCTGGACCTGGAAGGATCTGTTAAAGACCATTGCTAGTTCATTGTCTGAACTAGCAATGCTGCACGATAAATCCACGAAAACATATTGCAATTGTATTAAAAATTTGCCAAAAGTCATCTTGCTGCAGTAGGAACAGTGTTCTGAACTAATAACATTGAAGCCATCATGAACAAGATGGAAGAACGTTCCCAATCAATGCTCGAACTATCCCAGAAGTACCTTGTTCCATTCTGATACAAAACTCGTCCCATGAACACCAAAACACGGTCCGTCAGGACACCAGAATAACGATATGACGAGGCATAGACAACAAACATATCGACAATTTCCACACCACATCCTCTCTTCAGCCCCTTCTTTCCGGTTTTCCGCCTGAGCACATCAGAAAGATGTCGGTAAACTTCACTCACTCACTTTGGTGGAGTGTGGCTGGCATCTCACTTTCCCCGCACCCCACACCAACCGACCGACCAACGACGACGACGAAAACCAACCGACCGACCGATGAATGTGAGCAAGTGAGAGAGTGAACCAATGGAATGTTTGCGCAGTGAAAATATTTGCCACAAAATGGTATGTCTATATGATGACGGTAAATAATTTGCCTTCGACAGAGAAGAAGTCCTTATTCTCTCTCACTCTCTAGATAGATACCTGGTGGGCGGGCGGCTTCGGTTTCTGTCAGTTTGTTCGGGAGGAGCTGGAGCAGAACGAAAAGAAATCACGTTGAAAATTTATCAGGTTGCTAAATGGAAATTTCTCGGGAAAGAAATGACGGAAGATTTCGATCCTAGTAGGCATTTTTACACTGGCCAATCAAATCGAACTCACCGATAGCCTGGTACTGCGATTCAGTGAATTATTTATGACCAGCAATTATGATTCGACATCCGCAGGGATGCCGATAAATCGAAGAGTGCTTACCACGCGTTGAATAATGAAGCAGTGGCAGTCGGGGAAAAAAAATGCATGCCCCATAAGTCAACAGTCAACCGATACCGTTCGAACGAGAGCTGGACACCGGATTGTCGCATCAATTTGTTATTGTTGTCGCTTTTTGTACGGCAGTCGGAAAATAAAACAACATTAAAAGTTCGTTTTCACAGGCCCGGTCAAACAATTTTTCCGAATGAATTTTTAATATCAATATTTAACGTTTATGTTTTTTTGTTAGCTTATTTGCTGGACATTTTTTTTTTTTTCGTTTTCAAACAACAGTAGCAAGCGGTTGTTCTATGAACGCTGGGGTGGCTGACTGGGGAGAAGAGGACGGGACATTGTTTCGATCGTTTGCATTGTTGTTGCGCTTTCATTTGGACGACAATGACAATAACTATGGAAAAATGGCTCCGGGAGAGAGAGAGAGAAAAAAAAATGAGTTGATCGACCGAATTGTTCTCGGTTTTTGTTTTCCATCGGTGCACGCTATTATCGTGTGTTTAAAACGATTATGATTCCAAACATAAATTTCCATCAATATTTGCGTAAATCAATCAATTAATGAGCCTGGCCGTGTTGGGGAGCGTTTTTTGTTACATTTTAATTAGTTTTTTTTTTAAATACCAAGCAAAGCAATTAAAAATTCCAATACATTTTCATTGTCGCAATCAGCCAGTAGGTGCTATTTTACGCCCACTTTATAGTTTGTACTTTGTACGAATTGATCAAATATTAATTGGTGGAATAAATTGGGTCCCGGCTTTGGATGAATTTGTTGCGGGAAATTATATTTCCTGAAAAAAAGGAATGTCATCAAATCGTAAATATTGTTTTAATGTGGTGGTTGAATTTCCATAATTTGTTTGATGAACGGAAACCTCCACCGCGGTTTCTACACGAAAAAAAAACGGAACGATTGTCATATAATCAATTAGTGCATATGTTGAGAGGTCAATTTGCAATTAGTCAATCTGCCTCGGTGACCCTAGCAGAGTGGAAGCTTGCAGCTCTGATTAGTGAGACAATTAACGTGAAGAATAATAATAAATAATAAAATCTAAGTTGCAAATTGATCTGCTTGTACGCTCATGTGAAATAGAGAATTTTCCAATATAATATGGGTTCTATGGTGGTTTAAATTCCAAAAATCCGCTCAATCGATTCCAAATTACGTTCTGATCACTCTCCCAAAATTTGATTTCATTTGGTAGTGATCTCATACTGCATTGGCCATTTGAAGTTTGTACGGAAATTACTATGGACAAGGTATTGTTTTTGATTTCATCTTCCTAGCCTTTTCCATAATGATTTACGGATATGTTTGCTATTTGTTCTGCAAAATTTAATCAGCTACAACTTCTCGTGATTGAAGAGCAAGAAAATTATTTATTTATCGATTTCGAAGCCAATAACTTTCTAATATTATTAACCTTGCGACGGCATTCGGGTCTTTTCCGACCCAAACGTACTATTCAATAGACTGTATTTCAGGAACCCTAAGCTCACCTAGCAGCACGCTTGTCTCTAATCGGTTGTGGAAACTTCTATACGATTTATTTCAGTCATAAACAAGTTGCTGCAACTTATTGTACTGGAAGTGTGCTACTCGGGTCAAATATCCTGAAATTTTGTGACTTTTCCTTGCTTTTGGAGTTAAAACTTCTGGTAAGGTTTCAGGATTTTAGGTGCATGTTAAGTGCCTCCTAAAAAAAAGTTGCAAGGGTTGTATACTAGATACGACCGCAGGGTTGGCGTTGGATAACGTCTGTTATGTGTTGTACTTAATTGTGTATATTATATTTTAGGAATGTTCCTTAATAACTATTTTGCGAAAGTTTGGTGGCCCTGAAAAGGGCCGTTTTGTTGGGCTGATGTTGTTGACAATGATGGAACGAACGACCTTGTTAGACGCTTATATAGTAGAACAGAAAATATCAGAGGTGTCAGATACTCGCATACGTACGTTAAGCTCTTTCTTGATAATGTTGTGGCCCTGAAAAGGGCCATTTTTCCAACGCGCTCGGCGTAGTTGCCCTTGCGGAGCAGACGGTGAATACGACCGACTGAGAACTGCAGCAGCTGGGCATTCCATGACGGCGGCCCAGTATACCGGAGCACTGGCACCAACGCACTCGGCGTAGTTGCCCTTTCACCCCCAGGCTCTGTTGCCGCTGCTCTGCTGCCGTTGCTCTGCTTCCGCTGCTCTGGTACTGCTGCTCTGCTGCTGGGTCGACGATCGGATAGACAATGATGGAACGGGCGACCTTGTTGGACGCTTATATAATAGAACAGAAAATATCAGAGGTGTCAGATACTTGCATCTGATGTCTCGGTTGGAGAAAGTATAACAATATAAAAAAATCAATCGATTTTCACCATCTTTAGACAATGGTTTACTTTTAACCATTTTTCAATAGTTTACAGAATGAAATAAATAGTTTTGAGACATTCAGCAAATTGTTAGAAATATTTCCAATCGATTGATGCCATTATCTCGTAAATCTATCGAGAGAGGGTTGAGTTATTATCGTTCAAAATCTTTTAATTTTTCGTTACGCATCCAAAATGACTGTTTTCAATTTTGTACAACCGTATGTTGCCGAAAGACGTTATCCAACGTCAAAAGCTGCATTCTCATCCTCTGGGTCTTTTAAGATCCATGATTGTTATTGCTATAAAATTAACATTTTACTTAGATTCTCAATCTACCAGCAAGAATGGCAAGGTACTTGCTTAATTTTGCCATTCGAAGGGGTCTGAACGCCATTTGGCTATTATGACTACGCGGAATCGTCTACAATCCGAATACAATCAGAGATTAAATGACTCTAAAAATAAGCATTAAAGTCGACCGTTGAACTATGACTAAAGATTGGAACGGGCAAAAATTGGTCGACAAAAAATTGTTTCTTTCAGTCAAAATTCATATCACAGAAATCTTCTTATGTTTCTTTTGGTAGTTGAATTCATTAATGTAAAGGAAAAAATATTCGTGTATTCTTTGGTTTGCCAAATCCGCCTTCCACTTATCCCCTTCCATTAAATTTTGCACTGTGGTCTCATCGACCTTATTCGCCGCCGAACGCCAGTTAGATTTTAACTGCTGCTCGTTTCCCATGGATTTATTAGTTTTTTTTTTAGATTCCGTTGGATAGGGCGGAGTTCTGGGCTGTTGGGAGAGTTGTGGTCTTTGGGTACCACAACCACGTTGTTCACATCGTACCACTGGATTGCCTTTTTCCCATAGTGGCAGCTCGCCAAGTCCGGCCAGAACAGCACAGGTCTATTAGGAATGATAGCAGTCGCTTTTCCAAGCACTCATGGACGTAGATTTCTTGATTGATGGTTCCCATAGTAATGGAAATGCCGCTTTTTAGACCACACGTGCATATGGCCTGCCAGACGAGATATTTTTTCGGGAACTTCGATAGTTTTCCTGATGCGGTATAAAACTCCTGTCCCGGAAGCTGCTTGAAATCCGCCTTCACATAAGTTTCGTCGTGAGAACGTCGGATTCTCTTGCAGCGCGAGCAAAATTTTGACACGCTGCTCCTCTTGCTTGGACGTCATTTTGAAAAATGGAGAGCAAACGGTGAAAACTCAGCATAGCAACCATTATATATACACTCAACTTCCAAATGCAGCATTTCAGGTTTTTTAAAGCATTTTTAACAGAAATACACCAATTTGAAGTTGACCAATTTTCGCGCGTTCCAGACTTAAGACCAATATGGTACTGCCGAACATTAATTTACCATATGGGGGCCATAGACGGGTCTTCCGAAAGATCCGGAACATCCATTATGAAACTCATTCTAAAGCTTAGACCTCCCATCATTCTAGTCCTCCGGAAGATCTGGAACATCTGTAAAAGTGATCAATTTGATAAACTCGTTTTACAGTTCTACGATTTTTTCAAAACGGTTCCTATTGTGCTTGAAAAGTTGTTTACGAAGTGAATTCAGCATTTGAACTTCCATTTAATCAGCTATAACTTTGCCCCAAACCACTTTTGAAATTTTTTCCCTTGACTTGTTTTCCGTCGATCTTGTTTTCCGTGCTGAGCACCAATGCTACCGACGCCAGGGAGGCAGCACCCACACCTGGACCCTACATATCGACCGACTCAGAACATCCCAGCGGCACCGACTTTTGTATTGAACTTCAAGAAAATTAATTATAAATTGTTTTCGAAGCCGATAACTTTCTAATGTGATTAATCGACTGTAATCAGGACAACACTACATCATGCACTATGAGATAATATCCAGGGTTTGTATGTCCTATTCTTCGTGTCTAGTACACCAATTTTTCCGGCGGAGAAGTTGATTAATCGTATCAGAAGGTTATCTCTCTGATTAATTGTGGTCTTGAGCAAAGTAATAGTTGATTAAATTCCACATTAGAATAGATAGCAATCTTACCTGTGAATCATGATCGAAAATGGCTAGAACGATGAGAACAAAATATTTTCTTTTACCATAAGGTCGGAAAAAAATCAAAAGTTTTACTTTTACTACTGTCAATGAATTCAGATCCCCCCCCCCTTAAAAATTCATAGTTTGAAATATTGCACATATTTTCTCATGTTGCATATTTGATGCTTTTCCTTAGACTTTTTTTAAAACTTTAGTTAAGTCTACTCACTAAACTTAACTTGTGGCATCTTTTCAAAGTTTTCCTTGGCATTTTTCCAGAGTTGTTTTCAAAATTCTCGAGATGAATTTTGGGTTTCTTTCTGAAATTCCCCTGAAAATTGTTTCCAGAGCATTCTGCAATTTATCTGCAGATTACTCTTAAGATTCTCTCTTGGCTTTAATTTTACAATACTTAGAATTTTTCAATATTCTTGCAAGAATTTGCATTAGCTTTCTTTATCGTCTCCTTGAATTATTCAGCTCAATTGAATTTCCTAGGACCTTTTTTTCGAATATGTTCGAAAATTCCCTTCATTACATTTCCTCAAATTTTTAACATTTCTTTGAAGAGTACTCAAAAAAATGTGTAACGAAAACATTTGGAATTCACTCCACAATTATTTTTCAATTCATTGTACAGTCCCGATCCTAAGTGTGGGGTCACGCTTTAAAGCATGTAAATGTGAATTTGATGATTCCGGATTAAGAAAAATCTCCAAGATTTAGGTAGCGGTGCCAGTGGTGTAGTGGTAAGTGTGATTACCTCTCACCCCAGCAGGCCTGGGTTCAATCCCAGTCGGTGCCGCCGGGATGTTCTGAGGCATAACATCTCTGATCACGCCTTCCTTCGCAAGGGAAGTAAAGCCGTTGTTCCCCCGTTCATGAGTTGATGGGTCAATAGGTAGGGTCCAGGTGTGGGAGCTGCCTCCCTGGCGTCGGTAGCATTGGTGCTCAGCATGGAAAACAAGATCGACGGAAAACAAATCAAGTACAAAAAATCATGTAAAACAAATAATCAAAATGTTATATATTGATATGATTTATTATGATACTTAATAGTAGTAGACCATAATTTCGAACATTTTTCTACTCACTGTGAAAATTTCAACCAATTTCATGGTTAAACAAAAAAGTTATACCTATGCAAACATTGCTATTCGTATACCTGTTCGTAAAAATAAAAACTGCACAAGCGCAGAAGTAAAGCAGGTGGTGTTCGTTTGAAACGCTAATAACTTTTCGGGGGTAACTCGGATTCACATCCGATCTTCAGCCAAGATGTTCCCAATACTCCAAAAGTGATACATTTTGTACACGAAGAAAATCGACCCACTACAGCGCCACCTAGAGCCGCGAATGTGAAAGTGGCTCGCTCCCCCATACATTTTGTCGATTTTCCCCATACAAATTTCAAGCCGTTTGAGCGAGGGGTTCCCGTGAACCAAATGACTTCAAATTTTGACAGGGTGATTCTGACCCCCCAAACTACCATTCCAGAGGGTAGCGTTTGAAATTCCAGACTTTGACTTTTTTTCCATATAACGCTGAAACACTCTAGTGACCATGGAAAACATGTTGCCGCCATATTGGATTCCAAAATAGCGTCTGGAATCTATATCTGGCCTCTACACGTCGTCCATTTTCGGAAATTCCCAAATTGTAGTGTATTTGACAGTTTTTCTTAAACTGATGGCCACCATCTTGGATCCCAAAATGTCGTCTGGCATATATTTCCGGCCTCTACACGTCGTTTCCTTCCAAAAATATCCATATTGTAGGGTATTTGACAGTTTTTCTTGAACCTATGGTCGCCATCTTGGATTCCAAAATGGCATCTGACATCGATTTCCGGTCTCTACACGTCATCTCCTATCCGAAAATACCCATGTTGTTGGGTATTTTACAGTTTTTCTTGAAACGATGGCAACCATCTTGGATTCCAAAATGGCGTCTGACATCGATTTTCGGTCTCTACACGTCGTTCCTTCTCCGGAAATACCCATATTGTAGGGTATTTGACAGTTTTTCTTGACCCGATGGTCGCCATCCTGGATTCCAAAATGGCGTCTGGCATCGATTTCTGGCCTCTACACGTCGTTCCCTCTCTGGAAATACCCGTATTATAGGGTATTTGACAGTTTTTCTTGACCCTATGGCCGCCATCTTGGATTCCAAAATGACGTCTGGCATCGATTTCCGGCCTCTACACGTCGTCCCCTTTCCAAAAATATCCATATTGTAGGGTATTTGACAGTTTTTCATGAACCTATGGTCGCCATCTTGGATTCCAAAATGACGTCTGGTATCGATTTCCGGCCTCTACACGTCGTCCCCTTTCCAAAAATATCAATATTGTAGGGTATTTGACAGTTTTTCTTGAACCGATGGCTGCCATCTTGGATTCCAAAATGGCATCTGACATCGATTTCTGGCCTCTACACGTCATCCCTTTTCCGGTTCCTGTTCTCACATTGCACAGCAACATCTTATATGGACAAGCTTTGGAGACATAACATATTAAGAAGTTCATGTGTACACTAGCGCCGCGTAGTGTGAGAGTTCTAAAATAATATGGCGATCATCCGAAAGGACTTAATCATCTGAACAACTTTGCTGAAGACAGTAACCTTCTATATGGCCAGGTTCTCGAGATACAGCTTATACAGGAAATTTACTTGCTCACTAGCGCCGCGTAGTGAGCGTGTTTTGAACTAATATGACTATCATCCGAAAGGACTTGATCACCTGCACAACTTTGCTCAGAACAGCAACTTTCTATATGGCCAGGCTCTCGAGATACAGTTTATATAAGAATTGCACATGCACACTAGCGCTGCGTAGTGAGAGAGTTCTGAACTAATATGGCCACCATCCAAAAGGACTTGATCACCTGCCCAACTTTGCTGAAGACAGTAACTTTCTATATGGTCAGGATCACGAAATATTCTATGCTGGAAATATGATCCATATATTATAGCGCCCGTCATAAGTAACATAAAAGTGAAGCGCCTCTAGCGGCGTAGTTCTCAATTTACCCCAAATCCAATGGCACAGGCTTGTTGGTCTAACCCAGTACAGCAACTTTGTCCAAGACAGTATAGCTTTATGTATTGAAACAAATGAGATAATCCACTACAGCCCCCATTAGTGAAAATCCCATAAGCTGTGGGTATCCTTATTCGCGGATAGCCCGGCAATAAGGATCCGGCAATAAGAGATACCGGCAATAAGGAATCCGGCAATAAGGATTCCTGACTGTATGTTTTTACAAATCATTGCTTAAAAAAGTCACATCCAATCGAATAAAAATGCTTTTCAGGAGCTATATAATCCGTGTGTTATTTAAAGTTATTTGGATTTTAACGTAAAAATGTTTAAAAATTACATAACAAAAGATAGCTTCCTGTAATATGCTTAATTAAAAAGGTTATAAAAAATCCTACCTGTAGTGAAAATAACAAGTTAGAAACATAAAAAAATAACAAAAATCATACAACAACTTTTGGACAATTTTTTAACTGTTTGTGTAAAGTTTTTTTTTGTTAAATTTACATCAGAAAACTATTTTGTAGACTATAAAAAAAATATATATGTATAATTTCAAAAATTTCACCAAACGTTATTGTTTTAAGTTTTTTGGTTTTCTATACACTTATATATCCGGAGTGATTTGAGATTTGGGTGTAATTGCTTTTGTAAACAAACGCTTCACTTGACGATTTCTCGCGAATAAAAGCTCAGCCTAGAAAATTAACAACACAAACAGGTAAAGGAATGATTCATCTATTATGTTGTGTAATTTGATTCCGATATTTAGCTTTTATTCGCGAGAAATCGGCGACTGACGTGTTTGTTTACAAAAGCAATTACGCCCAAATCTCGAAGCTCTCCGGATATGAGAAATATTCATGAAATATTGAAAAAGGTAATTTTTTTGTTATTTATGTTTTAATTTTTAGCTCAGAATTACTTGACGGTTCTTAAATTGAAAACATTTTTTGAAAGGTAATTATTTTTTTCATAAAACTAGGTCTCAGACGATTGGAAATGAAATTTTTATGTTATGATTTGTTGAAAAATACCGAAAACGTCATTATAAAGATTTTTTCGGGAGCCAAAAAGAAATATTTTTGAGCTCAGGTGTAAATAATTCTGTAAAGTTTTATGCAAATCCAAGAAGCTCGAGTCTGAAATTAATTTATTTTTGCTTTTTGGCATGGCAATACTCTATATTTAGAAAAGTATTATGAGAAGCACATTTGCATAGGACGTTAGTTATATACTTGCAATGGCATAGAAGCTTTCTACTTACCGGAGAGCAAAATTTTGGACCCTAAGAGTTCTCTTTCAATTCTTTGTATTGATCCGACAATTCTCTCTTAGCTCTCCATAAGCTGTTTATTTTGTTTCCATAATTTTGTATGTACCCGATGGAAATCTTCAAGTCCCTAATACATGGCATTCACTTTCGAATGGTCCTGAAGTCTTTTCAAAATTATCTTAGAAATCTCCTAAAATTTTCCATGACGCTATTCTCTCGGAACACTCTTCCATGTTCTCTTGGAACTCTTCTCGGATTCCCATTGAAACTATTCTAAGAGTTGCCTAGGAATTTATTTTGAGCTATCTTTAGAATTCCCTCCTTTGAATTGTCTCCTGAAATTCCTTAAAGCTCTCATAAAAATGTCTTTCCTCTCTAGAATTTGTTTAGAGATATCTACAGAGATTGATTTTTAAATTGCTGCATAGCTATCCTTTAATTTATCCACATAATTGGCTGTATGTTCGGTCAAGAATGTCTTTAAAACTTTCTTCAGAAGACCATTAACTGCTCCTTAAAATTCGCAAGGAATCTTAATCATACGCTTTTAATATCAACAAAAACAAATTGGAACAAATTATCATGCTTGATATTGATTTAACAAGCTCCTTCTATATTGCGAGACTATTCACAACATGTAAAAATGAAGCTGAGAGTTGACTCGACTCAAAAATGATTCCGTTGCCAATCGTTTTCCTAGAAAGAGAATATATAGTTTGCTATCTCTCTTTACTCTTCACCGATGGCAGACACGAAGCTACTGCTGCCAGCAATAACGGCAATTTCGGGTCGCGTTCGGATGTAAAGCAAAACTCATGACACTCAAACTCACCATGGTTTGGTTAAGCTGGGTTTAGACAGGGCAAGTCAATTGATCAAGTCAGGTGAATTCAACTGACTTGAACGCGAATTGAACGTGTAAACCATGCCATTCAACTGACTTGCTCAACTCACTTGAATTGAAAAAAGTTGAACCAGGCTCAACTTTTCAAGCCAATTGAATTTAACTGAGTTGATCATTTGACTTGCCTAATCTAAACTCAGCTTTAGAGTTGTAGCAGGTGAGTTTTGTTAGCTTGATATTCGTTGCTACGATATCACAGCTTGTAATATAATCCGCAGTTGCTTGCTTGTTGATTTTTTCCTACGATCTTGCACATTGGTGATTTGATTCACAATTTAAAATTTCTTCAGAATATTGAAATGTCCAAGAATCAGTATAAACCATTTTCATGAATTCAGGCTCCATGGGTGACTTCGCCTTCCTTACCTCAGTCGATAAAGGCACAGCCATAGAGCAAATTTTTCCACTTCCCTGGGCATATAGTATTATTGTAATTGACACCTAATAATACTAATGCAAAAATGGTACAGGCTTAGAATGCTCTCAATTAACAACTGAAATAACACCAAGTTCAAAGCTGGTGTATAGTTCAAGAAAGGACGTAATAAAGCCAAAGAAGAAGAAGGGTGACTTCGCAAGCTTGAATTGCTTCATCACATGCTTCACATTTAGCTTCTCGATGTAGTTCTGCAATTGAACCCTGTAGACTTCACCATCCTACTACACTTTCATTCCGAGTTCGAAAATGAGTTCATATCTCCTCCCCGGACAAGTCACGAATGATTCACTTAAAATTCCCCATATCAGGCAAGAATCATTTTCTTATGGTGAATGGTGGCATTCGAATGGTGAAAAGGTTTTGGGTATCTGAAGAGCTTTTTCCAAGACAGAAACTTACCAGCTGGTCCGGATCGCCAGATATAGTAAATGCTGGAAATTTGCGGTTAGTGGCGTCACCCGTCGTTCAGGCGTAATGTGAGTGCCACAAGACGATGGTTCGATTCCGCTTCAGCTGGTGGAACTTTTCGTAACCCAAAAATATCCCTACTTGGTACTCTGGGTGTTGTGTGGTGTCCGTTGTCTAGTGTTAAGTGTTAACCTATGTACTATTTTTTACGATTTAACAGGTTCAGATCATGTCATGTTTACTAAACAAAATTCTACCTACTAAATCTTCTTCTATCTATATTTGATACATTTATGACACATTTTGTGTTTTTAGATATGCTAAAGAGCCTCGAATACCCGTTTCCTTGATACCTATACACTCCGCAGAATATCGATGTTATTCTTTGTCAAATAGTGCTCCTTAGGGAAAATATACTCTGCAACGTTAGATATGAAGTCGTAATGATGTATTTCTCAATCTCCTCTCTAAGTCTTGTTTACCCCAGCAACCTTGTTTACAAAGTCATTTCTGCCCAAGTTTCCCAATAATTTGCTATGCTTTAGAATATATTGATGAAGGTCATAATCTCGAACAAAATGTCTGTGCTCGGAATAGAGATTTATAATTTCAAAGGATACAAAATTATGAAATTTGAATTCTTATTGCTTCAATTGCTTAAATAAAAAAAAACAAGTAAAAGGGTTTTAATGTTGCATTTCTTTACCATAGCTCAAAGTTCCCTAGGTTAGCTCTTTATCATGAAAGTATGTCCTCAGGAGACCTCAATCCTAAATTTCTCCAAATGTTAATTATCCTTATCAATTCTTAAACTTTATCGAAGTTTAGGATCACGAATATTTTTATAAGTCCCAAAATCATGAAATTGTATCAAGTCATATATTTTTCATTTTCTTTTCAAGTCAAGGATTTGAGAAACAAAATCACAAATATGGGATCAAGATTTGTCTAAATACAAGATTCTGAAAATTGCCTCAGAGAGTCGACCGGATAATATCGAACAGGTAAGGGATGAGATTTAAGTTAAGAACGATGTCATGGTACTGTAGCTCATAATAGAATTGAACAATGTAGATAACAGATTGCCTGAGCCTAACTAGCAGCAGCAGTATCTCCAACAGTAGGAGGTGGAGCCTTTTTACTCGGATCGAACAATCGATCCACAAATTTTTACAGAATGTGTTAAATTCTCGTGATAAATTGGCTGTATTGACAGATTTTCTGTGAGACTGCAATATTATTTCCCACTTTAATCTCGTTCAAATATTACGTAATACTCCTCACCATCCCTCTTAAACGGGGGAGTTTGGTAAAGAGAGATGATCAAACCGATTTGTATCTTCCTAAAAAGTTGTCCTTGCTCGCTTTCTACTCTCTAAATACAATTTTCATACGGCCGTACTCGAACGGAACTATCAACTCTATACTTTCATCTCCTCATCTATCGTTTAAAAAGTTGCAAGGGTTGTTTACTAGATACGACCGCAGGGTTGGCGTTGGATAACGTCTGTTATGTGTTGTACTTAATTGTGTATATTATATTTTAGGAATATTCCTTAAGAACTCTTTTGCGAAAGTTTGGTGGCCCTGAAAAGGGCCGTTTTGTTGGGCTGATGTTGTTGACAATGATGGAACGGGCGACCTTGTTGGACGCTTATATAGTAGAACAGAAAATATCAGAGGTGTCAGATACTCGCATCTGATGTCTCGGTTGGAGAAAGTAGAAGAATATAAAAAAAATCAATCGATTTTCACCATCTTTAGACAATGGTTTACTTTTAACCATTTTTCAATAGTTAACAGAATGAAATCAATAGTTTTGAGACATTCAGCAAATTGTTAGAAATATTTCCAATCGATTGATGCCATTATCTCGTAAATCTATCGAGAGAGGGTTGAGTTATTATCGTTCAAAATCTTTTAATTTTTCGTTACGCATCCAAAATGACTGTTTTCAATTTTGTACCCCCGTATGTTGCCGAAAGACGTTATCCAACGTCAAAATTACCACTTTAGTCTGTTATTTGAAATTAGCATTTTCAACTATGTAAATCGTTGACTTCACGCAGATTTAAAACAAAACATATAGTCAAAGTTAATTTAAATGTTAATCGGACAACCGGGAAAATAACCACAATTGTGTTAAAACCCGTTTGTTCCTGCGTTCGAATTCCTTAAAATTTGACAATGTTTTAACAACTTTGAAAAAGTTAGCACAGACCTCTGTAAAGGATTTTTATGAATTGTTCTCAAATTTCTTTTAGAATCATTTCCCCTCACAGCGTTCTTTTCAGAGTTTCTAAGCTTGAATTTTATTCTCTATAACATTTCAGAACACTCTCAAAATTTTAACCAATTCATCCCAAGTTTCGTTTTGAACAAATTCACTGAAGCTTCTGTAGTATCGGTTCAATAGTCCTTGCTTAACCTTGAGTGTAAATGATTTTGAGATACAGCATACCTGCATTAACAAAACCTTGACATAAGTGTTCCTGTTTTTGGAATATGACTTTGAGACGCAACAGAAATAAAGAGTTAGCTATTTTCTTAATACCAACGAAAACAGAGGTGTATTTTGTATGGATCCGAAGCGTGACTCTACAGCTTCCTTTTATAATTGTATTTAAAATCTGCCTGAACCCACCTTAGAATTTCCATGCAGCTCACGTCAGAATAATCTTGCAATTCTGCTCATAATTATCCTGGAGCTTTCCTCTAAATTCACTTTGAATTCTCAAAAAATTCTTCACGATATGCCCGTGGAATTATACTCGAAATTCTCATAAAACTCTTCTCAGAATTTTTATGGAATTTGATTCCCTTGGTATTTATCGCAGGATTTCCTTGCAACTATCTTTAGAATTAACTTGAAATTATCTTTCAAATTCAATACTCTTGGAATTTCCTTGGAGTTTTCATCACAACTCTTTTAAAATTATCCGCATAACTCATTTGTAATATTAATTAGAAATGGACCTGGAATCCTCTTCAAAATTGTCATGCAATTTTCCACAGAACTATCTAAAGATTCTAATCTAAACTCCCACCATTGACTTGGAGTTCTAGGGAAATCTCTCCTAGTGTTCTTAAAAAAATATTTCTTGGTATTTTTCTAGGAAATGCGTTGTTGTTATCTTCAGATTTATTTCTGAAATCTCTTTGAAATTCTCTTAATATTTAATTCATCAAAATGACTGCATCCTGAAAATTCAGTCCAAGGGTATTGAAATTGGTCCAGAATTTTTTTTTCACGATTCGTCGTCGAAAGTCACGGGTCTTTACCGGTTTCCCCTATTTTCTGGATCGCTAGTCACCCTGCAATAAATGCAATATTTCTATTACTTTTTTCCCTATTACAGATTACAGATTTCAATACCATGCAATGAAATTTTCCGACGGTAGCTCTATTTACGGTTTGAGATTAGCATTTTAAGTCGACATTTCATTAAAAATAGGTGTAACATTGTGCATCTGAAATATTTCTTTGCTTTTTTTTAGCGTTCTGAAGAAAGCCCTGCCTTAGCCGCAGATAGCTTTGTCGGCTAAGGTACGGTATTACCAAAAATCAATACGAAACTAAAGATTTTAAATTGGCTCACTACTTGACTAGCCTATTGGTCCCAAGCAAACGATTAACGTACTCCATTCTAGTCGAAATTCTAGTACTACGCAATGTTTGTTTTGATTTGCTATGAAAGTTTGACAGATAAAATGAGGGGTTATTGGTTTTCCTATGTTTCGAGGGGTGAATCGATTTACTTGGGACCGAAGAGAGTACCAGAGCTGAGCCAAAAAGTTGAGCACGTTTCTTCAGGACCTGCTGGTCTTAGAGTTACCTCTATGGTATTAAGGTAACTCTAAGACCAAAAGGTCTCGAAGAAACGCACTCAACTTTTTGGCTCAGCTCTGGTACTCCCTTCGGTCCCAAGCTAATCGATGCACCCCTCGAAACATAGGAAAATCCACGAACCCCTCATTTTATCTGTCAAACTTTCATAGCGAATCAAAACAAAGATAGTGTAGTACTAGAATTTCGACTAGAATGGGAGTACGTTAATCGATTTGCTTGGGACCAATAGGCTTGTCAAGAAGTGAACCAATTTAAAATCGTTTGTTTCCACCGGTTGGTATTACTAAGCCAGAGGAGGCTAGTTCGATTTTTGGTCCGCTCTTGGTATTTTTCGGGTTGGAAAATTTGTCGACCTCCCTGGGCATAGAGAGTATCATTGTGCTTGTCACATGATATATAATTTCATGCATTTGTAATGGCATCGAAAGATCACCATTAATAACTTTGGAAGTGCTTCAAAGTATTCTGTTAATTGACACAGTCCTCAATCCTAAATTTAGGTGGGGAACTTGTTTATGTTTCGCAATATATCCCTATTTTAATATCAATACTTGATTGCAATTTAGCGGTTGTTTGATTTTTTTTTTTCTCCCGGACCAGAAATTTGTGGCACCTTGAGTAATAATGTTTAATTTCAGTTTATTTACGCGCTGTAAGGTGCTTGAAAGAGCTCGGCACGGTCAGTGTTGATGTTGGTTCGCTCGCAACTATTTTTGTAAAAATTTTAGTGTTTGAAATCGAAATTGATATCGAAACTGTACCAATAGTGCTTCGGAATGTGTTTCGCATTTGGGTGTGGTGAAATTCGTGCATTCCCGGTTGATTTTCAGTGGAAATTCCGGGTTTGCTTTCGCGAGAGTGACGTATATTGGATCGGTTTCATTGCACGGGTGTGTTTTTTTTTGTAATCAGCGGTTGAAAGTGTGCTTGTGATTTTCATTGTCTACCGAACGGCCGGTTCACCGTGTTCGGATGTCACGCTTTCGGCGTGTAGTTCTTTTCGAGAGTATCGTCACCGTGTGCGAGTTTGAAGACGGTCCGGTTGGTAAATTAGCTTGGGAAAGTGCTGATCATGTGTCCGTCGCGAGTTTTGATGGTTATTTGGTGGCCGACGTTGCCGTGAATCAGCGAGTTTACGACTTGCTAAAGTGCTCATCTGCTGGTCTCTCGCCAATGTCGAAGATTGTTAGCAAGGATGCCTCGCTGGATACGCCCAAGACTAGACGGGCGGTAGCTGGTGGCCGTGAACTGTTCCTGGGAAAAGCACTAGACGCGAACCTCCTCCCAGATGACCATGTTAAAATACAATTTCCAATTTGTAAGAGGGCATATTGGATGGTAGGCACCTTGCTTTTCCAACGCGAGGTTACACACACACTGACACCGCAAAGGCAGCCGATGTGCCACTCGGTACATAAGAAGAGTGAAGTTTATGAGTCGCTAGTAGAACAGGACCATGAAATGTAATACACTCAATGAAGCATAACAATGTATCTGATAAAAACCTTTTGATAATAGAGAATATAAGTTGTAGGAAATATTCCTAACTGCGTTCTCATTCTAAAGTGGTCATATTGATGACAGACTATTTGCGGATAAAAGAGAGAGCTTATCTCAGGAGGCGCAGATTTGTCTCTGAGAATTCTCATTGGATCAGGTGGTGATTTTCCCACTGAGTCTAAGTCAGAATAATTTCTGATAAACCACTGCTGCCTTCAGGTGGTGAATCTTCCCACTGAGTTTAAATATAACAGACCATGGCAATGCAAAAAAGTTTGTTTTCATCGAAGGAAGTATTACAGCAAGGTTAATTGCTATTGGATATTTTTGCAGACGGTGAAAGATGGCAGACATGAAGCCAGGCAAAGGTGTTGTATCCTAGATAAGTGGTAGGTTGCAGATTTGTTGTTGTCGTCGTCGTGGGCGCCGTCGTATTCGCCGTTGTATTCGCCGTCATAAATTAACCATCAACCGCTGAAACTATATGAACTATCGGGTGTTTCTGTTGTTCATTACACACCAGGTAAGAGCTTGGTCATGTTTTACCGTGGAGTGTTGCGGTTTTGAGATGCTCGATACCCCTGTAGGGATCGGTTTTGCTTGATGAGCAGAATATCATGGGTTTAATCTCAGGAGGTCTCGGCGAAGCTTTTTTTTGCCGAGATTTGTGTGGCCGGGCTCGGTGGAGGGAGCTATGTGCGTAAGTATATCACATAATTAGATTTACATAATAATAATACATTTTTTTATCATTCATGCTGAATGTACGGATTCAAATTATTTTAGCTTGCTTTCAGCTCTTCAATGATGAAACATCTTGAGAATTATATTATAACCAGCGAATCTAAACACATAAAGCAACCAACGATACAGACAAAACTGTTGCTACGACTACCATGAAAAACTCCCCAGACAACCAGAATGCACGTATATTCAAAATAGTTTTCGTGATGTACAAACATATATACAAACAAATAATTCGTATAGAATGCAAATAAATGGCTTATACGTACAAAAGTGGAGGCCATATACGTGCATATTATAATTTAATTTTAAACGAGTTGATTATACATCATATTCGATTTAATCTGTAATAACAAATTAATTTTGAAAAGTCTTACGATGTAATCCGATTTAATTTATGATACAGTACGACGGAAAAATGAGTCATCGCATATAAGTCGGAAATTTGGATTCTATACGATTTAACTTAAACATAATGCGAGGTACGCCATTCTTATAAGCGATTTTGACTTAAACTGTAGGAATTTACGATACTGTCTGTACATTGTTATACGACTTATGGTTGTCTGGGTCGCTCTGCAACATATCTCGATCAGGGTGGTAGAAGGATAATGATATGCTTTGTTGCAATATACACGGATGAGGACATAGCTTGAACTGAATCGAGAAAAGACATGACAAAAAAATTCCCATTCACACGTGTATCATCTTCGGCTTTACTTCGTGAAGCAGCTTGCCGACCATTTGCTCGGTTCCTTCTACCGCCCCGAGTGAGCTGTGTCGCACGGGCTGCTTGTCATGAAAAAGTATGAAGAAGATTATATCATTATTGCTTTCCACTTCTGATATAGCGTTATTATTCGGTTCGTTAGATCGTTTGTCATTTTGTCATTTGGAGATATTTTTGATTCCTTGATTCTAACAATTCATTTAAATTATTAAATTTTGTATTTTTATTAAAAATATTCACTTTTTCAAAAAAAGATTCAAGATTTAAAAAAAAAAACTTTTTAACCTTCTGTTGACCCGGTTGTAGGTTGTATGAAAATGTATTTTCAGTTCTTCGATTATGGAACCCTTTTAGATTAACATTATAATGATTCTCTTTTCTTTTCAGCTCTTTGATGACGGAACATCTTAAGATTTATTTTGTAATGATTCAACCTTTTCAGCTTTCGCCTTGGTTGAATCTATTGATTTGATTTGTTTAAAATAGTTTGCAGCTCTTTGATGATGGATCTGTGGATTGATACTATAATTATGATTTTTATTTCAGCTTTCGCTGAGGCAAATCCAGAAATTTAGCTTAACATAAACAAACACTCTTAATGCAGCGTATCGTCTACCAAAACGAACCCAACCCTTATATCGAAGACAACAAATCAAGAAGACTGGCAAGACAGGCAACTCTTCCATTTTCTCATACAAACGCTATGAGAAAGGTACAATTGCGTCATCTGCCGCTCAAAGGTGAATGCTTCGAACGAATTTTATAGCAAAGATTACATCCTCAGAAGAAGGGTTTGTGTATTTGCTCATTTTTCTATGCGTTGCTTCCACCTTCACTCAAGCGCAGCGCTACTGTATCTGTCGCTTGGATTCTGACAAAGTTGCCAGTCTTCTTGATTTGTTGTCTTTGCTTATATCCAACATCCCAGTGTTTCCTCGTGGAAGAGTAGAGGATTTCTCGGCTTCGTACAACGTCAACATACTTACCTTACCAATCAGGCTAAGGCCTTGTTGTCCTCTGCTGTCCGAAGAAGTCGTCTCCACTCTACTCGATCCATGGCCACAGTTCGCCAGCCTCGTAGTCTGCGAAGGGTCCGCAGGTCACCTTCTACTTGGTCGATCCACCTTGCCCGCTGCGCGCCTCTTCTTCTTGTTCCTGTTGGGTCGCTTTCTAGAACCATTTTCACTGGGTCGTCGTGCGGCATTCTTACGACGTGCCCAGCCCACCGTAGTCGCCCAATTTTTGCAATGTGGACGATGGATGGTTCTCCCAGCAGCTGGTGCAATTCGTGGTTCATTCGCCTCCTCCACGTTCCGTCATCCATCTGCACTCCACCGTAGATGGTACGCAACACCTTCCGTTCGAAAACACCAAGGGCGCTCCACGAGCATAGTCCAGGTCTCGTGGCCGTAAAGGACCACCGGTCTAATCAGCGTCTTGTAGATAGTCAACTTCGTGCGGCGACGAATTTTATTCGACCGGAGCGTCCTCCGGAGTCCAAAGTAGGCACGATTCCCTGCCATAATGCGTCTTTGAATTTCTCTGCTGGTATCATTTTCGGCGGTCACCAGTGAGCCCAAATACACGAACTCATCGACCACCTCGATTTCGTCACCGTCAATCTGAACTCGGGGTGGGAGGCTAACATTGTCTTCCCTAGAACCTCTTGCTTTCATATATTTTGTCTTTGATGCGTTGATGGCAAGTCCAATCCGTCTAGCTTCAGCCTTCAGTCTGATGTACGTTTCCGCCATGGTCTCAAAGTTCCGTGCCATGATTTCGATGTCATCAGCAAAGCCAAGAAGCTGGATGGACTTCCTGAATATCGTGCCACTCGTGTCTATCCCAACTCTTCTGATCACACCTTCTAACGCGATGTTGAACAGCAGACACGAAAGTCCATCACCCTGCCGTAACCCCCTTCGAGATTCCAAGGGACTCGAGAGTGTCCCCGATACTCGAACAACGCACATCACTCGATCCATCGTCGCCTTGACCAATCGCGTCAGTTTATCCGGAAATCCGTACTCGTGCATAATCTGCCATAGCTGATCTCGATCGATTGTGTCGTATGCGGATTTGAAATCGATGAACAAATGATGTGTGGGCACGTTGTATTCGCGGCATTTCTGCAGAACCTGCCGAATCGCGAAAATTTGGTCCGTGGTAGCGCGGGCACCCATGAATCCCACCTGGTATTGCCCCACGAACTCTCTTGCATATGGTGACAGACGGCGGCATAGAATTTGGGAGAGTACCTTGTAGGCGGCGCTCAGCAGTGTGATCGCGCGGTAGTTGCAGCAATCCAACTTGTCGCCCTTTTTGTAGATTGGGCATACGACACCTTCCATCCACTCCTCCGGTAATATCTCCTCCTCCCAAATCTTGGCAATTACCCAGTGCAGCGCTCTAGCCAGTGCTTCACCACCGTATTTCAATAGCTCACTTGGTAGTTGATCTACACCAGTTGCTTTGTTGTTCTTCAGCCGACCGATCTCCTCCTCAACTTCTTGAAGATCAGGGGCCGGTAGCCTGTCGTCTTCTGCGCGTGCTCCAAGGTCTGTTGCCGTGCCACCTTCGTTTTCTGCTGCTTCACCGTTGAGGTGCTCGTCATAGTACTGCTTCCACCTCTCAATCACCTCACACTCGTTCGTGAGAAGGTTACCGTCCAAGTCCTTGCACATATCGGCTTGCGGCACGTAGCCTTTGCGCGAACTATTTAGCTTCTCGTAGAACTTCCGTGTGTCGTTTACGCGGTACAGATTTTCCATCGCCTCGCGATCTCGATCTTCCTGCTGACGCTTCTTCCTTCGGAAAACCGAGTTTTGTCTGTTCCGCGCTTGTCTGTATCGCTCCACATTCAATCTCGTGCGGTGTCGCAGCATTCTCGCCCGTGCTGCATTCTTCTCCTCTACTAACAGTTTGCATTCGCCGTCAAACCAGTCATTTCTTCGGTCCGGGATTGCAGTACCTAGTGCCGCTACAGCAGTACTACCTATGGCTGAACGGATGTCCCTCCAGCCATCTTCAAGAGAAGCTGCGCCAAGCTGCTCTTCCGTGGGTAGTGCAACTTCCAGCTGCTGCGCGTAGTCCTGGGCAACTCCGGTGTCCCGTAGTTGCTCAATGTTGGGTCGTGGCGTTCGACTTCGACGTGTGTTATGCACCGTCGAGAGTTTTGAGCGCATGCATACTGCAACTAGGTAGTGGTCCGAATCTATGTTCGCACTGCGGTACGTGCGGACGTTGATAATGTCGGAGAAGAATTTCCCGTCGATTAGAACGTGATCGATTTGGTTTTCTGTGTGTTGGTCAGGTGATCTCCAGGTGGCTTTGTGGATATCCTTGCGGGGGAAAAAGGTACTTCGAACTACCATACCCCGGGAGGCTGGAAAGTTCACGCATCGTTGGCCGTTGTCGTTCGATACGGCATGCAGGCTGTTTGGCCCGATTGCCGGTCTATACATTGCCTCCCGTCCTACCTGAGCGTTCATGTCGCTGATGACGATTTTGATGTCCCGTTGCGAACAGCCGTCGTACACCTGCTCCAGCTGCGCATAGAACGCTTCTTTCTCGTCGTCGGGTCTCCCTTCGTGTGGGCAGTGCACGTTGATGATGCTGTAGTTGAAGAAACGGCCCTTAATCCTCAACTTGCACATCCTCGCGTTGATCGGCTGCCAACCAATCACGCGTTGGCGCATCTTACCCAGCACTACAAAGCCGGTTCCCAGCTCGTTGGTGGTGCCACAGCTCTGGTAGAAAGTAGCCGCTCGATGCCCGCTTTTCCATACCTTTTGTCCCGTCCAGCAAAGTTCCTGCAGTGCTACGACTTCGAAGTTGCGTGGTTGAAGTTCGTCATAGATTAACCTATCGCAACCCGGGAAGCCGAGCGATTTGCAGTTCCATGTTCCGAGTTTCCAATCGTAGTCCTTATTTCGTCGCGTAGGTCTGTGCCGATTGTTCCGATCCGTATTTCTTTCTTCGGTATTTGCAACTTTGTTTTTTTCCAGGGCGGCTTGTTGGGCCTGCCCCAACCCCCTGTCTCGCCGGGGGACCATCGTGCACAGCTCTGTTTAGAGTCCCACGCTGGCACTAGGACGGTGATCAGCCGCTCCTAACATGGAGAACAGACGCCGTTTTGAGCCGCACCTCCATGGTGAGCAGACGCTCAGGTTTGGTGAAGCATTCCCTCTATCACCGTACTATGGTTACCGCGCCAGTGTTCGCGTCGCACCTCTTCACTTTGCTATTGCCGGACCAGCTGTGTCCATGTTTCAGCTGGTAGTCTTTTGTTATCATATGACTCGAGGAGGCGTGAAGTAGGAACTTGTGAGGACCAGGGCTAGGTATTCCGCTCCTTCCAGGTTGTCAACTCACCATTTTGTAGCCCACAACGTCAACATATTCCTACTTATTCCTTAATTGACATGCATTCGAACACGGCCGGCGCTGGTATTGCTTTTTAAAAGTATGGGGTCACCAGTTTTTACACATTGAGGATGAATGCCAGTCCCAAGCATCATCTGTTGGTTATCTGTGTAATAACAGCTGATCTGGCAGTAACGGAGTTGCGGGCACGGGCGGTCAATCATGCTAATGCTCATATTTCACGCAGCTTCTACCAAAGCCCTGACAGGTTCGTGTTGACCGTCTACAATTATAGTTATCACGTAAGGAGGAAAGAGATACCTGCGATGGGTCGAAAAAATTCTACGAGGAGGCCTGTTGCTGTTGGTGCAGGTCCATTTGTTTATTTGGGTGAGATCATTCCTTTTTATTTATTTATGCAGTAGCCCCTCCATATCGTTAGGACATCCATTCAGCTTATCGTTTACCAAAACGAACCCCGCTACAAACCCTACCCGTTTACCGAAGACAACAAATCAAGAAGACTGGCAACTTTGCCAGAATCCAAGCGACAGATACAGTAGCGCTGCACTTGAGCAAAGGTGGAAGCAACGCATAGAGGCATTAGCAAATTCACAAACCTGAGGATTTAAGCTTTGCTATCAAATTCGTTCGAAGCATTTACCTTTGAGCGGCAGATGACGCAATTGTACCTGTCTCATAGCGTTTGTATGAGAAAATTGAAGAGTTGCCAGTCTTCTTGATTTGTTGTCATCGCTTTTACCCAACATCCCAGTGATTCCTTGTGCAAGTGCAGAGGATTACTCGGCTTCCATCAAAGCGAGTGTCACGTCAACACATTCCTACCCATTCCTTTCTTGACCTGCGTTCGTGCGCGGCCGGTGCTGGTATTGCCCAGTTTGAGGTCACCCGTTTTTTACACATTGAGGATGAAGCATCGTCTATTGGTTCTCTGTTTAATTACAGCTGATCTGGCAACCGTGAGCGGTCAATCATGCTGATTTTTTTTTCCTTTGGTTTGTTTTCCGTCGATCTTGTTTTCCGTGCTGAGCACCAATGCTACCGACGCCAGGAAGGCAGCTCCCACACCTGGACCCTACCTATCGACCCATCAACTCATGAACCGGGGACCAACGGCTTTACTTCCCTTCCGAAGGAAGGCGTGATCAGAGATGTTATGCCTCAGAACATCCCGGCGGCGCCGAATCATGCTGATGCTCATACTCATATCTGATTGCAATTTAGCGACCAAATGTAATAGGCTTTGTATTAGCATATTTTGAAATCCTGAATTTGGCCAAGTTCTACTAAGCATGAAATCCAAAATGACCAAAATATTAGGCTTTAACACTCTTGGGTCATTCGTGACTTGTCCGGGGTGAGATTTGAACTCGTGACTTTGGCGTGAGCGGTATGCTAACCACTACGCCGGGCTCGCTACCAAACTTCTACTGTATCTTAAATCAATACCAAGAAAAATGCAGGAGAAAATCACTAAACGGCTTAACGGATCCTTTTTTCATCGACTCCACAGCTCTGAAAATGCCGCATTAAGGGGTTTGACCAAGTCAGAAACTGGCTACTTTCCCGGGGGCACCTGAAACCAGTCAACTATCGTCAGAGCTAGAGTGAAAGTGCAGGGAAGATCAGACATGAAATAGAAATGAAATGACTCATTGCATTGCATTGGGCGCTTAAATGAATTCAACAACCATGACTAAATGACCGCTATCGAATTTAAATTACGACACCTTGTTCAACTCAATTAAGTGTCCATCAATGTCCCTCAGCCGCGGCAACATTGTCATAATTAGTATTCCGGAAACACAATTAATCGAGAGACACCTGGAAGTCGCGAACAGACGAGAAAGTGGAATCACTTTCCAAACGCCGAGAGAGAAAGATCAATCTCGAATTTATCGAAAAAGAACTTTTAATTTGATTTTCCAATTTTCATTACCACATTTTGCGTTTCTTTTCCTTTACTTCCACAATGAGGACAAAGAAACTTTTTACTCTCCATTCTTTCGGCTGCTGGTGGCTAGGTTGGTTCAGTGCGGTGACACCGAGTGAAATCGACGCTAATGGGAAACTGTGACAGCAGCACCATCAGCGAGTTAAATCAAACAAATTTAATTGATTCCAATTTGCCACTAATGAATCAACCTGGCTCGCTGTGTGACATGGCTCCGGAATGGAGTAAAAACGCAGTCCTTTTGGCTTCGAACCGTGATCGATTATAAGAAAGTTTCCCGCACCCATTCAAGTGTGAAATGTTCTTCCTCGCTTCCTGCTTTAGGGTGTCGATGGAGGTCACATTTTGGGGGGGCGGCTGTCTTTGTTTGTAAGTCAACCATCGATCGGTCCGAGCCATTTCGACTTTTAATTAGCATGCTGTTCAAACAGTTGGACTTTGCCGGGCTAACCGATGATGATGATGACGATGATGATGGTGACAACCAGGAAGCATAACGATAAACGACTCATGCCGTTATTGTTGCCATCGTTTTCAAACGTTCCAAGGTAGTAGGTGTCGATATTGACTGGGTAACGAGCTTGCTTCCTTGTAGAGCTCAACATCAGCCGAAACTAAACGAACTGGTTTGCAATCAACGACAGAAAATATTGATGAAGCTCTGGGGCCAATTCAAAAAGTCCTGATTGCCGAAGCAAATATAGTCCTACTACTCATGACAGAGAGAGAGATGCGACTTCTACGAACGTGTACGGTCGGAGGTTTGATGAATGTGTCGCATGTGGGCCTGTACCGTTTGAACACTGCACTTTGGAACCGTGGGATTTGCCTTCACCATACGTAGAGTTCGGAGTCACAAAATTGCTCCCGTACGGTGACGGTTTTTCATGCTAAACTGCAGGTCACAGCGAGAAAATCATGTTGCCTTATCGAAGCGCAAATTGGTTCTAGACATTCTGATCATTAAGGGAAAGCATGTGAGTTTTGCTGATTGGCGGCGTATGCTTGCCGAAGTTTACCCTGCCAGAATTTGATTATCAGTAAACTGCAGTCGTTTTCCATTTTCATTAGATTCGTCATTTGAAAGGTTACATGCTTTATCGAAACGGTGTCCAAATCGTTTCTACATTCCGAGCAAATTACTCATTTTGCAGAACCAACCATGCTAACTTTCCACTTCGTTTGAGCCAAGAACTCCCACCGCTGACTTCCATTGTCAACATAGTTTCCGTTCAATGCCAATGTCATGGACTTTATGAATAACTACCCCTCCCCCGGTCATCGTCGTCGCCATTACTTATCACACCTCGTCGTCTCCCGGTCGCATCTACTCACTATCAGCTGCTGCACTTGGACCGCTTTTATGAAGAAATCAAACAAAAATCGACTCTAGATCAAACAGACAATGTTGTTTATCATCGACAAATAGGTGCTGCTCTCACTATCTCGCTTGCTTTCCTTCTCTCGGACATCCAGCAGCAAAGCATCGTCGGCACTGCCTCGGCGAGGTATCAACTTTTGGGTCCTCGTTTCCAATCGGTCGGACGCGGACGTCCTACTCTCCATGCCTGGGCTTGCACCTACCAGCCATATCTCGCGCTCTATTTGCACTAGATTGTCCTCCGAGAACGTATAGCTGCTACACACCAGAACACTGAGTCGGAAAAATCCCAGACCTACGACGACGACAACGACACCAGACTGGGCCGTAAAAATGCACTTTTTTTCCTCCCCCTGTGGGTTGGACAGTTTCGACTCCGGATTTTGAGGTTTGCTTTTTTCTTAATCGTATGCAAGCACAGAACGACCGGCCGGTCTGGGGATCGACGGACGGCATCACGCACCATGGAGGTATTTTAGGTCTAGTACACGTACAGAGCAGCCAGCAAGCAGAAAGGCAACTTGCCATGATAAGCGCAGGGCAGGGTCGAATAGGGATAGAGATAGAGAGAGGGAGAGAGAGAGAGGCACTAAATTTCCAGCACAAATATTAGCTCGATAAACAGAAATTTCCAAATAAACTGAAAGGTGATAAACGAAATCTTTATAAGATGGCGTTGGTTCGACTGGATTTGGGCTCAGGTTCGATGCAACGCAAGACTGGATGGAGGATGTGTTTGAACACATTTGGTTTTGTAATTGTTT
This sequence comes from Ochlerotatus camptorhynchus, assembly GCF_037179485.1. Classification (NCBI taxonomy): domain Eukaryota; kingdom Metazoa; phylum Arthropoda; class Insecta; order Diptera; family Culicidae; genus Ochlerotatus; species Ochlerotatus camptorhynchus. The sequence goes on along the minus strand of NW_027040587.1, from coordinate 686,128 downwards.
GTAGCGAAGAAATCAGTTTCAAGGTGATCGTAGCGTTGTTAGGCTTATATGTCGTTTGATTCGATCCCTATAAGAGGTACTGCCAAATTCTATATTGAGAATCATGGCAAATTTTGGTATGACGCTCTATGATGACAATCAAAATATTCCAAAAACTTTTATTTATCGGCTGGTGGGCCTACCAAAACTTTAAATCGATTTTTTTTTTTTTTTTTATATTAATTTATTTGTACAGGCTCAATCGAATAAACTTTACAGAGCCGAGTTATCATTTTCATTATACATGATTATTGTCTTAAATCTAGAGTTAAAGGAATTGAACCGATTACTCGCGGTCGTCTCGAGGTTAGTGGAGATTTACAATTTTTTGGGTGGGGAAAGGGAGAAGGAGGTTTGAAATATGATTTATTATACAAATATTTAATTAATCCTAAAACATGAACTTATTTCTATTCATCTTGAAAACAAACATTAAAAAAAAACTACACGCACAATACACAAACTAAACACAAGGTTAATCAAACTTACAATCTAAGGTTAGTATTCTTAAAGTAAACATATATGAGTTTCATAAACTCCAGGTCACGTCTAGCCAAAATATCCCGAACTGGAACATTAGGTTGTCTACCTCGAGCCCGAAGGGAATCGCACAGCTCAGATCTGACTCCACGATGCTCAGCACAAGACCAAAGGATGTGATCGGCGTCTTGGTAACCTTGTCCACATTCACAGAGATTGCTGTCTCCCAGCCCAACACGAAACAAGTGAGCGTTTAACGAATAGTGATTGGACATGAGGCGAGACATCAGACGAATGAAGTCTCGACCCACATCCAACCCCTTGAACCAAGGACTCTTCGACACCTTAGGGATGATCGAATATAGCCATCGTCCCAAACTCCCTTCACTCCACTTATTCTGCCAGCTGACGAGTGACTGTTGACGATAAATGAAGAAAAATTCATCGTAGGCGATTTGTCGATCGTAAATATCGCCTTCCATAGCGCCCACCTTAGCAAGTGAGTCAGCCATCTCATTGCCCGGAATCGAGCAATGAGATGGGACCCATGCAAAGGTGATGACAAAAGATCTTAAAGATAAAGCACTTAAAAGCTCTCGTATTTTCATGAGAATACGAGGAGTGCTTTACCGGCCTCATAGAGCGAATAGCCTCGACAGAACTGAGACTATCCGTAAAAATAAAATAATGATCTGGTGCAAGTGAGGCGATCGTTTCTAGCGTATAATATATTGCCGCCAGTTCAGCAACATATACGGAACAAGGAGCTTGAAGCATTCGAGAAGCGCTATGAAATTCGTTAAAAATACCAAAACCAGCGGACGACTCTATTAGTGATCCATCTGTGAAGAACGATCTTGCGGAATCAACTTGGCCAAACTTTGCAGCGTAAATTGACGGAACAATCATGGAACGATGATGTTCTGGGATTCCACGAATCTCCCGCGTCATAGATAAATCAAAACTAACTGAATTGCCGAAGTCGGAGAAGCATACACGATGGGGATTATGCTGTGAAGGGCTGACATCCTGAGTTATGTACACGTAGTACAATGACATAAAACGAGTTTGAGGGTTTTGCTCAAGAAGCTTCTCAAAGTTTTCGATTACCAGTGGGTTCATAACTTCACAACGGGTGAGGAGCCTGAGGGACAATTCCGAAAACCGATCCGATAGTGGCAACATGCCCGCCAACACTTCGAGACTCATCGTATGAGTCGAGTGCATGCATCCTAACGTTAAATCGATTTATCTCCGTAAATATGGATCTAATCGTGAAAAGAGGGGTGTTCAGATGCTAGAAATTTTCATACTCAGATTTTCCAGAATAAAATATTCCGAAAACCATTAGTTTTCGGCTGGTGCTAATACCAAAACTTTGAATCGATTTATCTCCGTAAATATGGCTCTAATTGCGAAAAGAGGGGTGTTCAGATGCTCGAAATTTTCATTCTCAAATTTCCCAGTGCAAAATATTCCAAAACCCTGTATTTATCGGCTGATGGGCCTTCCAAAACTTTAAATCGATTAATCTCCGTAAATATGGCTCTAATCGCGAAAAGAGGGGTGTTCAGATGCTCGAAATTTTCGTACCCAGATTTCCCAGTATAAAATATTCCAAAAACCTTTATTTATCGGCTGGTGCGCCTATCAAAACTTTAGATCGATTTATCTCCGTAAATATGGCTCTAATCGCGAAAAGAACTTAAAATCGATTTATCTCCGTAAACATGGCTCTAATCGCGAAAAGAGGGGTGTTCAGATGCTCGAAATTTTCATACCCAGATTTCCCACTATAAAATATGACAAAAACCTTTATTAATCGACTGGTGGGCCTTCCAAAACTTTAAATCGATTTTTCTCCGTAAATATGGCTCTAATCGCAAAAAGAGGGGTGTTCAGATGCTCGAAAGTTTCACACTCAAATATCCCAGTATAAAACATTCCAAAAAACTTTATTTATCGGCTGGTGCACCTATCAAAACTTTAAATCGATTTATCTCCGTAAATATGGCTCTAATCGCGAAAAGAGGGGTGTTCAGATGCTCGAAATTTTCATACTCAAATTTCCCAGTGCAAAATATTCCAAAAACCTTTATTTATCGGCTGGTGGGCCTTCCAAAACTTTAAATCGATTTATCTCCGTAAATATGGCTCTAATCGCGAAAAGAGGGGTGTTCAGATGCTCGAAATTTTCATTCTCAAATTTCCCAGTGCAAAATATTCCAAAACCCTGTATTTATCGGCTGATGGGCCTTCCAAAACTTTAAATCGATTAATCTCCGTAAATATGGCTCTAATCGCGAAAAGAGGGGTGTTCAGATGCTCGAAATTTTCGTACCCAGATTTCCCAGTATAAAATATTCCAAAAACCTTTATTTATCGGCTGGTGCGCCTATCAAAACTTTAGATCGATTTATCTCCGTAAATATGGCTCTAATCGCGAAAAGAACTTAAAATCGATTTATCTCCGTAAACATGGCTCTAATCGCGAAAAGAGGGGTGTTCAGATGCTCGAAATTTTCATACTCAAATTTCCCAGTGCAAAATATTCCAAAAACCTTTATTTATCGGCTGGTGGGCCTTCCAAAACTTTGAATCGATTTATCTCCGTAAATATGGCTCTAATCGCGAAAAGAGGGGTGTTCAGATGCTCGAAATTTTCGTACCCAGATTTCCCAGTATAAAATATTCCAAAAACCTTTATTTATCGGCTGGTGCGCCTATCAAAACTTTAGATCGATTTATCTCCGTAAATATGGCTCTAATCGCGAAAAGAACTTAAAATCGATTTATCTCCGTAAACATGGCTCTAATCGCGAAAAGAGGGGTGTTCAGATGCTCGAAATTTTCATACTCAAATTTCCCAGTGCAAAATATTCCAAAAACCTTTATTTATCGGCTGGTGGGCCTTCCAAAACTTTAAATCGATTTATCTCCGTAAATATGGCTCTAATCGCGAAAAGAGGGGTGTTCAGATGCTCAAAATTTTCATTCTCAAATTTCCCAGTGCAAAATATTCCAAAACCCTTTATTTATCGGCTGGTGGGCCTTCCAAAACTTTGAATCGATTTATCTCCGTAAATATGGCTCTAATCGCGAAAAGAGGGGTGTGCAGATGCTCGAAATTTTCATACTCAAATTTCCCAGTGCAAAATATTCCAAAAACCTTTATTTATCGGCTGGTGGGCCTTCCAAAACTTTAAATTGATTTATCTCCGTAAATATGGCTCTAATCGCGAAAAGAGGGGTGTTCAGATGCTCGAAATTTTCGTACCCAGATTTCCCAGTATAAAATATTCCAAAAACCTTTATTTATCGGCTGGTGCGACTATCAAAACTTTAAATCGATTTATCTCCGTAAATATGGCTCTAATCGCGAAAAGAGGGGTGTTCAGATGCTCAAAATTTTCATTCTCAAATTTCCCAGTGCAAAATATTCCAAAACCCTTTATTTATCGGCTGGTGGGCCTTCCAAAACTTTGAATCGATTTATCTCCGTAAATATGGCTCTAATCGCGAAAAGAGGGGTGTGCAGATGCTCGAAATTTTCATACTCAAATTTTCCACTATAAAATATTCGAAAAACCTTTATTTATCAGCTGGTGCAACTATAAAAACTTTAAATCGATTAATCTCCGTAAATATGGCTCTAATCACGAAAAGAGGGGTGTTCAGATGCTCGAAATTTTCATACTCAAATTTCCCAGTATAAAACATTCCAAAAAACTTTATTTATCGGCTGGTGCAACTATCAAAACTTTAGATCGATTTATCTCCGTAAATATGGCTCTAATCGCGAAAAGAACTTAAAATCGATTTATCTCCGTAAACATGGCTCTAATCGCGAAAAGAGGGGTGTTCAGATGCTCGAAATTTTCATACTCAAATTTCCCAGTGCAAAATATTCCAAAAACCTTTATTTATCGGCTGGTGGGCCTTCCAAAACTTTAAATCGATTAATCTCCGTAAATATGGCTCTAATCGCGAAAAGAGGGGTGTTCAGATGCTCGAAATTTTCGTACCCAGATTTCCCAGTATAAAATATTCCAAAAACCTTTATTTATCGGCTGGTGCGCCTATCAAAACTTTAGATCGATTTATCTCCGTAAATATGGCTCTAATCGCGAAAAGAACTTAAAATCGATTTATCTCCGTAAACATGGCTCTAATCGCGAAAAGAGGGGTGTTCAGATGCTCGAAATTTTCATACTCAAATTTCCCAGTGCAAAATATTCCAAAAACCTTTATTTATCGGCTGGTGGGCCTTCCAAAACTTTAAATCGATTTATCTCCGTAAATATGGCTCTAATCGCGAAAAGAGGGGTGTTCAGATGCTCAAAATTTTCATTCTCAAATTTCCCAGTGCAAAATATTCCAAAACCCTTTATTTATCGGCTGGTGGGCCTTCCAAAACTTTGAATCGATTTATCTCCGTAAATATGGCTCTAATCGCGAAAAGAGGGGTGTGCAGATGCTCGAAATTTTCATACTCAAATTTCCCAGTGCAAAATATTCCAAAAACCTTTATTTATCGGCTGGTGGGCCTTCCAAAACTTTAAATTGATTTATCTCCGTAAATATGGCTCTAATCGCGAAAAGAGGGGTGTTCAGATGCTCGAAATTTTCGTACCCAGATTTCCCAGTATAAAATATTCCAAAAACCTTTATTTATCGGCTGGTGCGACTATCAAAACTTTAAATCGATTTATCTCCGTAAATATGGCTCTAATCGCGAAAAGAGGGGTGTTCAGATGCTCAAAATTTTCATTCTCAAATTTCCCAGTGCAAAATATTCCAAAACCCTTTATTTATCGGCTGGTGGGCCTTCCAAAACTTTGAATCGATTTATCTCCGTAAATATGGCTCTAATCGCGAAAAGAGGGGTGTTCAGATGCTCGAAATTTTCATTCTCAAATTTCACAGTATGAAATATTCCAAAAAACTTTATTTATCGGCTGGTGGGCCTTCCAAAACTTTAAATCGATTAATCTCCGTAAATATGGCTCTAATCGCGAAAAGAGGGGTGTGCAGATGCTCGAAATTTTCATACTCAAATTTTCCACTATAAAATATTCGAAAAACCTTTATTTATCAGCTGGTGCAACTATCAAAACTTTAAATCGATTTATCTCCGTAAATATGGCTCTAATCGCGAAAAGAGGGGTGTTCAGATGCTCGAAATTTTCATTCTCAAATTTCCCAGTGCAAAATATTCCAAAACCCTGTATTTATCGGCTGATGGGCCTTCCAAAACTTTAAATCGATTTATCTCCGTAAATATGGCTCTAATCGCGAAAAGAGGGGTGTTCAGATGCTCGAAATTTTCATTCTCAAATTTCACAGTATGAAATATTCCAAAAAACTTTATTTATCGGCTGGTGGGCCTTCCAAAACTTTAAATCGATTAATCTCCGTAAATATGGCTCTAATCGCGAAAAGAGGGGTGTTCAGATGCTCGAAATTTTCATGCTCAAATTTCCCAGTGCAATTTTCAACAGTGCAATTTGAAAAATGATGAGGTCTTAAATTTACCAGATCGATTGAAATATTTCTGATCGATTGGTGATAAAATTTTTGAAATTGGTCCAGGGGCAGCTGAGTTATTAACTTTCAAAATCTTTCATAATTCTGTTACATGTTCCATTTCCAGTTTTCACAAAGTGTACCCCCATATAGAAAGCACAGACGTAGTCCTACGTCAAAAAATCATTGCTCGAAACAAATGCCCAAGCCTACAAATGCCTTATAGCGGTGCCGGTGGTGTAGTGGTAAGTGTGATTACCGCTCACCGCATCAGGCCTGGGTTCAATCGCAGCCGGCGCCGCCGGAATACAAACTGGCAAATTTTTTGCAAAAGTGTGAATGATTGCCCATAACACACAATTATGTAAAGTTTTGTGCAAATCGGAGAAGGTCGAGTTTCTTCGATTTGGCATTTATCGTGAAACTGCTCAAGTCCGACGGAGATAGATCTCAGAAGCAACCTCACTACTTTCACAAGAAAAAAAAATGGCCACCAACTTCGCTGTCAGCTGCACAAGACACACGCAAGAAAGAAAAGACGAACGAAAAGAAACTTCTTCGAATAGCAGAAGGCAAAAAACGAGCTTCTTGTGCATGTTAAATTTATAGCTCATGTGCATATGTTTTATTCTAATATCAAGCGCATTATATATTTAATGTTTGAATTGTATGCTCCTCAAATAAACTCTTCAGCCAGGCATTGAGAGAGGGAATCAAAAGCAGTAAGGAGAGGTTTATGTACATTCAAGCAAGATATAGACTAGAAGCGTGCTTGTACCGCAAAGTTAAAGCCTTCTGAACCCAAATGCTTTAAACGAACAAATTCTTCAACGTCAGTCACCTAGCCATGGGTCGTGACGATTGCAAATTACGAATTTATACTCCATCACCACCGACCGACCGTTAAGCATAACGCTCCTCCAGCTAATAGCCTTTTTTCGAGGACCTCGAAACTGACAACGTGACGATAATGATGGCGCCCGTCGTCCTGCCACTCCTTCCCCCACCCCTCCTCCCTCTCTCCCCAACTCGGTAAGGCAAGGGGTTGAATTTATTGACTTGCTAATATGCGCATGTCCTTAATGTGTACTGACGACGACTGGCTGCTGATGCTACGAAACTCTCTTGTCTACTTGTAGTTGTTAAAGCAAACTCGTTTAGGCAACGATCCGCGTGTGCCGCGTTCATACGAACACTCGGAATGCTCGGTAGAAAAGGGGGAGCCACCGAAGAAAAAAAGGAATATCCTATTTTCATCGAGTGCATTCTCCTTCCCGCACCGTCTAGGGGAGCATATTTTCGGCAGGAGATCCATCGTTCTAATCTACGAGCTCAGAACCGACGAGAGCTGATGGATTCATTGGCACCTTGCTTCTTTCTCCGGTCTCCGGTCTGTTTGAAATTTTATTGCTCCCGTACATATTGACGTATGCACTTAATTAAATGGATTTGTACCGTTCCATGCTGCTCAGCTGCATTGCAGAAGTGAACGAAGACGTACCAGAGAATGGAATGTTACGAATTAGTCTCCCCCTCCCCTCGCTCAGGACCAAGCGAGAAAGTTGAAGCTCAATTTTAAATCAGCAAAAATATCAATTTTCGTTTCCACATTTATCGGATACGAAATTCCATACGAAGTTCGTGACCTGCAGCAAAGTCCTGGGATTAGATTCTGTGCTGAAACACAGTCACACGTATGTGTGACTTGCCCTTCTTTGGGACCAACCAACCTTGAGCCGTACTTTTAGAGTGTGAAAATTACTCTAACTCCCCTTACCACTATGATAGTACTGACTAAACCCACCCGGACTAAATCAAGAGCACACTGGAAAAGTGATTTTTCTTTGCTCGGGGGGTTTAGTTCCGCCCTAATCCCGGTAAAATTGATAAGAATTGATCTCACATGCCGGTCGGTTGCCGACGTCGTCGTCGTCGTTGTCGCGTCGGCCCGACATTCAACGGCATCAAAGCGTCCATCGCTGCTCGTCCTGGGTCGCACAAATGTCCAATGTTTATTCAATCCTCCAATACCTACCCAACGTCGCAGTGCTTCGTTATCAGCTTCGCAGTCAACTTCGGGGAAAACTAACCTAGGTTAGAAAATAGATACACATTGATATGGAAAAAAATAGACAATCATAGACGACATCGAATCCGATTGTTTACAAAACAATCTAGAATCTAGGAAGTGCACTTCCTATCTACAAACCGTTATCAGTGGCGCGATCGTTTATGTGCGGAGCGCAGAGTGCATGCTTTATTGATCGGATTCCGTCTAGGTGCTATCAGAGCGTTTCGATGGTGGAGGAAGGGGGGCTTATCAAAATTGAAGGGCTTCCAATGCTACGTCCTCAAAGAAATGAAAACGATTCATCACGGAGTAGTTGACAAATGGGGTTGTCGTTTTCTGTTGGAAACCATTTTACACTTTATCGATGCCTGTTTAACACTGAAATTAGAAATTGTAAAACAATCTTCACGTGGAATAGATATGCCCCGTGACGCGTAGTGAAAGCTATTGTGTGATATTCAGATTTTTGAGCTTTGATCCTATGTTTGATCCGATTGTATGTTTTAATTAGAAACTTGTTTCTAAGCGTTTAAATATCCGTGAAACGATAAAATAGGCTTGACAATTTTTATAATGGATGATTAGACTTGAACGCCATTAGGCCGAACGTGATAAGACCAAGGTCACTAGGTCAAATGAGTAATTTCACCGCAATTGAAACTTTTGGCAAACTGCATAAATATTTTTCAAGTTTGTGCCAGCCAATTAAATTTTCCCGGTTGAGCGATATACATTTAAATTAAGCATACAACCAGGGTTGCTTCCACTCACTTGCTATAAAAAAATACTATTCGGAATTATGCAATCATTAGATGCAATAATGCTATATTGTACTTGTAAGTAACAAGAAGAGGTAGTAAATTATGTGTTTGACTCATAAAACCTGTCAATTTCGCTTTGAGAGCGTCACAATTAACGATCTTATGATTCGTGAGCGTTCACTCAGAGTGAGCGCTCACGAGTCGTAAAATCGCTGATTGTGACGCACTGAACGCAATTTTGGGATTGAACCGACGAAAGCAAGCTGCAATTATCGCTGGAATGGGTGGCTCTACTGTCAACAGTACCTACTGCACCGTAGCAGATTTCAGTTCTGTTAATTCCACCTACTCTAACACACTGACGTTCAGCATCCTCTCCAAGATCACCAACGATCTGCCTTCTCGGGCAATCGACATTTCGCAATGGAACCTCCCTCCTGAGTTAGTCTTTGCTTCGCCGCAAAGGATCGATATGGTTATCGGTGCTCAACTGTTCTTCAGCCTTCTGCAGGAAGAACAGATCCCAGTAAATGCTGGTCCTTCTGAACACCAGCCTGTTCTTCAACGTACCGTGCTCGGATGGGTAGTAAGTGGACCTGTCGCCATCGATACCGCTACCCAAGGATCTGAGCGAGTCGCTTTGTTGTGTACCACCGATGATTTAGACCAACAACTGACTCGATTCTGGGAAGTCGAGAGTTGCCCTTAAAGCCGTGGGCTGTCTAAGGAGGAATTAGCTTGCGAGATGTACTTTTCCGAAGTCACCACCCGCCACGAATCAGGCCGATTCGTTGTACGCCTGCCGAAGAAAGAGCACGTCTTAAGTCAACTTGGTGACTCCGAGATCGGTGCCCTTCGCAGATTTCAATGGATGCAACGTCGACTCAGCAAGAACCCCGATTTGAAAGCCCAGTATGTCGACTTCATGGCAGAGTACATAGAACTTGGCTGTATGGTTCCCGTAGATCCGTTACAAGACAAAACCCATACCCGCTCATTCTATCTTCCCCACCACGCTGTGCTCAAGCCGAGCAGCACTACCACGAAGTGCAGAGTGGTGTTCGATGGGTCCAGCAAGTCTTCTACGGGAATCTCTCTCAATGATTGCCTCATGGTGGAACCGACTGTTCAGGATGCATTATATGCTATTGCCATCAGGTTCTGCATGTACGAAGTGGCTTTAATTGCAGATGTTACCAAGATGTATCGCCAGATGTGGGTACATCCTGACGATAGGCGTCTTCAGCTCGTGTACTGGCAAAGCAGGACTGATTCACACGTCCATCCCTACGAGCTGACCACGGTAACATACGGCACCGCATGTGCGCCGTATCTAACTACTCGGTGTCTACAGCAATTGTCCTACGATCACTCGGCGAGCGAAACCGATGCTGCAGCACGAATCGGCAAGGATTTCTACGTGGACGATTTCCTCAGCGGTGCTGACCCTGTGGAAGAAGCAACTCAGCTGCGTTCTGGAGTGCAGAGCATCCTCGCGTCCGCAGGGTTCGAACTTCGAAAGTGGTCGTCGAATTCGTCCGAAGTGTTGTCACACATCCCGGACAACCTGAAGGATGACAGGCCTATTGTAGCAGTTGATGACATCCAAAGCTCCGTCAGCACACTCGGTCTGCTGTGGTACCCAGAATCGGATACCTTCCGGTTCAAAGTTCCTGAGCGATTCTCTGATAATCCGATCACAAAATGAATCGTCGTCTCCGAGATGTCCAAACTCTTTGATCCATTGGGCATCTTGGGTCCGGTGGTCATCACAGCCAAAAGTGTTTGTCCAACAACTTTGGAAGTTGAAACTAAGCTGGGACGAGGATCTTCCCAATTCACTCTGTACCGTGTGCGAAGACTACAGACTTGGTCTGGCTGCTCTAGGAACATTTTCTCTCGTTTGGTCAAAGCTCCAGGCGCCGGAGACAACGTGCAACTTCATGGGTTTTGCGATGCATCCCAAAATGCTTACGGAGCATGCATCTACTTGAGAAGTGTCGGAAAAAGTGGTCTCCTAACCGCCAAATCCCTAGTAACTCCTATCCAAACCTTATCAATTCCTCGTCTAGAGCTCTGCTCTGCTGTCCTCCTCAGCCAACTGTACCAAACTGTTATGTTAAGCCTCAACATAAATGCTAATGCTTATTTTTGGTCTGACTCTTCAATCACTCTCCACGGGTTGTACAACCCACCGTCCAACTACAACACTTTCGTGGCAAGCCGTGTCGCGGAGGTGCAGCGACTCACTGAAGGAGGCACTTGGAATCACGTCGCCGGTCTGGAGAACCCGGCTGATCTCATCTCGAGGGGTGTCGATCCCTGCGAGCTCGTCAACAACGCACTATGGTGGAAGGGTCCACCGTGGTTAACGTCCGATCCAGTGGAGTGGCCAGGTATGTTTCCAGTCCAAGACGCCTGTGAATTTCCTCCCGAAGTTCTCGAGGTTAAGCTTCGTACGCTTGCAGCCGTCACTCGATCCACCGAAGCTCCCGATCGCACACTGTTCACCCGCTACTCGTCACTAACAAGACTCACCCGCATCGCTGCATATTGCCGCAGATTTGTGCGGTACTGTCGGGCCAAGCTCGCTGGATTCCACCTACAAGCTATTCCGTACCTTACCTCAGCAGAACTCCTTGAAGCACAAGAAGGTACTTCTGGTCGGTGGCCGGTTGAACCACTCTTCATACTCGTTCACGCGCAAGCATCCAATGCTTTTGCCTGCAGCGCATCCGTTCACCTCACTGCTCGTTGATTCGGTGCACAAGCAGCTTCTCCACGCTGGTGCGCGTGCGATGATCGCACACATCTGTGAACAATATTGGCCATTAAACCTCCGTAACCTGGCACGGAGACACGTCAAATCCTGCTTGCGTTGTTACCGCACACGACCACAAGCAGAACACACGTTTCTCAACACGGGCGTTGACTTCTGTGGTCCCGTTTGGCTGAAGGTACCAGTACGTCTAACGAAACCATCTCCACCGATCTGAGCATACGTCGCTATATTCGTCTGTATGGCAACGAAGGCAGTACATCTCGAATTGGTTGGTGATCTCAGCTCCGAAGCATTCATCGCAGCGTTGAAACGGTTCGTTGCCCGCCGAGGCAAACCAATTGCTCTGTTCTGTGACCATGCCACCAACTTCAAGGGCACAGACAGGGAACTACGAGACCTCTGCAAGCAACTCAACGACCAACAACTCCGACTGAAGGTAGCATCGTTCTGCGCTGAATCATCCATTCAGTTCAACTTCATCCCTGCGAACGCTCCGACATTCGGCGGCCTTTGGGAGGCCGCGGTCAAGGCTTTCAAGCACCACTTTCGGCGAGTCGTTGGCTTGGAATCCTTGTCAAGCGATGCAATGCGTACCATCCTTTGCCAGATAGAGAGCTGTCTTAACTCTCGCCCACTTACCGCCCTATCCGAGGACCCAAGTGACATAGAAGTCCTCACACCGGGACACTTTCTGGTCGGATCAGCACTCCAATCAATCCCGGAGCCCGACCCTGCCCAAGTTCCCAACACCCGGTTTCACTTGGGCAGGAGATGCAGCGCAGAACCCAAACGTTTTGGAAACTCTGGTCGACGGACTACCTTCATCAACTGCAGCAGCGTACGAAGCACTACTACCGGCAGCCGAATGTTCTGATTGGCAAGCTGGTACTCCTGAAGGACGACAACCTACCACCGTTCAGGTGGAGCATGGGTCGAATCGAAAACGTCCATCCCGGCGCGGATGGCCTCGTCCGTGTGGTGACCGTCAGACTGGCATCCGACGCAATCTTCGACCGATCGATTGTGAAGATCTGTCTTCTACCAACCGACAGCGAAGATAGTTCCGCCTCCACTTCCGGTGAAGTGCCTGGCAGCCCAGATGGAAACGCAGCAACCGCTGCTATCCCAGAAGAATCCTCATGACTTAGATTAAGAAGTGATCTTGAATTAGAGTATAAGTTAATTTGAATGAAATAGTTATTTCATTGGTGGCCGGTATGTCGCGAACAACGCGAACAGTTAGAACAGTATACAATTCACCAGACGAAAAACCCACACAAAGTATATTGTACCACACACTATCTACTTTAAGCACAGGAACCTACCAAACTACTAAAACTAGGTGGCCAAATCACGAATGATCTGGTGGTTTGATCGCAACTCTGAACCTTTCCACGGGGACGTCTTTCGCTCCTCGAGTGTTTGAAGGTGGTGAATCTCAGAATTAAAAACATGATTGCCACGAGCGTCACAAGTTCCTCCGAGGAGAACGGAGGATCGTCGACAGACTCACCTGAGATAGCATCAGCGTATGATAAACCAGGGGCGGTGGAGCAACCTGGAATTGGCTGGGCCACAGCAGCAGCGAGACGATGCTGAACTGTCCGACTGTTGGGAACCATATGTATACTCGCAGGATTGGCTTGTTGGTTGTTGAGTGGAAGCGGGGCTAGGTTCGGAACATGTCGACGGGGCTGGAGAGCTGGCTACTGGACTTCCGTGAGTACAGGAGGCGAATGGTGATTACGGAGGCGACCGGGCTGATTGTTGATTGTAGCCTTCTGATGGATATTCATGAACTCCACTCGCTTGGAACATCCACGATTTGAGGCTTGGTGGTTTCCCCCGCAGTTGACACACGTTGGCTCGATATCATCATCTTGCTCACATGACGCAGTTGCGTGAGTTCCAGTACAGTTGCCGCAGTTTGTCTTCATATGGAAGTTGTTGGTGCCATGGCCGTAGGAGAGGCAGTTCATATACTGTATGCTGCTAATGCTGAGCTATCGGGGTGTTCAACACAGATGAGGCTGGCAAGTTGAAGGTCTTTTGGAACGAGGGTGACGAGCTTGGCATATTATGGGCTACAGCGGCTCACGACGAACATTGGTTGGGGGCAGCCTTGATAGATAGCGGCTTGCGAGGAGCCTTTCGTTGTATACTGGAGAACACCACCACTCACTACGCGGTGATTGAATAAACACCGTTCGATGAGACCGGATGGAATTAAACTTTGAAATCTGTGTTAGGGAAAGCACTGATCGAAGGCAATCGGTGATAATTTGAATTGTCATAGCAACAGTTGCACATCCGTGCAATTTTCAATAGAAACATTTAGAAAAATGATAGTCTTAATTTTAAAAGATTCGTAGAAATAGGAAAAAATCCTATCGATTGAAGTATTAAGAATTAAAATCGATTTTTGAAATTTCACCCTAATGTTACTTCAAAACACATGTTATGTTAGATTTGAACATATGGGAACTGACATCCGATTGATGACTTTGACAAGTGTCTAAAAATACTCTTTAACAAATTTATGGTAGTGCTGAAGAGGACCGTTTTGTCGTGATGGTTGAGTAATGCTGAGCTATTAGGGTGTTCAGCATAGATGAGGATGGCGAGCTGTATGTTGTTTGGAATGATGGTGATCAATTTTATTAGTCGAACTTTCCTTGGAACTCTCCATAATTTTTAAAGAGTTGCGTTTGAATCATCCTAGAATTCCATCATTATAAATTCCCCTCCAATAATCTGATAATCTCCAACCTTTTTCAAATGCATTCTAGGCATTCTCGGCATTTATATTAGTATGCATTATCTTAATAGATGTATAAGAAATCATTCTATAAATATGTAATTCTCTCAAACTGGATAGAAGATTTCACTTAATTTAGTCTCTATTTTCTTTCTTTTTTTTTTTTGAAAAATGGCCTTAAAATATTCTTGATAATTTCTTTAGTATATCCTTCAGAATTACCTTGACCAGTGCTGAGAATTGTCATTGTCATTGACAGACTTTCGCGCGATATTGACCAAATTGTTCGTCACATAATCACTGACAGACTTGATCCTCGAAAAAACCTTCGTCAAAATCTCATTCATTTTTTCGTCAATGCCAAAGAATCACCTGGTAGCAAAAAGTGTAATTTCGTATATTCTGTGTCACATTATTGTTATCGAAGCAGTTCAGGACGTAGATGCTTGTTCACATTAACGGCTCCATGTAATTGTGTTGCTCAAGTCATTTAATTTCGTTACAAATTTAACTAATAAAAATATGTACATGTTCGTCACTGAACGAATTGTCACTGACAATTGACATGGTTTGCCTTGACTGTGACTCTTAGCTCAAATGAGTGACCAAAGCACAAAGCGTGTCACTATCACCGTGCATTGTCGAGATTTTTCAGCACTGACCTTGACACTCTTCTCAAACTTATCTGATGATTCACTTTAGAACTGCTTTGGATGTAAGGCCAGAGGTATCTTGGAATTCACTTCAATATTTCCTAAGCACTATACAAAATTGACCTTGAAATCGCTAGATTTCTACTAGCAGAATTCCCATTGACTTGCTTAAAATTTAATTAGAATTTATCTCCATACAAACATTCGTCAAACCCAAGTAGCAATTTTGGTTTTATGAGGCCATGATTAATACTTGTAGCATGCTTTTAAACCTCGATAAAACTTGCAATGTTACTTGGAAAAATTCCATTAAAATTATCCTCATGATTCCCTTAAGGATTCTCGTCAGCATACCCATTGTATTCGACTCAGATTTCCTGGCAGAAATTCCTTGAGTTTGTCATCGACGTTCCTTATTAACACTCATGTTAAGAATTTCTAATATATTTTTTAAAGTTTGTTAAGGAGCGTTTATCAATTTTTATTGATCATTTATTAATTTATATAGGGTAAATGCCCCTAATTTGGGCCCATACATAAATTCAGCAATCGACTAAATTTTCAATAGCGACCAAAAATATCCATTAGTACTGTCCCAATGACGCGTTCATCCAGAAAAAAAATGATAAATAGCATATTTTTAGCGATGAGCCCAATCTTAGATCCATAGGTCAACATTAGAGCCATTTCCCCTATGCAAAAGTATGTTAGCCTGCACTGCGGTTTGGAATCCAAACTACATCAACAGTACCGAGAAAATCGAATTTGTTCAAAGTTGCCTTCTTCATTTTGTGCTTCTTAGACTGCCTTTGAGAGATCCGCTTCAGTTTCCCAGGTACGAGAGAGGGGCAGGAGCAAAGCCTTGACCATCGCCGATGTTCTAATGGGAAGAATTGATTGCGAGGCCTATCCTGTGACAAATCGTTCTGAATGTTCAAAAATTCTTAAGAAATGAATAATACATCATTCCTTGTGCATAAGCGCTTCAAATGCAAAACTAAGCCCCGAGAGCTGTCATTCAGTTAGTCAGAAATTAACAAAATTTCCTTATCAGCCAGCAAACAGCTTCGGCATTATTTCACCGGCGTGTCATCATAAATTTTCCAACCATTCACCGTTCAGTAGTAGCCGAAAATGTTTTTACCTACATGTACTGTGCTCGAAGCATCATCATCATCATCATCATCATCACCATCATCACCATCATCACCGCCATCGATATGTTCCAACACACGCTGGCTGACGACGTTGGATGGCATCCGTACAGCGAAGGCCGCTGAGCTGTGAGAGCGCACATGCCTTCACATACATATTCCGGCGTATCATCCATCGGTTGTGCGGCCTCACTAAGAGCCAAAGCGAATCGTGTCCAATGTTAAAGCAGCAGTTCTTCCGGAGCCGAAGCTTTTGGATATTCAAAATACGTCTAAATGGATTCTATTTCAGCCCAGTGTGCCACGCTCCACCCAACCAGAACGTAATTGTACAACCAAGCAAGGACGACGATGGGGAGCTGTTTGTATTAAAATGTGATTTCGTTCCGACGAAACAGTATATTTTATATGTCGCTCCGTCCACTTGGCCCACCCACCCCGAACCTTGAATGCCTTCCAAATGTGCCATTTTATAATAACACACGCTGCCATATACATGATGAATTTGTGCACTCTTCCATTCGAATAACAACAATGACAGAAAAACGGATGGCACAGCAGAGAGCCTTCCCGTGTCTGTTTGCCGGAGAATGGCACCAGCAAGAGCATCATAAATATTCGAGCCATCATCATTCATCGATTTTCGAGCGTTCGTTCGTTGGCGATGATGGTACGAGTCGGAAAAGCGATTTTCCCCAACACCATCCACCGCTTCATCCCTCTTCAATGTTATCTATTTTCGACACAAAGTACCCACCCGGTTTCCCTGCACGGCTGAAAGTCGCATGTTTTCGCTTGATAGCACCATCCGAGTTGGAAGCTGTGTAGTCAACCAAAATGCCAATTAAAATTTATGCATATCTTTTGAATTTGATTGCCATTCGCGAGGATGGAGGTGCCATTTCACGCAAGTTGCTCATCTTCTATAAATAGCATTTAGCTGATTTCCAGCCGAAGCCGTCGTCAGTCAGTGGCAATAGCAAACGGTGAATGAAGACGAAACTGTCAGAAACTCGCTGAGAAGAGAAGTGTCGGGATTTTGTTATTCTAACCACCCCCACGAGGGCTCAGCTCTCATGTCGACGACATCGACGACGACGTGGGATGACGATGATGAAAACATCACGTTCAGCAGCCAACGGAATCAACTTCATTCATGAAAAAACTGCACTTTCTGGGTCCCAGAATCGAATGCACTTTTTTTTTTTTCATCCATTCATCAGCTTTAGCATTCAGAGATTGGAGCAAGCCAGCGGGGAGTAAACGGACAAGCAAGCGGAGGAGGAACGTTGATTGAGTGGATTCTTACGTTCCAAAGTGGTGATAGAAAGCGGTTGGAATAATAAACGACATCGAAAACTGCTGCTCTCTGGCCGGGTGCAGCAGCAAACCAAAGGACTGCGCGAAATGCACCCGACTCCGACGGAGGTATCTTCTTCCGTGAAGAGCTACACTTGAGATGCTCTGAAGACGTGACTATTCGGATGGGTTTCGTTCGACTAATGCAGTCAAAATTACCTGACAGACACGGTGGTGCTCTCAAGTGCGCATCTAGGCCGGAAGTGCTTGGTGTAGAAGCTTTCGAGGTTGTTTTTTGGGAGAGGTCTGTTCAATTGATTTGGTTTTTATATTTGACACAGGATTGTCCAACAGGAATCCTATGTTTATCCGTTATTCGTTAAATCAAAAATCACGAAAAAGATTCATGTTATCTCTAAATTACAATTTTAAATATTTTCTCCAGAATTTCTGGTTTGTAAAACTGCACCAAGCAGGAAATGTAAGATTCTATTTAGGATTTGCATTAAAAGTATGCAGAATTTGCAATGTTTCGCGACATGAACAAATTATGTAATGTGGGGAGAGTAGGCTCTGCCTTTGACCAAGTTTGACGTGCATTTCGTTGCTGTGATTTTTTTCGGAGAAACGATTTCGGCATATTTTTAAAACAGTAGATATAAAACACCAATCTGATAGTGATTTCTAAAGTTATTCAAGTTTTGGCCTGTTTTTCCGTGAGTCTCAACAAACTTCTCCAGTGGACCCCCGACGTTATTTCGTTTGCGACGACGTCACGCAGAAGCGAACCACAAGGGCTGATCCTGGGGACTCTTTTAGTGATATTTCATATTAACTGAACCTGATCTGGATGATCAAAATGTGAAAATTAAAAAAAAATAACAGATACAGGACGACAGGAAATTCTCCCTGAAGAAAAAGAATCACTAGGAATCAGGATGTATTCAAGGAGAGGCAACATGTTAATTCTGTTGAATAGTACCAGGTGGATATCATCCTGATTCTAGCAAGAAAGGTGGACAATGAAAGTACCAGTAGCGCCATGCAATTTCATTATGTTGACATTGCTCTGGTGAGAACTTACCATTTATTTAATTTAAATATTTGTACAGTAGTCGTTTGATTTAGGCACGGTTCGATTTTACCAACACAATCACAAAACCGTTCGCTTTTGGCACGGGGTTTAATTTTGGCAACGTGCCAAGATTGAACGTTATTTGAAAATAGAGTGTTTTTGCTCCTTGTGATTACAACTTTTTATAAAAGATTTATTATTAGTAACGTCTATGTCATGGCGATGCCTCGCAGGGGTCCGAAGTCAACCAAATCATAAATTGATTTGCAAAATAAAACCGTTCGATTATGACAACACCAAATTTTCGGGCTTGCTGCCAAAATTGAACGGGTACAATTAAACTGCAAATGAATAGGTGGATTAAAAGTTTGTTAATAAACATTTAAATTTTGTACTCAACATCCCAGTGATTCCTCGTGGAAGTGCAGAGGATTTCTCGGCTTCCATCAAAGCGAGTATCACGTCAACACATTTATACCCATTGCTTTCTTGACCAGCGTTAGGGCGCGGCCGGCGCTGGTATTGCCTAGTTTGAGATCACCAGTTTTTACAAATTGAGTATGATTGCTAGTTACAAGCAATAGGATTTTCCAGTAATCAAAGGATCACTTTTTAGTCCTTGTTACTTTTTATGACTTGATAATAGTGACAAGACTCGGGTAGTGACCACCGCGTCGTTCTACATTTCTATATGTTATATTTCAAATCAAAAATTCAGTTTATGTTCATAGATTTCACATAATCCTTTTCCCTTTGTCCTTTCTATTTCCTTTCCCTCTTCTCTTTTCAGAAAACGAGTAATGGCGCTATAGCCATAAGTCATAAAAGGCTAGGACAAGAGTTAATGCTCATGCCCCAACCGTCAGAAGAAAATGGAGCATCAATTATCCTTTCTAGCTTTGATGCTTCTAACGACCAACCAATCATATAATTACCAAAATCGAAACGTACAGATGTCCACGTTTTATCAACAGGCCCGATGTTTTCTGAATCATCTTGCCCCTTAAATGCTATTAGCGTCACCACACATCGGGTAGAGGGAATTCTGCCCTTGCCGAAAGTCATATTATTTTGCGTGGGCGTTCTTCGGTTCGCGCGAAAAGGGCGTAACAAATTTTGATGACATAAAATGATAGGCCGTTTTCAAATATGTTGCGAGAATCTATTCAAACTAACTATATATATTTAACTTTCCTTGGAGTCCTGTGGAATTCCTTGATGATCTTGAAACTTTTTAAAAGCACTCGTATTTTTTTTCAATGATGGAATTTCTATGAAGTGCTCTGATCATCGCTGAAGTTCCTGCATTTTTCCAAAGTTCGTGAAACTGCCATGAATCTCAAGAAGCTACCTTAAAATGTTCTCACATTTCCCTAATGTTCATTAAACTTTCCTTTTCCAAATATCAATGAACCTCTCTGAACTTTGCTGAAGATCTCGAAAATTCCCTGAGTTTCTTTAAACTTAGTGAAGGTACCTACAAATTTCATTGAAATTAGTAAAACTGCTCTTAGGTTCTCTGATCTGATGATCTCAAAGCATCACCGAAATTCTCTCAAATCTCCTGAAGATCTGATTATTAACCTGGAATAACTGGTACAAAAACATTTAAACTTCGATGAAGTTTTCTGGACTTCCGGGAAGCTTCCGAATATTTTTTTTTGACGTAGGACTACGTCTGTGATTTCTATATGGGAGTACACTTTGTGAAAACCAAAAATGGAACATGTAACAATTTTATGAAAGATTTTGAACGTTGATAACTCAGCTGATCCTGGGCTAATTTCAATAATTGTATCACCAATCGGTCAGAAATATTCCCACGCATCTGTTAAAATTAAGACTTTATCATTTTTCAAAATGTATCTATTGAAAATTTAACAAATGTGCAACTATTGACTGCGAAAAGCGATTTCTCTAACACAGATTTCAAAGTTGAATTCCATCCGGTCTCACCAAACGGTGATTATTCAATCACTGCGTGGTGAGCGGTGGTGTTCTCCAGTACACAAGGCTGCTTGCAAGCAAGGAGCTGCAGCCCACATGAGCATCCATATAAGGAAGAAGAAGCCGCACCGCTATTGATCGGAATCAGTAGCTCTTCGTGAGTCGCGGTGGGCCATCTATGTCAAGCGCGGTATACTAAAGAGTATAAACAGAACCCCGCTCAAATTCCTATTCCCACACAAAATACAAGCTCCTGCTGCAGTTAACAAATAAGATTTATTATGCATGATCACGTAGCCCAACGTCACCATTGCGTACAACCCCATAGGGATGTCCCCTGTAGTTTTTAATTTTCACAAGTTCTCTGAAATTCCCGGAACTTGTTAAGGGACCTCAATTTTTTTTTCACGAAGTTCATGTAGCTGTCTTGAATTTATCGATACTAGCGGTACTAACAGGTCTTTAAATATTTGCGAAAGTTTAGACTTTCCTTAAGTCCTTGGAACTTACCAGAATTTATTAAAACTGCCCTTAAGATTTCTGGAAATATCTACAGCTTCACTAACGTACTTGGAACTTCTTTAAAGTTCATACAATTTTCCAAAAATTCTCTTGACTTCCGTGGATTTGTCTGAAGAAAAGCATAGAACTTTTTAAAAGTACCTGCAATTTTCCTGAAGTTTATGAAATCACTCTGAAATTCTGTAAGCTTCCCTTAAGTTCCCAAAATTTACAAGAAGTTTTCGTAAATCCCTTATTTTCCTGATGTTTGCTGGGAAGTTTCACCTGCATGTTTTTTCTCCTCTAACTTTTCGCCTGCCTGGAGTACTCTCCGTTTACGGGATTTAAAACGCACTCGCAATGCTTGTCAACGGAAACTACGTCGTCAACGAACGCCTGGCTGATTTTGTTGAGTTTGGACTATTTACTGTAAATCCAGAAATAGTTTCATTGGCTGCAAATAAACTGAAACGTTCGTTTGTCCCTGGTCCTGATGGTTTGCCTGCAGTTATAATATGCCGTTGATTTGCCGCTTTAGCCCAACCGTTGTGTGATATCTTCAATCGCTCACTTCAGCAAGCAAAATTCCCTCGCATTTGGAAGCAATCGTTTATGACACCCATTTTCAAACGTGGTGATCGTTACAATGTTGTTAACTATCGGGGAATCACGAGTCTCTCAGCTGTCTCAAAATTGTTTGAGATTATAGTGGGTGGAGTTATTCTCGATGCCACAAAAAGCTACATATCCACTGATCAACACGGATTCATGCCCGGACGATCGGTTACCACAAATTTGTTGAATTTTACGTCGAAGTGCATAAAAAGTATGGAGGAAAAAGCGCAAGTCGATGTAATTTATTCCGACCTGAAGGCGGCGTTCGATAAAATTGACCATAACATACTGCTACACAAGTTATCTCGTCTTGGAGTTTCTATGCAATTGGTTTTTTGGTTGGAATCCTACCTTACAGAGCGTGTACTTCGAGTGAAGGTTGAGGGTTTTGTATCTTCGCCGTTTTCAAACAAGTCTGGAGTTCCACAAGGTAGTAATCTCGGACCGTTGCTGTTTATCCTGTTCTTCAACGATGCTGCTTTGGTTTTGGGCGAAGGATTCAAACTGGTATATGCAGATGATTTAACGCTGTACATTGTGGTGCGCACACAAGAAGATTGTTGGCTTCTGCAAAACTCGCTGACTTTGTTTGCCGATTGGTGCCAGAGAAACAAACTGACTATTAGTGTGGAAAAATGTCAGATAATCACGTTTCACCGCATGGTACATCCAATTTTGTTTGACTATCATATTGACGGCGATACTCTTACCAGAGTTACCAGTGTGACTAATCTAGGGGTTCAACTAGACACAAAAATGACTTTTGATTTACACCGTTCAGCGCTCATATCGAAAGCAACGCGACAGTTGGGCTTTATTTCCAAAGTTGCGAAGGATTTTTCGGATCCACATTGTTGGAAGTCATTGTACTGTGCACTTGTCCGTCCAATTTTGGAAAATGTGTCCGTCGTTTGGCATCCTCACCATGTCACGTGGTGCCTTACACTGAGCCAAATAGACTTAAGAATTTCATAAGACTCGACTTATGAACGACAAATATGAATTTCATAAGCGCGACTTATGAAAGATTTTCATCTAACATAACGTAGCTCTTATACGCCTTTAGCCATTACATTTTCTTAAGCGTTGAAAGACGAGTGGTCAACACACAAACTCCGTAATCTCAACGTCCATGGTTCGGTTCTAGTCTGCTCCGATTTATTATTTTTTTGTCAACATTATTTTTCATAAGGCAAATCAATGAAATTCATACTGATTTCTTGTGGCTAAAATTCATAAGTGTTTCTTATGGAATTCTTACGTTCTTTTGCCTGCGTGTAGGATCGAACGGGTTCATAAACGGTTCATTCGTCTGGCACTGAGAAACTTGCCGTGGAGTGATCCTGACAATTTGCCGCCGTATCCTGATAGATGCCGACTGTTGGGCTTAGACACACTGGAACAACGACGGAAAGTACAGCAATCGTTGCTTATTGCTAAGCTGTTGAATGGTGAAACTGATGTCCCCGACCTGCTTGCGATGTTGAACTTTCGTGTGCCGAGCAGATCTCTTCGGAATACAACGCTACTGCAACCATGTTTTCACGGAACCATGTTTGGGAACAACGAACCAATCTCAGCGTGTATTCGTGCGTTTACGGCTGTCGAAGAGTTTTTCGAGTTCAATGAACCAACCGAACGTTTTGCAAATCGGATTAGGTCTGTGTTAAATTAGCTCTAATATATTCATTAAGACTAAATTGCCAGATGAATTATTTTAAATACAAATACAAATACAAACTTAACGTTTTCCATAAAAGTGCTTTTAATAGTGTGTTGAGCCTGAGTTCCAAAGTTTGGAGTAGGAGTTGTGGAGGTCAAGAACAAGGAAACTGCTTCGAGGTTCCACAATGAATTCCCTTTTGCTGGTCGAGTGGAACGAGCTACTGCAAATTGGCTTCTGAATCGCCACTAAAACTCGAATTTCAAGAATGATCAATCAACGAACGTTGGAAATTTATCAGAAGTGAAGTAGAGGTATTTCAAATGAATTTTAAAAGAGTCTAGTCCAGTTCATGTTGATCCCCGTGGATCGTCTACGGCTGGCACTATTACGTCAAGAAGAAGGATGATATGAGGACAGTATATGAAAACACTACGAGCCAGCATGATGCAGGTCCACTTGATTCCTTCGGTAAGACCTTTGCTTTTTATCAATTTATACTTCATATCCATTAGTGTTTAAGGTACGTCATTATCAGCATTAGTTTACCTAAACGATCCCTACTGAAAACCTTTCCCCACATCCAACATCCCAGTGATTTCTCGTGGAAGCGCAGAGGACTTCTCAGTTTTCTTCACAGCAAGTATCACGTCAACACAATCCTCCCCATTCCCTATTTGATCTGCATTCGGACACGGCTGGCGCTGGTATTGTTAAATATTAGATCTCCAGTTTTTACACATTGAGGATGGATTTTAGTCCCAAACATCACCTGTTGGTTCTCTGTGTAATTGAAGCTGATGCGTCATGCTCATGCTCATGCTCATATTTGCAAGGAAGTTTCACCGTGAAATTTTCGTAAATCCATTCATTTTTCAAAACTTCTTTGAAATTCCAGATATATTCGGGAAGTTAAGGAAACTGCCCATTAGATATCTAATTTTTCCTTAAGATCACGGAACCTCCCAGAAGGTTCCGCTATTATCCTAATGACGCTCCTGGAAATGACTTGAGTTGAACGGAACTACCAATAACATCTCTTAACTTCCCTGATGTTCTCTGGAGTTTCATGAACTGTGAAGTTTCCGAAGTTTTTTTCAAGCTTACTAAACTTCCCTGAAGATTTTTGCCATATTCTTAACTTTTCGGAATTTCTTGAAGGATCCCGCTATTTCCCTGAAATTAATGTTAACTCCCCAAAGTTCTCGGACCTTCCTTAAAACTTCTCCAAAATTTCAAGTAACTTGGCTTAAAATCTTTAAACTTAACTGAAATTCAAGCAACTTCTGTGAAGTTCTTGCAATGTTCCTGAAGTTCGCAGAACTGCCCTGAAGCTATTTGATCTTTACTGAACAAAATTTTCTGAAATATATAGGACTGTCTGGCAGCTGTCAAAACTTTACTCTAAAGATACTTAAACTTCCCTGACCCTGATAATTGCGGAACATCTTTGAAGTTCTTGGAACTTCAATGAAATTCTGAGAACTTTCTCAAAGTTCTCCCCGTTTTTCTGATGTTAATTCGATTGCGCTGTTCCAAGTAAAAGTTGGCTTCGCTTCTCGTAATCCAAATTCGATTGCACTTTTCCAAGTAAAATTTCCCTTCGTTTCTCGTAATCCAAATTTGTTGTGCTTTTCCACGTAAAATTTGACTTCGAAATGCAAATTCGTTGTGCTTTTCCATATAAAACTTGACTGCGCCCCTCGTAATTGAAATTCGATTGCACCTTTCCAAGTTAAATCTAGTTTCGCTTCTCGTAATCCAAATTCGATTACACTTTCCAATGAAATTTCACTTCACTTCTCGTAATCCAAATTCGTTGTGCTTTTCGAAGAAAAATTTGGCTTCGCTCCTCGTAATCTACGTTTGAACGTTCCAATAAAATTTTACTTCACTTCTCGTAATGCAAATTCGATTGCACTTTTCCAAGTGAAATCTAGCTTACATAATCCAAATTCAATTGCACTTTCCAATAAAATTTCACTTCGCTTCTCGTAATCCAAATTCGTTTTGATTTTCCAAGTAAAATTTAGCTTCGCTCCTTGTAATCCAAATTCGATTGCGCTTTTCCAAGTAAAATTTGGCTTCGCTTGTCGTAATCCAAATTCGACTGCACTTTTACAAATTAAATATAATCCAAATTCGATTGCAATTTCCAAAAAAATTTCCCTTCGCTTCTCGCAATCCAAGTAAAATTTAGCTTCGCTCCTCGTAATCCAAATTCTATTGCGCATTTCCAAGTAAAATTTAGCTTTGCTTCTTGTAATCCAAATTGGTTGCACTTTTTCTAGTTAAATCTAGCATCGATTCTCGTAATTCAAATTCGATTGCGCTCTTCCAAGTAAAATTTGACTTCGCTTCTCATTATCCAAATTCGATTGCAATTTCCAATAAAATTTCCCTTCGCTTCTCGCAATCCAAATTTGTTGTGCTTTTCCAAGTAAAATTTGGACTCGCTTCTCGCAATCCAAATTCGTTGTGCTTTTCCAAGTAAAATTTGACTTTGCTTCTCGTAATCCAAATTCGTTGTGCTTTTCCACGTAAAAATTGACTTCGCTTCTCGTAATCCAAATTCAATTGCACATAATCCGAATTCGTTTTGATTTTTCAAGTAAAATTTAGCTTCGCTCCTCGTAATCCAAATTCGATTGCGCTCTTCCAAGTAAAATTTGACTTCGCTTCTCATTATCCAAATTCGATTGCAATTTCCAATAAAATTTCCTTTTGCTTCTCGCAATCCAAATTTGTTGTGCTTTTCCAAGTAAAAATTGGACTCGCTTCTCGCAATCCAAATTCGTTGTGCTTTTCCAAGTAAAATTTGACTTTGCTTCTCGTAATCCAAATTCGTTGTGCTTTTCCACGTAAAAATTTACTTCGCTTCTCGTAATCCAAATTCAATTGCACATAATCCGAATTCGTTTCTCCTCGTAATCCAAATTCGATTGCGCTCTTCCAAGTAAAATTTGACTTCGCTTCTCGTAATCCAAATTCTTTAAGTTTTTCCATTTAAAATTTGGCTTCGCTCTCGTAATCCAAAGTCATTGTACTTTTCCAAATAAAATTTGGCTTCGCTTCTCGTAATCCAAATTCGTTGTGCATTTCCAAGTAAAATTTGGCTTCGCTTCTCGTAATCCAAATTCGTTGTGCTTTTCGAAGTAAAATTTGACTTCGCTTCTCGTAATCCAAATTCGATTGCACAGAGAATGGCTTGAAGTGCACCATGCGCATGTGCACTGAAGGCATCATGCTGATGGTACCAGCAAGGAATCACTACAAGGCCATCGACGCTTAAGTAGAAAAACTAGGAATATTTCTCTCACGATGTCGAGGAGGACAAGCCGCTCAA
Organism: Ochlerotatus camptorhynchus; assembly: GCF_037179485.1. NCBI lineage: Eukaryota > Metazoa > Arthropoda > Insecta > Diptera > Culicidae > Ochlerotatus > Ochlerotatus camptorhynchus. Next base: position 659,458 of record NW_027040587.1, on the reverse strand, counting down.
CGTGGTCCTGCGAGGTCTGCCCGACATGCTGTCGGATGAACTGAAGAAGAACGGCATAAAGCCGTCGCAAGTCTTCAAGATGAATCGGCAAGACGCCTCCCGTAAGTACCGTGACCAGCTGTATTTCGTCCACCTCGAACGAAACACAACGTGTCTGAAGAATCTGCAGTGTATTCGGGCGCTTTTCCACATCGTGGTTAAGTGGAAACGCTACCTACCTCGCCCCCGTAACGTCACCCAATGCTCAAACTGCCTCATGTTTGGGCACGGGACCAAAAATTGCCACATGGCTCATCGCTGCAATGAATATGGCAAGCAGCACGCACCTACCAGCAAGTCTTGTCCGAAGCGTGTGGAATTTATGGACATCCGCAAAAGGGCCTCTACGCAGAAACGGCCGGGTAGGAAGAAGGCTCCGGCACGCAACAAGCAACATTTCCCCGCCATTACCCAACGGCGTCCGATTCCGGTTCTTTCGCCACTTCCGTTCAACAACCTTCTGCTGCTGCTCCTGCTGCTGCATCCGTCCCGCCAAAGGTGCCAAACCCTTCGGCTAATCAGAGCCATCAGTCCCCTCCCCTGGGACTATCGCGTCGAGATGATGCCCCACCATCGCACCAAAAACGAAGAGCTGCTCACAACAGAGGAACTCATAACCATCATGGCAGAAGCAATCGTCATCAAGCGCTCCTGCAGAACCATAACCGAGCAAATTCTGGATGTATCACACTTCACCGACAATTATGGACCGCGAAACCATCAAGATCACCAACTGGAACGCTTGCTTGCCCAAGAGCAAAGAATATCGAGTTCATTAACTTCCTCAACGAACGAAACATCGACATTGCCGTCTACCTTTCTGACTTCTGACTTCTAATACAGCTGAAAACCATCGAAGCCTTAGGGGTAGAAGTCTCCACTCCTGTCGTCCCTATCACCATCATTGCGACCTACTGCCTCAAGCAAGTCACCATCAGGGACGGGTCGGCAGCTGATCTACGGAGAGACATCATCAAACTAACTCGACGGCGCGAAAAGTACATCATCGCTGGCGACCTGAACGCTAAACACCAGCCTTGGGGTAACAGCCGACGCAACCAAAACGGTACAATTCTGAATCCGATTCCAAGCTTTCCGACGCAATTACCATCGCGTCAGCTTGGATCAGTTCCAACACTGTGTCGACTCCACCGTCGACTACGGTGTCCTTTCAGAGTCGCCCGAAGATGTCGACCGGTGTCTGCGTTCCATCGAGGAGGGTCAGTTTTGGTCACGAACTGCTCATTTGCTAATAACTTTGCACACAGTTGACAAAACATAGTTCTGTTTAAAGCATTAGATAGAATAATGTTTAAGCTTGTAATAGGTTTGTAAGAAAAAGTAGATTTTAATTCTAGTAATAAACTGTATTTGTTTTTGCGTTGTCAAAATTAAGTGAGAAATGCTCGCTGCACATCTCGGAGTGCAAGTGTAAAAATTCATTGGTGTTGATTCAAATGTTAAGGTTTACCTACAGTTTACATATCTATGATCCTAATCTATCAATTACTTTAAAGAAAATCAATTTTCAATAACTGAGTGAAAAGTTATTAACAAATGAGCAGTTGGTGTGTACAACTGTGCATGCCAAGCATGGTGCCAGTATCCAGACAGGTGAGCAATACTCTGAACCTTGATATGAAAAATCTCATCAGACTCCGTAACTCCATCCGAAGGCAATACCTGCGTTCTGGTTTGCGTGTCTTGAAGACTCATTGCAATCGTCTTACAAAAACCAACTAAGCCAGGATGGTAGACCATAGAAATCAGATCCGCTCTCTCCCAGATTGTGCAATGTCTTTCTGGAACCTGAAAATTCTTAAAAATAAGCCAACACCCATTCCACCACTGACCCTACTGGATGGTCCCGGCGACCCAGTGGCTCATCTGATAACTCCTGAAGAGAAGACTGCCGCGATAGGTCAACACTTCGTCAGCTCCCATAATCTCGGACAAAACATTATCAGCCCTGACGAAGCTGAGCTTGCTGAAAACGCAACCAATCTCCATCAGATTCCCAATATTTTTTCCCAGGAATCCGAGATTACGGCTGACGAACTGTTGGCTATTAAATCATCTAAAAACATGAAAGCCCCAGGCATGGCATGATGGCATGGGTTGAAGGTGGGTCGAGATTTTATTCATTCGTGTGATGTCTCGCCTCATGTCCAATCACTATTCGCTAAGCGCTCACTTGTTCCGTGTTGGGCTGGGGGACAGTAATCTCTGTGAATGTGGACAAGGTGACCAGGACGCAGATCACATTATTTGGTCATGTGCTAAACACCGTAGAATCAGATCCGAGTTTTACGATTCCCTTCAGGCTCGAGGTATACAACCTAATGTTCCAGTTCGGGATATTTTGGCTGGACGCGATCTGGAGTTTATGAATATGTTTTCTTGAACAATATTAACCTTAAATTGAAAGTTTGATTCACTTTGTGTTTAGTGTGTATTTTGTGAGTGTGTTTTTTAATGTTTGTTTTGTAATAATAATATAATCACACTGCTGATATAAAGTTCAATTGGAATAAGTTCATGTTTTAGGAATAGAGAAATATGTGTATCGTGTGATTGTGAGATTGACGTAAATAAGCTATGTAAACCCTTTTATGACAAACTGTGCTTCTTGGGGAACCGACAGAATTGGAACCACTTTTCTGTGACGATGCGATGTTGTCTTTGGGAAACTAAATGAAACTGAAATTTTATCACGTTTTATTCGGTGTATTTTTACAAAAGGATGTCGTGCATTTCAATGGAACAGTCGCTCAAAGTCACTTGAAGTAAACATAAAATTGCGTTGTTTTCGAGTAGAACTCAGTCACGGCTGTCAAAATTTAACTTCTTGTCTGTCAGAAATAAAGGTGGGCAAAACAGCTCATCTGGCTGAGTGGATCAAACCCGTCCAGTTCACTAAAGGGAGTCGATTCTTTTGAACAGCCCTTCAGCTCACATTGAAATTATAGAAATTCGGATCCGGAGCTGCATCGTGAAGAATCGAGAGAGAGAAAAAGATCTGAAGATCTGGACGGGTTGGAGAGCTGGACGGGTCCAAGTGTTGTCAACCTAAACAGCTCCCAGTGTCGAGTAGATGATTCGGATCCGGAGCTGAGCTGATAAGCTGGAGAGCTGCATTTCGCTTTTCGGTTATTTGCTTTTGTGCGGATCTTCCACTCCCCCAGAGAATGATGGGAGGAGCGGTGAGAGCACATATGCTGGAGCAATAACATCAGCAATAAGAGCCGGGTACATGAATAAATTTGATAATACCAGTAGAAAATTAACATCGTATAGCACATGTGCATATGTCTCTCTCTTCCAAACAGCCGCTTGGAAGTTTTAGCATTGGTGCTGACGATTAGTAGGCACATGGTGTATTACGTGCGCGATTTGGTTTACGCGGTGACTGGTTTGAATGGTTTAGACTTGTGATATCAGTGAGCTGATGAGCTGCCGTTGCTAAAAAATGAACCGCGGGTCATCAGCTCACTTTAGAGAATCGGGTGTATAGAACAGCTCGGGAGCGGATCGCCCATCTCTAGAAATAACCACGCTCGGACAGCAGGGTTAATCGAAAACTTTTCATCTGCCAAATTTTAACCAAAAGTTAAAATAATCCACCAAATGGTTCAGAGCCTTAGTGGATTTCTCCATTTTAATGAAGGAGGCCTTATAGAGCGAGATCAATAAACAAGCTGTCCACCGGGCGCTATGATCGACGAACGGCCGACTGGTGCTGTCAGTCGATGAAGATTCAAAACCAGGTATTTTCACGTATCTGAACAAGGGATATCTAGAGAATTCCCGACAACTTCACAGAAGTCCAGAGAACTTCAGGTAAATTGTGGAAACATCAAAAAAAGTTACAAGAGCTTACAGATCTCTACGGCAGTTCCATTGACCGGCAGTGATATTATGGAAGAAATTTGTTTAAACAATCTTTGATGTGATAACTGCAAGCAAGTTTAGTCCCGGAGTTAGAAAGTGATAGCTCTACTGAAGATTCAGCAACCCATTTCATGATGATGGTCCCACCTCTTACCCCTACAAAGGTTTGAGCTATAGGATTTATCTTTAAGATAATTAAATATGACAATTTAACCAGGTTTGCAAACAAAATCGAACTGGTTACAGTTACAGATATAAATTCCCTCTAGAGTTTACAGTTGCTTCACAGCGATATAAATGTGGAAAAGCTCAGGCGTCCACCTCTTAGTTCGCCTTTTTGTCCACCTTAAATATTCATAAGCATTACAAGCAATCAAGAGTTAATGAACAATCAACAAAGCATCCTATTACACTAGTAACCCCGCAATCTGATGCTATCATAATTTTCAGCAATGTCAGGAATGCTCACGAACCCCCAACATTTGCCAGAAAACTTACTACTAACTCAAGGTATCTTTCAAATAAGCTTCAAAATTGAATTTTTTTTTTATCAAATGTTAAATTCAGTCCTCTATATCCGTAATACGTGCGCGAGGCTCAAACCTTTGTAGACTACTTTTTTTTTAATTAATCTACTATTAAATCAAATATTAAAAATCCATCATTACCATCGTGGCGAACAGTTTTTGCAGTGGTACAATAATTATTTAAAAAAAACCCGTTATGACAGCCATCCATATAAAATAATCCGTTAGAGATAACTTCGTCAAGATACATAGTTTGTAAATTCATAAAAAAAAATCACAAGATGACTGTTCAAAAGACTTTTTTATTTAAAAGACAGATTTATCAAAATGCCTGGTAATTCCAATCTTGCTTTCACATGCAATAAGGCCCGCATGTAAACACTACCGTTATCATATGGGTAATGGTACTTCAAGCACACTTCCAGATTTTGAAACGCGAAGCTTCGAAATCTGGCACGTATTTAGTAGTATATGGAAATAGGCATATATGATACATTTATAATCAGATAGATCTAACCACATTTTGAATCACATGACAAGTTTTTCATTTACACAGAATTTTTGTCTAACTCCTTCGCGTGCATCGTTCGGAAGGCATAACGCCATCAGTTGTCACATTTCCGACAGTGGAGCCGTCAGCTTGTGAGGTCTAACAGTAAAGCAGCCGTATATTTTGCCAAAAGGGGTTTTTAAGTACCATTTGCTTGGTTACCTGTGGCTTTCCAAGCTTTTTGAATGAATTCAGGAAATGTTCATCAAAGACAATGTGCTGTTGGATTAGCAGCTAAAATTTATCGACTATGAAGTTTGCTGTTATTTGCCTTCAATAATGCCACTTACGATTGATCAGTTCGCCAGATTTGTTCCCTCTGAGTTTGCAATTTACCGTCATTTTAGAGGTTGTTTTGATGTTGAATCGCCACCTAATGCGATCGATCCACCACGGCACCATACTGCTGCCATCCAAGCTTGATAGCTTTAAACAGCGGAAGACTCAACCCTAATGCCTGAAACAATACCCTCTTGAAACGCCCTGCTCTAAAACACCATACGTTCAATTGCTCTCAAATCCTTTTATGGCGCAGTAAAAATGAGAATTTATTTTATTTCCGCATTCAGCGTCATCACGCCGCGTCGGGTGGCTCGTAATTTATAAGTGGCACAAGGTAAGCTTGTGTTCAGTGATGCATTTCCTCATCGCTAAAGTTCAGTAATTATCACATTTTCGAGAACCAACCAGCTAATCCATCACTAAACTGGAGAACTTCATTTTCCTACCTCAGTGAGAATGAGCGAAAAAAAAATAAACCTTCCCAAGCACCCCAAAAAAGCAACATAATGTTCGCTATCTTTTCAACATTTTCCACTTTTATTGATTTTTCCTATCAATATTTCATGCGCTACGGCGAGGAGCAACGTAAAAGCAAGCATTAACACGGCACCAGCAGCAGGCCAGAGTGAGAGCAAAAGGCTCCCGTTCCCGCTCGCTCCCACCCGTCGTCGTTGGAGCTGAAGCGCGCAGACAACATGAGTTCTCTTCAAGTCCATCAGTAGTCCATGGTTTTGAGTGGGGTGGGGCTGGGTGGGTGGAGGAGGCTATAGCTTGGATGCAGCCAAGCAAGCCAAATACATGCTCTCACAATCCACTTGTGAGCGACGGGATGGTGAAAGGTTATGGGCAGTGGGGTTTTAGGGGGGTGGGGTAAAGTCAGTCCTTTTTCACCAGAGAGAACATCCGGAGGATGCCACCAGCTGCTGTGGGCTTTTTTTTTGCTTCATTGTTGAAGAAAAATCAGATGAAAAACTCTACCAGGATCCAACACACACACAAACCCACAGGACACAGACACTACGACTCAGTTCTGCTACACAGCAGTTCGTTTGTGTGAGACTGTGTATTTGCGCTTTGTAAATGTGTCATCACCATCATATCTCCGGTTCGTTCGTTCGTTGGTGGGGGTGGGTGCTTGGTGCTGGGTGGAAGAACACGAGAAACGCTGCTGAGGTGAATTTGGCGAGCAGAGTAAAAGGGGGGAATCCTATCCGAGTTTCGTTGAAGTATTTGTATTGGCGTCTGTGCTGCTTCTGCTTGCATGGCCAGTTGGCTCGATTTACTGGTGTTGGATGATGGAGATCGGAGTCACGAGCGGGAACGATGGCATCAGTAATCTAAACTATGGAAGGAAATATTCAAGACATCACCTCTTTTTGTTGGCGGTATTAAAGTGCAACACCGTTAGGGTCTATGCTAGTTGTACAGAGTATTACGTCAAACAAAACACGTGTCCATCTGAATTGGAAGGTTCATCTAAGTGTGCAGTGATCGGGAGGTCATTACATTTTCAGCTGTCTGTCTGTCTTTCTATGATAGCTGAAGGTAGGCCTCAATCGACTAGTAGTGGCTTTGGCTAGCTCTCTCTTGAAGGGTGGATAGGTTTGTATTGAATGCCTACGTTGCAGAGTGCGAAGGGTTAATAAAGGTCCCTGGTCAAATTACATACACACTTAGAAATAACTATTTTTACATGAGACGTAATCCATGTTTGACGTGAATTATGGAACGTAAACAAACATGTCATTTTAATCAAATTAGGTGTTCCCAAACGAAAAAATACGCAACTCGACGAAAAGATGCTTGATTGAATTGATTTTTTCGTTTCTTTCAACTGATTCTTATGTCATTTGGGCCGCTTGCATGCCCAATTAACATTTAACTAAGTAGGCTTTTATAAAACAACATCCATTAAACCCTGATCAAGATAGCTTTGCCTTTATTACATCCACCAAAACCTCATTAAGACAAGAATCTGTCTAGTTGGCCAACCCTGAAAAAGGTTTTAAAGACTTTATCATTGAGACATTTCAGGAATGACTTGCTGCAAAAAGGTTATATGGCGAATAAATTGAGAACCATTTGAAATCCTTATTAAAAGTACAAAAAAAGCCATATGGCATCAATACTTGTGCCATTTGCCTTTGAAGCTTGCTAAGCGAACTAAAAATAAAGCATCAATCGGGATAAAAAAGGATACATTAATATCGTCCGATCTTGCCATTTTCATTGTTCAAAAATGAATCTCTGTCAAAAAACCTCGTAAATTTCCGGTTCGTATAGTTCAGAGGAGAACAGTGTTTCTGTGCTAAACTTCTGCACCGAGCACAGTAATAATTCACTTTATCACTTTATTAACTAAAACTAGTCCTTATGACACTAATTTATTACTCGAAAACTATAATTTCAGGCATAACATTTGATAACGGCACAAAAGCATTTGTAAACAAACTTTCTAAGGCCCTTTACACGTGAACCAAAGTACGCCCACGCAAACCAGCAACATCATCGGATAGGGACAACTATCACCTTTCCGAAAGTGGTATTGATTTGCGTGGGCGTAATTTGGTTCACGTGTAAAGGGCCTTAGAAAGTTTGTTTACAAATGCTTTTGTGCCGTTATCAAATGTTATGCCTGATTTACACAATGTTTTTTTTTTTTTCTTTGGATTTGTCTTTTCAGACAGGTCTATCTCGCCGCTGGTAATGAGTAATTTGCTTTGTTTCTTTAATTTAAAGGTGTAGGTTTTTGATCAATGGTTGTCCGTCTTAGATGTGGATGTTGTTTTCCTTTAAGAACTTCACCACTTGTTTCAATTCTTCTTCACAGCTTTCCGTCAGGATCATTTCTAACGGTTTCATGTAGTTTAGTACTATGTATCTGCTTCTATTTTTGGTTGTATCTAGGGCAGTCGTATAGGATGTGTTTTAAGTTTTCGGTTACTTCACACCAATCACATGTATCGTACAGTTCCCATCCCCAGCTTGCTTTTCTTTCCTTGGTCAGACTGTGTCTGCTTCTTATTCTGCTTAAGACTTTTACTTCATCTGGCTGCAACCTGAGATCCTTGCTCCATATCTTCTTGTTTGGCCGGTCCATGAGCTGGTAGTGCCATTTCCCTTTCTCCTTCGATGTTGCTTTGTACTTCCTGGTCCAATCCTCCCATATTTCTGTGCTGCTGAGTCTTAAGGCGTCTCCTACCGTTATTCAATGGTAGAATGTTTGTTTTTCTTGTGTTTTGGTCACGGCAAGTTGGTCCGCTGTCTCGTTGCCTTTGATACCATTGTGGCCTGGTACCCATTGGATCTTGATCGTTCGTCCTCCAAGGTCCTGGAATTCCTTGTGGATCTTCCACAGCAGGTAATTTGCTTCGTATAGACTTTCGTTCAGCAACATATATCAGAATGCCGAGCAATTCAGCATTGGTAATCGTGAAGTTGATATTGATGCTTTCCGCTACGCTGGTCTCATCTGAGCCGTTTTTGAAGCGTCTGTATAAATTCTGTTATGCTGTTTGGACAAGGTCTGGCTTGCTTCCTGGAAAAGTGCCTGCCATACTGTTGCAGGGGTGCGTTCCTTCTTGGGCCTTGCTTCCATTAACGTTGTTTTAATTATCCTATCGAACTCGACTTCAGGAATGAATCGCCTTCTCTTCAACAGGGGGAACTCCCTGTCTGAAGGGTGAACTTGGAAGAGTAGGTCCACGTGCTTGTCTGTGATCTCCGTTAGAAAAGATTCGTTGCCCATTTCTCTACTTGGAGTCTCTCCGACAAACTTCATCAGCGGAGTTCTGTACCAAAGTGTCCTGATGAGTTCCCTTTTCGTAAGGGATTCGATCCGCTGTTCCATAGGTAGTTGGCCTGCTTCCGCCAGCATAACGTGAACTGGAGTGGTGCTGAGGAAGTTCATTGCTTTTCGCACATATGCATTTTGTTGCACTTGTAGCTTCTTCAGGTGGGTCCCTAATAAAAATTGTATGGTTAATTTGCTTAACGACGTGTTCTGGGTATCATCCAAACCATTTGTGGAATAGTTCAATGATTTGGGTTATCGTTCGTTTATGGTTATTTTTTATTAGGGGTCTTTGCTGCGTTTCCGAACACTGTTGCTCCGTATTCCATCCGGCTCCGGATCAAAGCGTTTCCTATTTTTACGAGGGTTTCCGGATTTGCTCCACTTGATTTCCTTGATAGCATTTTAAAAGTAGTCCGATTTTACTCCCCGCCTTGTCTCTTACAGACTCTATGTGTTTCCTGTGCGCCAATCCTCTGTCAAGCACATACCCAAGGTACTGATGGGTGTTTACCATGTCGATTTTGACCCCACGTACAGCCACTTTGAGGCCTTCAGTCCGCTTTCTAGTGAATGGGATGATCGCTGATTTGTGACTGCTCACTTTTAGGTTTAGTTTTTCTAATCTGTCGTAAAGTTGCGGTAGGAACTTTGAGCAGGTATCTGCAGCTTCTTCCACTGAGTCTGCTGTGATGATGACAGCGAAATCGTCAGCAAATTGCACCAACTCGCAGCCATCGGATGAAAGGTCATGAAGCTCGGCCGTGTACAAGTTGAAGAGAATCGGTGAGAGGGGACAACCTTGCGGTAATCCTTCAGATACTTCGACTTCTATTGTTCCTTCCTCCGTTCTTAGTAACAGTAACCGAGATCTTAAATACTGAGTCGACTGAATCGTACGCCATGATGCCATGATGCGCGCTGATGCCCTTTTCGTGCGATGTACGAACATTTCCTTATCATTAAAGTGAAAGAATTACTAAAATTATCGAAACTCATATTGGGGTCTTTTTTTAGGTGTTAAATTAAATCTAATGTGACATGTGCTTCGGAATTTGGCTATAGCATAAACATATTTTCAATAGGCCATTTGTGGAAAAGCTGTTTTGCTGTCATGAAATTGCTAACAAATGCAAAACATTTTAATGCGACTTTTACGAAGATAATTTGCAGCCTGAATTGTTTGAATCTGAAGCCATTTTGCTTGATCCTATTCCGTTTAGTTTTATGATGGCATTAATGGTGGCAAAGTTGCTTGGAAAAAGTTAAACGTCATAATTTGTTTATCTTTCGATAGTTTTGTTGTGCGATCATTGCAACAATGTTCTACTCCAGCATTGGATCAACCAGTTGCGTGACATCAGTGATAAGGGCAATTCATCTATTGGAAGCAGTTACTCAGGAAGTGAGTCTACGTAACTTGGAACAGGTGGAAGCTCAATCGTTTCCGAAAAGTTTTCCTTCTTCCGGATGATGCGATGAAGTTGATGTGCGCTTGCTTGGAGTTTTTGGAACAGTTAACCCTTTCGCCGAATGAAATCGCTGCTATGGTTCGCAAGGCAGCCAATTTTCAGCTGACGAACAGCTTCTGAAGTTTCCTGTCAGCAGTTTGCCGCAGTCCCAGTTTGGCACTGATGCTATTCAGATCATCATCGCAACGTTATTTCTGGAGAAGGCTGCCATTGACGGATTTCACGCCAACTCGTCTTCGGAGTTGGCAGCACCCTCTCAGAACCTTATGAAACTTTGTGGGTGTGGAGACTTAGCAATTTTAAGCAACTTTGAGTACTTATTTTTTTCAAAATTTATCTCGCCTAACATTTGATAAGGGTCAAAGTTTTTTGTCGATTTTTTTTTCAAATCGATATAGCTTAAAAATGACAAGCCCTACAAAATAGTGATGTATGGCGAACTTTTAGCAAATAATCTGAAATTTTATAAAAAAATTTAAATAAATTAAAAAATTGGTTTCTACACTCTAAAAAAATATATTTAAAAATTAAAAGTCATTTTCCCAAAAATGGTACCCCTCAGATTTGCTTGATATTTTTTCTCATGAAAGGCAATATAATTACCTAATTTTTCTTCATACATCGCAAAGTGGGCGCTTTTAAGGAAAAAAAGTTGTTCGAACAACAACTTTTTCATGTTAATTTTTTTTTAGTGTGTTTCACTCAAAGTCGAATAGTAATACGCGCACAACCTTATTAAAATCCGTTGAAACTTAATGAGCATAAAGATTTTGACCTTTTGATAATCTGGGCGTGCTTAAAACAAAAATCTAGCCTAACATTTGAAAGGGCCTAATACAGAGGATTTTCCTGCATTTCGAATGGTGTTTTAATAAATGAAAACTCTAGTGTTTTTGTTTAGTGCATAATTTATTTTCCTATAATTCTCCATACATAATTTGAGTTTTTCATTGATTATTAGTCTATCGGAAACAGAGTGAAATTTTTCGGAGTTTCCTTTGAATGTGAAAATCGCTTAGTAGAAATTATGTTTTGAGAAATAGGTACAAAACAATGAAATTTTTGTGTACCAGGTATAGTTTTTACATGACTGAACAGCTCCTTGAGTTCATCGGACATCTTTGTGTATTGATCATTTGATATGAAGCAGAAGTTCAATTTTGTTATGCTTGTATCTGTTTGTTTAACTGCCCAGTCATACAGTTCTTGTGGAGTTGTGATTGTGTTTCCATAATCTCGAGCAAGACTTGCTCTCTTTGCCATTCGTTTGAGAGTTCCCATGTTTGTGGAGCACGAGCTGCATAAACCGCATATCGTACAGTCGTGAAAATTTGATAGATTGTTCACCGAGGTTGGCCTACCAATCGATCAAATTTGTACGATAAGCGGTTCATCCAGCTCGTGCTCTAAAAAAATGTTGAAAATGAAGTTGTATCTTCGATGTACAATCCTTAAACCACACAGTTGAAACAGTTAAAGTTATTATTATTTACCTAGTGTATCATCAAATTCCTGATGTTCTGATTGCTGATGACTTGTTGATGGTTGCGGCTCTTCAAACTTCCGAGCATGGCTTGATTCTTTTCCATCCGATCGCCTCTTTTTCGGGAGAGGTGTCCTATTGTGCACTAAAATTCCACGACACGATTCATAAATACGCATTGTTACATCCAATTGATGATCAAAGCCCCATGAATGTATTTTCTCTATGAGACTTGATGATAAATTACGAAATTATTGCGGCTGCAATTGGGATTGTTTATGTTGGCACTACATTGCACCCTTTTAATAATCAATTCAGCAGATTTTTCCATTGTTGTATATATAAACACTTTTTCGTTTCAACAACTATGCAGCACTACACTTTCAACAACTATGCACTACAGCAACTATGAGCATTGTTGTGATATCACCAAACTTAAATATTAGATTATGTCGGTAGAAACAGACTGCAGTGCTTTAAGTTTATACCTTATATCTCTCATGTGACTACCTGCGTTGTTATATAACTGCTATATAGCAGGTAACTTAACGATTATTTTAGGCATGCCTTAAATAATCGTTAAGTTACCTGCGCTATTATATGTATTCACTTGAGAGATGAGGTATAAACATATATGCATATTGCTTACTAATGGACACACCTAATACATAAAAATAAATGAATGATTATTTTTCTAATTAAATTAATCACAAATACATGAATTGAAATCTTTTCATGAATAAAACATACTAAGTGATTTTTACTTAGGTTACCTGTTGATTTGGAACAATTTGAGGGTGGTTTTATAGAAGTTGGATAGAGTGTATGCATATATTATAATACAACCCATCACAGGAAAGTGCAAACCATGCTGAGATGGCTGTTCCTCATTAGAACGTTTTGTTCTGAACTCTTATTGGACGATTTGCAGGTAACTTCTCTGTACCCTTTTCAAATGTTAGGCTAGATTTCGCCCAGATTATCGAAAAGTATACCCATAAAGTTTAATCGAATTTTAATAAGGTTGTGCGCGTATTACTATTCGACTTTGAGTGAAACACGCTAAAAAAAAAATTAACATGAAAAAGTTGTTGTTCGAACAACTTTTTTTCCTTAAAAGCGCCCACTTTGCGATGTATGAAGAAAAGTTAGGTAATTATATTGCCTTTCATGAGAAAAAATATCAAGCAAATCTGAGGGGTACCATTTTTGGGAAAATGACTTTTAATTTTTAAATATATTTTTTTAGAGTGTAGAAACCGATTTTTTATTTTATTTAAATTTTTTTATAAAATTTCAGATTATTTTCTAAAAGTTCGCCATACATCACTTTTTTGTAGGGCTTGTCATTTTTAAGCTATATCGATTTGAAAAAAAATCGACAAAAAACTTTGACCCTTATCAAATGTTAGGCGAGATAAATTTTGAAAAAAATAAATACGCAAAGTTGCTTAAAATTGCTAAGTCTCCACACCCACAAAGTTCCATAAGGTTCTGAGAGGGTGCTGCCAACCACTGGATGAGTTGGCGTGAAATCCGTCCATTGTGTCTTCCCATCAATTTTAAGCGTCTAATGTGACGGGTTCCAGTGCTTCGTAAACCGCATTCACTTTGCTCCTCTCAGTCGCCTGCTCTGTTGTTGTTGACAAATTTTGTCGGAGCTGCGAGGCCTCCCAGAAAGTTCTGGAATTGGATTTCTTTTCTCTTCCGTCGACAGCATTGCTAGAATTATTACTCGATTATCCTTTGGCATTTCCTTGTGATTTTGCGTTTGAAAGCCCCACTCGATTATGTTTTTCTCTGTCTCTAGGCGGATCCGTCTTTTTAGTTTTATTTGTAAACAATGGTAGGTTTTGTGATACACCAAAACGCATCAATAAATGCTTATTGATCCCGTTTGAAACCGAACGGTTGTATCATTGCTTTTACAATGAATTCAAAAATTGCTGCAACTACCGCGCGATCACACTGCTGAGCGCCGCCTACAAGGTACTCTCCCAAATTCAATGCCGCCGCCTGTCACCATTTGCAAGAGAGTTCGTGGGGTAATACCAGGTGGGAGTCATGGGTGCCCGCGCTACCACGGACTAAATTTTCGCGATTCGGCAGGTTCTGCAGAAATGCCGCGAATACAGCGTGCCCACACAGCATTTGTTCATCGATTTCAAATCCGCATACGACGCAATCGATCGTGATCAGCTGTGGCAGATTACGAGTATGAATTTCCGGATAAACTGATGCGATTGGTCAAGGCAACGATGGTATCCCTTTGAATCTCGAATGGGGTTACGGCAAGGTGATGGACTTTCGTGTCTGCTATTTAACATCGCGTTAGAAGGTGTGATATGATGTCTGTTCGAATTCCAGTGGTATTGTATGCAGCTCTTCACCATCGACCGACAACGCATCTGTTGCAGTTAGCGCTGTAAACGTAGCTCATCTCCTGCGCATATACAACCAGAATGTTCGAGGACTACGGACCAAGGTAGATTTGTTCTTTTTGTCCGCTAGCGATTTCGATTATGAAGTCATTGTATTGACGGAGACATGGCTCAACTGTTCGGGAAGGCCTTTTCGGTTTATCGCACAGACCGTAATGCCTCCAACAGTGCAAAAACCCGTGGTGGAGGTGTCCTAATCGCTATTTCATCTCGTTGGAACAGTTATATCGATCCGACACCTGTTTCCGATGCCCTAGAACAGCTGTGGGTTAGAATCACTACGCCAAGTCGAGTTAGTAATGAAGGCGTGATCTTTTTACCTCCTGACCGCCGCAACGATGTCATTAGTATTCAGGACCATGTGAACTGTATCGGTGCTATTGTTCTAATTTGGAATTCAATTACTATGCTCTGCAGCTCGGAGATTATAACCAGCCTTTGCTCCGGTGGAGTAAGTCGTACGATGGGTCTTTCCAGGTTAAGCCTCAATCGGTTCTATCGGCTGCTAGTTCAACGCTTTTCGACGGTTTCGCTTTACATGGCCTCACGCAGATCAATGGTGTATTGAATAGGAACGCTCGCTTTCTCGACCTTGTTCTGTCTAACGGAGCTGCAACTCTGGCATGCACCGTTTCGGAAGCCATAGAACCTCTGATCTTTCTTTATGCAGACCACCCTGCTTTAGACGTCCTGATGAACCTCCCAGCGCCAATAGTTTTTGAGGATTGTTCCGAAAATAATCGTACACTGGATTTCCGTCGAGCCGACTATGTTGCGATTAGTGCTGCTATTTCCGGTATCGACTGGTGACCATTAGAATTAGCTGGATGTGTTGACGATGCCGTTGAAGATTTCAGTAAAATGATTTGGGATATCATGGCTGAATTTGTACCTATTGCCCACCCCGCACCAAAACCATCGTGGTCTAACGGTCACTTGCGTCGACTGAAACGGTATAGGGCTTAATCGCTACGAAGATACTGCCAAAATCGTTCATACATTACGAAGCTGGAGTTCAACCGCACAAGTAACGACTATAGGAAATGCAACATATTCCTATGTCTTCCGTACGCAATCATCTCTTCGCAGAAATCCAAAGCGTTTGTAAACTCTAAAAATAACGAAGTCGGTTTGCCATTGTCAGTTCATCTCGGTGAACAAACCGCTGAATCTGAACCGGAGAAATGCCATCTTTTTGCTCATTTCATGAGTTCGTTCAATGAATCTTCGGCCCTACCAAATCAAGTCACAATTGCTATAAGCGATTCTCCAACAGATGCATTTGAGCTCCGTCCGTTTCACATCAGTGAACATACCGTCAATCTAGCTCTTCAAAGGTTGAAACTCTCGTTTGCTGCCGGTCCAGACGGCATTCCTGCGTCCGTTCTGAAGCTGTGTTCGGAGTCGTTGCTCACTCCCTTGGTGAAATTATTTAATCTGTCACTACAGGAGAGTGGAAATTTTCGTACTCTAATGTTCCCCACAAGAAAGGCGATAAAAGGAATATCCAGAATTACAGAGACATCACATCACTATATTGCTGCTCCAAAGTATTCGAGATCATCATCAATGAGGCACTCTTCAGTTCTTGTAAAAATTACATCTCCACGGCTCTGCATGGATTCTACCTAAAACGGTCAGTTACAACCAATTTAACCGAATTCGTGTCGCTCTGCGTTCGGACCATGGACTCTGGAGGACAAATCGATACAATGACATCCTGGCTAAAGCTAACAGGCAGCTTGGCTTTATGTTTAAAATATCTGAAGACTTTCACGATCCGCTTTGCCTGCGGGCGCTGTATTGTTCGTTAGTACGTTCAATCTCTGGTGCCCATACCAAGCATTCTGGATAGCCAGATTTGAGATTGTACAGAGAAAGTTTGTTCGCTGCGCGCTTTGTCATCTGCCTTGCCGTCTTACGTGGATCACTGTCGTCTGCTTGGAATTGACACCTTGGAACAAAGAAGACGGAACGCTCAAGCTGTGTTTGCTGCTAAGATCATTACCAGCGAGATTGATTCCCCCGAATTACTTCGGCAGCTTTTCTTTTAAGCACCTGAGAGAGTGATTAGACAGCGTAATTTTGTACATCTCGCAGCTCGTAATCGGCAATATGGGTTGAATGAACCTATCCGTGCCGTCGCACAGTGGGGCAGCGAAGCCATTCACGTGGCCAAAACCTCTAGCGCCGTTGGTTTGCTTTCTACAGCGATACAATGTTCTACAAAGTTGTTCAATACTAAAAGCGCCATCTTTTGAAAGTTTCATATTAGTTCATTTTTACGCCACATAGGTGGCGCTCGACTTTATCTTTTGAATGGAGCATCCTAGCCGAATGATTTTCAGGGAAAAGTTGTGTAATTTAAAGTGTTGAGAAATGTTGTCGAATACATCGAAACTCTATGACTCACATTAAGCGAGGTATTGGGCAATTAGGAAAACTAACCTCTAAAATTGCGTTTTTTCTTTTTTCACCTATATACGTCAAATGTATAAGTTTTATACTCTGATAATTAACAAAGTGGTTTTGACTCATCCAATAAATACTCACTATTTTATATACCATGCTTTATTATATAGTTATTAACATAAATGTCTCAAAAAAGGGATGCATAAAAATGTCAATTACTCAAAATATAGCAAAAAGTAGCAGCCAATTTTTATACAGTGATTAGTGTAGACCTTGTTGGGTAAATTAACGACCACAGTTCAACAGGCAACTGTAGGCATTTTTATATAACATTATTTAAATACTGCATACACACTTAGAAAAATTGATGTAATTTTAGATGCTCTGAGACTGACATATACGAACGTCAAATTTGACATAAAATTGAGTCATAACAGACGCGAAATTCAAGTCAATCAAACGTAGTTTTCGTCGAGTATCGAACTTTTCATTCTCGGAGACCATGAAATTTGTTTTTATTTTTCATACTTTATGTCAAATATTGATTCCGTCTCGTATAAAATAAGTTATTTCTAAGTGTGTATGGTAAATTCTTTCAAATTTGTTGAAATTTTGCTTTGTGTGTTCTATTATCGTCAGTGAGGTGAACAACGTCCTAGAGAGCTCAATTTTCGCATGTGGATACATTGTGTTTCAGAGCATCTATTAGCCAAATTTGAGTGCTCTAGGACTTTGTTTGCCCCCTGACGATGATAGGTTAAGGTATTGTCAGAGCCGACATTTCCCCTATTGAACGTTTTTCATTTTATTAAAAATCTGTGATTCTCGGTAGGAAAAGTGAGAATTCGGTAGTTTTTAACCTTTCGTCTGTGAATCGGTAGGTTTGGCCACCCTCCTTGTGGTACAGTGGTTAGCGTTCGTAGCAGCGTTGCCAGAATGTTTTAAAGCTTATCGGTATCAAAGGTATTAAAAATCGGTATTTATCGGTATTTACTATTTATTTAGTTTTATATTTTTGCCGCTTTGAAAGCGAAAATTTTAACAATGGTGACGACTGCTTTGTGAATTGCTTTGTTTGACAGCTTTCTCAGTATAAAAACTCTTTAATATTTTAATTTAATTTTTAAAATTAGCGTTGTTCTCAAGTGATGCTCAAAATTATAACGAAGTAGCTTTTTCAATTTAAAATAATTAAATGAACAAAAATATGGAAAATTAGCCACGACAACGACTAAACTATTGACAATGAAGTAATGAAATTGGGTTGTTAGAGGAATGCTAAATAAAACAGCAAAAAAGGTTATCTTCCATTTAATTCCACTTAATTAATTTTGGTATCCATGACAGATACGTATTTCGACTACAATGTGCAGTCTTCATCAGTGTCATTCCCACTAAAGAACTTATCAAAATCTAACCCCTAAAGGGATGAGTACTTAAGGGGGTTAGATTTTGATAAGTTCTTTAGTGGGAATGACACTGATGAAGATTGCACATTGTAGTCGAAATACGTATCTGTCATGGATACCAAAATTAATTAAGTGGAATTAAATGGAAGATAACCTTTTTTGCTGTTCTATTGACAATAACGACAAACAATATTTTCACTTGAAAAAGGCCACAACCCATGGCCAAAATGTCGGGCAGATTACATCGTAGTCGTTGCAGTGTTTTCGTTAATCAAGGTCGTTACAGTTAATTAACAAACAGAAAGCCGTTAATGAAAGCAAAATTTCAACTTTTGAACTATGATCGGAAAATTCCGGAAGAAAACTCCGAGGAATGTTTGAATAAGCTTCTAAATGGAGCTAAAAACATCCAGAGAAAGACGAAAGAAGCTCTTCTGGATGAAGTTCGAGAAAAGCTGGGAAACTTCCAAGACACGAATTGAGAAACTTGTGGCGAAAATTTAAATAACCTATCGGAAAAAAATCGCATGTCACATCCACAGGAAGCCAGAAAAGTTTCAGAAACCGGAAGTAAATTTCCAGAAGTAGCCATTTCCAGGGAAATCCAGATGAAGCTCGGATAAAATCTTCCAATAAAAGTCAAACAAAAAACAAAAAAAAAACTTTGGCTTATGTAGTTGAAGATGCTAATTTCAAATAACAGACTAAAGTGGTAAAATTATAATTTTTGGCTTATGGTCAAACTTCCAGAAGAAGACAAAATAAATTTCTGGGAGAATGAACTGAACTTCCTGGAGAATACGAAAGAAACATTCTGGAGACGCTGGCAGAAACTTCTTAAAGTAGATTGGAAGAAACATCTGAAGAAAGTCGAAAACCAAGGTGCTTACGGAACAGTTGAAAGAAACAAGTACATAATTCATAAAACATCTCTGAAGACTCCGCAATTTTCCTCAAGTTTTCGGAACATTCCTGAAATGCACTAAGGAATATTCCCTTATTCCTCGAAATTTCTTAAAAGTGCTTGTAATTTTCCTGAAATATGGGTCTGTCCTGGAGTTCTCTGGTCATCCTTTGGTCATGGAATTTATTGTAACATCCGCTTTTAAGTTCTCTGATCTTCCCGGTTTTTTAATGTTTAAAAGTTATCGACACAGCCATTGCTGAAGTTTTCGGAAATTTCCTGAGTTTCTTGGAACTTCTTTATAATTTCAACAATTTCATTGAAATGGAGGCGAACCAGCCCCAGGCTGAAAGCCTGCCTAATAAAGATAAATTAATTAATTATTTAATTTCATTGAAATAAATTGATCTGCCCTGATGTTCTCTGAGCTTCACTAAAGTTCCTGAAATCCATTAAATGTTTCTGAAGTTCTTTGGACTAGTTTCCAAAATATTTATGATGTTTCCTTAAGTACACTGGAGTTCGCTGGACTTTTCTGAAATTTCCGGGTAACATAAGTTTATGGAACTGTCTTTAATTTATCGAAACTTACAGCTTCTTAATGTTCCTGCAGCTAGTGTGGATCCACAATAAAAATCAGATAGCCTCCTTGAATCCGGGAAAGTTAAAAAAAAACTGGCGGGAGAAGATGAAAGCATCATTCGAGCAAAGGCTGGATAAGCTTCCAAAGTAAGGTGGAAGAAAATTCCAGGGAAAGTTGGATGAAGTTTCAGGAAGATAAAAAAAATGAATAAAACGTCCGGAATTTAAATAACAATTGAAAAATGTTTCTCGATTCTTTAGGAAATACTGGAAAGAGCCATCGACTATTTCTCGATTGATGGGTAGTCAATCAAAAGGAGGAATTACAAACATTATTCAAAAGAGTATCAATCATAAGGCATTTTTAGAGATGATTTTTTGAATTTTGAAGGCTCAAAAAACATGAGGTATTCAAAAAGATACAAGTCTCTCACAAAAATTTTCTCCGAAATTCGAGCGCGGGCAGGCAATAATAATTTTGGTTATTTAAAAAAAAATCGGTACAAATCGGTATAAAATCTCAAAAATCGGTATTCTGAGGAACCTTATCGGTATATCGGTATCTAGATCGGAAATCGGTATAAATACCGATAAATCGGTATATCTGGCAACACTGGTTCGTAGATCGCGTGCCAAATACACAGGTTTCGAATCCAATATTAATATTTATAATTGCTCAATAAACTTTTTATGTTTGGATAGAATATTGATGCACTGCATAAATAAAAGAATTCAGTGTCAACATTTCAAAGGGGCGTAATTGCTTTTATAAACAATCACTTCAGCCGTCAATTTCTCGCGAATGAAATCTTACCTCTCCAAAATTAGTTGGTAGAGGAAACAATCATCTACCTGCTGGTGTCATTATTTTTCATGAGTGAGCTTTTATTCGCGAGAAATCGAAGACTACAGTCATTGTTTACAAATGCAATTACGCCCCTTTGAAATGGCGGCACTGAATTATGATTTATTTGAGCCATTGATCATTTCATATTTGACTTGTGCGGATTGCTTCATGTGGGCTATGACGGACCTTTTTAGAAACTTTCAAGTTGCCTAAGAAGTTCCGCCGAGAACTTGTTCGGAACTTTGTTGTGGCCATCTTTTCAGCCTTGCCTGAAGTTCCTCAGCAGTGCTTAGGGATGCTTTTTGGAATTTTTTTGAACTTCCAGTTGCTAGGAGTACGCATCGGAACTTTATGGAACTTGGCAGTGGGTTTTATCGTTGAATACGGTTGCTTGGGAAGAAAGTTCTGTCAGAACTTTATTAGAACTTTATTGAACTTGAGGGTTCTGTCGGAACTTTATTTGAACTTTATGGAGCTTAGAAGTGAGTTTTATCGTTGAATGCGGAACTTTTGGTTACTTGGGTATAGTCTAATGTTCTTAAAAAATTAACAAAAAATATCCTTGTTTTGGAGATCTCAACAGGTGTTCCCCCTTAATTGTATCCAAGTCACTAATATTTACCGGACAACTGACACTTATTAAACAACTATCTGAAAACCTCTGGTGTTGCTCAGGAAAATTTGATGCATTAATAAGCTAACTCTAGACCAACAATTGAAATAGGCGGAACCAGGGATGGAAAATCATTTACATACATTTCGTGCATTCATTTACATTCATTTGCATCTAACTTTTTTCATCAACAGAATACCATAAAATAGTGTTTGAAGGTTTTGTAGGTTTTAATATTAACTACATCTTTTATAAACAACTCAAATCTGCATCTCTTATGCATGATCAATCAGAGCGATAAGAACCCACCATTGTTTTTCAGTGAATGTAAATTGGATTCACTGAAAAACAATAACATGTTCTGCCAGCTCTATTTCGTCATGCATAAGAGATATAGATTTTATTTATTAGCAAAAGCTGTAGTTCATATCAAAAGCTACAAAAACTTTATACCTCATTTTACGGTATTCTGTTGATGAAAAAAGTTAGAGGCAAATGAATGTAAATGAATGCACGAAATGAATGTAAATGATTTTCCATCCCTGGGTGGAACAACTAAACGTAAACAATGGCTTTAATGGCAAATTTCTCGAGAATCAAAACACATCCACGCAATCTAACACACCATCTGATAGAGCAAACTTCCTTTATCGAATGGTATTGTTAGTTTGCATGAGTGTATTTTGATTCTCCAGAAATTTGCGATTAAAGCCATTGTTTACGTTTGGTTGTTCCGTCTATTTCAATAGACTTCTCTGACGTTGGTGAATTACACAAGTATTAGTGCAGAACTTTGGGTAAATTCAAAGGTTTTCTTGCACTAATACTTATGATTTACCCCGAGTTCTGCACTAATACTTGTGCATTTCATAAACGTCAGAGAAGTCTATTGTTGGTCTAGAGCTAACTCCTCACTCACTCACATATCACTCACGTATATTTCTCACCCATCCACTTCTTACGACCTGGCGCATCATCTTCTTATCAGCACACTCATATTTCCATTCTCTCACCTTCCCTTTGCTGTTCCATTCTCAGTCGATCCAAAAGAAATAGAGCAACAGTCACTGCCTTTTTCACCAACTAGGGCTTCTTCAAAACAGTTCGGCTGACACAAAGCTTCGCTCCGGAAAAAAGGAAGAGAAACACAAAACACCCGCATCGAGATGAATTTTTAAAACACTTAATTGATTTATTTCCTTGTTTTTATTCAATTTTCATACTTTATGACAAAAAACGAGAGTTGCTAAATTATTGTTTAAATTAATGCTCACAGAACACCGCGTTTCGCGCGCTTCCTCTGCTACTATTTACTCTTGCTTAGTTCGGTTCGCACTCGCACACTTCACTTGGGTGTGTGTGCTTGTGTGCGTGTGGGTGTGGGTGTGTGTGCTGATGTATTTGTGCAACATGCTTCTTCCGTTTAGCATCGTATTACAATTTATATAAGAGAATTTTTCCCCACTTTCCTAAAACCTTTCGTTCCGTTCTTGTTTTTGTTTTGTTTTTCGTTATAATTTACTTCACTTAGCTTATTATTTTTTCACATTTTTCTCTCCCTTTGTGCACAATTGTTTGTGGCTTTCTGGTTTGTTTTTATGTTTTTGAGGGTGTGATTTTCCTTGTTTTGATTTTTTTGTCGTTTGTTTTCGGAATCGATTCTCTACAAAAGAATAAAATTGAGATTTTCTCTTTCCGAACATGTCTTGAATGGCAATTCAATTAAATATAAAAATGTGTCTAACTACCGATTCAGAGCTGATAAAAGAGGATATTTATGTATGACCTACGTTTAGTATTCGAAATCAACTTCAGAATCATTTTGGTTTTGGGTTTGTTTATCTGTGGGTGTGTGTGTGTGTGTTCTACGATTCTTTTAGTTTGAAAGTTTGAAGTTAACTGTGTTTATGAGCCCTAGAGGAAAACGATGGTTTGGGAAAATAATATTTACTGGTTAAGGTTTGATTTGTGTAATTCGGCTGCTAGGTTGCTCCAGTTTTGTTTTCCCAACTTGTTTTTTTTTTTTTACATAATGAGATGGAATGGTTCGTTTTAACTATGCCCCTGATAGAAATTAGAAAAATAATAAAACTATTTACAAGATTCTTTGATTCACTTTATGTATACTACTAGAGCTGGTTGTTTGTTGTTATGTTATTCCTTCGTATATTTTTGTTTGTATATATAAAAGATTCGACTTAGACATAAAGATAATAAAATATGTACACCTTTGATTTAATATTGCGGAAATGAAACGAATAAAATTTGCTTACATCCTACGATGACGATCGGCTTCCCTTCCCAGTAGTATTTACTCAGATTAAATTCACAAACTTAGTTTCTTATCTCTACTTCTCTGGTGGTGGTTGTTGGTCTGTACAAATGTGAGGATCGAAGGGATCGGATTGGACTGGGAAGGGACTCGAAATACAATCTACATTTGTATTGGTGAAAGTGACGATTTGTTACACGAATTTAATTGCACATTTTGATTTCGTCTGCTGCCAGTGTCATCAATTAGCTTTGCTGGGGCTGGAGACCCGGAGCCTGTGTGACGTGTTCCTCGCTGCTCACCCAGTTGGTCATAATGCGAAACTTAATCTTTGCCTCCGAAGTCTTCGGTTTCGATCGAAAAAACTGGAATGGTTTGAAGTATGGAGGAAAGAAACTAGTTGAACTACTTTGCGCTACTTTGGACCGGTTACGGATACGTGAGGAGGGAGTCGAAGTCGATATGCGTGATGAGTCAGTCGAGACGGAAGAAGCTAGAGAGAGCGCTTTCGGAACGGAAAGGAACGAACAATCGAAAGGAAGGCAACGGCGATAATCCAATTGCCATGTTTGCGATCCAATAATTTAATTAAAACTAAAGAGATAATTTGTTTATTTCACAGGTTGGTACTAATGGGTGACCGGTGCGCAGTCCGCGTCTAGCTGCTAGTGGTTCCGAGAAGTGCATGGATGAAGCCGCCGAGTGAATGGCGAGCAGGGTACCGAGTTGGACCGCGGTCAGTTTGTGATGAATTACATTACATGCGTTTATGTGGAAAAAGTCGGTTCATTTGATAACGAAGAATCAAAGCAATTTAATTGATGGTAGTTACAATATATCGCCGCATAATAAGTGCTGCCATCTTTTTTTCAAGAGAAAAATTAGTATGAGTGATAAGCTTAACCATATAAAAAAACAGCTGAATGTTACCCAGGATTGTCCATAAATTAAGAGTTGAGTTAGGCTGGGTCAACCCTCAGAGTTCAATTCTCAAAAGAACATTTTTGCTGAAAGTAAATTCGACGAACTAGCTTCATAAGATAGGCGAATCATAGAGGTAACTCTAAGACCAGCAGGTCCCGAAAAAACGTGCTCAACTTTTTGGCTCAGCTTTGGTACTCTCTTCGGTCCCAAGCTAATCGATGCACCCCTCGAAACATAGGAAAATCTACGAACCCCTCATTTTATCTGTCAAACTTTCATAGTGAATCAAAATAAATATAGTGTAGTAGGTACAAGACCCAAGCAACATTGCAAGTTTTATTGAGGTTTTAAAGCATGCGACAAGGGGAATTTCGACAAGATGGGGTACGTTCATCGATGTACTTGGGACCGATAGGCTAGTCCAGTGTGAGCCAATCAACCCGGGGTCAACTTGACAACTCCAGTATACTGCCAGTGTACCCCGACAATGTGGTGCTGGTGGTTCTGTCAAACTCACAAGTTTCAGAAGGATTATCTATATAGGGCGAATGCGGAAATGATGTACAATAAATAAAATCCAAGCTTAAAATTCATCTCATTGTCGCGCGCTCACCAGTTTAACATGATTTGTAACACGAAAATATGTGTTTGTCATCGAATTAATCGAAACAAATGAAAATTGAGCGAGAATACTATCGACGATTTCAACGCTATTGCTATCCAGTATTTTACGATCGCTTATGGCCCCCCCAATCTGGCTGATTTTCGGGCATGGAACATAAGATTTGAAGTTTGGGTTGTGTCGTTTGATGTGTAAACGATCAAATTTGAACGTTTACCCGTCAAACGACACAACCCAAACGTCAAATCATATGTTCCCTACCAAAAAGTCAGCCAGATTGTGGCGGCCATAAGCGCTCGTAAAATGCTGGATTATCGTCGATGATGAATAAAAAAATAATGGTTTTGCAGCGAGTAAGAGCGTACTTCAAGAGCAAATTTTCATTACGTCGAAAGTAACAAAGGTAAACAAACAAAGTCAAGCTATCAGTGTCAATCGGTGCTCCTACACTATATACTGTCCGAATATAGGATCACATCCCATTTTTAAATTATTTACCAGTCAAATTGCTTTTTGACGTAATCACCTTCTGATCTAAATATTTTTCGATATTACTTAAGTCACCCGATTTCTATGGAGATGCCGTTTGTCTGAATTGAACTGTTTGTCGCTAAGATGATTTCGGTGGTCCTAAAATGATAAATGGATTGCACTTAAGGATACGTGATTGATAGTTCTCCCGAATATCCTGGTAAATACACTTTGACGGAGCCACCAAACGACGTATAATAACTTTTGACTCAAAAACCAGTATTTTTTAGCATGAAAGCTAGCGATCTGCTTTTTATGATTAAAGTCCTGCTTAATAGGTTAAACATTGCTATCAATTTGAGACTATGCTCAAAGTAATAAAGGACAATCAAATTCAAGAGCAAAAAATAACTGATGAAACCAAAGTATTATTATTGCCATGGTATAAAACGATGAAACTTGGTTCAATTTGTATGGATTTATTTCAGTTCACCACGAAAATCATAAATTAGCTCTTTTCATAAGGCATTCTTGTCTGTTGTTACACGGCGAATGTGAACGAACCAAATTTGAGTTTAGTTCACTCATAATCGCCAAAAGTGCAGGAACTCAGCGATGAGTTAATTTGCCTCATGTTTTCCCAGGATTTTCCAGGGAAAAATTCCCGAATTTGAGAAAAGTATAGATTGGATTCACTCAGTCTATTGGTACTACTCCAAGACTGAATAAAATTTTCGTCAATTTCCTCATTTTTCGGCAGATTTTGTAGGTTTTCCACAGGAAACCATGAGACAAATTTTACTCATCGCTGAGTTCCCGCAATTTTGGCGATTATGAGTGAACTAAACTCAAATTTGAGTCGTTCTCATTCACCGTGTAGACAACCACACATGGTGAAACAAAACGTTGGTTTTCCATAGAGAAATACCGTTTCGGCGGTGAAGTACAATCCCACTGTTTACGCCGTGTGGCGACCAGCGTTGCCAGACATACCAATTTTCAAACTTGATACCGATATACAGATAAGGTTTCTCAGAATACCGATTTTTGAGTTACAATACCGATTTGTACCGAATTTTTATTAATAATCAAAATGATTACTGCCTACCCGCACTGAATTTTCAGAGGAAGTCGAAAAACAGCTGATGGCTCCATCCCAGTAATTTCTGGAAATAGAGAAATATTTTTATTCAGTGGAAAAATAGGTCCATAAAAACGTTAGTTTTTGAACTTCCTGAAATTTCTTTAACCTTCCCTTCGAAGGTTCTACCAACTTTCTCTAGGAATTTCCGTCCACCTTACCCTGTAAATTATTTTCCAATTCCTTATGGAAAGCTATTTCAACTTCCCTTGAACGGCGCCGGTGGTGTAGTGGTAAGCGTGATTACCTCTCATCCCAGCAGGCCTGGGTTCAATCCCAGTCGGCGCCGCCGGGATGTTCTGAGGCATAACATCTCTGATCACGCCTTCCTTCGGATGGGAAGTAAAGCCGTTGGTCCCCGGTTCATGAGTTGATGGGTCGATAGGTAGGGTCCAGGTGTGGGAGCTGCCTTCCTGGCACGTCGGTAGCATTGGTGCTCAGCACGGAAAACAACATCGACGGAAAAAAACAAACCAAAGGGACTTCCCTTGGAAGTTTCTTCTGGCTTCGCTCGAAAGGTTATTCCGTCCCCTCCCGTCAGTTTTTTCAACTTCTCCGGAACTTCAGAAATGCTTCCAGAGTCTTATTGTGGTTCCATTAGTTTCAACTTCAGAATAGTTCGGACTTTTGGGTAGGTTCAGATAAATTAAAGACAGTTTCATCAACTTCTGTTCAAATCCAAGAACCCGGAAATCTCAGGAAAGCCCAGAGAACTCCAATGAACTTAAGGAAACTGAAATATTTTGGAAACTTCACAAGCCCAAAGAACTTCAAAGAAATTTTATTGTGGAATTGAGTTAACTTTAGGGAAGCATTAGTACAAATAAATTCAAGGAAATTTCTGAACCTTTAAATAAGTTCCGAAAACTTCAGTTAAGATCCGAGAGTTCATGAAAATTTTGGTAACGTAAGGGAAGTTATGTGAACATTATAAAATTGTGAGAACATTTAAGGAAAGTTCTGTGTTTTTATCGGCTGTTTCGAGGACTTTAAAAAAAAAATAGCGGGAAGTTCAGGGAACTTTAATGCTGATGTTCATTAATTTCAAAAATAAAATAAAATGAAAGTCCTAAAAAAGACTTTTACAGAAGATAAGAGATTTTCCTGTGGATCCATAATAATCAAGGAAGTTACAAGTACTTTGAGGATGATCAGAGAACTTCAAAACAGCCCCATTAAATTTAAGAAAATTGTATGAACTTTCAAGGAGTTCCGAGTATGAGATATTCCGATGTGCAAACAATAGAGCATGTGAGGAACTTCAGAGAATATTGTGCTAACATCCCCCAGAAATCTATTATTTCCAGATATTTTCCCATCTTCTCCTTGAAGTAGTTGACTGTTCCGTATGTCCTCTGGCGTCCGACTTTTTCCAGAATGTTCATCCAATCTACCTTAGGAAGATTCTCCCAGTGTCTCCTGGAAGTTTCTTCCGTCTTCTCCAAGAAGTTCAATGAAAGTTCTACCGGATGTAGCTATCGAGCTCTCCCAGAAGTTTATTTCGTCTTCCTCTGGAAGTTTCTCCATAAGTCACTCTCCGTAGGTTTTTTTTCTGCCTTATTGGAAGGTTTTTCCGAGCTTCTCCTAACTTCCCCTGGAAATGGCTCCTCCGGGATTGGCTTCCGATTTCCAAACTTTTCTGGCTTCTGGCCTTTTTTTCCGAAAGTTTCTGAAAAATTCTACCAGAAGTTTCTCAATATTTGTCTTGGGAGGTCCCCCATTGGATGTTTGTTAGACATATTTTAGAACTTCCTTCAAACTTCCTCCGCAAGATCTTCTTTGGAAGCTTTGTTGGTACCATTAAGAGACTAATTCAAATCTTTCCCAGAAGTTTCTTCCGACTCACATAGAAAGTACATCTTTCAATTTTAGTCAAATAAAAAAATAGTGAATACCGATAAATACCGAGTTTTTAATCATTTGATACCGATAATCATGAAAACAATCTGGCAACGCTGGTGGCGACATCTACTATTTGCAAGTGGGTACGTGAAACTAAGGTTATCTGTCACCTTGCCGGGGACTTGGAGCCAATTTAAAATCGTTAGTTTCCACCGGTTGGGTGAATCCAATAGAAACCAAGCGATCGTTTCAGCCTCTGGTGGTGAATAGGCGAACGTCAAAAAGAGTGTTGTGAGCAGAAATTTCTACCGTGAGACAGCAACCGGAACACTTTTTTACTTTTCCTGATAAATTGATTCATCAGAGATGTGACGAGGCTCGGTAGCTCAGTCGTTACCGTTTCTGCTTAATGAGCAGTAGGTCGGGAGTTCAATCCCAGGCTCGTCCCCTTCCTTGCAATTTTTCACTTTGCCTTATTCTCTATACCCACTAGATTTTAATGAAAACAAATTCTTCTTTAACACCGATCGCATCACTTACCACAGTGTGGGTCCTGATCTAAAAATATAAATTTGACGAGTGCACGCGCGCGTGTGTGTGTGTGTGTGTGTGTGTGTGTGTGTGTGTGTGTGTGTGTGTTTGTTTGTGTATTATAATCGCTCTACCAAAGACGATCCCTGCGTGTGCGTGCAACCTTTCCCCACATCCTCCAATATCCCAGTGATTTCTCGTGGAAGCGCAGAGGATTTCTCGGTTTCCTTCACAGCGAGTACCACGTCAACACATTCCTTCCCATTCCCTAGTTGACCTGCATTCGGACACGGCCGGCGCTGGTATTGCTAGATATTAGATCTCCAGTTCTTACACATTGAGGATGAATGTTAGTCCCAAACATCATCTGTTGGTTCTCTGTGTAATTGCAGCTGATCTGGTAATAACAGAGCAGCAACCGTGGGCGGTCAATCTGATTTTTTGATTTTTATATTTTTAAATTGATTCATCAGAGATGCTCCAAAACTTGATTTGCAGTTGAAAAATTTAATTCTGTATCGGTTTGGCAAAAATCAACAGCAGGATTTTTGTTGAGCAAATGGTAAATTAGAATGGTGCCTTAGTGGTTGTGATCTTCCGGATTTCTTGTGTGTACATAGTTTGAGTGCAAATTAGTTCAGATCAGTGGAAAATCATACAATAAGTCAATTACCGATGGAAACTGGCAAGATGTTGAATGAAAAATGCTTTAATTTGCGTTGTAAAAAATTCTTATTCTGATGTAAACAAACGGTTTGCTTGATGTTTCCTCTTGAACTCGCGGGGCGCACTATACGTTGGTGGTGCATTAAAAAGGCCCATAGGAAGTGGACAATATTTTCAGCTTTCCTGATTAATTTATTCGTCGCAGGTGCTTGAAATCGTCATCCACGAATACTATTTTGTTTTCTGTACCGATTTTGAAGTAATCCGGCTGGTGCTGCTACATATTTTTGATGAGAAAAGTGAAGATTTATATAACCCCAGTGGTAGTGATCTTCCGGATTTTTAGTGGGTGATTATTTGAGCTATTAATTAGCTCAGATCTGTAGAAAATCGTCAAATAAGACCACTCCCGATGCAAATTTGCAATATGTATTATTTTGAGTTTTGAAAATCGTCTTTATGATGTAAACAAATGGTTTGGATGTCAT
This sequence comes from Ochlerotatus camptorhynchus, assembly GCF_037179485.1. Taxonomy (NCBI): domain Eukaryota; kingdom Metazoa; phylum Arthropoda; class Insecta; order Diptera; family Culicidae; genus Ochlerotatus; species Ochlerotatus camptorhynchus. The sequence continues at coordinate 629,256 of NW_027040587.1, read as the reverse complement.
TTCCTCTCAAAATCACCTAGCGTACTCTACATTGATGGTGCATCAAAAGAGCCTATTGGTTTGAACTTTATGCATTTTGCCATTTGTATTGCCCTAATCGCATAACAGTCCCATTTAGATTCCCAATCTAAAAGCAAGCAAAAACGGTACTAAGGATAATAGTGAAAACGTGATTACGCAAGTGTACATGCTATAAACACCGGCAAACATGCATCGAACACATTTAACTGTCAATATAATTTATTCTTAGTTGGTAGAATCGTCGACACATAGTCACTTTTCATATCCCGTTAACCCCGTGGTTTCTTATTATTTGAGCATTGTGAAACGGAACGCAGAATTAAAACAAAACGGCTAATAAGGCTACCAGAAATACGCTTTTCTTATGTTCAAAGCACAAACGACGTGACAGACGGAGCGGCTCGAAAACTTTGGTGACTAACCTGCTATTGCAATTTTTCAGTGTACCACATGGCAACACCACTACTACTGGATTGAACCACATGGCAACACTACTACTGGATTGAACTAGCATTTTCACCAAAAGTATTAGAATGTTGTGGTTCTATCTCTTTCACTCTACTCAAAACTGGAATGCATAAAAAAATGACAAAATGATATACACTCTTTGCACACTGTCAAAGAATCATTGTACACAAAATCAACTCTGTGCAAAACCAAAACAAAAATACTATCCCATCTGGTGGATGATGGCACAAGCTTCTAAGAAAATTCTATTACAGCGAACCACATTATTTTAATTGATTTCTTCGCCAGTTAGTCGTCTGTCACTTCGTTTGTGGCTCAAAGGGTTGCTAAAAGTTGCAATTAATATGAATGAGGTGTCGTTCTGATTAACGGGACTCTGCGGTACTGTATTGTGAAACACTATTGTAGAGCCTTCAATCAAGTCTGTGGGGCTTATGATTTAAGGTGATACTCTAAGGAAGCCTTAGCGTGAAACTTTAAAGGCACAAATGTCGGCTTCCACAAAACATACAATTTTGAAATTGCTACTCCTTGTTTGCTGTGCTACTACAAACAGAGAGTAGCAATTTCAAATTTGTATGTTTTGTGAAAGCTGACATTTGTGCCTTTGAAGTTTCACGCTAAGGCTTCCTTAGAGTATCACCTTAAGCTTTGGCAAACTAGTAAATAAGAATAGGATTAAGTTGTTTTAGGTCGAAAACGATGATCTAAATTTAAGATGATCTATTTTTTTGTAATTGAAGGAAGGACAATTTAACAAAATGGCTCCTGGATGCAAGTTCGAAGGACGCCAGGACACTTCTATGCCTCGATAACACTAGTTAACAGCATATTTGAACATTGTACACTGATGATAACCAACAAATATAGTCAGTATAAATCTCAATAGGATAGTTTTTTTTAGATACAGCTAAAAAATTAAATTTTACCTATTAAAAGGTTATTTACTAAAATACACATATCTCCGGCTGTAACGAAGCTATATCAACTATTTTATTGTCAAATTAAAAGTGAGAAAATTTGCTTTCGACCACTTGGAAGAATTTTTTTCAGTAAGATTAGTGCTATTGCTGGAACAACCACTACAAACATTTGTATTTACCTAGCTTAAAAACCTTGCTGAAATCCAATTTTTCTCGGAAATATGCAAAACATTTAAAAAATCTTAAACAAACTATTCATTAACAACAATACCATTAATCTCACTGATAAATGATGTTAAGTTGATCGGAATAAAATTTTCTCACCTTTAATTTGGCGTTTAAATAATTGACATTGCTAGGAATTACAGTTGTATAATGCAAATGATAACTCGGCTCTGTAAAGTTTATTCGATTGAGCCTAAACAAATAAATTAATATAAAAAAAAGACATTACAGCCGGAGATATTTGTGATTTAGTAAACTCGCTTTTTAAAAGGGAAATTTAATTTTTTGTGTTGTATCTAGAAAACTGTCCTACCGAGATTTTTTTGGCTGAATTTTTTGATTCAGGGCACAACTTTACATAGGAATCATAGGTCAAACATCAAAATTGCTTTATTTTACTTTTATTTGTAAACTAGTGTAATTATTGGCAGCAAAGCTTACTCCTGAAAAGAAAAGTCGAGAGGCCAAGAGTCAGGATAGCTTTGATTTTAAATTCATCCATCTTCCAAAGTAAATCCAGCAAGTTTAGAAAACATTCTAAGTTGGTTTAGTACACATTGAATCCAGAGAATCTCGCACATAAATCCAGGGAAAGCCTTGCCCTAAATTACTAAAACCAACGAAATCAAAGACTTCAACCAAAAGGCTCAATGGTCTTCGAAAAAATATCCAGCAGACAGAGATCAGTAAATAAGGAAAAGGACAAAAGGTCGAATGGACAAAAAGTTGAAGGGACAAAAGGTCGAACGGATAAGAGAGCGAATGGACAAAAGTTGGAAGTTGATAAAACAGAACATTGCATGTAGAATAAGAGCTTTTTCAGACAAAAATATGCTTCTTCAGCTGAAAAAATGCTTATATATTATTCAGCTCAAACTGTTGGAAAGTTCAAAATGGACAAACGATCGAAATGAACAAAGTCGATGTGGACAAAAGTTTTAAAAAACCATCATCAAAATTGACAAAATATTGTACAATAAATTTTCGCCAAGAGTCTCAAAGAACATAAAAAATTACTCATGATTAAAGAAGGAATATATTCTAGAGAATGAGAGTTATTTGTCTGTTACATTTCCGTGTTACACACAGTAAATATATGTTATCTTAAGTTCCAAAAAAAAAAAAAAACTGCTCATCATTTGAATAAGGAAAAATATTTGAGACCAGTTTATCTATTTTCACGTTTTGTTCAATCGACATTTGTAAATTTCAATCTTTTTAACCATTCCGACCTTCTGTCCACCTCAACCTTTTGTTCATTCGACCTTTAGTCCATTGAACCTTTTGTCCATTTCGACCTTTTTTCAATCGATCTTTTATCCATTCCGACCTCTTGTCCATTCCGACCTTTTGTCCATTCCGACCTTTTGTCCATTCCGACCTTCTGCCGATTTTGCCTCTTACTCGTTTGACCTTTAGTCCATTGAACCTTTTGTTCATTTCGATCATTTGTCCTTTCGACCTTTTGTTCATTCCAACCTTTTGTCCATTTCAACCTTTTGTCCATTCCGACCTTCTGTGCACTTCGACCGTTTATACATTTTGATCTTTTGTCCATTTCGACCTTTTCTTTAAACGACCTTTTTGTCCATTTCGATCTTATGTCCATTTGACATTGTGCCCATTTCAACCTTTTGTTCTTATATGTTCAATTCGACCTTTTGTTCATTCGACCTTTTATCCCTTCGACCTTCTGTCCTTTCGACCTTTTGTCCTTCAACCTTTGGTTGGTTTTCTTTATTTAAGAGACTTTCAGCCGTAGGCTTCAACCTTTTGTACTACAACCGTGAATTCAAGTGGTTCAATAATTTAATTAGTTCAATAGTTTAATAATAAAGAAAAAAATACACACGAGTAAGGTGACTGTTTACTGGATCAGATGCGTCGATTTAGGGAGCTACGCTTGATACACTACACTAAGCTGCAGTTCAACAGAATGGCGACTAAGAGAGCTCAGTGGAAGCTTTTATGTATCGGATTTACATATGTAAGTTTACATATGCAAAATTCCTCAATTTTCCCAGATTTTGATTTTGACAGCGTTTGACTTTTGTAATAAAATGGCGGCTCTATCGGATAGGTGAAGCATTCCCCTATATGATGGTGTTTTTTGGATGGTGTGGGTGGTTATCGGTTTGTGAGAGAGGATGAGTATGTAGTTTTAAATGCCTAAGGTCGATGACGCGGAGAACGAAGGGATGCGTCACGCATGAAAAAGAATTTTTATCATTAATGTTATGTATTGATATTATTTTCCAGCAGATCATCCGGACAGCAATTTCACCATATATTAAAAAAAAATATTTGCCAGCAACACTGACTGGGTGTATCGTATGGTTTACCTTCCCTACTAACATAGTTACTAAATTCCCGAGACATTTATGAGAGGTCGTAGAGATCTCTGCATCTCTATTATGTAAATTTTGGACTAACAAACCTTTCCTATCCCTACCAGTTGCAAGGACGTGGCCAGGACAATCCTTAACTGTTGGAGAGATATCCGCCTTGAATTCGTACGATATTGTGCAACTTGATCGAAGCTAATGCTAATTGCTTGAATAATGCCTCTACCATAATCATTAGGGTGCGTCAACTTAACAAGCCCCTACTCTCCACAGTTGTTTCGATTTGCGATTTGTGAGTTCCCTAACAACTGTGCCAAATTTGAACGAATTCCATTAATGTATGAGAAACGGTTCGAATTGCTAGTCAAGAATTCCAGACTAGGAATTAAGATTGAGAAAACTATACAAAACAACTTCGTTGAAGACTGCACATCAATTCAACTTCTGTACAAGAGGTTATTATTTTTTTATGTATGTGCTCCGCGCATACCTACCGGGGTGCATATTAGAGATGGGCGATCCGCTTCCGAGCTGTTCTATAGACCCGATTCTCTAAACTGAGCTGATGACCCGCGGTTCATTTTTTAGGAACCGCAGCTTATTGTAGTGTATGTGATATGGTTGATATAAAATAAAAATTAATTTCTAGATAAACATTTCAAAAGGTCCTATCTGCATTGATCGATTCTCTTCATCAACTTTCTCTTTCGACAATAATTCAGCTGCAAAACCTTTCCTTGTTGTATTTGACATTTTGGACGCTAGATAAGAACATCCTTTATCAAACTATGTGGTAGAATTAGCGCGATATCTGTTTGCATAGCAGTGGTTATGAAAAGAGAAAGTCGATGAAGAGAATCTATCAAAGCAGATAGGACCATTTGAAATGTTCATCGAGATTTACTTTAATTTCGTGTGAAGTCGACAAAGTCCATTTGGCAACACTGGGAGTCGACACACATGGCGATGACATAACTAGACGATTCATACGCGGAGCTTCGAAAAGCTCCGAATACACAAATGTGATTCGTGTCATGGAAAACGAAGATCGGCTTCGAGACGACATCAGACATTAGACGAGAGAGATAGAATAAATGATTGTTATGATGCTCTGGGATAGAAGAGTGCAAAAGGATGGATGACTGGTTCATCGAGCTAATTCAGGCTGGCTAGTCGCTCGTCTCTCATTCTTGTGTCTAATTTTAAAGCGGATGGACGTTGCTGATCAACGCGGGATGGTTTGGCTGGCGTCGTTCCAGTGACAAAAGATCGAGGCTTGCAACCTCGATCTGAGTTCACGACACTTATCAGATTACTGATATCACAAGTCTAAACCATTCAATCCATCACTCAACATGTGCCTACTGATCGACAGCACCAACGGTAAAAGCAAAGATCGTCGGTTGCAGTGGCTTGCTTACTGAGGAGAAAAACGCGGTCCCAGATCCTTTCATATTAAAAATGCATGGTAAGATCGCTTGTTTATCGTGTATTTAGTAAAACTTTTCGTTGTCGGTGCCGGGTTTGAATAGTTATAAAAACTTGAGTAACGCTATAATGTGGTATGAGAGGCTCGGTGGCCTTAGAGCAACCGTTTTTGCTTACTGAGCAGAACATCATGAGTCTAATCTCAAGCCCATCCACATTCACGATTCGTCAATGATTAAAAAGGACCTCGTCTGCCTAGTGGCAAACGTATTTGATTACTTAACAGAAGACCGTGGGTTCAATCCCACGGCCTTATCACGTTCACTATTATAGCGTTCGACCTAATCGTCCATCATAAAACAAATTTGTCAGGTGTAAATGTCGCAATAAAAATTCATTCCCATCTTGTTGGGGATGATTTTGAGTATCAAATTCAGAAAAGATTATTTTCATTTCACACAAATCTAACGTTGTAGAACACTCAGATCGATATAAAAGTATTGAAGTTTTAGGCTCTGGAATCGTCAATGTTCAAAATAATAATTTTACCCGAAATGAAATTGATTGTTTTGCTTTTGTGGATCGCTTCCGATTTTGATAATTTTGGATTGGAAATTCAAGCGTTCTCTTCTTCGCATTTCAAGCGTATTGCTTATAGCATATTGGGATGGTCCATTAATTATGTCACGCAAATTTGGCCCATTTTCAAACCCCCCCCCCCTCCCCCATTTTTTGTATGGACCTTAATTTTTTTTGTATGGCTCGTCACAGTTTTCAAAAAAAAAAACCCTACCCCCTAAATGTGTGACATAATTAATGGACGACCCCTTAGCTTATTGCATGATCTCAACTTAGTGTTCTAACTGCACTTCCACATTCATTAATGGTGAGCTTTCGATGCCTGTACCATTTTTGAATTAACATATATTGTGTGGCATGTAAAATCATACTCAAAGCCCAGAGACGTCGAGAAATTTTCCAACCCGAAAAATTCCCAGACCGGACCGGGAAACGAACCCAGCCACCACTAGCATGGTCTTGCTTTGCCTCTGCGCCTTTACCGACTGAGCTAAGGGAGGCCCCATAAGCGTTTTATGAACCCAACAAACCACAAGACTGAAACGCCTGTCATGACACACGCAAATTGTGCTCGTCAATTAGAAAAATACCAAATCAATTTTTAATTGCGGGAAAATAAGAATGGATTTGAGGGCATTAAATTTACTGCCATCTTGTCGCATGTAATGTTACATGGTTGGAGGTTAAATATGAATTGGAGCAGCAGCACTGCTGATGTTTTCGGCAGCTGGATTTCATTGGTGGACCCAACACGATTGCTTTTATTTTTAATAATCCTATCGTCAATACAGACTATAATGACATCAATACATCGATATTGACAATATTTCTGTATTCACATCATCAATATTATTGGCAATAATTCCCCTTCGTGTCAATATATTGATACGTGCAGGGTTCGCTATAGACGACTGCACCGATGGATTTAAGTTCATGCACTGATGGAAATTAGACAGGAGAGCGGGGCAATGTTCATAAATAATGAACATTTAGTGTTAATTTTCAGTAAACATTGTCGCACTCTCCTGTCAAATTTTCGTCAGTACAGGAACTCGAATTCATCGGTGCAGTCGTCTATAGCGAACTCCACACGTATCAATATATTGACACGAAGGGGAATTATTGACAATAATATTGATGATGTGAATATTGCAGAGGGTTGCAACAAACGCAAATTCGTCGATGGAGAACGAATTCATTTGTTCATATCAGTCGTACGTGGCAGCGAAGATTTTCAAAACAAATGCAATGCATCTACACTGGGTTGAAGCGCTAACGTTTGCATTTAAAAAACTGGACAAAAATTGACGATTTTCCATGGGTTTACCTTCACCCGCACTGACGAAACTACCCATGTAGCATCAATCATAGTAACCAATGAGTCAGCAGACAAAATTTGACAGCTCTATCAGTCGAACTCTAACCGTGATGGCAAAAACAGTGAAGCAACTCCGTTCAGAAGTGTGCGCGTTCAAAGAACGGCACCCCGCCGCGTCGAAAACGGACATCGTGCGGCACTTTGTGGACGCCGGATACGCCCGTTCCGGCATCTACAACATCTTGGCACAATTAGACTACAATCAGAGCATCGAAAGGAAGCCCGGTTCCGGACGGCCGACGACCCTGAGCGACAAGAAGCTCCAAAGTATGTTGCAGAGGAAGACCGAGGGAAAAGTGGCTACATCGCTGCGTGCGGGAGGTCGGTGCAAACGGCCAAATAGTGAAAAAGTACCTGACGAACATGAACATACATGAATTCACACACCAAGTTCCCCAAGAAGGTGCTGCTGTGGCTGACAATCAGCGAGAAGGGGATGTCAAAGCCGCTCTTCTTTCGCTCCGAACTGGTCGTGAACGGGGAAATTTATAGTACGAAATGCCTGCCGGAAGTTGCGTCGTTCATCAAGAAATACCATAAGGGCGAAGACGCGGTGTTCTGGCCGAATCTGGCGTCGGCCCACTACTCGAAGCGATCGTTGGAGGAAATGGAGCGGCTGAATATCGATGTGGTACCCAAGTCGGGGAACCCGCCCAACGTCCCCCAGCTGCGTCTCATCGAGAATTTCTGGGCCAACCTCAAGTGTAAGATCTACTCCAACAATTTTGTCGCGAAAACTGAGGAGGAATTGATAAATAAAACGGAGAAAGAACTCAAAAACATGCCTACACGCATGTTTTCGTCCGCCATGGCGAATGATCCGGTTAACTGCCGGAAGGCCGCTCGCAAGGGCGTAGAATTTTTTTGCAAGTAAGGTTAAATAATTACCTTCCATGGGAAATTTATCAAAAGAAATTGTCTGTCTTAGTTTTTTTTATCACCATCCGAAAAAAGTCCATTTTTTAACATGCAAACGTTAGTCATTGCGTGTGATGGTAAATGATAAAAACAGACACTGATACTCATCATACAGAATGATTACGAGTTCATCCATGTAGTTAGACAATGCATTATAGACACAGAAATAAAGGTGTGTTGTTGAATCATACGTACACGGTAAGAAAAAAATACTCAAAATTAAGTTTAAAAAAACTCAACGTTGGGTTCTATCATTTGAGGTCCGCCGTTGAGTGAATCAGAAAAGCGGCGTTGGTTAAAATTTACTCAACTATTGAGTAATAATAAATGAACTCAAATATAAGTTTATTTTCATTGAGGTTGCTTTTATGCGCCTTTAACCATTTCATTTTCACAAGCGTTGATAGACGAGTGGTCAACACACGGGCCCCGTAATCTCAACGTCCATGGTTCGGTTCCAGTCTGCTCCGTCTTATTATTTTTTTGTCAACTTGGTCAACGTGGATTCATGATCAGGATCAGGCATGGAAAATCATTTGCATTCATTTCGTGCATTCATTTACATTCATTTGCCTCTAACTTTTTTCTTGAGCAGAATTCCGCAAAATGATGTAAAGAGCTTTTGTAGTTTTTGTTATTAGCTAGAACTTTTGATAGCAAGTCAAATTCGTATTTCTTATGTATGACGAACCAGAGTGAACAGAAGCCACTACTGTTTTTCAGTGAATGTATTTTACATTCACTGAAAAACAGTAACAAGTTCTGCCCGCTATAGTTCGTGATGCATGGGAGATACAGATTTGAGTTATGAGCAAAAGTTGCAGCTAATAACAAATCCTACAAAAGTTTTGTACATCATTTTGCGGAACGTTATTGATGAAAAAAGTTAGAGACAAATGAATGTAAATGAATGTATGAAATGAATGCAAATGATTTGCCATGCCCAGGCATGGAAAATCATTTGCATTCATTTCTTACATTCATTTACATTCATTTGCCTTTAACTTTTTTCATCAACAGCATTCCGCAAAATGATGTATAGAGCTTTTGTAGGTTTTGTTATTAGCTACAAGTTTTGCTCATAACTCAAATCTGTATCTCTTAAGCATCACGAACTAGAGCGGGCAGAAGTTGTTACTGTTTTTCAGTGAATGTAAAATACATTCACTGAAAAACAGTAGTGGCTTCTGTTCGCTCTGCTTCGTCATGCATAAGAGATACGGATTTGACTTGTTAACAAAAGTTGTAGCTAATAACAAAACCTACAAAAGCTCTACACATTATTTTGCGGAATGCTGTTGAAGAAAAAAGTTAGAGGCAAATGAATGTAAATGAATGCACGAAATGAATGTAAATGATTTTCCATGCCTGGCCATGCCTGATCAGGATTACTCAAAATTGAGTTTTCTTCTTTAACTTAATTTTACCTAGCCCCACGGAAGCCACGTGATGAGTGAAAGGAACTCAATTTTGGGTACTTTTTCTTACCGTGTACGTCTCGAGCCTATTGCGTTGCTATTGTAGTTTGACTGAACATTGGTACTTCTAAGTGATAGTTTGAATGACAGTTCAGAGCCTAGCTAACATCGTAAAAAGTTGCTATGATTTGCTTCTTCTTATCAGCAAATATAGAATGCCATAAATGTTTCCTGACGATTAACTGCAAAAGAGATGTGCTTCTTGTCTGCGAGAGAAGCTGTAGTAGATCGTTCCATGCTGCGTGTGTCGGTCTTTCTGTGTCTCCGCTTTCTACGAACACATACAAAGAGCGGCCCGAAGAGCGTTGGACTGCCCGAACCTGATAGTGCGATTACAAAAGTAGAAGCTATCATAATAGAACCGTTATTAGCAAGGCTCCGGAAATATCGTCCCAGTGCAGAAAACAATTTTCGATAATTGTAACTGCATCATAAAATTTTCCATCTTTACCTTAAATTTGAAAAGTGTGGCAGTCGTTGTCCACGGTCCTGAGACCTTAATTAAGCTCACACTTATCCTGTCAGTAGTTTTTACCAAGTTTTCGAATTGCGAAAATGTTCGGTAAAATTTAAAAAAATCTGTGAAAAATTCAAAGTTGAGAAAATGTGTTACGGAAATTTACAGACTCACTTCTGTCAGCCCCGTTTAATGATAAAAAATAAAATTTGTGGATTTTATCGAATCTTTGCGAACAACGGTCATTTGAATTTTAGTCGAGTTTTTCAGGAGTTCAAAAACCCAGTAAAAAAAATATTCACCCCCTGTAAAAAAAATCTAAGTGTGCTCTCTTGGCTTTTTCTTAGATAGGTAAGAATTAAGGATGGAATACGTTTTCGTTCCGCATGAAACAGCCAACCTACGGTGGACTCCAAGCACCTCAGTCAACCCATTTGCCCTGCATCCGCCGATATTCGTATATCAATTAAGATCCATTCGAGTTCAATTACCATGCTGAGAGGTCAGTAAATTGCTTATGCTCAAATAAGATCAACAGCTCACACAAACACGGTTCCGCCTTTTGTCACACTCTTGTAGGCGATCGATCACACATCGTACACGTTGCCGGACGACGACGGTGCGAGTCGTGTTTCACTCATTCACAACAACCCTAATAGTGGGCAGAGGAGTCACCACTACACATATTTACATATCAACAACCAACGACGACGACGACGACTTCGACGACGACTTCGACGACGGCTTGGAGAACAACAACCTCAAGAGGGCTACTCCGGGCTCAAGCCAAGTTGACCACGCCGCGTCTTAGCGTGAACCACCATCATCCGAGTTTCGCTTCTTTTAATTGATTCTCTCACTCACGCGCGCACGCTGAACAAGTTTTTCGAAATGAGCACGTCTCGTCTCGTACCTCTCCACCGCGGGGATTCCTCAATAACCCTTTTGTTTCCTGGAGACACAAATTGAGGTCGTCATCGGTCACATTGCATTTTCTCCTCAGTACTACCGAAACCGGAGAATAGTGGGCAATTCATAAATGCAGCCGGCTTCCGAACTTCGACTCAAGTTGGACTCTCGGGTTGGGCCGCGGGACGCAAGTCAAACCGGAGCTTTCTGGGGCTTAATGAGTGTGATTACCGGCATAAAGCCAGTACCCGCAACTGGGATGGGTGAATGAATGCCAAATGCTGACCGAGCTCCAATGTGAATGAAACGAAAAAAAAAACGACAACATTCTGTCATGAAAGAGCTGATTGTCTGTCGTTTGTTCGTTCCGATGACAGACAGTCGGACAGACAGACAGACAGACAGCAGTCAGTAGCTGCCCATCGCGGTTTGAAATGTTCAGTAGGTGGTTGATGAAAGCACGCATGTGGTTGGTAGGTACTTGAGAGGCTACTGGTCCGAATGGAAGTAGAACACGTTCCCTGGTTGTTGTGTTTTGGGTCTTACAGGGAAATAATGTTACATACATTTTATAGTCCCCAATTGGAGTTTAGAGAGTTTATTTCAATCAATCAATATATTTTGAGGAATGACGTCTTTTTGGATGTGGTCGCCAATCGAAAAGTCGATTTCCATGAATTCTAAAGTCCCTGAGGTGTCATCAGGTTAAAGGTCCCCCCCAAACTGGCGCGTTTTTAACGCCGTGGTAGCGAAATTCGCGTGGGTACCCACACCGGAGCGGCAGTTTTTTCGCAGCGTCGTAGCGTCGTGGATTCGTCGTCGGATGAAGAAGAGGCGCTTTTGCTAGTTTGTTTACAAGCAGAGGAAAATGCGTTGAAGTATTTTGGAAATTTCCTTCATTTTAGTTACAGTTTTGTTTGATATTACAGTTTTCTCACCACTGGAAGTTCATAGAATTTTAAAGAAATTTTGTCAATCTTTAGAAAAAAAAAAAACAAAACTTAACTTCCCCTGAAATGCATATCATCATAAAAATGTGCAGATCTTCGGGAAATTTCATAGACAGAACATCAAGTTCGCATAGCTTCAGAAAAATTTGCAAAACTTTAAAGAAAGTTCGTATATTTTCAGATAAGTTTGCAGAACTTTAGGAAAATTCGTAGATCTTCAAAAACTTTGCAGAATTTCAAAGAGGTTCACAGAACTTCATAAATGTTGATAGATCATCAGAGAAATTTGCAAAACATAAGGGAAGCTCACAGAACTTCAGGAAAGTTCGTAGATCATCGAAGAAATTCAAGTTGAAGATTGAAAAACATATCTTCCCAGGAATTTGTGTGAACTTCATAGAATATCAAGGAATTTCGTAAAACTTCAGGGAAATGTGAAAAACTTAATACCTGTGGCGTGTTGAGCTGTTGATTATTTCCAGAAGAATGATCATACTGAAGTATTAGGTGTTTACGATAATTTCTGAGCGTGCTGGTATCTTTTTTAGATTTTTTCGAAGAACTTTGAACTCTCGGACAGTCTATTGAGTTCGCTCTTAGTATTCTCCCGACATTTCAGATGAATTATCTCAGGAAAAAAAATTTAGTTCGGCTTAATGCTTCTCTGGAACTCACCTTTGAATTAATTTGTCATACTCCTAAAAATTCAATGGAATTATTCTCAGAACTGAATTTATTTCTAAAATCGCATTGGATTTTCTCCTTTTCTTGGAATTCAACTTACTGTCATGTTTGGCAGTTGTACACACCAACTTCTCATTTGTTAATAACTTTACACAGAGTTGACGAAATATAGTTCTTTTTGAAGCAGTAGATAGAATAGAGTTTAAGCTTGTTATAGATACTTAAAACAAAGTAGATTTTAACTCTAGTAATAAACTGTATTTGTTTTTGCGTTGTAAAAATGAAGTGAGAAATGCTCGCTGCAGATCTCGGACTTTAAGAGTAAAAAATCATTGGTGTTGATTCAAATGTTAAGATTTATCTACTTTTTTCCATATCTATAGTAAGCTATGATCCTAATCTATCAATTACTTCAAAGAAAAACAAATTTCAACAACTGAGTAAAAAGTTATTAACAAATTAGCAGTTGGTGTGTACAACTGTGTATGCCAAGCATGCTTACAGTTTCTAAATTCTCCTTACAAATAATTGTACTTCTACTAACATATTCCTTACACACTTAATCTAGCTCGGTAAAATCTCCAACAGCCGATTACCTCGGCATTTAATTTTCCTGATATCTCTGCAAAATATCTGTTTGTTAGCTGATATCTCAGCAATATGTTATTTGTTAGCTGAGTGCATTTAAAACGCAGTGAATTTAAAACGCAGTGAATTTTCCACCGCGAATTATTCGCTGCCACCGCGTTTAAAACGCCCCAGTTTGGGGGGACCTTAAAGAAGCCAAAGAAGTTGCCCGTATTGCCTACATAGATCGACTCCCATCTTCCACCGAATCTCGTGGTCTACGGAGTTGTGAAAATGTAAAAAACCAGTACTCGTGCTACCACTGGGTCCAAGTACCTCATCAAGTACATATTTCTCCTACAAGATTCGAGCAGTTAAGAATTGGTTCGCTTCAAACGCGAACTGTAACAAAAGATGCGTGGGCGATTCTTTTTTTCACTGTGCTTACGTCCACCAGCCTTTTGATGACCTTCTCGTCTGTCCCTCAACCGTCAACCAATCCGTTCCGATTTCAATCGGGACATTCTTCGACGAGTTCCGATCTACCGTTAGGTTCCGTTTGATTTGGTGCCGCTCCCATGGCCAGTCCAATTGTTGAATTTTGAACATTTTTGACGTTTTGGAGCTGCTTCCTGCGATACATTTGGTTTGGACAAGCTCTTTTGTTGCTGTTCGAATTACGGCCAAATCCTGAAGAAGAAGTTGATAAAGTGTATTTTCTCGGACCACCCTAGAGAAATAATTTTCCTTCATTGGAATCGAAGTTAATAACATCATTGTCACAAGATTCAGTGGAAGGAAGGGCCAATCAAACGAAGCCAAGCAGAACGAGATACATTGTACCACCTGGTGCTTGCATTGAATCCATGGAAATTTACTTTATGATTGACTTATTAATCGAAGAAGATGTCATTCCTCGATACATTCTCTTCTCGGTTGACGATCATATTTGAGATTTATTAATTTTATTTATTATTATTTTGTGTAGCAGAGAACCAAATTCATGCAACATTTATGTCACTGTGAGTTCCGAAACGCAGAAACTAAGGCTCTTGATCCACATCCATTCGCTCCAGTAGACCTGCCTACTAATCAACAAAGGCTACACAGTTCGAAAATGAAGTGTAAATTTCTGTTGAACATGTTGCATGAATGGAGTGACATATAAGGGAAATGGCTCTAATGTTGGCCTATGGATCTAAGATTGGGCCCATTGGTAAAAATCTGCTATTTATCAATTTTATCTAGATAAACGCGTCATTGGGACGGTACTAATGGATATTTTTGGTCGCTATCGAAAATTTAGTCGATTGCTGAATTTATGTATGGGTCAAAAATAGGGTCATTTAGACCGACATTACATCCATTTCCCCTATCCCCTATTCGATATTGGTTTCGAGAGTTTCGTGGTGGCCGCAGCTCCACTACCGATCAAGTCCGCATCGGCAGGCCCATCGTTGCGGTTACAGAGGGCAATGTCAAAAAAATACACCATGACCGGAAAGTAAAGGTGCGCGAGCTAGCAGATACCGCAAAGATTACCACTGAGCGAGATTCTGCATATGAAAAAGTTATCCTGCCGCTGGGTGCCGCGCAAGCTCACTCCTTGGCTTGTTTGGACTTGCTGATGTGGAGTCGGGCGGACTTTTGGCGTTGATTGGTAACTGTTGACAAAACCTGGATCCACTATTACACCCCAGAGAACAGAATGACTGCCCGGCAATAGAATGAAGCCGGCACGAGTGCTCCGAAGCGGCCGAGGGAGGCTCGATGGGTCAGAAAGGTTATGGCCTCGGTTTTCTGGGATTGTCATGGCATACTCTTCGTGGACTACCTCGAAAAAGGAAAAACCATCAACAGCGAGTATTACTGTGCATTATTGGAGCGATTGAAGGCCGAAACCGCTGCAAAACGACCTCACATGAAGCGAAAAAAAAAATTGTTTTTGCAAAACAATGCGCCGGCGCACAAGAGCATCGCAACCACGGCTAAAATCAATGACTTACGACTCCAATTGCTTCCGCATCCACCGTATTTGCCCGATTTGGCTCCCTCAGACTATTATCTCTTCCCAAAGCCATCTTTTGAGGCTCATCAATAAAAAAAAAAATCAGCTTGCGTGAGGAAATCATCGACGCCGCGGAGGAATATTTTGCAGACCTTCCGGAAAATTGCTTTTCGGACGGGATCATGAAGTTGGAAAATCGCTGGAATAAGTGTATCGAGCTAAAAGGGGACTATATTGAATAAAATTTAAAAAAAAGAGCGGTGTAGTGATTATTGGATAACCGGGAAAATGTTGAATAATCGCCTTTCAAGTTCACACACAACTTAACAGCAGGATAACAGCTGTATAGAAGCGTGAATTGATATGCTATAAGAACTTGTCCCAACCGTCCCAATAGCCATAAGTAACTGACTAAGTTCACGAGATTTGCTTGAATACTGCTTGAGGCTGTATACATTAAATGAGTAAAGCGTTTACATTGTAAGTTGGGCCTGTCATTGTATGAAGGGCCAAAAACGGTTTGGGAGAATCCGTGGGCAATATCTCCAACGAGCATCCACAGAATAAATGAGAATCTGCTTCCAACAACAGCATCATACAAACGGTAAAAAACAGGCCATCCAACAGCCCTCTATTCATAAAATTTTAAAGACACTCTCCCCATCCATTTTGCTTCAATCGGGTTCCTTGGATCCACTTTACTACCAGTCCCAAGAGAACAAAAACAAAATTCAAATCCTAGCCATGTATTTCGATGCCGCGCGATTTATGATTTCCCTTGCACAGACTTCAAAATATAGTAGCTAACCCTGAAAAAAATTGCTTGATTGCCCTCTTTTAACAATTAATGGAACTAAGTGTAGATATAATTTACAAAAGATGTCACCATTAAGAACAGCAGTGATATCTAAAGGAAAATTTAAAAGTAAGAAGCATGGTAGCATGATTAATTCAAATTTGTCAATGTATGCTCAGCTGTCTGTTGTTCTCATGGTTGTTCATGGAACAAATAGAAGCAATGAGAATACGAAAGAAATTAGTGCGGCTCGGACGCTTCTGATGTTGTATGCGTGTGAGTGAGTAGTAAATGCAAATGAAACGATTTTCCCATGCTTGGTCGTGTAGCACCAGGTTATTAATTCAGGTAAATATATAACAATTATAACTAAATTCTCAAACGAAATTGCAATGAGCACTCATACATATAGTTTTCACTGGAAATCCTATGTATGAGTGCTCATTGCAAGATAGCCTATATTACGTGATATAGTCTTTAGTGTGAATGGGATATTATTTTTTTTCAAATTTTAAAAGATTTTTGATAGGCAGTTTTAAGAATCATTTAAAGCAGCAACGATTCAACAGCAATTTGAGGCATCCATTTTATTATGGACTGGTGAATACAAAATTTCAAAGCATTTTATATATTTATTTTGTTTGTTAAATTGTGCTATTGATTTATTGTTTTATGTATTACCATTTTCCTTCTTCAAGACTTAAGGTATTCTTAAAAGTTCGAGATTTCTAAAGATTTCAAAGCCACAGATTTTTTAAATTCAAATCATACGAATTTTCATATTTGAAATTAATGCTGAAGGCTGAAGGATTAATGCTCTCATCTATGGTATCTTGAGTCCAATACTACCAATTAAGATATATGTACATAAATTGATTGTTCAATGCGTGGTCCATGAACCACATGGAGTGTAATGTTTGTTTGTCTTTGCTTATATCATATCTTTAAACGAAGACAACAAATCAAAAAGACTAACAACTCGTAAGCTTTCTTATACAAATGCCAAAATTCAGACAAAATCTAACTATCTATTCCTAACCTGAGACAGCACACGTCTTTTTTTTTTTTATTTAGCTTTAGTTAACTAATTCTAATAATCCTTTTTAGGGAATTCTCTCAGGATCCTCCATTGCTTTTAGGAAGAGCCCCTTCTGGGCTGTAACTCTGTAACTAGGGATGCCCCCCGAAGGCGAAACTAACCTAACTATCTATTCATATAAGGTTAAAACTCAAAGCGAACTCGACAGCAAAAGTGCCAACCTCAAAAGAGAGGTTTGAGTATTTTCTCATATTTTATCCAGAGCTGCTCAAGCGCAGTGCTTCAGTATTTGTCCCTTAAATGCTGGCTTAAAAGTTGCTAATCTTATTGATATGTTGTCTTAGCTTTAAGAACATTTTAAAGGAATTGCTATTGCGGATCTTCTGACAATTTTGCTCTCTGCGTCGACAGTACCGTCCCACCGCAGAAATGCATGCAATAAGTGAGTTGTGATTTTGAGTGGAAATGTTTATGAAGAATAGCAATATGTTTGAAAAAAATACTCACCAATAATGTTGTTATGTTTTGCATTATCAATAATAAATTAATACATTACATGTTATTAAAACAAATTCGGTCTATGAATTGTGCATTAAGCATATAACGACAGTGTTTTCACATTCGATAACTTTCAAATAAATTATATCAATAATATTCTAAAAATACTCTAATGGTGGTAAGCTTCAACCGGATTATGCTTGGATTTAATACTGATCAAGAATTTCCGGCTGCTTTGATTTCGACATCAGCGTTAATCAACACGATTCTAAGCAAACATTCCGCAGATCATCCCATCAGGTTCGGTATTTAAAAATAATCCGGGATGAAGCTTACCGCTATACATAAAACTCTCTGAATGTACCCTGGAATTCTCTTCTAATTCTTAAAATAACTTGCTGTATAACGTAGGACACCTCAAAGAATTCTCCTAGAATGCTTCTCAGCATTCACTAATTATTTTCCATTGTAGTATCCTCGGAATTCCCTCAGAATTATCTTGAAAGCTCCCAAACATTTCTTGTAATGCTCCTGAAAATTCGCATAGAACTCCCCTTTGAATTATAAAGCAAATAACACCAGTATAACATTGGAATACACCTTAGAATTTCCTTGAAACTCCACTAAGTGGTCCCTAAAAATGTTAATAAAATGTCACTGGAACTTTCCTCAGAATTCAAGTTTCTTGTATACAACACTTAATATTGTTTGCCAAATCTTGGAATTTCCCGTACTACCGAGCAGCTCGGCAATAAATGTTACTGGGATCTCAGCAAAAATGACGTTTGATTGCAAAGTCTCGGATATTTTTTCGCTAAATCTCAGCAAGCAAATGTTGCGTTGGCGGAATTACCGAGATACGGCAAACGAAATTCAACTCGACAGTGAGCATGCATAAGAGCGGTAACACGATGACTGTACACGGGAAAAAAAATCTGATCTCCGAAATGAGAAAAATAACTCATGATTTCATGAACACGGCGTATTTTCATGTTATGAAAATACACCATGAATAATATTCATGATATCATGAGCAATCATGATATCATGAGCAACTTTTCCGTAACGCAGCAAACATTCCCAAAATCATGAATCATCCGAGTTGAAATCATAAGCTAATTCATGGGTTTAACTTTTAACCAAAAAATGTTAAAAGTAGCGTCAGACTGGATTCGAACCAAGAACCTTGAGATCATTAAACCCATACTTTGACCACTAGACTATCAGTACTTGTATAACATGGAAGACAAAAGGTGTATAACAGATACCTATGTAGTGTGGTTTATGAACACGGTTCGCCAAGTACGTGTAACGCTTGTAGCGGTCTTGATTCCACTGCATTATGTAATCATGAATTTCCAAGACAAAATCATGAATCATTGTTACGACTTCATGGGATGGCAAGTTTTTTCAATTCATGATTTTTTATTCATGAAAATGGAATCGGATTTGTTTCCGTGTAGTAGTAAGAAGAATTTGAGGTGATCTTCATTGGAATTCGATGGAGAACTAACTAATTTTGAGGAGAATTTAATTGTGGGTAGATTTCCAAGGGATGAAATCTCGAACTCTCTCGGGAATAAATCTGGCACACTATTGTAATTTCAGGCATGACATTAGCAAACATTTGAAATCATTTTTGCTATTGTATGTTCCGGCAACTGATAATTATACTCTGAAAATGCAAAGCGGCATCAGAGCAAGGGCTTCCAGGTTGTATCACCTGAAGAAATTTTGAGGAGAATTCCAAAGGAATTCTGAGGAACGTTCGCCAGTGAGCATTCGTAAGGGCATTCTCTTTATCGATTTTCTCTTTGCATTGCTACAGCTAAGCGAAACAATTTTCTAGAATTTGTTCAATGCAGTGCTGTAACAGATTGTATTGGCTATCAAAAGCACCAGCAAACGCACCGAGAAACGTTAATCCAAGTGAGTTATTAACAAAATCGACGAAGAGAATCGATCATCGCGTATACACCCTTATGAATGCTCACTGGCGAACTTTCCTCAGGATCCCTTTGAAATTCTCTTCAGAATTTCTTCAGGTGATACAACCTGCAAGCCCTTTCTCTGATGCCACTTCGCATTTTCAGAGTATAATTATCAGTTGCCGGGACATACAATAACAAAACTGATTTCAAATGTTTGCAAATATCATGCCTGAAATTACAATTGGTGTAGTGGTAAGTGTGATTGCCTCTCACACCAGCAGGCCTGGGTTCAATCCCAGTCGGTGCCGCCGGGATTTTATGAGGCATAAAGGGAAGGGAAGTAAAGCCGTTGGTCCCCGATTAATAAGCTGATGGGATAAGAGGTAGGGTCCAGGAGTGGGAGCTGCCTCCCTGGCGTCAGTAGCATTGGTACTCAGTACGGAAAACAAGATCGATGGAAAACAAATAAAAAAAAGATATATTATCGTTGCTTCTTATGCTTTTGTCTATTCTCTAGTGAATTTATTTATGAAATTTAAAATCTTCTGCAGAACACTCCCTGAAATACAATGCAATTTTCTTCATATTATTAATAATTCTTGCAATTCTCCGAAAAATACGCATGGATCCACTTGAAGTTCTCCTCACTTCATTCTAAGCTCTGCTCAGAACTTCCTTTAAGGCCCAAGCGCAATGACGGCGGAAGCGGAACGGCAACGGCAACGGAACGGCAACGGCAGCGGAAAAGCCCGATCTGAGTAAGCCTACTTGTCGGATTGAAAACTAGTTAGAATCAAATCGACTTCGGTTAGGCATCTTGATGTCATTAGTGACAACTGTCAAATTTTCCGTTTCCATTCCGCTTCCGCCCACATTGCGTTTGGGCCTTTAATTCTTTGAAATACTCCTTAAAAATTTCCTATGAACTCGAATTTAAATTGTCTAAATATTATCCCTGGAATATCCTTAGAATACTCCTCGGAATTCCTTTTAAATTTTCCTCAAAATATGGTGGAACTATCCTCCCTTGGCATTTTCCTTGAAATATCCTTAAAATTTTCCTAAGAGTTCTTTTTGAATATCGCTGAAAAAATCTATTGGAAGAATTTTCAGAATTCCAGTTGAATTTCTCCTAAGAGTACACTTACAATTCTCTTCACATTTTTTTTTTTTTAGATTTCTCCTCCAAATTTGTTTGGCATTCAAGTCAGAACTTTCGTGGGATGCCTTTGAAGTTTGCCCGGAATTATTTTCAGCTTTAATTGTATTCCTTCTTTTGGCTATGTATTCTCCGAAAATTCTAAACATTCCCATCAGTATTATTTTTCTCCTAGAAGCTTCTTAAAATTATGCACAGAATTCCCATGGATTTCTCCTTTAAACTTATCATGAAATAATTCTCAGAATTCATCATAAAATTTTCGAAAATATCCTTAGGAATTAACTTCGCTAAAACCAATGAATTTTCGTCGAAGCTTCCTTTGAATCCTATTTAAAATTTCCTTGTAAATCTACTCAGAACTACCTTGCTAGAGACGATATTTTATCAGAGATGCGCGGAGAGAATAAAAGTAAATCTGTTTGAACGGCCAACTAAGTTTTTTTTTTTCTTTGATTTGTTTTCTGTCGATTTTGTTTTACGTACTGAGTACCAATGCTACCGACGTCAGGAAAGCAGCTCCCACACCGGGACCCTACCTATCGACCCATCAACTTCATGGACCGGGGACCAGCGGCTTGATCAGAGAATTGATGACTCAGAAAATCCCGACGACACCGACTTTGATTGAACCCAGGCCCTTTGGTGTGAGTGGCAATCACGCTTATCCCTACACCACCGACGCCGCTGGCAAACTAAGTTATTTGGCCTGCTTGGTTTGGCAACCCGTAATTTTGTGTTTAGTTCGAGTGACTTTTGTTTTGAGTGACTGTCGTCTGCTTCAACGTCACAGTAAAACTAATACTTTTTTGACCTTCTGTAAGATTAAACCGAATAAAACGTTACAAAATTTCAGTTTCTTCCGGTTTCTCAAAGACAGTGTTGTCAGAGAAAACTGGCTTCAATTCTGTCGCCTTCCTACCGATCATAGCATGACGGAAAACTCTTGATTATGTAGCGTAAGTAATCTACCATATTGATAATTGAATCGTCCATTAGATGAAAGTCGACTTTAAACTGATTCATTATATTTCAGCTGCATTGCAATTAAGATTTAGATTTATACTTTGCATCGGCTAATGGAAATTTTTTAGCAACTCTGAGTGTAGTTTCTGAATATAAAATTTTTGCATATATGCACGAGGGATGAGAATGAAATGTATGAAGATGTATACGATTAAATTTCAACCTCAATCTCAATACTCCCTACGATTTTCCTCGTGAAGTCCCCGTGTTTATTTACATTGCTCGATTGGAACCACGTTTGACGGGTCGATTGGAAGGTTGAATCTGCAACAACACACATGCATTTTCTGCCATGTTATTCACAGAATAAAAAATTGTAGAGGAGAATCGATCCACAATGATAGGCCCTTTTTCTCGAGCTATGCGAGACATCGCTTAATGTCATAAAAAACAGTAAGTATTTGTTTTATGCAAATCCAGTACACCATCAAGAGAGAAAAGCTTTCACTATCCGATAATGTTGTTGGTATGCGTAGAAGAGCTCCTATTCACGAGAAAATACCACAAGAAGCAGATGAGGCCTTTGCAATTGTTGATCTTGATTTATTTGAATCAAAAGTGTAATAGCGTTTTTTTTTGTTTGGTTCAGTTTGGAACTCGAACTGATTTCGGGCCAATTGGCTTTTCAATCATATTAAGGACCAAAACGAATACGAAAGTTGCTCGACTTTTTGGCCTTTGGATTTGACCTTCTTCAGTGGACGATACGATTGTATATCCCCATAAAATTACCAAGATCGCTTTTGGATTGCTAATAGGGTTAATGTCCCTAATGTCGGCCACAGTGTCTATAATGGGCCTATACATGAGTTTCAAAATGAAGAATTTTTTGCCAATGTTTCATCAGCAACCATCCATCCATTATCCATTTGTGTTGTCCAGATCACGTATTGTTCTAAGAGAAATTGAAGAACAGGAGATTTTTATCGATGGGCCCAAATTGTAGATCCTTAAACACCATTTTTTAACTGCTGGAAATCAGCAAAGTTTTGCTACATTTTACCGATCTGAGAATGCTGGAAAACCAGCAATTTCTTTGCTGAAAATTATGGGGTAAGTTTTGCTTAAATTTCAGAATTGTATCTTAAATTTCACAATGTATCAAATAGTTAGAGAAATAACTTAAAAGCTCTTTTATTCAGTTGTTATTAAAATCACTCTACCTTAAAACTATTAATTATCTCCAAGTTCTTCTTCATCTTCTCCATTAACGTCGAGTGTCTTTCTACCAGATTTATGTAGAATGAAAGGCAAACTGTTACAAGATAATATTTCCTTCAAAGTAGAACAATAGTAGCCTTCTTCAAACAAAAGTTAAAATTTTTCAACACAATGCTTTTTTGCATAATTTCACTTGTGGGCGGTCGTCCAACTAACTAGCTAAAATATTTTTGACAGTTCATTTTTTTTTTTTTCCTTTGGTTTTGTTTTTTTCCGTCGATCTTGTTTTCCGTGCTGAGCACCAATGCTACCGACGCCAGGAAGGCAGCTCCCACACCTGGACCCTACCTATCGACCCATCAACTCATGAACCGGGGACCAACGGCTTTACTTCCCTTTCCGAAGGAAGGCGTGATCAGAGATGTTATGCCTCAGAACATCCCGGCGGCGCCGACTGGGATTGAACCCAGGCCTGCTGGGGTGAGAGGTAATCACGCTTATCACTACACCACCGGCACCGCTATGATTGATTTACAGAACAGTTTTATGGAGAGATTGAGAGCTGCTTTAAATTTATTTTAAAAACAAGGCAGTTTTTGTCATTCTAGACAGAGTATAATAAGTTTTTAAAACAGGAATAAGCTGAATTACTAACCAGGAATGTTTTACACTTTGAAATGCTGTAATTAAACTAAATGGATTGTTCATTGCCGTTATAAAACCATCATAAATCAGACTGGATGCCAAGTAGTTGCTGTAACAAACAGTTCAGTTTGGGAGATTACTACTAAAAATAAAAGTTAATATTTTCCACAGGCCATCATCCAGGCTCGTGTCTTTCAGCTCATTTTGACGTTACACGGGCTGGCGCTTTTGGTTTAATGTTCATGTAGAAGCTGAAACTTTCGGATAATGGTTTTCTCACCCAAAGGAACAAATGTGGAGGTTGGCCCGTGGAAAATTAGAACTTTTATTTTTGTGGGCCAGTCTAGTGAAGAGCGAGGAATTGGAGGTTAGAATTGGATTATGCACACTAAGTTTTGTTTCGGTAAAACTTTGACCTTCAATTTAAAGTCTATTGAATTTGAAAATAATATCAAAACATGTTCACC
The DNA here is from genome assembly GCF_037179485.1 of Ochlerotatus camptorhynchus. Lineage (NCBI taxonomy): Eukaryota > Metazoa > Arthropoda > Insecta > Diptera > Culicidae > Ochlerotatus > Ochlerotatus camptorhynchus. The sequence goes on along the minus strand of NW_027040587.1, from coordinate 605,196 downwards.
CTTGTTTAAATGATCAAATCTTGTCATTTTAGTGGAGATTTTGTTTCAAAGTAGCTGAAAAGCAATTGAATTGAAATGCATAAATTTTACCGAAAAGTTCAGCTGTTCAGATTTCGGTAAAAATTACCGAAGTCGGCGATAATTTCTAAGTGTGTGCTCTTGCTTATTTGATAGAAAATTCATGGGATCCTCAAACCATTTGCATTATTTTAAAGAACCATGATAAATGCTCATGGCTTGTGCTTAGTGATGCACCGAATAGTGTTATTCAGCCATTGGCGTTTATACCGAAATGCCATTTTTCCGGCAAAATACTGTGGTGGCTAGCCGTAAGTTTAAAAAATTTCGTAAAGTGTACCACATACCTACTACCAGCCCTGACATCGATGTGTGTGCCAACTTTAGAGTCAGTTCCCCTATCCGTTGAAAATATCGCTAGACCTGAACTTCAACTTCAATCGAGTAAGGAAACCCATTTTTCAACCACTAATTTACCAAAACAAACCTTCACAGAAGATTCGCCCCAAAACGTAAACAAACGCGCCCAGAGGCCCCAGCTGAGCAAACATCCAGCAGCCACGGGCTTCGCCGAGTGCTCTTATTGCCCTTCTCCACCTCGTTGTGTGCCACCAAAACTTCAAAATTCAGTTCAAAAGGGCTATCAACGCCAATTACCCGCGTTCGTCCGCGGTCGCAGAGCAGAAGATGGCCCTCAGCGAAGGTCGAAAGGTTGTTGGTTCCGAACGAACCAAAGAAAAAAGGAATCTTAAGAACTCGTGATCGATTTAGCATAATTCCCCGCTTTGACCGAAAACCAAGATCGCTCAAGAGGCACTCGCTGCTTTTTCGGGACGAAAGCACTTACCAAAAGCAAATACCTCCTAACCTCTAAGCTCGCGTCGCGATCGGTCAGTCGGTTCTTTGTTTGGATGCGCGCGCTGCTTGGGACGCATTGATGGATGGAATGACGGAAGTAGCCGTCATGTTTCGACGCATGAGACATTTTGGCGTGGTTCGTGTGGAAGGTTTCGTGTTTTGTGACGCGTGGTACCACTTGACAGACCGGTTCTGCCGGGTTCGATCGTTCCGATGAAAAAAAAGCGCTCTCTCATTGCTTCTAACCCTCTCAGTTCGTTCGGTAAGAGTGCTGTACTTGGACTGGTGTAGGAGGATTCCGATTAACTATACTATTACTTGTTTAAGTTTTGCGCGGGGAATTTGGTTTTTTTTAGAATTGGAAATTATGGTCAGCGTCGGTGCTACTGCTACAGGAGAATCTACTGATAGAATTACCGTTGTTGTTGTGGTGGTTGTGGCCGAAGCTATTCGGATTGTGATGATGGCTAAAGTGATGGGTGTTGTTGCTGTTGGCTCCGCAACCGTAGTAGTTCTTAAGTTTCACTTATGCCAACGGGTACTGATGTCACAAGCTGGTGGTTCCGGCCGATGCATGGTGGTAACCGAGACTCTGGTGGTAGTAGGAATCCTGTCCCAGGGCGGCTGCTGCTGCATGTGAGTTTTGTAGAGGGCTAAGGCCGTTGTAACCGGCATACTGGCTCATGTCGTACATCTTGATGTCTGCCTTGGACTCCGTCGGTAGCAACCGGGTGATGGAGAACGGGTGACTAGAGGGCGTGTAGCCGGGGGGTTCCTGCTTGAGGTGCATGGAGTGGTAATCGCTGAGCAGCGACGGATGGCATCGGTTTACCATGGCGGACAATTCCTCTTGCTGGAGCTGCTGGTGATGGGAACCGTGCTGGGTATGTGACTGCTGCGCTAGGCAGAGGTCGGCGGTAGCATGTAGCATGGCCAGGGCGTCGGTATCCTTACCGTGGGTGGCATTCAGCATTCCATGGGTATCGACGGTGACCTTGTGATCCCGGTGATGGTGATGATGGTCTTCGTGGGAGTCTTTCTTGTCCGGACTGGTCGCGTCCATACTGTGCGCCGGACTCTTGTGCATCGAACGAATAATTTCCTTCTTTTCGTCTTTGAAGCGCTTCTGCCGTCGAAGGTAGCAACCGTTTTCAAACATGTTGCCCGAGTCCGGGTGCAGCGTCCAGAAGGAACCTTTGCCGGGTTTGTCCGGCGTTCGGGGCACTTTGACGAAGCAATCGTTGAAGCTGAGCGAGTGTCGGATCGAATTTTGCCATCGCTGTTGATTCTGCCTGTAGAACGGAAACAGGTCCATAATAAATTGGTAGATTTCCGCCAGGGTTAGCATTTTGTGCGGGTTGTTCTGGATGGCCATTGTGATGAGGGAGATGTACGAGTACGGCGGTTTGGCGTGGGTGTAATTCCTCCGGTAGGTTGCCGCGGGTTTCTCAGTTCGGACTCGCTGTAGAGCGGCAGAGTTGGGGGAACCTGGATCACCGAGTACTTCACGACTACCGGGTACGCTGGAGTATCCGGTCATGGCAGCCATGGAGCTCATTCCGTTGCCACCCATGCAGGAACCCATGTTGGTGATGGGCGATCCCATCGAACTGTACCCAATTGGAGCGGTCGCTAGGCATTGGCTGGACATGGTGTTCATGGCGGCACCCATTCCGGACATTCCGGAACTACCGAGCACGCCAGCACCGAAGTTGCCACCCTGTGGCGACACCGAGGACATTCCTCCGACCGTCATGCCCATACTGTTCATACTGTAGGTTGACGTCATCGGACTCATATTCCCGCCGGCCATGCTGGTACTGTTGATCGATGTTTCCGGATAGAGTTTTTGCATTTTCACTTCACTGTATTATGGTCTTCGCTATGTTATCGATTTAATTTCCTTCAATTCGAACTTTGTCTTCCCGGCCCCGTAAGACCGTGCACATACAAATCAATCAAAATCACTTTTCAATACTACTTCTGATCAGCGGGACGTAGTAGCATAAGCACAGATCAATCATCTCCCGTTCTCAATCGCTCAGAGCGTGAGGTTCACATTCCTGAATGCAATCACCGAAATTGTTTATCACTCCGTTACCGGTTATCTTGACCAGGTTATGCTTTGTTTATTTGTTCACACTGTCGTTGGGGGGGTATTCCTTCGATTTCCTAACAGCGGGAAACTGCAACAACAACCGAGCACCCTCCTATTTAAAATTCAATAATAAACACAAACAATTCCAAACACACAAACATGCTTGTTCCCACACTCCGGCAGTTACCGCGCGCGCCACTACGGAGAACAACACTTCGGGGACACGGGAGTTTGGTAATATCTTGGACACTCGGCACGGACGGGAGGGGGTCACACTCCCAGTGTACACACCAAGAGTTTAATAGTCGATTCCTTTTCGAACACAAACTGTCACCCGACGTCGTCGTTGTCGTCGATACGATACGGCTGAGATGACGTTCGAGACCGAGTTTTGTGTGGACACAAAAACTTAACTACTTGTACCCGGTTCTCGAGGCCCCTGGACACTCTGGGAGCTGGAGCAAAAGTCCTTCTTCACAGTTCACAGGACCGCTGGCAAACAAACTCTGTACACAGAGACGCCGCACCGGGATTCCGGGGGGAGTTTCAACAGGTTTCGTCGTCGTCCTCTTGGTAGTCGTAGTCGTAGTCGTTACTCTCTAGAGGCTCAAGGCTTAAGCGTTTTTCGGGGCTGCCACTACACTAAACAACGGTGGCTCCTTCCCTTAGCTCGGTTCGATGTTGACTCGTTGCAACCCAAACACCAGTGTCGTTTTACTGATTGGAAAAGCAAATATGTGCGCTCCTCTCGGGCCACGCGAGATGGTAATATGGCATCCGGCACTGGGCCGATCTCTTCGATAGGTCTCTGAAGGACTCTCCGTCGTACGGCGCCGCCACCACTACCAAGGATACGTGCGTGCGTGTGCTGTGCGTGCGTGACGACACCAATTTTCGGCTATATGGTCCCTTTCGGCACTCGTTCTCTTCTCACTCAATGTCCGAAAATTTCACGAAAAACACTCCACAGCATTCCACCACTTGCCGCACATATGCTCTTCAAGTCCTCTTCTGCGGGGGACGAGCAGCTGCTTCACACGAAAGCTCACTTGTATTCCCGCCTCCCAATGGAGCCAATGTCACAGCTGCTGCACTCACTCACTCGGAGTCGAAATTTTCACACACGCGAAAAATCAAACCAACGAAAATACTCGATAATCCCGGTGGAAAATCCCGTCGTCGCAAGGAAAATCCCTAAACGGCGCACTCGAATTCCCGAGGAAAAAGCGTCAGCTCGCGCGCGCGAGTGCTTTATTATTATATTATGTTTATATATTATAATGTTGAACAAACTTTGTCTGCCTGCCTCTCCGGAATAACAAGATGTGACTGTTTGCAGAGGGGAATAACTACTATTTGGCTTTCAAACAATATTCGACTGAAGTGCCTAGCTAAACTTTAAACACACATCCTCTTCTTGCGTGACGGAGCACGGAACTGTAAGCGTATTGGTACCGACATTAACGACACATTATCCAATCTCATACCCTCGGTCGCTGTTTGCGAGACGGAACCAACGTAATCACTGCATCCCGCTCGCACCGACTCGCACCGACCAATCGCAACTGAAACGAACGGGAGAACGAGCCGCAAACAAAGAAACCCAAACTCACCACCGAAGCACGGGAAACTCACCACCCGTTCGCTGCCTGCACCAACACAGCGATCGCACAATGTTACGAGCCAATACACGCTCACTCTCCCAATGCAATCCAACCAAAAGGGGGTGGAGCCAACTGGGCCAGCTTTCCCAGCTGCTCTCGGGGCCCCATGCAAGGGCTTCAGCAGGACCTGGCGGATAGACAGGGACACCAATAGATCCGACGCATGCGCGTCCCATGGCCTCTCGCTCGTTCCGAAATCGATGTTCTCAAGGAACATGGATTCCCTATAGAGGACCCAAGGAGCCAGTGTCCCTTGCAGATCAATGTGCGGTGAGTGTTTTCGATAAAATTTGACATCCGAGTCCTACTCCCAACCCGAATCTGCCCACCTCCCAGCACACAGTGAAACTTTCCAATTCAGTCCGCACCATCCCAACGGACACAGCTGTCCGTCATCGATCCGGATCGACTGTGTCCGGCTTCAATGCGGACGCACGGATGACAGGCGCACTCCACCCTGTCTTCCTCCTTCGGATGCCTCAACAATCAACCAACCGCAAGAATCGATGTCACCACCACCAACCGACTGCCCTAGCCTACCCCCATCCGCCATTCCTGCCTGCGCTTCAGCAGCGCAGAGCAGATGACATACCTCTCGCTTCGCTCGATCCCTAATTGACATTTTATCGGAAAATGGGACCACCGAAACCGAAAAGACCGACACTCGCCACGCTGCTGTCTTTCACCCGGGGTGACACTCGGCTTTCGTGTAACTACTAAATCCGGATCTCCGTTCGAACCGTGTCCGTCATACATTGTGTGGAGGAAAAGAATTCGTCGTTTTCCCTGGAAGTAGCTGGCACCGCGCGATTAGATCATTAGACGACGCTTAGTAGTCCACCACCTCACAATTCAAACCGACTAACGGCTACCGACGACGTCGTGGTGGTGCACCAGCAGGTAATCAACCGGCGAGCGAGGATTATTCAATTAAGTGTGATTTAAGGTTTGTGCTAAGAATGTGGCGGTTGAAACGGCTTAACACTGTGCAGGCTAAGTTGAATGAATTACGGACGGTGCATGTTGGCGCAATGGATGCCTTTCGGTGGGACCGGAAACGGTGCTTTCGGTTGTGCAAGATTGGTTGTTCGTGAGAGCCGTTTCCGGCGTGTGGCGGTGAGGTGGAATTGTTGCGAGGAAGAGAACCTCAATTTTAAGGGATTATTTTTATAACGGAGTTTTCCTAAGCAGTGTTTTGGTGTTTTGATTGGAAGTTTGAGAGCTATTTCGCTTATGTGAAATCGAAATTGTGAGATTTTCAAGCACAAGAAGCAATAAATTCTCCTCATCTGGACATCAATCGAAAAGACTGTCTAGCTATGGGGATAAATTGCATGGGAAAGCCGATTGGAGTATTTTGGGTTTGCATTTTTAAATGAAGAAAATGTTGTAGGAACGTAGTTTTGCTAATCTGTTGCACTTATTAAGCACACATAACAATTAGAAAAATATATGATAATGATAAGCATTGATGAAATTTAGGCTGCTCGATGTTTGTGCACATAGACAACCAGATGTCGTATAACAATGTACTTACAGTATTGTAAATTTCAGTCAACATCAAATATACGAACGCTATACATCGCTTTATGTTAAATCGTATAGAATGCAAATTTCCGATTGTTATGCGATGAATCATTTTTCGATTGAAATATTATCCCAAATTAAATCGAATTACAACCTTTCAGGTTGAATGCATTATTACAGATTAAACCGTTCATGCACAGAAGAAAAACAAGAATTTTAAGCATTGCTTAACATGTCCCCTCATTAAATTTTAATCAAGAGTCGGCATAAACATCGATATTGCTAAAAAGCTTGTACGCAATACTGCTGGTTTATGCGTAATTGTGCTTAAATTTACATGAAATATCGTGTTCTAGCTTTCAAAACGAGTGCGCTAAATATTGCAGAAATTTGCATGAATTTTTTCAACGGTGTGATGTTAATGCAACTCGTTTTGAATTAAATTAAAATTTGCATGAATATGGGCTGTGCATTATTTATTGTGATTGAGAATATTTCACAAAAATCACATTAAATCACATCGGATTGCAGCAAGTGGAAGAAGCAAAACATATTATTGAACATTTTTTGTTTTTGTTTTCTTCTAAAATTTCAAAAGAAAGTCAAATGTTTCGAACAATTACCAAATGTTTACATTAATTACATTGAATTCGCAGTCCCAAACGCAAATGCTCACCCCAATTTGACATGGGACTTTGACATCCAGTTGCTTTTAAATTGGGTCATGGCCCAACCAGCGGAGGCCCAACTAAAAAGCAGCCAAAGTATTAAAAGCCCAACCGGCGGATTTCGACTGTTTACGATTTGTTTGTTTGTATACACGGCGAATAAGAACGACCACAATTTGAGTAAAGTTCACTCATATTCGCCAAAAGTGCAGGAACTCAGCGATGAGTAAATTTGTCTCATGGTTTTCTGTGGAAAACCTAAAAAATCTGCAGGAAAATGCGGAAATTGACGAAAATTTTATTCAGTCTCGGAGTAGTACCAATAGACTGAGTGAATTCAATCTTTAGTTTTCTCAAATTCGGGAATTTTTCCCTGGATATTTGAATCACTAGCATGCACAGGAATCTTGTTAAGGAGGGGCATTTTTTTTTTTCTATGATTCATTTAATCTGGGAATGGAGAGTAAGAAGTCCACTGGAATTATACTTAGAACTCTTCATGATTTTTTCTTAGAACATTTCTTAAGAGTTTCTGAAATTTTTCCCGGAATGAGCTAGAAATTATCCTCGGAATTCGCTTGGAATGTTGCTTGAAATCCCTTTGGAATTTTCTCGGTATTCTTTTCGAAATTATCTTGGAACTATGTGCAGGATGCAATAGAAGTTATCCGCAGAATTTTCTTTGAATTTTCCCCAGAAATATTTTGGAACTGACGTAAAAATTCAATATCCTTGAGGTTTTTTTCGGAATACTTTTGAACTTTTTTTCTCAGAACACCTTGGAACTGAAATTCTCATAAAATTTCTGAAGAATTTCCTCTGTATTCCCTTGAAATTTTCCTCAACATTCCCTTGGAATTTAATTCAAAATTTGATTCTCTCGGCATTCTTTTCAAAATTATTATGGAACTATCTGCAGTATTGAGCTTGAGCTTGAGCTTGAGCTTGATTGACCGCCCACGGTTGCTACTCTGTTATTGCCAGATCAGCTGTAATTACACAGAGAACCAATAGATAATGCTTGGGACTAGCAATCATCCTCAATGTGTAAAAACTGGTGATTCTAAATTAGGCAATACCAGCGCCGGCCGCGCCCGAACACAGGTCAAGAAAGGAAGAGGAAGGATTGTGTTGACATGACACTCGCTTTGATGGAAGCCGAGAACACCTCTGCACTTCCACGAGGAATCACTGAGATGTTCGGGGTTTGCAGCAGGGTTCGTTTTGGTAAAAGATAAGCTGAATTGATGTCCTAACGAACATATAACGCGAAGGAGCTTGGGACTAAACCCACGGTCTTCTGCTCAGTAAGCAAAAACGTTTGCCACTAGGCAGACGAGCGCCTTTTTAATCACCGAGTTGCTGTTATTACCATGTAGTCATATTAACAAATAAAACGATTGACGAATCTTGAATGTGGATGGGCCTGAGATTAGACTCATGATGTTCTGCTCAGTAAGCATAAACGGTTGCTCTAAGGCCACCGAGCCCCTCATATCACATAATACCGTTGCTCAAATTTTTGTATCCATTCAAACCCGGAACTAACGACAACAACGAGTTTCGCAAAATACACGATACACAAGCGATTTTACCATAAATCTCTTTGATATGTAAGGACCTGGGACCGCGTTTTCCTGCTCAGTAAGCAGGCCACTGTAACCGACGATATCTCAAATCCGAAAACTAAAAACTACGAAAAAGTACTTAGGCCTTCATTAAGTTCCACTTTCACGCGACGTTCAATGTTTCAATTTGCTCTTTACGTATTGTTCAGGCTATAAATAGGCCCTTTTCAAAAGTTACGCGAGAAATACGCACAATCGTCGCCTACCTCGCAAAACTGGTTCCAAACGACAACAAAGGCATAAGCAACGATGGATTGTTGAACTTTGCTGGCTGCGAGTGCGAGTACGAGTTAAGCGAGTTATAACGACCTTCTTCTACTAGCAGGTCTGTTTCTGTTTGCACAGACAGTCCCACTAGTTTCCGATACATTTATAGGGGATAGTAGGAGATTAAAAGAATAAAGAAGAGTTATAGAGGTTTTTTTGTAGTTGTTTTGCTGAAAAGAGAGAAACAGAACTAAACGAAATTACACCTGCTGAAAAAAGATAAGTCTATTATTTTGGTTAGTGATCGTTTGGATTTGGGTCACCCACGTTGTGTTTAGGTTAGTATAAATAAATAATACTATATAGTCATATAAATCACCACAGGTCATTATCTTCAGCGTTATCAGCGTTTCTGGATCTTTAGTTGCCTCTGTGATATACTTACTTGCGGCATACTATTTTGGGAGTGTATATGAGCGTGTACCATGTACGGTAGCTCATCTCTCATCGTAATGGTGGGACATAGTAGACAAATTAGAGAGAAAACAAGGAGGTATTAGTATTAGTTATATGTAAACAAAAAAAAACAAAAGAAGAGAAGAGGAAAGAAGAGCAGAAAAATAAAAAGGGGATAAAGAAAAGAAACGTAGGAAGATTATTAGAAAAGGCATTATCCGAGACTCAGCAATCAAATGTCACTCCCGCCGAGATCTCAGCGAAACCCCCTTCCCGCTGAGACCCGCTCAGCCGAGCTCGGTAGAAAAAACTAAGTGTGTAGATAGATTAGTAGGAAAATAAATAAAACTACTTTATGACTCAAAGTGCAATGAATGAGCGTTAGTTTCGGGATCATTTCAGTGTTAGAGTTATGTTAGTTTTGATCCGTAATCAGCCCTGCCGACCTCTCCAACAATAGTTGCAGGCAGTGGTTGTTAGATAATGCGGCACTGTAACTACTACTATTTTAGAGGTATGATTCGTCAAGTTTATACAACTCAATGTTTCAATTGAAGCAAACTATCTATCTTACAATTACAAAAGCAAACCTAAACTTACAATTAAATGCAAATGTAAGATGAAACTTGACAAATCATCGTCAATCCCCTTATTCCAGGGCAGGGCCTGATGATTTGAATCTAATTTTGATCATTTTCTCACCATGAACCTATCATTTCCAGCCTATCTGAACTATTTAATAAATGGAAGCCATCACATGGGTTACGCTCCCCCTAAGCAGGCCCTCCGCATCCTGTCTCTGTCTTATCTCAAATACAAAATGCCAATGGTATGAATGTATCTATATATATATAACTTGGAAATGACGTACAATCAAATAAACCCGTAACCCACTCACTTGGTCAGGTTTCAGAATCGTCCAGTGGGCAGTGCGCTCTAAACGCCAAGTTACCTTTTTTTCAAATTTACCGCAAATTTGATATTTTACCCATCGAGTGTTGATTAGTCACAATGAAACATTGTGAGAGAAGTTGAGGTTACTAGTGTATTAAATAATCTAGGTCCTATTTAAAATTATATCTGAAAAATCCAAATCTGGCCAACGCCCACCCTAATCCTAAACCTGTTCTAATCCACCTGAAATGACTAACGAATGGAAGACTTTGACTACCCAGCCATGCAATAGTCTCATTCCGTGCCTTATGGCAACTTGATGATTCTATTGCGCTCATCTTTTGGCACCACCCAGGGGAGACTTGGTCCTGTACCCAATGCTTAACTTATCTCCATTCCACTCAGCTACTCGCAATTTCTTGTGATATAGTGGGCGGAATATTATTATATGAGACAATTCAATGCAGACGTCTTTCCAAATTTGGCAGATCGACAGGTAATCGGTGAGTTACCACGATAGTTGCTATTCAACAACTCGACAACGTTCCATCGTCAACGCCTGCTATGAGAATTTCCCATTGCAGACGCCAACGAAATGACGTCATCGAGCTATCGATCAACTACCCTGGTTATCGCCTGGTACCTTATAGCACGATGCTAGGAGGCGAATCGGAAGAATCGATGAGCTACCTCCCCCATTATTATGGAACTATCTGCAGTATTCACTAGAAATTATTCGCAGAATTTTCATGAAATCATCCCCAGTAATATTTTCTCTTGGAACTGTCCTCAGAATGTAATACCCATGAAGTTTTTCTCGGAAATCATGTTTAAGTTGTCCGTCCATTTACCAAAACGTTGTAGTTTTTCTACCCGAAATTTTCAAAAAAGCTTGCTCCGCCATTCACCAGAACTGTGCAATTTTTACATAAGGAATTTTCAATTCAGCTTGCCCCTCCATGCAGTAGATTGTTGCAAATCTTAGACCAGAAATTTTCAATACAAACTTGCCCCCAGGTAATTTTAAACCAAAAAATTTCAATTGACCAGAACGATGCAAATTTTCCACCGTTAATGTTCACTAAAAATTACTTCTCCAATCTTCTGATTGGTGCAGATTTCCTTTTTCCATTGTCCACTAGACATTTTCAATAAAGATTGCTTCTCCTATAATCATCACAAATCTACAGTAAAGCATCATCAGAATTGTGAAAATTTTATTCCAGAAATTATTATTAAAATTTGTTTCTCTATTCAGCAGAAGGATGCAAAATAAAGACCCAAAATTTTCCAAAAAGCTTGCCCATCTTTTCACCAGAACGGTGCAGGTTTTCCACCAGAAATTTTTAACAAAGCTTAATTTGAAATAAAGCTTGTGTCTCATTTACCATAACGGTACAAGTATTCCACCAGAAATATTCTGTTCATTTCATTTATCAGCGCGATGCAAATTTTGCACCAGAAATTTTAGATAAAGCATGCTCCTTCATTCACCAGAACGGTGGTCTTCCTTGGATCTTTCAATGCTTGAAAACAGTGGCCAACAGTGGCTCTCATATAAAGTTTAAAAAAAAAGTGGCCAAATATACTGTCAGATGAAATTTTCTTTGATCACAAAATCGAGAATACTTTGATCATTTTTGAGTATATGTGAGTAAATTTACTCGCTGCAAATATATTTACCATAGAGGTAACTCTAAGACCAGAAGGTTCCGAAGAAACGAGCTCAACTTTTTGACTCAGCTCTGGTACTCTCTTCGGTCCCAAGCTAATCGATGCACCCCTCGAAACATAAGAAAATCCACGAACCCCTCATGTTATCTGTCAAACTTTCATAGCGAATCAAAACAAACATTGTGTAGTACTGGAATTTCGACTAGAATGGAATACGTTAATCGATTTGCTTGGGACCAATAGGCTAGTCAAGTAGTGAGCCAATTTAAAATCGTTAGTTTCGTACACGCAGAAAAAACTATCGTCGAAACAAAAATATTTGAGGTAATTTTAAACGTAAACTCAGTTTGTTCTGGCCAAAAAATAAATTAGGTTGATTTCAAACGCATTCCATGCTTGAAGTCATGTGAAATTAATGTTTAAAATAAAAATAATGTTACGTTTATTTTAAAAATATTCGTGTTGAAAACAAATGTATTTGTTTTTGTTTGGTTTAACAGCTATGCGAACAAAAATAAACATACGTATTTTGAAATTATTTTAATTGTTGAGTGCAGGGTAAAGCAAGATAAAACGCATTGCAAAGAAATAAAAAAAAAAAGATCTTCGGGCAGGGCATCTAAATTCCTGATCTTTCACCCTGCGATTAAGGGTGACTTGTGGGTATTGGGGTCCTGAGCGAGGATGCGGGGACCCGTCGGAGTGGGTGTCCGGGTGTTCCAGTTCAGTGGAACCTGTGAAAATTTGTTATATTAGCGTCGTTTTGTTGTTCTCATATCGGTTTCTTTATACATTAGGTGTCGGAGGAGGATCCGGAATTGATTCAAAATCCATTTCAGATTTTCGTTGTCTTTCGAAGTCACGTGTGGAGTAGGATGATATAGGGATCGGCATCAGAAGCTGAAGTTGATACCGCGGGGTTCCGCCGGTTTTGTCGAGCTGGTTTCCGGATCCATCTTCGGTTTTGCCACTTTCAGGCCGTTTTTCGTTGAGTTGAGCAAAGATGGGACAACTCTTTCCAAATGTAACAAGAAGGAAATAAAAAGGCATGACACGCTAAAAACCGTTTACCCAAATCAAATATTGTTGAAATAAACATGCATTTGAATTTGATTCAAACATAAATATTTTAGTTTTAAACATACTTTCAATTTACTTTGAATAATTCATATGTTTAGAGTATAAACATTTATATTTTTGTTTTAAATGAACAAAATTTGTATCCGTGTATTGATTGTTGATTCTATTGCTGAATGAAAGAGTACGAGCTTTCGTCCCAAGTAACAACTCTGCAATCATTTGGCATCCACTCTGATTTATGATGGTTTTATAATGGCAATTAATAAGCCATTTAGTTTAACTACAGCATTTCACAGTGTAAAACGTTCCTGCTTGGTAGTTCACCTTTTTGCTGTTTTAAAAACCTTTTACAGTCTGGCGAGAAGTCAAAAACTGTCTTGTTTTGAAATTAAATTTAAAGTAGTTCTCAATCCCACCATAAAACTGTTCTAAGAATCAATCATAAACTTCATGAGCAATTTTTTCATTTCAGTGTGCCGCAGGTGGGCCGATTTTGCCGGTCATAGAGCAAGTTTCGATTTTTTGTAAAATACCCATCCCGGCAACCCGGTATTTCTGAAACCTTGAATGTTTTTGTTTGAAATCGCAAGGATAAACCGGATTGAGGATGACCCTGGAAGTGGTGGGTGTGCGAGATCTCGGTGTTTTGTGATCCATAGGCTAATAAAAGTTCTGTGTGTCATCGACACTGTGTTTAGGTGTTTTATAATGCCCTCAAAGCTAGCCTTTCGGTCGGAAAGAGTTGGAACCGGTGGGGAGCATTGTTGGAAACCGACTATAGACGGTGATGAATAGACTTCTTTAGTTTGTTTTTTTGTGAGTTGCAGCATTATTTGAATTAAGGGTACTAATAAGGTCTGATTAACTGCCTCTTCCTCTTGAGTCCACTCTACACACTCATTTTTTATTGCTGGAAACCAGCAAAATTTTGCTGGCTTTTGCCGAGCTGGAAAGCCAGCAATCCTTCCAGCAAAATAAATTTTGCTGGTTTTCCAGCACATCTTTTTTGACAGAAGTTTGCTGGAAAACCAGCAATTTTTCTGAAAATATGGTGGAAATATTGCTGATCGTTTTTCTCACTTTATTAAACAAAATAATGCAAAAAGAATGAGAACTCATTTAAAAACTATTTTATTCAGTTCATATCTACCCTTAAGCACTTAACGTTCAAATATATCCAAGATCATCTCCACTAGCACCGGATGATAAATTTTCCGAAAGAATCTTTTCCACCGGAATAACCTAAAACCAAACACAACCTGCTAAGAGATAATATTTCCTTCAATGTATTCCCGTCTTACCTTTATTGTTACGAACAATAGTGAACTTCTTCAATCAGAAACCAGGAATTCTTAAAACAATACATTTTTGGAGAATTTTGTTTGTAAGCGCTCGTCAAACTAATGAGAAAATCACAAGTCTTTTTGACAATTTATGATTTGCTGGTTTCCAGCAAAAAAACTGATTTACTGGGTTTTCAGTAATTAAAAAGTTGATTGCTGTTGTTTCAGCAAAAATCGTATTGCTGGATCATTTCCAGCAAACCATTTTGCTGAAAGATGAAATCAAAATTTGGTGTCTAGTATCTACATTTCGTATTTAGATCTATAAGTGAACTGCTGGTCTGGGTTCCTCTGGTAATGTTCGGAACAACTTCAATGATAGTTGTCCAGTATTGCTCCCATTTTAATTACAACAATCTTGATGAATGTGGGCGTCTTAGTGGAATACCTGTACAATGAGAGAGAGAAGGATTAGTATTTTCCATTTAATTCCACTACTTTATTTGCTTATCCTTGACAGATACGCGTATTTCGTCTACAATGTGCAGACTTCTTCAGTGTCTTGTACTAATACAACAATCTAATGCCTACGAGATTGTGCCGAAGGTATGCCAAAAATGTGCCGATGGATGTGCCTGTAGTGTAGAATATAATTCCGGCACAATGTGCTGAGTGGTTTACCTCTTGTGTCATACTTGTCATCGTGTGCCATGACCCGCCGATCAGTGTGCCACGACGTGTTGCGGCACAATGTGAAGAGTTGAATACTCCTTGTGGATACCACAGAAACAACTTTGAATATTCTTCAAGCGGTATTCAGCTCTGTACACCTTAATCTGCGCTAAGAGTTTTGGCGGTGTTGAAATCTGACCGAAGTGTATCAATCAAAGTCTCAACATCCCATGAGTTAGGCAACCCTGAAGTTAGACTTGTGTGATTGTGTTTACATTTTCAATTTATCTAATTCATGACCATGGTTCAGGGTAAATATTGAGCTTCATTCTCATTAGAATGAGAGCGGATTGGGCAGTGGAAGTGGAACTGGAACCAATACAACCCGTTCACAAGAAACGGACGGTGAACGAAATTTTCACCAGCTGCCAGTAAAATGCTCCCCGACAAAATCAAACTTAGAACTCGAACGGACAAAATTTCACTGCCACCCTAGAAACAACATCCTCGAAACAGTCCTGATCGACTCAGAACTACGCAACCTCAAGCCTATCGTATCAAATATTGTGATGTCTCCTACCATCACCCAATTACACACGTTCAAGTCTTTCAAGTTCACGATCCTTTGCAGATGTGATACCTTCCACAAGGTACCACCAATCAAAACCAATGGCCAATGTACCACCAGTGAAAACCATCAAATGTCCCCCCACGTCATATCTGTCATACCTCGGAAATGGTGCACGATCCAGATAAACTTCGTATCTGCAGTTCAACCAACCGCTGGAAACTAAAGATTTTAAATTGGCTCACTACTTGACTAGACTATTGGTCCCAAGCAAATCGATTAACGTACCCAATTCCAGTTGAAATTCTAGTACTACACTATGTTTGTTTTGATTCACTATGAAAGTTTGACAGATGAAATGGGGGGGTTCGTAGATTTTCCTATGTTTCGAGGGGTGCATCGATTAGTTTGGGACCGAAGATAGTGCCAGAGCTGAGCCAAAAAGTTGAGCATGTTTCTTCGGGACCTTTTGGTCTTAGAGTTACCTCTATGGTTCAACTGTACCCTGTGGTTGTTGTTGTTCATCTGAACGCACATGGGATCCTGCCGAACAGCAAATTACTTAGCGCCGTCATGCGTCATGCATCTTCGAGATTGAGCAAGGCCTTATAATTGATTGCATTGATCTGTTCCTATAAATCCTATACTGTTTCGCTAAGGCAATCGTTCAGACCTGATGGAATATTTGGGGTTAATACGTATCGACATCTCCCAATAAGTACTGGAACTTGTATGGACATTCCTATAAAGTCCTGTGGATTTCCCCTTCGAAGTCCATACCAATTGAAACCAAGATTGACCTAAGGAAAAACGTTGGAGAAAACGATACAATTTTAATCCCGCAATACCCTTGGCAAGACCGGGATTCAAAACTGGCCGGAATAAAAAACCCTCACACACCCCCTATGATGTGGATTTTTTTCTATATCGTTCGTTCTGCATAACAATTTTGTAACATAAATCAAAAATCCTCCGCAGCTGACACAATATTGTCGTCGTTCAGAGGATTTTTGTCCATTTAGCTCGCCGATTGCATTCCACACCGTACCGTCGTATTAGACGATCTTACAGGTATTTGACCGACCGTTGCTGGAGGAAACCCATTTTGGCCATCTTGACTGTCGTATCGACCCTCTCGACCGATCATTGTGTGGAAGAACGCTCTTGGCGTGAAGCTATTCTGGTCGAAACCATAAGCCGCTGGAATTTTCGCTACGAATCGGATGAGATATACTTAGTTTAATCATAGAGGCAACTCTAAGACCAGAAGGTCCCGAAGAAAAGTGCATAACTTTTTGGCTCAGCCCTGGTACTAGCTTCGGTCCCAAGCTAATCGACTCACCGCTCGAAACATAGGAAATTCCAGTAACCCCTCATTTTATCTGTTGTAGTACTAGAATTTCGACTAGAATGGGATACGTTAATCGTTTGCTTGGAACCAATAGGCTAGTCAAGTAGTGAGCCAATTTAAAATCGTTAGTTTCGTATTGATTGTTGGTTTAATGGTGCAGGCAATACTCACAGCATTTTTCCTTGGAATCCGAACCCAATGTGAAGCCCAATGGAGTAAATAGAGAAGTCAACCTTAGCAACGATTGGCAAAACGTCAACTCTCGACAGTGATGCCTTTTTATATTGATTGTATCCTACTTGCCAACGTTTGTCCTAAAGAGCCAAATAGTGTGCCATGCTGTGTTTCGGCACAGTGTGCAGAGTTGATTACCCCTTGATATTCGTGCATTCTGGTTGTCTGGATAATTTGTACATCTATTGAATTCCACATACACACTTAGATTTTTATTACAACTTCGGTAATCTATTTCACCAAAACGGCTCTGTATTGTGGATAATTGTACGACTCTAAGATGTGGATAATAAGCTTTCAAAATGTTTACTGAAATATGTAGGTATAAAATCTTACAATTTTTCGGTAATTGCTGTCTGTTTACTCAAGTCAGGCCTTTTTATTACGCTACTGCACACTTAGAAATAGCTTATTTAATTCGGGACGGAACCAATCTTTGATTAATAATATTTATTAATTTATTTGATAAGGCTCAAACGAATTAACTTTACATTCTTGGTCACTATACAATGCATCTTAAAACTATAGTCAAAAGGTACAACACAACAAATACTTTATCTTCCGCTACCCAAAAAGCCTCCTCCATCAGAACTGGAGCCGCTTTCATTGGTTTCATTGTATGGCAGATTCGCCAACGGAGAGCAGAGTGCTTCCATTATAGCAATGGACGCAAAACGTGGTCAGCACTCACACACTCATCACGAAACGGTTGCTTTCTAAAGTCGACGACGCATCGACTGAAAGAACTGCTGATGAAGAACAATGAGGAGGACCACACAATGGTTGCTGCCGAGAAAACAGACGATCGCGTAGCACACATCGAGAGTGGCCAGCTTTTGTCGACAGCCATGTAATGTAATGTAAATTTAAGTGCTCCGAGACTGAAATGTTCGCTACTCGACAAAAAGTACGTTTGATTGAACGGAATTCCGCGTCTGTTATTACTCAATTTTACGTCAAACTTGACGCTGGTGTATGTCAGTCTCAGAACACCTAAATTTACATGAATTTTCCTGAGTATGCAGATCAAAAGAACGTCGATTTGCTTAATTTCTGTGTTGAGACACCGCAGCACTGGGCCCCATGGTCGGATTCCAATCAAGCACATGCACACATTTTAGTGTATGGTTCGTCGTTTTGGACTTAGACCCCTTGCGCCGCCTCTAAATGTCATCGAAAATAGCTAATTTTGATACTGAATTAGTCCCAATAATCATTTTCCACTTTCTGAGGCATAAAAATGTCTGGTCACGTCTTCCTTAGGAAGGGAAGTAAAGCCGTTGGTCCCGGCCCATGTGTGTTGATTGGGTGCGATATCCTACGCAGGTGTGGAAGCTGTCTTCCTGCACATGGATGGCAATTGATGTCCGTCGGTGATTGGCACTAGATAGCGGAACAGATACCGACGTTAAATAAATGAAATAAGAAGAAGAAGAAGAATCATTTCCCACATGGGAAAACAGGTCACCGAGTGATTTATTAAAATAAGCCCCACCCTACTGACCCACCTTCACTTAGGCTACAGAATGGAGTTCAGTATCAGACATCCAAGATTGTTTATTCAAGTCCTATAAATCAGAGCGCTCACGAATTGCATTGAATATTATTCAATATTCCATAACCATTTATCTGTTATAATGTTTCTTAGCTGCGACCAAAACAAGAACTTATTTCCAATATCGATGCCATTCCCCACAGTGCTACTCAATATTCCGATGCAAATCCGTGCCCTTCAGGCACTTGAAATCTAATTCAGTACCAAGTTTACCCATCTGTACGCTGAAACCAACATCGAACCAAACATTCCCGTGCTTGAAGATTCCAGAGTCTTAAAGTTCAACAGGAAGTTTCAACTCTGTCTTCCCCCGCTCAGAAGCGGCAAATATCCTAAATATTGCGCCGTTGCCTGCGCTGCTTCCGCCGTGCACACGGAGCCAACTTGTACCGACCGACAAACTTTCCGAAGGTTTCGGCTAAAAGTTCATCCAACACACAGAAGACACAGTCAGAAGAGCAAACAAAATGGCTGATAAGAGCATCTGGGGCTCATCTCTTATCCCGTCTTTGGCTTTCTTTGTCTGCTGCGGCGGCGATGCTACCCTCCCTTCTCCGGAAACTGATATGAGAAAGCCTGGGGCGAATCGGGTCCGGGTATGAGTTTGACGATAATGATGGTGATGACTAAACTCGGGTGGCGGCAGCGATGCCGGATTTGGGTTGTATATTTCGTGTTTTTATTTCAGTGGATGCTTCCCAACTAGAGCAAGATGTTTGTTTCGAAGATGCGCTGCTTGGTGATGTTTCTTAACAAACAAGCCGAGCGCTGGCTGTTCGGTAAGACAAAGAAGGACCTTGTTCTGAGTTCAAATGTATACGCTTTGTGCGAAGGGGAATCTGGGCTCGGGGATACAATCGGATGTAAATGAGAAAACTTTGCTCCGATGTTTCGAAATCTTATTAATATAAAGCTAAAACTAGATTTTTCCAAGACATTCCGGTTCGCTAAAAGTAATGATTGCATTCATTATCAATGATTTATGACGGTCATTTCCAAACACCTCATACTGCAGTTCATTGCATGTTCGAGTCTGTTAAATTCCCCTCAAATCGATCGTTGCAACGGCTCCTTATCGCTTTCGAAGAAACCACCAAGCCTTGAAAAATAAGAAGTAGGTGACAACATGGCCCAGGAGCAAGCGGCAAACGGCCATAAAGTCTCCGATATTTTCGGCCATTTCTTCCTCACACGAACAGACATACACTGAGATTATTAATCAAACAAATTTCATAGAAATATCGTATGATTTTTTGCGACAAGATTTTATGTTGAATTTCATACGACCGAACTATGAAGAACTGTCAGTTTTTTTGTCAATCAGCCATCGTATGAATCTCAATTTAAACGAACAATAGCTATCATAGGATATTACGAACAATTTCATTTGTCATGTCGTATGAAACTCATAAAAGATATGAATGAAAAATATAGTTTGAGTTTATTAATTACTTTATTAGTGATGGTGACGACTAGTACTTGAGTGATTTGCTTAGATTAACGGCTTTCTAAGTCTTAATCTTACTCTAACGACAACGATTTAATCTGCCCGACGTTTCGGCCATAGACCATGAACTAAAACCTATGACTAAAGCGTCGGGCAGATTAAATCGTAGTCTTTAGAGTGATATTAAGACTGAGAAAGCCGTTAAACCAAGCAATTATTTATTATATTTATTATATTATATATATTAAATTAAGACTCCGAGGCAGCTCGTGTTTTCTGTAACTGTGGTAACTGTCGTCGACCCTGATGCTATTGTGAAAGGTGGAGCTGCAGCAATAGATACAGTTTTGCTAGCTGGAGTACCAGCTTTAAATGGTTTTCCAGTTCGTCAATTGGTGGTAGCTGAGGATTGAAAATGAAACCGATTAGTTTTAATTTTTTAAGAAATTTTGTTGTTTGTTTTGCCCTACATTTTCCAAGGATTTCAGTGTCTTTCTTTTCTGCAGCACTTTAGCGTAATTTTCTGTCAACCCTGTTTGCTTGAACACAGCTGGAATAGAAGATCTCAGTTGAGTTAATGAAGCTGTGGCAGGAAGAAAAGCTGATTTGGATATTGATGGTGGTTCCAATTTCTTTAAACAAAAATTGTAAAGTTAGGCTAGGTTTTCTTTATTAGGGAGGCTTTTAGCTCGGGGCTGGATTACCTTCGGTACTGTAAAAAATAACGAGCCAACTGAGAACTTTATACTTACAATTTTGCGAGTAGTTTTGTTTGTACTCCTGTCCGATTCCTGTTCAAAAAAATTTACTGTTGTATTAAATTATCAACACAAAAACAAAACATATATCTGACACTTACCCGTCCACAGCAGCTTGCTTAACTGTCTACAAATGTAAATAAAGTTGTAAACTACAATGAAACAATATGAATTAAATTTACTTACAGGTTTACGGAGCCTTGCGCTACGTCTTGAAGCTGGATCCGCCATCTTGTGTTTTGTTGTTGTTTTGATTTGCACTGTTTAAATAAATTTCATACGATTATCGTATGATTTTTTGCCGTAAGCTGAACCAAAATAATTCATACGATGTGTTTATGAAATTTAATGTTTTTCGTATACCTTTTGTTGTATCAAATTATGAATACTATAGATGGAGTATGAAAACATGAGATAATTATGAAATTGATTCAGGCTCGTATTTGCATACGTTCATACGATGTAGTTTATGAAATTTGTAGGAATAATTATCTCAGTGTACATACATGAACCTACCTACCACAGAGGGCCACACTGTATTTGCATAAATGCCTGATAGTGAGTGAGCCGTGTGCAAGCTAAGAAAGCCCCGCAGTGAGATTTGGTCACGTCCTTTCTTCTGCAAGCAACGATGGGTGGCGTGCGATAGGCCAGGTTCTTAGTCATCAACTTCCTTGGGATGTGGTGTCTTATGTGTGGCAGGAAAGGGACGATGGTGTCAGGCGTCCATATATGGGTGATTGTATAGAGAAAGAAGCCGGAGCTGTGTGTCACTACACTACATCTCCGAAGGTATTTACCGAGAAAATTATCGAGTCATCAGAATATTTACACAATCAGGCGTCAGCTTTCTTATCTCCGGCGGTGGTGGTGGCCGGGAACGACGACACAGACCGACGAGGAATATGGTCTTCTTTTATTGCTCCGGTGGTTCGGTTCAGTGCGCCTTGCGAGACATTTCTCTGCTAATAATGGTAGGACCGTGTGTTTTGCTGTCTCAGCTCACCGCTGGAAGCTGGCTCTGATACCCAAAGCAGCTGGGATTATCGGAGGTATTATTCATATATTTCGTTCGAGCAATGGTGCAGCTGAGTCTGACGATGCAGATGGAAGTTCTTTGTGGCAGAGAGATGAAAATAGGACGTCCAATGAGATAAGGGATGTGGCCCGAAACGCTGCTCCACGAATGTATTGTGAATGGCTTTGTGAGTAGGACTTCTGTAGCAAAACGGAACCAAACTAGAGCGTTTTGATACATTATTTTTGTTTACGGTAAGGTATGAAACGATAAGTTAAAAATACCTTTATTTTAACGAAACAACATTTTATACAATATTGGCAGGGGGATAAACCAGCCAAGGCATTTCAAGTTAAAAAAAAACTTTATCGAGCAGCTTTTGAAAAGCTTGAAAGTTTGAAAATGCTAAAAATTGATCCTAAAGAAATTATAATTCGATCTCTTTATATCTGTCGCTAAATTGCGGGAAAATAAGAATCAATATTTATCGGATTACTCGTAAGCTGCCTATAATTCCATATCATATGGGACGGATTTTCGTCAATTTTAAGATAACAACG
Organism: Ochlerotatus camptorhynchus; assembly: GCF_037179485.1. Taxonomy (NCBI): domain Eukaryota; kingdom Metazoa; phylum Arthropoda; class Insecta; order Diptera; family Culicidae; genus Ochlerotatus; species Ochlerotatus camptorhynchus. Next base: position 582,978 of record NW_027040587.1, on the reverse strand, counting down.
TTATCCATTATCAATTGGCATCTACTTTTATATTGCGTGATAAAACTACGGACTTTTTCATGAAAAATGTGAAAACAACATCAAGTCAGCTTGTCCCATAAGCAATCGCATATCAGTCCCATCCAGAAATTCAATCCTATAGTTCTGCTTTTTGGATCGCCATATTTTTCGCTGATGTAACAACACAAGCTTCATATAACTGATATCATCTTGAGATAAACTGTAAATTAATATGATTTCTCAAATATTCACATGGGAATTGCACTTCGTAACTTCAACTGCCATTTTCTCAATGCTAACTTTTTTTCTATATGGACGTACGGATTGTGATGTCAGTTGAATGGAAAACTAGTTTTCAATCTGTTTCGCAATTTTCGGAGCTGATAGTCCCCGGTCCAGCTCCGTCTTCTTCACGATAGCTCTGTCAATTCGGTCAGTTGTCTTTGAAGGACGCCCCGATCGCTTAGCTGGTGAGATAGAATCACGCTTTTTGTACATCTGCACAATTCTAGCGACCGTATATTTGTGAAGCTGGACAATCTCGGCAATATCACGGTAGCTTTTGTCAGTTTTGTGATGTTCAATAATCAAATTTCGGATACTGATCGAAATTTGGTCTTTTTTGGGCATTTTGAAACAAATAACTTCCAATTTTGAACACAAAACTGAAATTTTGAGCACGAAAACTTCATGAGCACTAAATGACAGATAGACACAATGTTTACATTCGATAAAGTTGCGGAATACAAACTAAAACTCTGTAAAACACACTTAAGTCATAGTATCCGTTTGGGGATGGATACACTTTTTTTGCGGAATTGTTTACCATTTTTCATAATTTATCACATGAAATCTCAAGAAAAGATATAAACGACGTATTTTCAATGGCAATGTGATAAATAAACATAAATTGATAAATCATGGAGGAACACTCATAAAATTAAACTGATTTTCACCAGAAAAACAAAAAAAATGTTAATTAGTAGGGGGGTGGATAAACTTTTTTTGCATACTGTATGTATCGAAATTAATTGGTAAACAAAATGTTATGTTATGTTATGTCCTTCACTAACACTTCAATAATTCAAGCTGAACAGTAAGAACAAAAGCTCATTATTGGTTGATTAAAGGTGTACAAAGCTGATTAACACCAGGCTGAATATATAGTTGATTAGCACTCCATAAACCGAATTGTATCCCCATAATTAAACCTCAATAAACTAGCTGATGTAAAGACTGAACAAGATGTATTTAAGCTTAACACTACTCCACAAATCAGCAATGCGCTACAAATATTTGGATAGCCTTAATATGAATCCATTGCACAATATTGTTAAATGTCGTTTGTGCCTCGCGTTGCATTTCCGGCATTTTAGCTCATCTAAATTCACCGCCTACCTTCCTAATCCCAATCAGCATCAGCAGTAGATACAAGGAAGAGGAGCTTTTCAGGAATATCCTCAGGTAGAATTGGACTGCGACGACATATTCCTGTGTTTTGACTAGTTTATACACACGCACTGCACCACATTCCAAAAATATAACCCAAGTATGGCCCTAAAATAGCATCCAAGTAACCATCAAAATAAATCGCGCACTTGTTTACTGCACTTGCAATTGAGAGGAATATTTTACTGTAACCATTTGTTGTTTACAATTTTACATTGCTGTATAATACTCTTCCGGTTGCTATTATTCAACTTAATTATGCCATGCTTCAAGTTAATGATCATACCTTTTGCCACACATATGCTTAAGTCAAGCTGAACATTGCATTAGGTCCTAAGTAACATTGACAGATTCTCTTCGTCGACTTTCTCTTTGCATCCCCACCGCCATCTTAAGATATTCTCAGGTATTTTCAGCACACAGATCGTTAAAAGAAGCTTTTATCTAGCATCTAATATAACAAACACAACAAGATGTGGTTATGTGCTCATGTTATTAACGAAAGAGAAAGTCGTCGAAGAGAACCGATCAATGTTACTTACGACCTAATGCAATGTTCAGCTTGAAGTGGTTAGGTATGGTTGACGCCTATAAACCAGCGACAGCCGGTTCAAATCTCGAAATAAAAAGTAGAAGAGTCTGTGCCTAGGGGCACGAATGGAAGCTTGACGTAGGACCGCTAGTTGACGGAATAAATGTCAAGAGCATTTAATTCTTTTAATTGATCAAGTACCGTTCCGATTCAAATTTCGGACGATTCAAATTTCGGATTCTTTCATTTTTAATTAAATATTACATCCAGTTAGAAACAAAGTAATAATGTTAGATGATCGTGGAGGGCACTAGTCAAAAAAATTTAAAATTTACAAGACATGTGGATCATATTCGACCGAGATAATCAACTTTTAAAAGTGTCCGAAATTCGAGTTTAAGTGTCCGAAATTTGAATCGGCACGGTATCTATTATCTCAACTCTTTCCGTTTTTGAATTGTAGGCGTACCAAATTTGTAGTAATTTTTTTCAAAGAGAAAGTTGATTAAGAGAATCAAACAAAATCACTTGCACCCCTGATTCCAAGTTTGGTTACAAGATTGCAACTCTGGAGAGCATTTTGTGTGGTCATTGGGGGCTTGTGGTTCTGAATATGGACAAACAGGCACAGTTAAATTCTATTCCAATTCTTTACTAAGCTTGATGGTCCTGAAAAGTGCCGTAGTGGACATCCATGGCCACTTACGATTGGAGTGTTTAGTGTAGGTGACAGCACCACGGACCTCATTTTCCAGGAACACCTTCAGCACACCTCGTAGATCAGACCGGAGATACGTTTGACACCGCCACGGCGATCCAGATGACGATTGGTGGTTATCTTAAAGAACTTTGCGATGACGCTTGGCACCTCCTTTACCAGACCTTTTCCTCTTTTGCCACAACCAGTCAATTGTTGCTTGTTAGGTGTGAAAGAGTGGACTAGCCAGTTTAGTTCACTCATAATCGCCAAAAGTGCAGGAACTCAGTGATGAGTAAATTTGTCTCATGGTTTCCTGTGGAAAACCTAAAAAATCTGCCAATGCCACTTCGACTTGTTTCGTCTACTTACTACTCTCTGACGACTGTGCTGGGGAAGCAGCATATGTATGTAGGTAATTGGTGGATTTGTTAGTTAATTCGACGCTTTTGGACATTGCTGTACATTTACCAGTTTTTCAATAGTTTCTTGTTGAAAATCAACATTCGGAAGCATTGCGTAGCCATTTATCAGATCGATTGGTGATAAAATTATTGAAATTGGACCAGGGGCAGCTGAGTTATTAACGTTCAAAATCTTTCTTAATTTGTTACATGTTTCATTTTCGGTTTTCACAAAGTGTATCCCCATATAGAAAAAGACGTAGTCCTACGTCAAAATTAAAATTTAAGACTTATAATACCAATACAGATATTTAAATCCAATTTATCGGCATCAAGGTAAAGCAGTCCCATACCAATTATATTATATGAAGCGGTCTTTCATATTTTCTTTTTTTTTAATTTATACTAGAAGGTTGAACAAGGGTTGAAAAAGATTGTAATTTAATGCCTTAAAAGCTTGAAATTGATATTGCTATTAAGCTGCCAGCTGATTAAAATCACCAGATTTGGATGACTTCAGTTAAACAAAGGTTAACGGGGTCCATGTGCAACAATTATTCAAACTAAACTAGAAATGATTTTGTTTTTGAATTCTCATGTGATGTAATGTGTCAAATGCCCGCTTTTGCTTCATGTCAGATTCTTGCCACTTCCCGAAAGAAACCCCGAAGATATACGAGTGTGGCTATTGTGGTTTTGGGTACTTACCTTGAGCGCCATTAAACTTCTGATTAACGTAATTGTGAGCTGGACTAGTTTTTAATATAGATGTCATCATTGTCATGATGTCATGTAATGTCTTCTGTTCAAGTAGAGACCTAATCTTTGCTACATACATCTAGCTGTCCTGTTACTCCTATTGAAATCAAATGCTTTAAACCAAGTAAAAACCCAAAATATTAAAGCAGGAACCCCACTTCCGACGGACCGACGGTACTCACCTAGTAGCAAAAAAACCAAAATATCGATCGAACAACCGTCGGCTGATATCTCCTCTTGTCATACAGCTGGTCGAACACATATCACCCACCATGCTCACCATCGAGAGATAGCATCGATGAACAGCAGCGGCGGCACCTCCATCTACTGAACAAAAATCTACTACTCCCTTGTAGTACGCATGTCCGTTACTCGAATGTCTTTCTCTTTGACAGGGCTCCTGCTGCTGCTACTACTTCCGCCACCGAATGAAAAACCTGCCGCATCGACCATCATCATGATCATGATAAACACACAGAGCTTGCAGAACGCCAATTATCGACCCGCCAGACATTGCGCGCACATGACATGAAAAAGCTCCCCAGCACGCTCCACTATTACAGAATCAGCTGAAAGCATCACCCTCCCGAATGCTACCCACCCCCCGAACTGACTGTGGACTGCCTTTTGTCTGTGGGGAAAGTGCTTTCCGAAATAATAATCTTTATCACTACCCCTCTCGCTGCAGCCCCTACACACGCTCCCCAACCGTCATCACCGTCGTCGGCGGCGGCGGGGGCTATTGACTTATCGTCAAACAATCCAGTTACAAACAAATCAAAAGTTAAAAATAATTCAAAAACAAATTATTGCCCTCCGTCGCAGACCCCTTCCCCCTCCTCCCAACCCAAAACGACGACAAACGGCCTTATCGATTGTTGGTGTCTAATTTGTCGTCCGAAAGTTGAGGTAAGTAAAGTAAGGAAGCAAACTTTTCTAATCAACGTTTAAACAGAGCGGTCGCCACTTCGGTTCGAATCATGGGGTAATTACCATCATCGATTGGTCCCGCGATTGGTGTTTGATAATAAATCTGGATTATTGCGACGGGAGGTGGGATTGAGCTTTATTGGCAGTAGGTACCTCCGACCGTCCGTCCGTCCGTCTCCGCTGGCACTGATTGAGTCCATTGTTTTCGGGATTATTTATGACCCCTTGGCTGGCGCTAGCTCGTTCGCTGTCTCGTGGCGGGCGTTATCGTCGTTTGGGCGGCGAAGAACTTTGCCATTGACCCAGTTATCGATTGCAGCGATTGCTGGTGTAATTCGCAATCGCGCGGATTATCGTCGATTGCGAGCGGGTTTATTGTTTATTTTTTGAAGCCGATTGCCAGATAGATTACGGGTGTGGGACAGTTAACAATCCGAATGATAAATGAGCTTCTTTCCATGAAGACGGGTAAATATCGGAGAGGTTACAACATGTCCGTCGGTTGGTTGAGTTGTTGGATTTATGTTGGTGATATTTTCTTAGTGATATGCGGATTTGAAATCATCTAATGAACCAAATGTATTTACAGGCAGTTGCGCAATTTGAACCCAAGCCCGCTGAATTGTAATCGTTGAAACAATGCTAGTGCCCACTTTACACGTTTGCTCCCTACAAATCTCCTGGTGCATACAAATTTTGCTGCGTAAAGGATTTGAGTATTTTAAGTATGGATCTGAGAAACGTTAGCAGCTTTGCCACAGGGTATATCCCTGAATCCGGGCGTGACAGAACAGTGCAATTTGTTCCGAGAGGAGGACGCTCATCAAACCAAGGAGCTGCGAGCTTTAGATCCATAAGTTTACCTAACCACTGCATCGCAGGCTTAATTCGCTATGAAAGTTTGATAGATGAAATGAGGGGTTCGTAGATTTTCCTATGTTTCAAGGGGTGCATCGATTAGCCGATTAGGGACCGAAGATAGTATCAGAGTTGAGCCAAAACGTTGAGCACGTTTTTTCGGGACCTTAGGTCTTAGAGTTACCTCTATGGTATTCTCATTAAAACTTTTTATTGAATCGAACTCAATTCCTTCGCATTTTTAGCATCTTCCGATATCGGTGAATTTTGTCATGAACTGTTCCAATGCAATGAGGTAGGTCCATAGAAGTAACTCTAAGACTAGTAGGTCCCGAAGAAACGTGCTCAACTTTTTGGCTCAGCTCTGGTACTATCTTCGGTCCCAAGCTAGTCGATGCATCCCTCCAAACATAAGAAAATCCACTAACCCCTCATTTTATCTGTCAAACTTTCATAGCGAATCAAAATAAACATAGTGTAGTACTAGAATTTCGACAAGAATGGGGTACGTTAATCGATTTGCTTGGGACCAATAGGCTAGTCAAGTAGTGAGTCAATTTAAAATCGTTAGTTTCCACCGGTTGGTAGGTCCACTTACCACTTACCACTGCACCACCGGCACCGCTAAATCGAAGGAATGCTTTGAGCACAGACAAACAGACGTAACTCTTTGACAAACTTGTTCTTGAAAACATAGTATATCAAAACATATAACCTCAGTAACGACATCTCTCTGGCTTCTCGCGGAAAACAAGCTTGCTCGCTAACTCGTAAACAATATTGCATAAAAGTTCTATAGAATATATAGAAACGTCAAAGTGATCCGATGCCAGCGCTGCGGTGAGTAGTTCGCGGAACTGATAATGTTCAAATCAACAGTTAAATGCGTGAACGAAGATACACAATGAAGAGTTACGTCTGTTTGTCTGTGCTTTGAGTCTGATATAAATTCGAAGATCTTTGTTTTTTTTTTAAAGCATCGTAAAAGTGGAGAATGTACATATTTGGCAAACTTCAATCAAGAAATGATTTTTTTTTTAAATTCCTGGATTTCTGTTGTCTTGAGCACTTCTTAAAAAAAATAGTTTAAAATAGTTTAGCGAATTATTTATAATTTACAACGGAAGGGGTGCGAATTGATACTTAGAAGTTCAACGATTTGTACGAATTGCAAATAGATGATCGAAAAACTTCGCCAAACTTCTATGAAGAGCAAGGAATTATATAGAATATCAGGGAACTTCAAAGAAGCTCAGCAAGAATTTCAAGAATTTCGTGGAGTTCTGGGAGGTTTTTGATTCGTAGAACTTCTACATGATATTCTGAGAATAGTTGAATAGTGGAATTTCCAATGAGACATAGGAAACATGTACAAGTTCAGCAATCTTAGTATTTTAGTTGTAGTTTGTGTAAGATATAAACAAATCGTACATGTTCATGAAACTTCATAGAACAGGTCGCCACTTTCCGGCAATTCGCAGAACTTTCCACAAACTTAGGGATTTTCATAGAGGCTTTGCGATAAGTTAAGTGAATTGAGAATAAGTGCAGCGAGCTTTATTTGAGTTCATGGAACTGAATTTAAGAAACTTTGTAGAAGTACACACTTAGTTTTTTTTTTCTACCGAGCTCGACTGTGCAAATCTCGGCAAAAATAAGTTTCACTGAGATCTCAGCAAAAGTGACATTTGGTTGCTGCTAAGCTAAAACTCAGCAAACAAATGAAACAACCTAAGTTTGTACATGAAGTAATGAAATTGGGTTGTTAGCGGAATGCTTAAATAAAACAGCAAAACAAGGTTATCTTCCATTTTGTTCGTGCATCACGAAAAGTGCATCCGCGTGCCACCTGTTTTTCAACCCGCATCGACCGACAGCATCAACCATTCTTCGATCATCGATTATGGCGCCTGGCGGAAAAGTGCGTTCTCGCTCTATCCGGGACTACCTACATAAAATGGAGGCACCCTCTATAAAAGGCGAGCTGTCATCATGAAATCATCATCAGTTTTTCTCGACGTCATCAGCCTTCAACAACTCAGAAAGTGAATCAAAACAAAGAACGAATAGTGGCAGTGATTTTATTGAAATAATATTTTGTAGTTTTTGAATAATAAAGTAGTGAAATAGTTAAAGTAGTGAACAATAAAAATACTTTGTACGAACCTGCATGCTAGTTCCTAGGACAAAAGTGTCTCAAGTGCCTGTACTAGAAGAAAGAATAAAAAAAGAACTTACCTCAGATACGTGTTCCCGTTGTGATCTGTAGTGCTCTAGCGAAGAAAAATTAAGCACAGAATTGCTGTTCTCCAGAGATTATCGAACATTTGGTCCTTCGAACCGGATCGGTCGTCGAAACTCCGACCGTTCTGGAAACTTCCCGTGGTGGAACGAATCGCCATTGCAGCTGCAGGACAATCCACGCCGGATCCGCCATAGCAGCCAGCTGAAGAATAGCTTTGGATTGTGAGATTCCGCCATCGCTCCTGCTGCTTCGATTAAATTACAAGGCACACAATTGCCTTTCACAAGGTAATTAGTATTCCTACTTTATATTAATTTCCCGTTTGAGCTACGCGGTCTTCTGCTTTCAGACCCAGCTCACCATCCACCATTTCAACTGTTCGGAGATCCACGTCGTCCTACTGGATTCCTCCATCACTGCTGCTGATTTAAATTGATTTGATTCAAGGCAAATTAATTGCCTCTACCAGGTAATTGGCATTCCAACTTCCTTACTTTCATTTTTGTGTGCTGCGCTGGTCCATTGTCCACAGATCTGTTCTTCAATGTCGACCGAGCTCCGCATTAAGTCGCTGAAACTGCGACTGAAAAGTTTGGTGACGTCGCTTAATCTAATTAAGGCGTTCGTTGATGACTACGATGAGGAAAAGCAGGCCGATGAAGTGCCTGTCCGTCTCGAAAGTCTGATAAGACTGTGGACGGACTACAATACCGTCCAGAGCGAGCTGGAGACGCTCGATGAAGCTGCCATCGAGGTCCACCTGAAGGAGCGGACGTCGCTTGAGTCCTACTTGAGTACTACTATGTTATACCCCGTTCACATTACAGCCTATATCACGTTATATAGGCTGTCTTGCAATGAGCACTCATACATAGGATTTCCAGTGAAAACTACATGTATGAGTGCTCATTGCAAGACAGCGTATATCACGTGATATACGCTGTAATGTGAATGGGGTATTAAGGGCTTCCTGTTGGCTCATAATAAAACTCCAATCACTCCAACTCACCCGATTCCAAATCATTTAGAAGCTCAATTCCCTCCGTCGACATCGCAGGTGCGTTTGCCGGACGTTAAACTCCCCGTCTTCGATGGAAAACTGGAGAATTGGCTAAATTTCCACGATTTGTTTGAGTCACTGGTCCACTCGTCGGTTGGTCTCTCGAACATCCAAAAGTTCTATTATCTGCGGTCGTCGTTGTCGAATGCAGCATTGCAGCTCATCCAAACGATCCCAATCAGCGCGAACAACTACCCGGTGGCTTGGAACCTTCTGCTGGAACACTTCCAGAACCCTGCTCGGCTGAAGCAAACGTATGTGGACGCACTCTTCGACTTCGCTTCAATGAAAAGGGAATCGGCAACGGAACTCCATAGTCTAGTGGAGAAATTCGAAGCAAACGTCAAGGTTCTGCAGCAATTGGGTGAACGTACAGAATACTGGGACATCCTACTCATTCGTATGCTCAGCATTCGACTCGATCCGACGACAAGGCGAGATTGGGAGGAGTACTCTTCAACCAAACAAGTGATCACCTTTAACGAGCTGACGTCATTCATCCAGCGACGAATCACGGTGCTACAAGCCATCAAAGCGAAGACAATCGAAACACAACCGTCAATCACACAGAAGAAGCCAATTCAGCGTTCCGTCTCGAGTCACGGAGCCAGCCAGTTCAACGTTCGGAATTGTGTCATCTGTTCCGACCATCACCCTCTGTACCTTTGCGGGAGTTTTTCGAAGCTTTCGGTGGAAGAAAAGGAGAAGGAAGTCCGTCGTCATCAACTTTGCCGGAATTGCCTGCGAAAAGGTCATCTCTCGAGGGATTGTTCGTCGTCCACTAATTGCCGCAAGTGTCGTGGACGTCATCATACCTTGCTCTGCTTGAACCATTCTTCTTCGTCGTTGAACCAACACGTCGCTCGCGCTCTCCTGGACTCAGGCAGCGAATGTTGTTTTATCACAGAACGCTTTTCGCAACGCATCAAGGCTCAAAGGAAGAAGATTTACCTGCCAATCACGGGAATCGGTCAAGCATCCACTCAAGCTAAGCTGAAGTTTACGTCCACTATCCGTTCTCGAGTTGGTGAGTACTCCACCAACGTCGAATTCCTCGTTTTGCCGAAGGTGACCGTCGATCTACCAGCTACATCCGTCGATACTTCGACTTGGGACATGCCATCTAGCATTCAGCTTGCAGATCCGTCGTTTGACAGCACCAATCCGATCGACATCATCATTGGAGCCGAAATCTTTTTTGATCTGTTCAAGGTTCCCGGACGAATTCCTCTCGGCGACAATCTTCCAGTGCTCGTCAACTCCGTCTTTGGTTGGGTAGTAGCTGGAAAGTCTACGATCAGTCCGTCTACCGCTCTCGTCGTTGCTAACGTCGCTACAGTTTCAGATATCCATCAGCTAATGGAAAAGTTCTGGACAATCGAGGAAGACAGCACTTCGACAGCGTACTCCGTCGAAGAAACCGCTTGCGAAGAACACTTTCGACGCACGATTAGGCGCAATTCTGAAGGAAGGTACATAGTTCGCTTGCCAGTGAAGGATGACGTCATCAAGCAACTCGGCGACAACCGTCGCACTGCTGTTCGTCGTTTTCGAATGCTTGAAGGTCGTCTTGTTCGTAACGCAGACCTTGTCAAGCAATATCGTGATTTCATGGATGAGTATCTGACTTTGGGCCACATGAAGCAAGTGTTCGACTACCAAGCGCCTCCATCTCCATGTTATCACATGCCTCACCACGCTGTGGTTCGAGAAGAGAGCACTACCACGAAGCTGCGAGTGGTATTCGATGCGTCATGCAAGACTCCGGAGGGACCATCGCTCAACGACGCACTAATGGTAGGCCCAACCGTTCAGCAAGACATCCGTTCAATTATCATGCGCTCCAGAATCCGTCGAGTCATGATCATCGCTGACGCAAAGCAAATGTATCGGCAAGTTCTTGTAGACGAGCGTGACACTCCGCTTCTACGAATCGTTTGGACGCCATCGCCGGACCTACCATTAGGTACCTACGAGCTCCTAACAGTCACATACGGCACTGCAAGCGCACCTTTTCTCGCTACTCGAGTTCCCCTGCAATTGGCAGATGACGAGCAAGAGAGTTTTCCTGAAGCAGTTGAGATTCTACGTAAGGACTTCTACGTAGACGACCTTTTCTCGGGAGCAAAAAGCGTCGAAGAAGCAATCGAACTTCGTCAGCAACTGGAAGCACTCCTCGCTAAAGGCGGATTCCAACTTCGTAAGTGGGCATCCAACGAAGAAACTGTTCTGGATGGCCTCGCACCAGAAAATCGAGCGCTCAAAGCCTCCATTGACCTGGATCGTGACCAATGTATCAAGTCCTTGGGTCTTCATTGGGAACCCGCATCGGATCAGCTGAAATACCACATCGAGCTTCCGGCAGACTCATCTGATTCTCCTCTCACCAAGCGAATCGCGTTGTCGCAAATTGCTCGTCTCTTCGACCCACTTGGTCTACTTGGTCCTGTTGTAATCTCTGCCAAACTCTTCATGCAAGCACTCTGGACGTTGAAGGACGATGACGGCAAGGTTTGGAACTGGGACCAAGAACTTCCGATGCCACTAAGGGAACGTTGGAATGTCTACCGCTCTCAGCTACCTCTTCTCAACAGCCTTCGTATCGAGCGGTACATCCTTTCTTCGACTCCGTCAAGCGTTCAGTACCACTTCTTCTCGGACGCTTCTCAGCACGCATACGGCGCGTGCTGCTACATTCGATCGTCAGACTCTTCTGGAGCAGTGAAAGCAGCCCTGCTGACCGCTAGATCCAAGGTAGCACCCTTAAAACAGTAGAGTATTCCTCGTCTAGAACTTTGTGGAGCACTTCTCGCCGCAAAACTCTACCAAAAGGTAACCGCATCTCTCGAGCTTCCAGGGGAAACCTTTTTCTGGGTCGACTCTACGACGGTTATCTGCTGGTTGAAAGCTACGCCGTCAACGTGGAATACTTTCGTAGCCAATCGTGTCTCCAAAATTCAGTTAGCTACGCAAAACTGTTCTTGGAATCACGTCTCCGGACAAGAGAATCCAGCAGACTACCTATCCCGAGGCATTCCGGCAGAGAACTTGATCGAAAACCAACTCTGGTGGCAAGGACCGAAGTGGTTACAACTAGATCAACACTCTTGGCCGATCGAGCAAATCAACAACGAATTCAATAGCGAAGCACTCCACGAAGCAGGAAAGCGAGCAACAACCGGCTGTCCAGCCTCAACAGAACCATCGTTCATCGATTTGTACGTGGACAAGTTTTCCAACTACGATCGGATGCTTCGAGTAACTGCACACTGTCGTCGGTTCATCCAACATTGTCGTCGAGCTCCAGCTAACAATACGGAAACGAATTACATTTCTACGGACGAAAAGAACGCAGCGGAAGCAACCCTAATTCGACTGATTCAAAAGCAAACCTTCGCAGACGAATGGAGAAATCTCGAACAATCTAGGCCCGTTTCGACGAAATCCCGTTTACGTTGGTTTCACCCGTTTCTGTCCGCTGAGCAGCTAATTCGCATTGGAGGTCGAATAAATCAAACGCCGCAGCCGTATGACAGCAAGCATCAGATAATTCTTCCTGCGTCTCACGCTTTTTCCACGCTTTTGGTTCGATCGTACCACGAAAAACATCTACATGCAGCTCCGCAACTTCTCGTCACTGTTCTTCGTCTGCGGTATTGGATCACAGGGGCCAGAAACCTAGCCAAATCCATCGTACACAGCTGCATCGCCTGCGTCAAAGCTCGTCCAAAACTCTTAGAACAATTCATGGCCGAGCTACCAGCGTCACGAGTCACCGCCACACGACCATTCTCCGTAGCCGGCGTTGACTACTGGGGACCCATCTCGCTGCAGCCAACACATCGTCGAGCAGCACCACGAAAGGCCTATGTAGCGGTTTTCGTGTGTTTTTCCACCCGCGCTGTACACATCGAATTAGTCATCGATCTGAGCACAGCCAAATTTCTTCAGGCGCTACGTCGTTTTGTTTCTCGTCGAGGTCTGTGCAGTGACATATACAGCGACAACGGTCGCAACTTCATAGGAGCCGACAATGAACTGCGGAAACTGATCCGCAGCCAGGAACACCAGCAAGCACTAGCTCGAGAATGCACCTATAAGGGTATTCGTTGGCACTTCAATCCACCCAAAGCATCGCATTTTGGTGGCCTGTGGGAGGCTGCCATTCGTTCCGCCCAAAAGCATTTCGTTCGTGTACTTGGCACACACACTCTTGCCCAAGACGATATGGAGACATTGCTGGTACAAATTGAATGCTGCCTCAATTCTCGTCCCATCGTTCCACTCAGTGACGATGCATCCGACTTCGAGCCTCTCACGCCTGGCCACTTCCTCGTAGGGTCCGCACTGAAGGCTGTTCCGGACACCAACGTCACCGAAATTCCGTTCAACCGCTTACGACAATGGCAACTAACTCAAAAGTTGTACCAAATCATCTGGAAGAGGTGGCATTATGAGTATTTATCAACATTGCAGCCTCGAACGAAATGGTGCAATCAACCAATTAGTATCCAACGAAACCAACTGGTGGTTCTTAAAGACGAAAATGCACCTCCAATGGCTTGGCAGACCGCCAGAATCGTCGATCTTCATCCCGGAATCGATGGTGTTACCCGTGTAGTTACCGTACAAACACCAACCGGCCGCTACACTCGTCCAGTTGCAAAAATTTGCTTGTTGCCAATATCGCCCACGCAAAACAACACCACCGAGAGCACCGACCAGTCATTCACAACGAATTGTACCACCACAACACAAAAAGCAAACATCGATTCCAATCCAGATCAGCGAAAATGAAATTAATACAAGGTCCTTTTACATAAAGGACAAGGTAAGAACCTGTCCTATATAATTAATTGCATCGTAACCCGCTACCGGGTCTTAATTTGTTTTTTTTTGTTCTCGTCGTCCGATTGTTGATCAAAAATAACAACAACATCGCCTTCGCCACAACGAGTGACATCGACGATTAATCAATCGTCAACGGATCGTCATCGACGTCATCGAGTGGGGCATCAATTAATAGCGACACGGAATGAGCGATCATCGATTCTACTGTCAGAAATACGATTTCTGAAGGGGCCAGCATGTTCGTGCATCACGAAAAGTGCATCCGCGCGCCACCTGTTTTTCAACCCGCATCGACCGACAGCATCAACCATTCTTCGATCATCGATTATGGCGCCTGGCGGAAAAGTGCGTTCTCGCTCTATCCGGGACTACCTACATAAAATGGAGGCACCCTCTATAAAAGGCGAGCTGTCATCATGAAATCATCATCAGTTTTTCTCGACGTCATCAGCCTTCAACAACTCAGAAAGTGAATCAAAACAAAGAACGAATAGTGGCAGTGATTTTATTGAAATAATATTTTGTAGTTTTTGAATAATAAAGTAGTGAAATAGTTAAAGTAGTGAACAATAAAAATACTTTGTACGAACCTGCATGCTAGTTCCTAGGACAAAAGTGTCTCAAGTGCCTGTACTAGAAGAAAGAATAAAAAAAGAACTTACCTCAGATACGTGTTCCCGTTGTGATCTGTAGTGCTCTAGCGAAGAAAAATTAAGCACAGAATTGCTGTTCTCCAGAGATTATCGAACACATTTAATTCCACTTAATAGTTTTGGTATCCATGACAGATACGTATTTCGACTACAATGTGCAGTCTTCATCAGTGTCATTCCCACTAAAGAACTTATCAAAATCTCACCCCCTTAAGTACTCATCCCCTAGGTATAAAAGTCAAGATCACAGGTATAAAAATGAAACTGCTATGTGTTGAATAGAAACCTACCTAACTAATAAAAACTAAAGATTTAAGTAAACTAAAGGAGAAAAATCTATTCAACTCTCTAATAAAGAAAATCCCAAGGGCTTGGTAGCCATCATTAAGCGGAATAAATGGAAGATAACCTTTTTTTGCTATTAAGTTTGCACAGCAAAACTCATCCAAACGTCCACTCCGTCAAACGTCGTACAAGTTTTATAGAACAGAATTTTTGCAGTAAATTTCAAATAGTAATTTCTCATGCTTGTGCATCATGATTTAGATATATTTGGCAGCACTGGATAGCTTATACTGTTAGGTGTAAGATTTAAACAAACAATGTTGAGTAAACGTAAAGATGTCGAAACAAGAGAGCAATCTGTCAGCCGTTGTCGCTTTGTTGCGCGCCGGAGTATGCATGAAAGAAATAATTCGGTCGGTAAATGTGTCTGAAAGAACAGTGTATAATATTAAAAAAGGCTTGGGAAAGTGATAAGACGGAGCACCTGCTCATACTGCTAATAAAGCACAGAAATGGCTTACGGAAAATATTTCGTAAATTTGAGAGGAAGAAATTTGGCCCCCAAGCAGTCCCGATATCAATCCGTTGGATTATTTTGTATAGGGCGTCGTCCAACGGGATACCAATAGAACCCCTCACACCACACTTAAGTCGCTAAAAGCTAAAATCAAGGCAGTCATGACATCTATGGATCGAAACATTTTAAAACGTGCATACTGCAGTTTCCGGAAGCGTCTAACTACAGTCGTCGAAAGGGAAGGCAATTTTTTTGAATAAATTTACTTACAACTTCCATATGTTGTGAAAGAAAATAAATCGCACAAAATTGATTGCTAGAATAACTAACTGGTGTATTTTTTCTCAAATATGCCATTTACTGCAAAAATTCGTCACGCACCCTGTATAGTAGCGCTGCACTTGAGCAAAGGTGGAAGTATCGCACAATTTACCGTTGAGTGGTAGATGACGCGATTAGGCCTGTGGGGATTTTTTTTTTACTATCGGACAAAACAGGCCAAAGGGTCTCAGAACTTTATGAAATGTTGCAAACAGGCCAATTTATCGGTAGTCTTGCCGATTTTTGGGATTCACAGAAGAAAGGTTCAAAACTACCGATTTTTCACTTTTCCTACCGAGAATCACAAATTTCAAGGCTGTGTTCCATTTGGTGAATTTTCACTTAAACTTTACACATCGAAAATAAATTATAGTGTTCGGAAATCCCTCTGTTGTTAATCATTCATTTTGAATTGTTTACCCAACGGGTAATTAACTCTGCACATTGTGCTGAAAAAAATCGTGGAACACTGATGGGCGGGTCATGACACACGATGACAAGTATGACACAAAATATAATATAAAATGGCATCACTGTTTTGTGTTGATATTTTGCCTGTCGTTGCTAAGGTTGACTTCTTCGTTTACTTCAAAGTACACTCCCGATCATAAGTTTAAGGACACCCCAAAAAAAAAAACATGGCAAATTTGTTATGTTCATATCTCTGTCATGTTACGTCCAATTTTCGTCCTTTTTAGATCATTTGAAAGGTATTGAATGGAACTTTCCTCATAGGCAAATTGTTCAATATAATTTTCAAAGTTTGTGTGCTAAAAGTTCACCAAAAGTTACAATATTTTTCAAAATTTACTCTGAAGAATCGTGACTGATTTTCTCAGAATTGGGTTGGCCAAATTTTGAAATAAAAGTAGTGGTAGAACACTTATGCTATACCATTCATACCATTCAAATAACCTTTGGAGATCGAAAATTGAACGTAAAATGAGAGATCATTGAACAAAACCTATTTGCATGGTTTTTTGGGGGTTAAGGACACTTATGATCGGTAGTGTAAGAGGAAAGGGATTTTGTTGTCAGTGCCATTTTCTAGCGAAATTGTCCCTTAAAATGTCTTTAATAAGAGATTGTATGATTGACGTGACGCTTATACCAACAATCAATTCGAAACTAACGATTTTAAATTGGCTCACTACTTGACTAGGCTATTGGTCCCAAGCAAATCGATTAACGCATCCCATTCTAGTATAAATTCCAGTACTACACTATGTTTGTTTTGATTCGCTATGAAAGTTTGACAGATAAAATAAGGGGTTCGTGGATTTTCCTTTGTTTCGAGGGGTGCATCGATTAGATTGGGACCGAAGATAGTACCAGAGCTGAGTCAAAAAGTTAAGCTCGTTTTTTAGGGACCTTCTGGTCTTACACACTAATCGAGTCAGTACTGTTTTACCGAGTTTTTGAATTGCGGAACTGTTCGGTAAAAGTTTAAAAATCTGGAAAAATTTGTTCTGAACTTGTACATACTTAGTTCTGTTAACCCCATTTAGAGATAGACAATAAAATTGATTGATTTCATTGATTCCTTACGGATAACGGTCATTTGAATTTTTACCGACTTTTTCAGCAATTCAAAAACCCAGTAAAAAAATGCTGACTCCAGTAAAAAAATCTTAGTATGTAGAGTTACCTCTATGCTTATACCTTCTGCATCGTTTGAAAAATTCATGTAAATTTCTACGAGATATAGCACACATAAAATTAACGCTAGATTTGGAATAAATTTACGCGATATATCGTGTAAATTTAAGCGCAATATCGCATAAATTAGCAATATTGTATGTAAGATTGTAAACAATTTCACTGTTTATGCTAAGTAGAGCTCAAAATTAAACGAAGGGAGATTTTTAGTTAAAATTCAGAATTTTCTTCTGTGTGGGGTACCATACAGTACAACATATTTGTCCAACACATTATAGCTGTATATATTGAAACAAATTAGATAATCCACCACAGCCCTCATTAGTGAAAATCCCATAAGCTGTAGGTATCCTTATTCGCGGATAGCACGGCAATAAGGATCCGGCAATAGGCGATACCGGCAATAAGCAATCCGGCAATAAAGATTCCTGACTGTATCTGCAATCGCAGCTGTTTCTCCCGCAGAACAACCCGGTACGATTGATGGTTCCCCAATCAGTCAGCTGTACAGCTGAACTCGGTTTCGATTGACTGTGGAGGTCTCTCTACGCTCTTTCGCAACTATTCGTATCACCGACGGCAACCGCAACATTAAGAAAGATGCTGCTAACAGAATTGTGAAGGTGACCACACCGGAGGTTACAGAGCCAATTTGAATCGTGGTCTTAATGAACTCAATCGGAATCGGCAGCAGTTTCAGGGAGATTAATATGCGATTCTGGCATGACCAAAGATAAAAAAAATATGAAGGAACAACAGGCAGATACAAGGAGGAGGTAGTCATCAAACGATTGCAACCAGTATCGAGATTCTGAACCGACATTTGGATAGGGGACAGTTAGTCTAATTTAGTACCTAACCACGACTACTGACACTGGGAAGCTACTGCAGGTCTATTGCTGCTACTACTAACGCCGGCGGGCATTTTAGGTCGAGTCCTTCCTGTTTTTCAGATTGTAGCATAGTGCGAGTAGCATGATGATATTGCAGACAAGATTCATCTTCCACTTGCCAGTTGGGTAATTGGTTTCGACAAACGTCTGCCAGAATGACGCACGGTAGAGAACTGTCTTCTCCTGGATGGACAGCTTCTGCCATCAGTCACCCTTCTCCTTCTCGCTAATCTTCGAGTGCCATTTTCTTAAAGCGGATGACTGGTAACCAGCTCGTTGAATATTATATTGGAATTAAGTTGGGATGTGCAGAGTTGAACACCCCTTGTGTCTACCCTAACTTAACATCTTGACTAGATAGAAGGTTACCCCACCAAAACCTATATTATGGTAGATACACAGACAAACAGACATAACACTTGCAAGTTGTTCGTCGAACAAGCATTTAGCGAAGAGCTTTGAGTGGGTTGGTTTATTTGCTTTAAATTCCGTTATAATTGCTTATCTTTTGACAGATACGCGTATTTCGTCTACTACTTGCAGACTTCATCAGTGCCAAGTACTCAACACCATTTAGCATTTAGCGATCAATTTAAAAGTATCGTAGTTGGTAGTACCGCTGGATTTGCGGACGACGTCGTCTTGACGGTAACAGGCGAGACGCTGGAAGAGGTGGAAGTGTTGGCGACCGAGGTGATTGACATGATTAGTAACTGGATGCAAGGAGCAAAGCTGCAGCACCACAAAACGGAAGTGGTATTGGCCAGTAACTGTAAAGCGGTACAGCAGGCTGATTTCACCTTGATGATCGTGATGATCGAAGACCGGCTAAATTTCAACAGCCACGTCGAATATGCCTGTGAGAAGGCTGTATACGTTGATGTTTTCACTCACTCACGTAAAGTTCTGCCGGAATCTTTGGAGAAACAATAACACCTTTACGCTGCCATCTTTCTCACGGAAGTAAGTGTATAAACAGGCGAACAGTGAACAGTCAACTCTCTCGTGAGAGTGTAGTGGTAAGCGTGATTACCTCTCACCCCAGTAGGCCTGGGTTCAATCCCAGTCGGCGCCGCCGGGATGTTCTGAGGCATAACATCTCTGATCACGCCTTCCTTCGGATGGGAAGTAAAGTCGTTGGTCCCCGGTTCATGAGTTGATGGGTCGATAGGTAGGGTCCAGGTTTGGGAGAGCTGCCTTCCTGGCACGTCGGTAGTATTGGTGCTCAGCACGGAAAACAAGATCGACGGAAAAAACAAACCAAAGGAAAAAAAAAAAAAACTCTCTCGTGCTGTATCTAACAATCTCTCCAGTGGTGCCAGGATAAATCTCCGAGGAGACATGCAGAGATTCACCCCAGAGAATGATATCTCTCGCACCCGAATGATTCTCCCTGACTGCCATCTGTTCAGCGTACTACCAACCGGTGGAAACTAACTACAGTCAAGATTCCTATAGTACGGTTAATAGGGACCGCACTATAGGAACCGGCATTAACGAATACACGTAGCATATGGGATTAGAGCTAATTAGGGACAAACTCTTATTGTAGGGTAATTTGAAGAGATAACTTCCTGGTGTCTTCTGAAAAGTTATTAAACAGAATATTTGCCACCTTTTGGGAACATTTAGCATCCGGAACGTCAAGAGCCTGATCCTCCGGAAGACCCGGAACATCCGTAAAAGTGGTTAATTCATGAAACTAATCCTAGAGCTCCGCGGTTTTTTCGAAACCACTCATAGACGTCTTATCAGAATAAATTCGGAGTTGTGACCTGAATATGAACCCAGAGGACCACGGGATGGTCCACCGGAAGATCCGGAACATCCGTAAAAGTGGTCAATTCATGAATCTGATCCTAGAGCTCCGCGGATTTTTCGAAACCACTCCTAGACGTCTTATCAGAATGAATTCGAAATTGTGACTGGAATATGGATACTGGAGACCACGGGATGATCCACCGGAAGATCCGGAACATCCGTAAAAGTGGTCAATTCATGAATCTGGTCCTAGAGCTCCGCGGTTTTTTCGAAACCACTCGTAGACATCTTATCAGAATGAATTCGGAGTTGTGACTGTAATATGGACACTGAAGACCACGGGATGGTCCACCGGAAGATCCGGAACATCCGTAAAAGTGGTCAATTCATAAATCTGATCCTAGAGCTCCGCGGTTTTTTCGAAACCACTCCTAGACATCTTATCAGAATGAATTCGAAATTGTGACTGGAATATGGACACTGGAGACCACGGGATGGTCTACCGGAAGATCCGGAACATCCGTAAAAGTGGTCAATTTATGAATCTGATCCTAGAGCTCAGCGGATTTTTCAAAACCACTCCTAGACATCTTATCAGAATGAATTCGAAATTGTGACTGGAATATGGATACTGGAGACCACGGGATGGTCCACCGGAAGATCCGGAACATCCGTAAAAGTGGTCAATTCATGAATCTGATCCTAGAGCTCAGCGGATTTTTCGAAATCACTCTTAGACATGTTATCAGAATGAATTTGAAATTGTGAGTGGAATATGGACACTGGATACCACGGGATGGTCCACCGGAAGATCCGGAACATCCGTTAAAGTGTTTAATTCATGAAAGTGAGCCTAGAGCTCCACATTTTTTTTATCAAAACTACGCATTGCCGTCTAATTAATTCATTTGTAGTCATTGCCAGAAAATTAACCCTGGGGACCAGCGGACCCTCCGAAAGATCCGAAACATCCGTAAAAGTTAACAATTCGTGTAACTGATCCTATAGGGTTCGGTGTTTTTTTATTCGAAAACACTCATAGACGTCTTATAAATATGAATTCGTAGTTGTGATCGGAAAATAGACCCTTGAGACCATGGAATCATAAACGTCTCATCAGAATAAATTTGGAGTTGTTACTGGAAAATGGGTCCATGGGATGGTGTTCCGGAATATCCAGAACGTCCGTTAAAATGTTTTATTCATGAAACTGATCTCAGCACTGTGTGGTTTTCTTAGAACCGCTCATTGGTATGATTTTTCTATATATTTTCATGGATGATTTCTAGGTGGTATTTAAGCATTTTAGTAGCATCTAGGCACTTTTAACTGATTTTTTGAAGATTATTCTTTGGATTTCTTGGACTTCTTTCTTTTGACTTCTTGTAGATTTTTCTTTGGAGTTACAAGTTAACGAGAGACTATCTTTTATGTTGTTATAGTTGTCATACGTTTTATTTATCACATCAAAATGTTCAGGATCTTCCAAAGGACCATCCCGTAGTCTCCAGAGTCCATATTCCAAACACAACTCCGATTTCATTCTGATACGATGTTTATGACTGGTTTCAAATACACCACGGAGTTCTAGGATCGGTTTCATGAATCGATCACTTTTCGGATGTTCCGGATCTTTTAGTAAACCATCCCGTGACCCCCAGCATCGATTTTCTGGTCACAACTCCTAATTCATATTGATAAGACGTCTATGAGTGGTTTCGAAAAAACCGTGGAGCTCTAGGATCAATTTCAATTATGGACCAGTCTATGAGTGGTTTCGAATTAAGCACGGAGCTCTAGAATCTGTTTCGTGAATTGACCACTTTTACGGATGTTCCGGATCTTCGGGAAGACCATAGCATAGTCCCCAGAGTCCATATTCCATTAAAAACTCTGAATTCATTCTGATAAGACGCCTATAAGTGGTTTCGACAAAACCACGGAGTTCTAGGATGGGTTTCATGAATTGATAACTTTAACAGATGTTCCGGATCTTCCAGTGAACCATCCCGTGGTCCCCAGTATCCATATTCAGGTCACAACTCCGAATTCATTCTGATGAGATGTCTATAAGTTGTTTCGAAAAAACCGCGGAGTTCTGGGATCAATTTCATGAATTGATCACTTTTACGGATGATCCGGATCTTCCGGTTAACCATCCCATGGTCCACAGAGGCCATATTCAGGTCACAACGCCGAATTCATTCTGATAAGATATCTATAAGTTGTTTCGCAAAAACCACGGAGTTCTAGGATCAATTTAATAAATTAACCACTTTTACGGATGTTCCGGATGTTCCGGAGGACCATCTCGTAGTCCGTGGAGTGTATATTCCAGTAACAACTCCAAATTCATTCTGATAAGACGTCTACGAGCGGTTTTGAAAAAAAACCGTGGAGTTCTAGGATGAATTTAAAGAATTGACCACTTTTTCGGATGTTCCGGATCCTCCGGAGGGCCATCCCGTAGTCCTCGGAGTGTATATTCCAGTAACAACTCCAAATTCATTCTGATAAGACGTCTACGAGAGGTTTCGAAAAAAACCACGGAGCTCTAGGATCAGTTTCATGAATTGACCACTTTAACGGATGCTCCGGATCTTTCGGAGGACCATCCCGTAGTCCGTAGAGTCTATATTCTGGTCACAACTTCAAATTCATTCTGATAAGACGTCTAAGAGAGGTTTCGAAAAAACCACGGAGCTCTAGGATAAACTGCATGAATTGACCACTTTTACGGATGTTCCGGATCTTCCGGTGGACCATCCCGTGGTCTTCAGTGTCCATATTCCACTCACAATTTCAAATTCATTCTGATCAGACGTCTAGGAGTGGTTTCGAAAAAACCGCGGAGCTCTAGGATCAGATTCATGAATTGACCACTTTTACGGATGTTCCGGATCTTTCGGTGGACCATCCCGTGGTCCTCTGGGTTCATATTCAGGTCACAACTCTGAATTCATTCTGATAAAACGTCTATGAGCGGTTTCGAAAAAACCGCGGAGCTCTAGGATTAGTTTCATGAATTGACCACTTTTACGGATGTTCCGGGTCTTCCACAGGACCAGACTTGTGACTTTCCGGATGCTAAATGTTCCCAAAAGGTGGCAAATATTCTGTTTAATAACTGTTCACAAGACACCAGGAAGTTATCTCATCAAATTACCCTACAATCAGTGTTTGGTCCCAATTAGGTCAAATCCCATATGCTACGTGTATTCGTTAATGCCGGATCGACCGCACTATAGGAATCCAGGGGTAACCGTACTATAGGAATCCGGCAAGAACGAATCCGTACTATAGGAATCTTGACTGTATTTTAAATTGGCTCACTACTTGACTATCCTATTGGTCCCAAGCAAATCTATTAAGGCTGTGAACCATTCGCCGAGTTAAATTTAACTCGTGGTTAAAAGTAACATTTCGAAAGTTATTTTCTATGTTCGAAAATCCCTGTGCTGTCGATCGACCGGTTTTCGAGAAGAACTTAGCCAAGGTTGTCAAAATTTAACTTCTTGTCTGTCAAAAGTAACCACGCTCGGATAGCAGGGTTAATCGATAACTTTCCATCTGTCTGTTTTTAACCAAAAATTAAAATAATCCACCAAATGGTTCAGAGCCTAACGCACCCCATTCTAGTCGAAATTCTAGTACCACACAATATTTGTTTTGATTCGCTATGAAAGTTTGACAGATAAAATGAGAGGTTTGTGGATTTTCCTATGTTTCGAGGGGTGCATCGATTAGCTTGCGACCGAAGAGAGTTCCAGAGCTGAGCCAAAAAGTTAAGCACGTTTCTTCGGGTCCTTCTAGTCTTAGAGTTACTTCTATGATACTACCCACCACAGTGTACTCAACAGATGGCGGTAATGTTTTAGCGACGATGTTTTACAGTGATGAATATTCAATGTGTTATGTCTGTTTTTCTGTGGTATATAGTTTAGTTCAGAATTAACTCACCAGGTGGCGCTAGTGTCACATTAATTTTTCATTGTTTGTCCTAACTTAACATATGGACTAGATATAAGGTTTCCGTCTTCAGTAAAGTTGTTCACATGGACAAGACCTATGTATCCTAAGATAAATTTCAGAATTTACTCACCAGGTGACACTAGTATGACAATCATTCTGAATTGTTTATCCGAACTTAACAACTTTACCGAATACGAAAACCCTCTATCTAGTCCAGCTTGAGCTTGAGCTTGAGCTTGATTGACCGCCCATGGTTGCTACTCTGTTACTGCCAGATCAGCTGTAATTACACAGAGAACCAATAGACGATGCTTGGGACTAGCAATCATCCTCAATGTGTAAAAACTGGTGATCTTAAATTAGGCAATACCAGCGCCAGCCGCGCCCGAACACAGGTCAAGAAAGGAATGGGAAGGATTGTGTTGACATGACACTCGCTTTGATGGAAGCCGAGAACACCTCTGCACTTCCACGAGGAATCACTGGGATGTTGGATAAGAGGGTTGGATTTGCAGCAGGGTTCGTTTTGGTAAACGATAAGCTGAATTGATGTCCTAACGATCATATAACGCGAAGGAGCTTGGGACTAAACCCACGGTCTTCTGCTCAGTAAGCAAAAACGTTTGCCACTAGGCAGACGAGCACCTTTTTAATCACCGAGTTGCTGTTATTACCATGTAGTCATATTAACAAATAAAACGATTGACGAATCTTGAATGTGGATGGGCCTGAGATTAGACTCATGGTTGCTCTAAGGCCACCGAGCCCCTCATATCACATAATACCGTTGCTCAAATTTGTGTATCCATTCAAACCCGGAACCAACGACAACAACGAGTTTCGCAAAATACACGATACACAAGCGATTTTACCATAAATCTCTTTGATATGTAAGGACCTGGGACGGCGTTTTTCTGCTCAGTAAGCAGGCCACTGTAACCGACGATCTTTCAAATCCGAAAACTAAAAACTACGAAAAAGTACTTAGGCCTTCATTAAGTTCCACTTTCACGCGACGTTTAATGACAGGGTCCTATCCAGGATTACATCTGAAAAATTCAAATACGGCCAACGCCCACCTAAACCTGTTCTAATCCACCTGAAATGACTAACGAATGGAAGACTTTGACTACCCAGCCATGCAATAGTCTCATTCCGTGCCTTATGGCAACTTGATGATTCTATTGCGCTCATCTTTTGGCACCACCCAGAGGAGACTTGGTCCTGTACCCAATGCTTAACTTATCTCCATTCCATTCAGCTACTCGCAATTTCTTGTGATATAGTGGGCGGAATATTATTATATGAACAATTCAATGCAGACGTCTTTCCAAATTTGGCAGATCGCCAGGTAATCGGTGAGTTACCACGATAGTTGCTATTCAACAACTCGACAACGTCCCATCGTCAACGCCTGCTATGAGAATTTCCCATTGCAGACGTCAACGAAATGACGTCATCGAGCTATCGATCAACTACCCTGGTTATCGCCTGGTACCTTATAGCACGATGCTAGGAGGCGAACCGGAAGAATCGATAAGCTACCTCTCCCCCCACGAAAACCCTGTATCTAGTCCATATGATAAATTAAGACAAACCATCAAAAATTAATGTCACCTGAGCTGACCATGAAATGACATAATGCATCATTGTATGTTTTGAAAATATAATACTAAATTATTGAATCAACCCAACAAACAATTTGAGCTGATTAAAAGCTGAATAAGCCAAATTTTAGATGAAGAAGCAAGTTTTTACTTGTATAAGCTCTTATTCAGCATTTAATGTTTGTTGGGAATAGACCGAAAATCGAGGTTATTTGGACATGAGACATTATATTTACAAGGATACTACCAAAGCGACCATCAAACGCACTGCCCACAAAAGCAACAATCTTCAACTGACCCCTCCCCCCCGAAAGATCTGCTCCTCAAAAAAATTCCACTAAATCATTTGAAACTTCCGAAATCCATTGAAATTTCGTTAAGATACGGCACATTGAATGTGGGGTCAAATTAACCCCAGACAAGAGAGATCGAAAAGTGTGGTGTTCGAAGACGGACGTAATTTTTTTTCTCTTGCCAAATATATTGATTTTGTTCCGTTTTTTCGTGTTTCGGGTAGATTCGGTTGGAGTTTAGTACGATTTTACACAGAAAGTTTTCAATAATCGCCAATGACGAAGAAAGGTCTGCTAAATCTGGAAAATCTTGAAAGTGGCTAGAAACCCAATCCAATGGAATCCCATGAATTTACCATAAAGGAATCCAAATAGAGCAAGAAGCAACTTTCAACATCACAAAATTGGTAAAAGCTATCAATTTTTATTTATTAAAACACTCACACATACCCACATACACATTTACTTTATTTTGACACATAAATATAACATAACCAATGCTATCGTAAGTCTGCCCGCTAAGAGTTCTCTGAATCTCTCTTAAGTAAGTGTCCAACTAAAAATACTTGCCATCCCCAGCAGTTGCAAGGACGTGGTCAGGACAGTTCTCGGAGTTAGTGCTACTTCCATCTAAAAGGCCGAGATCAATCCCATATCTCGGTCAATCCAGACGAAGGTGGCATAACTAACATAAAATGGTCAAAGACTTGTACCACCTACAACGTAAGTATTTCAATAAAAAAATTTCCTATAAACATGTTTCAAATTTTTTGCAGCATATTCCATCTAATATTACAAGGCACCGGTGGATGCACCTAGTCGCGAAAGAATTAGTAAAATCCATCGTTAAATTAAAAAGTTACAGCCTTTCAAAGTGGCCTGGGGTCAAATTGACCCCAAGGTACAGACAAAGGGTTAGGGTCTTCCATAAAAAATACTTCTTATCTCAAAGAAAATGTCCAGTTATCAAATATAAGTTTATATCAATGTTTAAGGAAATGATGATGAACGAATTAAATTATCTTACATTGAAACACACAAAAGCTAAACATGTTAAGTGTAAGTGAGAAATATAACATAGAACGATCCCTTCATCAGATGCGTTTTTATCTAACTTAAAACTTTTCCGAAAACACCAATTTATTTAAACATCATTTCAGCGCCTTTTTGAATTTCTGATTTGACCGCTTTGAAGCATGTCGTTAACATTTCTTATGGCGTCGTTGTATGGCAAAAATACCACCCGCGGATCATGGGTCTCTTCTAAAGAGAGCTCCTAGGGAATTCAGGAAAGTGTTCTTAATGAATTCTCAGGAAAATTCCAAGGTAGTTCTAATTCTTATCATAATGAGCTTTGTGAAGCAAACAGCAGGTGAATTTTGTCTGGTGAAGGGGATGTGTCTAGGAGAGTTCCAACGAAAAACAGTATGTCGTGCAAAAATATTTGATTAAATTTAAATATCCTAAGTAGTCACCGGAAGATTTGAAACGTGAATTAAAGAAAAGCACAGACTACCTTAAACGAATACAGCCAAATCCTAAATCCCAATCGTAGCAGCAAGCGGTTGCACATCTACATCCCACCAGAACCGAAAACCGGAAGTTCATAAATTTCCCATCACACCAGCAACAATTCCTATCCTTCTACCGAATAAAAAAGAGATTTATCCTTGCAAAAGTCCCTGCAGCAAAGCGGCACCGGTAACATCAGCAACAACAACAACAACAACGCCGAGAAAACTACGATATTATGGCAGATTGTTATATGCGTCCCGACTGCCTGCCTTCCCAATGCGGCCCGCGGCCCCTAAACCTTTCTATACGTTCGTTCATTCATCCCCCTTCAGGCAGTTAGGAAGGTAGGTACATGCGACGTATGCCAGCCAACCAGCCCGAGCTAATGTCAATAAAATAAAATAATACACTTTCATTATTTTCCTTTTTATTGCACGAAATTTGTCGGCGGTGGTTTTCCCCTGCACCTCCTTTTGCACCTCGAGAAGGTACGTTTCCTATTATTCCGGGATCTCATTCCAACAT
This sequence comes from Ochlerotatus camptorhynchus, assembly GCF_037179485.1. Classification (NCBI taxonomy): domain Eukaryota; kingdom Metazoa; phylum Arthropoda; class Insecta; order Diptera; family Culicidae; genus Ochlerotatus; species Ochlerotatus camptorhynchus. The sequence goes on along the minus strand of NW_027040587.1, from coordinate 555,192 downwards.
ATGTGGATGTATGTGGCAAGGAAGTACCTAACCCTTGAGAGTCTCGCTTTTGCACACAGAACGAACGTTAGAATACATATGGGATAAACAGTCGCCTTAGGGCGGCTTTGGTTGCTCGTCATGAATGTTGCTGTATGCAATTATGCAAGGATTTATTATGAGGTTGTTTCACGGGATGATTAAAATGCTTACAAGCAAATTATGTGACTCTGGTCTCTGTATACAGTAAAGTGGACTCGACATTCGAATTGCGTCCAAAGCTATTTAGCAGCCCTGAGTTGTCATCCAGCGCCAAAGCTATTAACGGTAATTTTGTCCAATATTTCACCGCAGCTCGTTAATATGAGTTCGATAATTAAATTATACGTCGCGCTTTTACATCGTGCCTTTCCTTTATGATGCTTTTGTCGCATTTCAGTCACGGATCGTTGGTTTGAGTCCAGCAGCCAGAGGAGGTTCAGAGAGTTGGTGTTTCCGTTCCCGGAAATTTGAATAGCAACGTTCGACGAAGGTATCTTTCGCACCTCGAAGAAAACTGCCCTGTCATCAGCGCGTGCTTTGGATCGATCACTGTTGGTTGTGTGGCCAGTCACGTTGAAGGTGGTTTTCTAGTTTGGTTAGCTGCGATCGGAGGGGTGTTCAAGTGATTACGCGCTCTAGGAGGTTTGATCTGGAATTGTTGGTTTAGTTTTTGATTAATTTCTCATTGAAGATATCGTAGAGAGACTTTTGAAGCTATTAAGATGAAAGGGACAACAAATTCAAAACAGTTTTATCGTTAAAAACCAAAATTACGTTCATGAAAATGTGTGCTTTGCCTATCGGAAAACAGTGACCAAATTTCATTCACAAAATATAAAGGTACATATGAAAGAATGGATGAAAGTGACCAAAAAGGTCGGCTCCACCATTGCACAAAATGTAATGAGGGGTCTTAAGGGAAAGGTGCGGACTTTCAGCGATGGAAAGGAAATTGAATAAAGTAATTATGCCGAAACATAATCCATATGTATTAGTTCATTCCCTGAAAGTTTCAAGAAAATCCGACTTAAAATACATTTTTGGCGAACAATTTTGTCTGGTGCATTTTTTTTCGAGCACAGGCCTTATAATACATATTTGCTTTAAGTTTGAATTTATTTCCTCCCGATTACAATACTTTTCAACTCAATAAGAAATCCACTAAATATTTTCTAACCAGAATGATTATTTTCTAATCAGAATATTGACAGTTTCGTATGGGATTTTTCGGTGGAGTGAAAGGATTGTACGAAGTCCGCCATGTTTCACGCACAGCCTGACGTTTGCTTATGGATTTTACCATAGGAGTAAAGAACTACAGAGTCGCCGTCAACGCCAATAGGATTACTAGTGCTCTGGTACTAATTTGACAGCTCCTCCTTTTCCTCTATGATTAAGGGGGGAGTACACTTTGATTTTTCAAAAAAAAAATGCATATTTTTTGGCTTAAAATGTTCCTTGGGATGTATACTTTAATTTAGAAAAGACTCCAAGTCCGCCAGAATATTCCTTACCGATTTACGAAGCGATTTCCTAAAACATGTACCGGCACGCTGAGAGAGCATTGAAATCTTTAAACGTGTTTATCTCAAAACGGGGTTTTTCAAACTGGCGTGGGAAATAACTCTAACCAGTTATCATCAAATTTGGATATCGCCTAGCTTTTCTTGTTCAAAATGCTTAGAAAGACGTATCCACATTTTCTATTTTGTCAAAAATGGATTTTTAATCCACTATTTTGTAAGCATTTTAGGGTGAAAAAATTGACTTTTTTTTTTCTCAAGGCCACAATTTTTGAAAAAATTAATTTAAAAAAAATCGGAATACGTATTTCTAACCCAAATTTCATTACTAATCAGGACTTTTGTTCGATTTATGTTCCAGGATCACATGGAAACGAGTATTTTCCCACGCCATTTTCCGAATTCCGCGCGAGGACGCCTGCGCGACCTGGTTCACCGGCCATGGGGAGACGCCCATCGAGTTCAAAAAAATACAAATTGTAGTTCGAAGGATGACTAATAAATGGGTTATCACATATTTGCCCTCCCTGAGTGTTTCATAGCTTAAAAAAATTAACGAAAATGCCTTACTTAATGGACGTTCAAAGTGTACTACCCCCTTAAGCTTGGTACATGTCGCGCCGCGTTGCGGAAAATAACTAAGAGTTTTCTAGATAACGTGATAGTAGAGCATGATTCACGCAAATTGTGCTCGTCAATACGAAAACAACTAAATCATTTTTAATTGTTCATTGCGAGAAAGAAAGAATGGTTTTGAAGGCATCAGTGCTGGCAAAGTCAGAAATCAATTGATATTTTTCCGCTCTTATGCGCTCGCAATATATTGGAACAAAATATCATGCTTGATATTGATTTTACAAGCTCCTTTGATATTGCGAGACTATTCACAACGCGCAAAAATCAAGCTGAACGTTGACTAGACACAAAAATGATTCCATTGTACATCACGAAATTCTAACGGAAATTTTGACAATTTTGACTTAGGAAGCATTACTGCCGCTAAAATGGAATTTTTACAGAAATCATTAATTGACATGATTTCTGACATGCTTATATCTAACTCCATGTTTGATGCTATTCAAACTGGAGTAAAATTTTCACATAATATTGTCATGACTTTAAAATTCAGCAATGGATTTTAAAGCCTTAAATATTTTAAATTGGAATGCTCGATCTCTTAAAGATAATGAAGACGAGCTATTTAACTTTTTGAGAGTTCATAACATGCATATTGCCGTTATAACTGAAACGTTCCTTAAACCTGACCATAAAGTTATGAAGGATGCAAATTATTTCATTTATAGAAATGATCGTCTTGATGGACCCTGAGGTGGCGTTGCCATCATTGTTCATAGACGAATCAAACATAAAATTCTTTCTTCATTTGAAACCAAAGTTTTTGAAACTTTGGGTGTTTCTGTTGAAACAAAATTTGTACAACTTACGTTTATAGCTGCCTATTTGCCATTCCAATGCGTAGGCCAGCAAAAGATTTTTCTCAAGGGTGAACTCCAAAAACTTACCCGTCATAGGTCTAAATTCTTCATTATTCGTGATTTTAATGGAAAACACCGCTCATGATTTTTTTTTTTTTTACTTTATTAGAGAAATTTTTAGCCGTTGGCTAGTTCATCTCTTTAATCCTATAATCGCTCATGAAATAATGCTCAAAGCAATTTCAATGGTAATATTATGTTTGATGATTGTTCTGCAGGTTATTACACTATTCAATATCCAAACAGCCCAACATGCTTTTCTTCTGCAAGAAATCCCTCCACTATTGATTTGGTCTTAACTGATTAATGTCAACTTTGTAGCCCATGCTGACTTCGGTTCTGATCACCTTCCAGTAACTTTTGAAATATCCCAAGAAATAATTTCGAATCCCAACAGCTCTACTTTCAATTACCATAGAGCTGATTGGGAGCAATATCGAACATTTATGGAATATAACTTCGATTTAAACATTCCTTTGCAAACCAAAGATGAAATTAATTATGCTCTTGAATCTCTGACTACTTCTATAGTTGAAGCAAGAGCTGCCTCAGTACCAAAATGCATGGTTAAGTTCAATTCAATTGTAATAGACGACGATCTTCAGCTCTTGATCCGTCTTAAAAATGTCCGTAGGAGACAATATCAAAGAACACGCGATCCTGCCATCCCGAGTAGCACACTTCCGTTTATAAAAGTTGCAGCAACTTGTTTATGACTATGTTATATCGTAAATAAGTTTCTACAACCGATATGTGACAAGCGTGCTACTAGGGATGAAAGTTATCTGGCGGGATTTGCAAAAACAAATTAAAAAGCGATTATCTACCCTGAGGAACAAAACTTTTGAAAATAATGTTTCTAAATTAGACCCGAGTTCCAAACCCTTTTGGAAACTCACAAAAATTTTGAAAAAACCTCAAAAGCCTATTCCAGCGCTGAAAGAAGGTGGTAAAATTTTGATCACAAATTTGGAAAAAGCTCAGAAACTTGCTAAGCAATTCGAGAGTTCCCATAATTTCAGTTTGGGTCTTACTAGTCCTATTGAGAATCAGGTTGCTCGGGATTTCTCTCGGGAAAATATTTTTGAGGATTCCTGGGGGACTGATTTGGACGAAGTAAGGTCTATAACGAAAATGTTTCAAAATATGAAAGCTCCAGGTGATGATGGAATTTTCTATATCCTCATCAAAAAACTCCCAGAGAGTACCTTGTCTTTCTTGGTAAAATTATTTAACAGAGGTTTCCATTTGGCATACTTTCCTGATAAATGGAAAAATGCAAAAGTTGTTCCAATTTTGAAGCCGGATAAAAATCCAGCTGAAGCTTCTAGCTACCGCCCAATAAGTTTGCTTTCTTCAATAAGTAAACTTTTTGAAAAGATAATTTTGAATAGAATGATGCTTCACATCAATACGAACTCAATTTTTGCAGATGAGCAGTTTGGATTTCGCCATGGGCATCCAACTACTCATCAACTCTTAAGAGTTACCAATTTAATTCGTTCAAACAAATCGGAAGGCCACTCAACTGGAGTTGCTCTTCTAGACATAGAAAAAGCATTCGACAGTGTTTGGCATGAAGGTTTGATTGCTTAATGGAAAAAGTTTAATTTTCTTTTTATATTATGAAATTAGTTCAAAATTATTCAACAGACCTCTACAGGCAAATTATCAACATTCCCAAATCTAATCGACTACCTGTTAGAGCAAGAGTTCCTCAGGGTAGCATTCTTGGGCCTATATTGTATAACATTTTCACTTCGGACCTCCCTGATTTGTCTCAGGGTTTTTTTTTCCTTGATTTGTTTTCCGTCGATCTTGTTTTCCGTGCTAAGCACCAATGCTACCGACGCCAGGGAGGCAGCTTCCACACCTGGACCCTACCTATCGACCCATCAACTCATGAACCGGAGACCAACGGCTTTACTTCCCTTCCGAAGGAAGGCGTGATCAGAGATGTTATGCTTCATAACATCCCGGTGGCGCCGACTGGGATTGAACCCAGGCCTGCTGAGGTGAGAGGTAATCACGCTTACCACTACACCACCGGCGCCGCTCTTGTTACATGGTTGGAACTTAAATATGTTCTGGATCACTAGCGCTGCTGATGTTTTCGGCAGTTTCAAGAACTGGATCGCATTGCAGGAGGTCGATCGAATCCTCTGATGTGAAATTGATGAACATAGATTTTTTCCTCCACTATGCGATATGTAGCAATTATCTGAGTAGGATTCGCGTGCGTGATTTCAAATAATTCGCAATATCTTCCAGAGATGGTTTTGCACTGATAGCATAGAGGTAACTCTAAGACTAGTATGTCCCGAAGAAAGGTGCTCAACTTTTTGGCTCAGCTCTGGTACTATCTTCGGTTCCAAGATAATCGATTCACCCCTCGAAACATAAGAAAATCCACTAGCCCCTCATTTTATCTGTCAAACTTTCATAGCGAATCAAAACAAACATTGTGTAAGATTAGAATTTCGACTAGAATGGGGTACGTTAATCGATTTGCTTGGGACCAATAGGCTAGTCAAGTAGTGAGCCAATTTAAAATCGATAGTTTCGTATTGATTGTTGCTGATAGTGTCAAAAAACACAGTGAAGAATACATTTATTCATACAAACAGGCTGCCATTACCGAGCATGGAAAACTGGATACAGGGTGCTCAATAAGTTCGAATAGAACTTTTCATCGTTGTGTAGGTGCGGACTATGTGCAGTAGACTGATGCAAAATTTGACTTTTTCGCTCCACAGTGCTTAGATGGTTTCAAATTGGGTCCTGATTAGCCTCCCAAAGTTACAACTCATTTGGATAGAAACAGACTTCGCACAAGCCATTTGAAGTTTACATGTAAATAGCTATGGGAAATCTAAACTTTTTGTTCATTGCCTTCTAGTGTTTTTCCATATTGAGCTGCGAAACAGTTCGATGGCCACTCTTATAGAAAATTTTCTCAGCTACAACTTTGCTCAAGACTGTTTCTATGTAAAACGAGACAGGAAAAAGTTATTAATTATTTAAGAGATTGGTAAACTTATGACATGATCAAGCAGCTGCTCTGTAGGCAACACTGTATTTTGCAGTGTGACATAGTAGCCATGATTTTTGTGTCCTATTCAACGCCCCAGAAACACCAATGTTGCCTGCTGAGCAGTTGATTGAGCATGATCATAAGACATCAGTGCATTGAACCATTGATAACTTTCGATCCTTGCATTTAACCAAAAAGTAGTCTTGAGCAAAGTTGTAGCTGGGAAAATTTCCTACAAGTTCAGTTGAAAGCTTTTGAAGCAGACTGATATGGTGAATTATTAGATAGAAATGAACAAAAATCTTGGTTTTACCATTGTTATTCCCATACAAACTTCAAATGGTTTGTGCCATCTCAGTTTCTCACCAAATTGGTTCAAATTTTGAGAGGTTAGTCAGGATCCGATTTGGAATCGTTTAAGTATTATGGAGCGAAAATTTCAAATTTTGCATCACTCTAATGTGCAGTATGTGTATTGGTATTGGTGTCAGCTTTAGCTTCATATATAGACTAACCGACGCACGCGGTGTCGACTTGCTGTCATTTGTAACCGACTGTTACAAATTGTTAGTATTTTTTTTATCTGTGCTTTTATTTTGTGTACAGTCACGTCTCTAGAGTTAAGTGGTGTTGGATTAAATTTATGGTTAGTAGTAGGGCTAGTAACTGTTAGTAAAAATGTACCTATTGTCTATTAAAAATGTTATAGGTTAGTAGAATTTGAATTTTGTACAAAATAAGTGGGGTGGATCGCATCCCTGCGCTTCGGGCAGAGAGCGTATAGGGCGTCGTTGTGCCAATTTGGTCGTGGCACATTTCGAGTATGAGAGAGTAATTGCAGTTAGATCAAAAGTGCCTGAGAAAAATGCAAGTACTTTCGCAGATTACCCGAAGTTGCGATAGTGAAGGTATGATCACAGAAAAGCAGACATAACACTCTTAAAACGTTCATCAAAATCGTTTTTAACGGTCAATTTAAATGTTTCTTAGTTGGTAGTACTGCCATTTGTGGTGCACATAATCAATTCCCTAGCGTTTGACGTTTACATACTACAACCATCTGTTGAGTGTATTGCCCATCAAATTATATACGACAGATGGCGGTAGGGTTTACAATTATAAATGTTCAATGTGTTGTGTCTGCTTGTCTGTGATATAACATTGAGGTAACGTTAGGATAAATTCAAAACATTGAGAAATATTACGCATCACTTTCAGAAATACTTCACTTCGCAACCGATGAACCATTCTGACGGCCATATGAGTACCCAAGTATATAGCTTGTATATTCTTACTTTGCTTGAGTATGGTTAGCTGGGGAATCTGATGAAACTGTCACTTCTTGAAACTGATCCCTTTCGTATTTCTTTCATTCTCCTTTCGCAAACGGAGCGCTCGATGGACCAGTGACTTTGGACGTGAGCCTCGTTCCAGATCACCATGGCAATTCAATAACATATGGTGGACATCAAACCGACCAAAAAAGGCGGAATCATATTAGAACCAACCAACCAAGGACGGTCTATGGAAGGAAATTGCCGGTGAAGCACGGAATGAAATACGAAGCGTTAGAGAAAAAGTCCAAGGGATTCCAAAAGAAGCAAATAACGACGGCGGAAGAGCAGAATATGGTGAGAGCTTTCCATTAATTTAAAAAAAAAATAATATCAAAATTACACTAAATACATGCCAGGGTTGAAAAGAAGATTTTTGAACCTGGAAGTGTGTATGTATCACCAATATCCATTTGATAACGGTGATGCATACATGCGGGGCTTATTGTGAGTGAAAGTAACCTCGGAATGGGCGTGACTCTCCAGACATTCTGAAATGGGTTGCTGGATCTGCAATAGAGCTATCACCTTCTAACTCCCGGACTAAAGCTGTCTACAATGACCATAAATGCGACATTGTAGAGAGAGTTCTTCCATAATAACACTGCCGGCCAGTGGGGGTTAGAATAAGTGGGGTGAATCGCATGCAAGCCAGTGGGTACAACAACTAAATGATAGAAGAGTAGACCAGCAGGCGAAGTGGGTCAAAATTTACAAAGGTGGTGATAACAACCCCCCCCCCCCCCAACCTTACAGACAGCAACAAAGAAGCTACAACGGGGTTGATGAGAATAAGGAGGAGCGCCATTGCTCAGAAAGTTACAGGCGTTCGTGTGCACAAGAACCATATTTTAAAGTGTCCTTCACATTGTTAAGTGAGTGGTATCCAGCGAAAAAGGGAGAAGACGGCGGATTCGTCAGGACCTTTTTGTATTGTGTAAATTCGACTGAAAGTCGCCATTTTGTCTGCTGAGAAGCTCGACCAGGTGCACACGATTCGGCGTAGTAGACCTCGGTTTGCTACGTCTAACCGCAAAGGACCAATCCAACCTCTGGGGCAGCCGCCCGTAAGGAGGCTTTTCAAGCTCGGGGGCGAAACCCCTAAACGTAAAGGAGCCTTCCCCCTCTTGACACGATCACTCTGGTATCGTCCTGGGCCGTGTCAATCTCCGTCAACGAGGGAGGACGCCTGAACGGCTTACACAGCCACATACCATCGACAAACCCCGCCAAACCATCGTGCGGTAACAGTAATTACCCACTGTTTTGGGAATCAGCTAGCCAGCTCGTCGTCAGCAGCAGTAGCAGCAGCAGCGAGCGCTCGCAGGACGCCAGAATAAGCAGTGGTACGTACCGAAGAACAAAGTTAATTTTATCCACACCCACAATTAGAAAAATAGACTACAGAAATCTAACCCAATCCCACCATCACACCAATTTGTTGAATTAAAAACCCTCACAGTCAAAGTTAATTTTTAAATCAATAAATTCACACTACACAGTATTTCTAGTCAAGTGACCGTACGCTGCACATTTTGTCCGCGAAGTTCCTCGAGATTACCAAGTAATAAGCCAATCCTGAGACCCAGTTCGAGGGGTCTCTTGCTACTGAACTTGCCGGGAAAAACGAACAGTTACACTTGACACCCAACCACAACACGCGAAAGGTAATCCGAGGATCGATTATTATTTAAAAAAATCTAACGATTTTTTAACAGGCGGCAGGTGAGTACACAACTTCTACAGTTGTGTATGATCTTTACACGATTTTGCACCGACCAAAATTAATTAATTACCTTGCAAACTAGAAGATATTGGCCGAACGGGGTTTAGACTCGAAAAAGTGTGGCGAAAATAGAGCGCCCATAAAATAGCAGTTAGATTTGCAAAGCAGATCAATTACAAAAAAAAGCAAAGAGAAACACTTGGAAAAGAGTAACTTAGAGCGATTAACAGAAAAGGTCCTGAACGAATCTCAATTTGCCACTACTATACACTAATACACCTACACTTTATTATTGAATTTTGATTTTTATCCTTATTGTTAGTATTTTAGATAAATCCTTTTATTTTGAAATATTGAATTCATCTACTATAGCTTTATTTTAGAATTAGTGTTTGTTTATAATTGAATTGAATTGAATTGAGCAACATGAATTCTGAACTTCTTGTGCTTTTGTACAACATGTACACCTCGTACCGTAAGCAAAACGGTTTTACACGGCTCGGCTCGGAAGTCAAGATCCTCGATCGTCCGTCAGGGACGATTCCCTCAGGCCGGTGGCCTTAATTGCCAAGGAGGGTCCCGTCTCGGCTCGACCAAGGTGGCCATGCCACGGTCAGCCGATTTTGTCAACGACGGAAGACGCCTGCCAGCCAACCGAACCAGCAACGCCTGCTGAGCCGTATGTGGCTGATGAACGCCACCAGATCCGCCATTCTCCCGAAGCGGCAACTACACTGTCTGCAGCCCGCGCCGCAAGTTTCCGGCCACACGGTAGTGCAGGAGCAGCCGTGTGGGCCAACGCCAGCGTCGCGACGCCGAAGGAGAATCTGCTGCAACAGTGAGTACCGTACCGTTCATAAACTCTCGCATACATGCCACATTTATGTGAAAACCCACACCCACACGCCACAGAAAAGGGCAAATAAATGTTTTAGAAAATGTGAATATTCCTGTGTTTCATACTTTGTCCGCGTAGCCCCTCCGAATACCCAGTAACATGCCGGCCCTGCGACACAGTTCAGGGGTCTCATGCTACTGAGTTAGTTACCCGGGAGTGTCTGGTCATGCCATAGTCACACATTTGTTGTTTGTTTACCGCGCAAGATGAAGGAGTACCGTGACGTTGTAGTAAAGTTGTTTGCGAGAGGTGAGCGACCCGTCGACATATTCCGATGGTTGAAATCCGAAAGCCGTACAAGAAACGCAAGGTTCACAGGGTAACGGAGGCTACAACGAAGAAGAGGCTGAACAGAGCCAAACTGATACTTTTGCGGCACGGAGTTCGTTTTTTCTGATGAGAAACTCTTTGTCTTGCAACTGGCGCACAATGTCCAAAATTATCGGCTGTGGGCGCCGACGTTGGCCAGCATCCCCCTTCGCAAATAAACATCCCGCGATTCCAGAGCGCCGCGTCGGTGATGGTTTGGTGTTTATCGAGAAAAACGTGAAAATCAACGCCGCGCACTATAAGACCGAGTTTCTGGAGAAGGTTGTGGCCCGGCACTTCGGAACCTCTACGAGAAGGATCATTACGTCTTTCAACAAGACGGCGCACAGGCCCACACGGCAAATTTCGTCCAAGCGTGGTGTCGGGAGAATTTGACTGATTTTCTCGATAAGACTTTGTGGCCTCCCAGCTCTCCGGAGTCCGGACCTTAATCGCCTGGATTTTTATGTATGGTCGTATGTGCTGGCCAAGCAGAGCGAACATCAAGTGAGCATTATGGACCAATTTAAGAAGTTCATTTCCAAGATCTGGGACGAGATGCCGATGGACCAGGTGCGTGCCGGAGGCGTTTCTTTTGAGAAATGTCTCAAGCTCGTCATACAGCACAATGGTGGGAGGTGCTCCCAACTAACAATTTTCGCAAAGTAAACGCTTTACTCATTTCATTTATACAGCCTCAAGCTGTATTCAAATGTTATACGATATGAGGAAACCTTTATTCAACCTCTATACAAGCAAATATGGCGAACTTAGTCAGCTACTTATAGCTGTTGGGACGGTTGGGACAAGCTCTTATTGCATATCCATTAACGCTTATATACAGCTGTTATCCTGCTGTTTAGTTGTGTGTGGACTTAAAAAGCGCTTATTCAACCTTTTCCCGTTTATCCAATAATCACTACACAGCTTTGTCTTGAAGCAGGATTAAATATTGTCTACGATATTTGTTTAATGAAGGAATTTATTGAGTTTATATTTTGCTGTAAATCAAATTAATCCAAATTAGTTACAAGCAACACCACCAAATTATTTACCCTGCACCGGAAATCTGGAATCGAACTCGAGACGACCGCATTGGCAATCCTTGACACTAACAACTGCGCTACGCCAACACTTTGAACTGATGTAAAAAAATCATCATGCCCTTCTACAACAAAATCGCTGCGTAGATGCTTTATAATACAGGCCGGACTCGATTATCCGGAGTCATATTTTTTTACCTATCTTGCAAATTATTTTTCATAAACCGCTTGGGAAACCGACTTTCGATCCGAGGACGAGTAGCATACATCGTTCGACTCAGTCTGACAAGATCAGGAAATGACTATATTTAAGTGTTTGTCTGCCTTTGTTACAAAATCCGGCGTTAAGGGGTTTTGGATTAACTTCGACCTGAAAGGAATCAAACATATCATGTGCCACAACAACATACAAAAACTGAATCTCATGATGGTCCGTTCACTAACTACGTCACGTTTCAGGGGGGGGAATGGCAACCGAACAAAATTTTTGAAGATCCGTAAAAAAAATGTACCAAGGGGCAACCCTCCGTTACTCGCGCTGTTGTACTTTGTACAACACACATGAGTTTTCCATTGCCATTTTGTTGCTGAGTTACCAATTGATCTGAAACCAGCGAGTATTCCTCAAAAAACTTGTTTTAATCTAAACAAGTTAACCTTTGATTAAACTAAAAAATGCGGATAATAGGGAAAATGTAAATGTAAATCGCGAAAACTGTGACCATACTACGTGGGATTTGACTTAATTGAATACAACATGGAATATATCAAGATTCTGGCAAGATAGAAAGTTACTGTCTCTGACAAAGTTGTTCAGGAGATCATGTAGCCTTGTCGCTGGTGGACAGTAGTTCAGAATTTTCTCACTACGTAGCGTTAGTATACATGTGAAATTCTCGCATGTGATATATCTCGAGATCCTGACCAGATAAAAAGTTACTGTCTTTCACAAAGTTTTTCAGGAGGTCAAAGCCTATTGCTTGGTGCTCAATAGTTCAGAATTTGCTCACTACGCTACGCTAGTATACAAGTGAAATTCTCATATAAAATATCTAGAGTTCCCAACCAGATAGAAAGGTATTGTCTTCGGCATAGTTGTTCAGGATGTCAAGGCTTTTTCACAGGTGGACAGTAGTTCAGAGTTTTCTCACTTTGCGGCCCTACTATAGATGTGAAACTCTTGCATATAAAATATCTCTAGATCCTGAACAGATAGAAAGTAAATGTACTAGGCAAAGTTTTTCAGAAAGTCAAGATCTTTTTGTCACCCAATAGTTTAGAATTTTCTCACTATGCGGTGCTAGTATATACGTGCCTTTCTCCCATATTCAATAGCTCGAGATCGTGATCAGCTAGAAAGTTGCTGTCTTCGGCAAAGTTGTTTAGGGGGTCAAGACTTTTTGGCTGGTAAACAGTAGTTAATAATTTTCTCACCACGTGGCGTTAGTATACATGTACACTTCTCGCATATGCATATATCGAGATCCTGATCAGATAGGAAGTTGTTCAGGAGGTCAAGGTATTTTGGCTGGTGGACAGTAGTTCAGAATTTTCTCACTTCATGATGCTAGTATACATGTGAAATTCTCGCATATAAAATATCTAACGTTTGTTACCGTTTGGGTACTTTGCCCTATAAAAAAAGCTCGAGCAGAGAGATAGCAGTGCTATAAAGAGCGAGCACTCAACCGAACGAGACAGCAATCCACTAGTATACTGCTGTTCGGTGCGCTAATGGCTGAGAACCATGATAGTTTATAATCAGTAATGATTGATCTAATGTTTGCTTAGAATTAATGATATTATTAGTCATATTGTTGCTAAAACTAAACAGTGAATGAATAGTAGAGCACTAATGGCATCAATTAGGGAACTGAATTACATGAACTCCAGTATGAACGGTCGAATTAAATACAGAAACATACCAACTGTTATACACCTACACTTAACATACAGAAAACAACACCCACCACCCGGATCATGGAAGAGAAGGGAAATTTGGAATGGGACTAATGGATCAAGAAGGAAAGGGACATTTTGGGAAAAGGGAAATATATGGTCTGCTACCGGTCCAAAGAATAGCACTAGTTCTTTTCCACGCCAACCTTTGAGAGAACAGGTTCACCAAGTTTAAGAACAAAGTGTAAAAAAATAGTGAACAGTCAAATACGGGTGGAAAAAACAAAGCTGCCTAATCTATTGAAACCGTAGAATCAGGTAGGACTATATAAAACGGACTCCGGTAGCATAACTTTCATCAGACCCTTTTCCTATTTCCCACGTGCCCTCAGGACCCATTGAGTTTTACCTCAAAACCGGCTGTAAAGCCTGAGTCAGGCCACGGTCTGTTAAATCAGCCCGAGAACGCACTAGGCCAGGTAGTGCTCGATCGACCGGCTATACGTGCCAACGAGCCGACGTTCAACCTTGGTAGGAAACCTGGTACCGCGAGGAGTTCGCAGCTACAGAACCTCGTGCCATCCTGCACTGATACCACTGTCCGTGGCAATCGTGCCATTCATCGCACTCAACCAGCAGTCCCCTGCGTCCAGCGCAAGTGACGCCGACGCCGCCGACGTGCAGCAATATCAGCGATCATCCGATCGCACTCGTAGCCGCCCCGTCCGATTCCCCGCAGCAGAGATCCACGTGCCGGCCGGCCCTTACACACACACACACACCCCCAGAATTTGTAAGTAGGTTTTAATTAATAAAAGTTAATTAGTGAAAGATTAGGTGACCGTGTTTGCATTTGCTGATCAGTGTCCCCTATTTGTCCGGAGCCGACCTTGAGAGCTCCGTCTCTCAAGCTCGAGCTAGTCGCGGCAAAAGAGGCTGGTGGATAGCCCACCCCGTCTGGTCCCCGTGGCTTTAGACCAGGGACCTGGGGTATTGTAGTCTTAGAGAGAGAGAGCACACGCAGTGAGTAACACGTTCTTGACCAGATAGAAAGTTACTGTCTTGAACAAAGTTGTTCAGGAGTTTAAAGCCTAGAGTTTATGAGAAAATTCTAAACTATTGTTCACCAGCCAAAAGACTTTGACCTCCTGAATAACTTTGTTGCAGACAGTAACTTTCTATCTTGTCAGGATCTCGAAACAAACCACATGCGAGAATTTTACGTGTATTCTAGCGCTACGTAGTGAGAAAATTTTGAATTACTGTCCACTAGAGAAATCTATCTGATCAAAATCTCGAGATATTTTACATGCGAGAATTTCGCGTGTATACTAGCGCCACGTAGTGTGAAAATTCTGAACTATTGTGCACCAAGCAATAGGCATTGACCTCATGAACAACTTTTTCGAAGACAGTAATTTTCTACCTGTTCAGAATCTCGAGCTTAGCATACGCGATAATTGTACACGTTTACTAGCGCCATGTGGTGCAAAATTTCTAAGCTACTGTCCACCAGCCAAAAAATCTTGACTCCCTGAACAAGTTTGCCGAAAACAATAACTTTCTATCTGCTCAGGATCTCGAGCTATTGTATATGCGAGAATTCCATGTGTATACTAGCACCGAGTAGGGGGAAAATTCTGGACAACTGCCCACCAACGAAAAGATCTTGACTTCCTGAAAAACGTTGCCAAAGACATTTATTCTTTATTTCGTTATCTAGTGATGTATCACATGCGAGAACTTAACATGTATACGAGCACTACCTAGTGAGAAGATTTTGAACTACTGTTAATCAGCAAAAAAGCTATGATCTCCTTAACAGCTTTGCCTAAGACAGTAACTTTCTATCTGGTCAGGATCTCGAGATATTTTATATGAGAATTTCAAGTTTATACTAGCGCCGTGTAGTGAGAAAATTCTGAACTACTGTCCACCAGCCAAAATTACTTGACACCCTGAACAAGTTTGCCGAAGACAGTAACTTCTATCTGCTCAGGATCTCGAGCTATTGTATATGCGAAAATTGCATGTAGCGCCACGTAGCGAGAATTTTCTGAACTACTCCACCAACGAAAAGATCTGGACTTCCTGAAAAACTTTGCCAGTAACTTTTTATATTTAACTTTGACAGTAACTTTTTATATGGTAAGGATCTAGAAATATTTTATATATGCGAGAATTTTACATGTATACTAGTGCCGCGAAGTGAGAAAACACTGAACTACTGTCCACCAACGAAAAGGCCTTGACCTTCTGAACAACTTTGTTCTCGACAGTAATTTTCTATCTGGTCAGGATCTCGAGATTTTAATGTGCCTCATGATAGGTTATTATCCAAGTCCGATTCTGGTCACTTTCCCGGGGCACCTGGAACTTGTCCGGAAGTGGCCAATATGGTCCAAGGTACTTAATTTTTCCACCATTGATCTTGATATCAAATTTTGATTTAATTTGATGTGTCGCTTAATGGGTTTTGTTCCTTTCAAGTCAAATTTAGCCTCATGGCCCATAAACGGCGGAACTTGTTCTGACCATATCTACAAAACCAGGGGTCTGATTCCATAATCCTTCAAAAGCGTTCAATGGAACCACTAAAACATTCAATGAGACCACATAAGACAAAAAAAAAAATTTTTTTTTTGATGGCTCGATTATCCGGAGGGCTCGATTATCCGGAGTGAAATTTTTTACAAGACTCCGGATAATCGAGTCCGCCCTGTAGTGCACATGACTCACTTTTCTCGACTAGTTACTTCACCTTTGTAAAGGAGCAGAGTAAAAGCTGTAAAACTGCATACGTCCGTCTAAAAATAAACCTAGCTGACTGTGAAAATGCGTCCAAAGTAGCGCTAACACAGTTGATTAGCTGAGTACAGGTTGTTTAGTTGTTGAAAAAACACTTTTGATGTTTATGTTATTCAGCAAGAGTGGTTGGTTGTGTAGAAGCCATCAAATAAGTAATATATTCACTTTATTAGCTTTGTTTTGCAGCTACAAGTTGAAAGTTGATTAGGATGTGTATAAAAGTGACATTAGCGTTTATTGGCTGTTGTTATTCAGTTAGATTGGTAAATTGAATAATGGTTGTGAAAAAGTTGAGTAAATGCTCTACAAAACAATTTTGCTAGCTTCTGCTTGTAGCTGTATCTGCAGCTTTTTTCAGCTATTTTACAGCACAACGCTGCAAAAGTTGGCTTACAAAGCAGAAAATGTTAGTTGGGATGTCATAAAGGTTCTTAATAAATACTGCTTCAATAAAAATTTACTCAGAAAAGAATATCTTGTATTTTCATTTTTTTTAAACACATTTTTTAAAGTGTATTCGAACTTATTGAACACTCTGTTCAAATTTCTTACAAGCTTGCATACAACATTGCTAAGCTATGCGACATTGCGCTTAAATTTACAATACAATATCATGTAAATTGACGCCAAATCTAGCGTTAATAACGTGTGCGCAATGTATCGCAGAAATTTACATGAATTTTTCATACGGTGTAAAATCATAGAGGTAACTCCAAAACTAGTAGGTTCCGATGAAAAGTGCTCAACTTTTTGGCTCAGCTCTGGTACTATCTTCGGTCCCAAGCTAATCGATGCACCCCTCAAAAACATAGGAAATTCCACGAACCCCTTATTTTATCTGTCAAACTTTGAGTAGTACTAGAATTTCGACTAGAGTGGGGTACGTTACTCGATTTGCTTGGGACCAGTAGGTTAGTCAAGTAGTAAGCCAATTTAAAATCGTTAGTTTCGTATTGATTGTTGCTACAATGCTTGACAATCAAATAACAACATGTTCCAAACTGTTTGATAAGTTTCCTAGACATCCCTAGTATACTTATCCTACACCAACGCAAAACGTGATTACGGACGATACCGTGTTGATCGCACATCTGTAACAGATGTGAGTGCGCAGCTCACAACAAACCCCACAAATAACTGGTGGACTTTTGATCACTCTATGATACACATGTAACATTGTTTGTTGACGTAATGACTTTTAATTTTCGATTTCCCCATTATCACCGTGATGACTTTTGAAAGTGAACACTCTGCACCCCGTTGTGCGTTGAGGTCGTCACTTGGACATAGATCACAATCTAATTGACGCCGCTTGCATCGGAGGTAAACTTTCTACTATTGTGACGCACGGTCAAGCGTTTGTTGCGTTCAATAGAGCATGCATTTTGAAGGCAAAATTGGACAATAATGGCAGCTGCTTACAATCAGTTTTTCATACATGTGAATGTTCATAACGTCCAATACGCGTATCAAGGTCATTCTCCATCTGCAAATCGACAAAGTGCCATCGTTCGTCGTGTGAAAATAAACCCTCCGTCAATTAACATCCTCGTCGCCGCCGTCCAATACAGCAAACACCAAACACCTCCTCAAGATGTGCCTGATTATCAATGCACATTCCAACTATTTGCTCAAGATATTCATACAAAGCTATCAATTTTAACGATCATTTCGGCTAGGCTTAAAACAAAGTGCCATGGGTGTAGGTATCATTGGTTCTGAAGCGGCTAAGTCCACGGAGTAGATGATGATGGCCTATGGTATCCCCACAGTGCCTCTTTTTCGACAAACAAATTAATTCCCGCCCCGGACCGGCGACGGAGCTGCGGGATGCCGTTCGCTTTGTTGATCGTCGAACTTTTTTAACAATGTTTATTTCTTAATTATTAACTGAGTGCATTTTCGGGGAGGCTTCGAGCTCTCTGTTTGTCCACTGTGTACATATGCATTATTTTTGACGATTTCCTAATGAAAACGAAAAATGTCAGACTGAAACGAGGTCCGTTTCGGTTTTCAAGTGTGAATGTTAAAAAAAAATGGGAGGGGATGGATGGAAGGAGCGGTTTTTCTTTAAGTCACCGAGAGAGAAATCACACATTCCGTTTCGATGCTCCGTCGGAGATTGATGGAACGCAAACAGGGAATGCATATTAAGAAGACGAAGACGTCTTTCCCCCAAAAAAAAAAACCCTGCTGCGGGGGTTAGTGCTTTGCTTTGCTGTGAGAAAATGGGTACTTTTCCATCAACGATAGCTGGATGGGTAAAGTAGGTATGTGAGTGCGAGCGAGCGAGCAGTTGAGTGTTTCGTAATAACGAGTTTCAGGGCTTATTATAGTAATGATATGATGATTTTTTCGGAAAACAAAACAGCGAGACCTCCCTCTTGGGTAAGCAAAGAGACTGTTGCTGAGACTTGTAGCTGGGTAGGAGCTAAATTGAATGGCAAATAAATAGACTGGTTTGCATTCCGCGTGTGTATGTAACGTGTAAATATGCCATTTCTTAAAACCGATATCTCTGTTACTGGTGACAAGGTTGGCCGTGGTGATGATCATTTAATCGTTTCCATATGCCCGAAGTGTGATACCTACATAGGTCGGTTGGATGATTCTACAGCTTATTCTGCAGGACTGGTAGCAGGTAATTTTTCAGCGGCTAGGTCACTATTTTCAAGTCAGTCACTAAAGTCACTTGGTCCAGAAACCGTATTTCGATGGAATAAATTGTTTGTGTCTAAGGCCTGTACTCGAAAAAAAAGCAGCAGGCAAAAGTGTTCGCCAAAAATTTATTTTAAGTCGGATTTTCTTAAAACTTTCAGGGAATGAACTAATTCATATGGATTATGTTTCGGCATAATTACTTTATTCAATTTCTTTTCCATCGCTGAAAGCCCGCACCTTTCCCTTAAGACCCCTCATTACATTTTGTGCAATGGTGGAGCCAACCTTTTTGGTCACTTTCATCCATTATTTCTTCAACTCCAGCTCGTTCTTAAACACCTTGGACGATTTTCGAACTTTTCCCTTCATTATGGCCCAAAATCTTTCCACCGGACGAATCTCTGGTGAATTTGGGGGGTTGGCGGTTTTTGGTACAAAAACAACGTTATTGTCTCTATACCAATCCAACGTCGATCGCGCATAATGGCATGATACCAGGTCCAGCCAAAATAATGTCTCGCCTCCGTGGGACCGCAGGAAGGGCAACTTAGGACTCCTTAAATGATTTTACCACCTGAGACACAGTTGTATGGGTGATTCCCAGTTGTCTTCCGATCCATCTCATGGTCGCAGTCGGATTTTCCATGACGGCGCGCAAAATTCTCTGGCGATTTTCTTCTTGTTTCGATGACATCTCAATAACCACTGAACCGATTGTTATAAAATTTTGCACATGTAAATAATTTACTCCAAACTAGTTATAACCAGATTTTCATCAATTTTTACCCACGAATAAAAAAGTTACACACGGATAAAATGGAGCATTTTTTTCGAGTACAAGTCTTAAATCATAAGTTTTAGGTATAAACCCAACAAACAATTTGAGTTCATTAACAGCTTAATAAGCCATTTTGTAGCTGAAGAAGCTTATTTTTGCCTGAATAAGCTCTTATTCAACATTCAATGTTTGTTGGGAAGTGTCTCCGGGAAAATTAAAACTGGACTGCATTGATCGTGAAAGTTGAAAACAGGGTGCCTTCCATTCATTTTGGCTAAAAAATTGCAATCAATTTGATTTGCTCACGGATGATGAGACTGATCCATCATCCAGGAAAAAATCTTGTAAAATTTCTCGGCTTAATGCCAAAATGGAAAAGATTCCCCCTATTGTGATAACCACTTCCGATTTCCATGCTCTTCGCATGGAGCTTCTGAACTTCGTGAAAGTTAAGTTTTCACTACAAATTGGACGTCGGGGTGAATGCCGTATATTGGCTGAAACCTTGGACGGAGTCAAATGTCTTCTCAAGTATCTTACTGAGAAGCAGCACCTGTTTTTTACTTACCACACCAAAACTGAACGTGTGTTCAAGGTTGTCATGGAAGGACTGCCCAGTGGTGAATCCCTGGATCAGATCAAAGTTGAACTGGCAATTTTACTTTGAGTTGTGCCACTCCACTGCGGGTTGGCAAATAACTGGGATAATGCGTACCACCGGTACTTCGCGTACTTGAAGGTTATAAAATAGACCCGTCACGCAAGTGAAAGTGGTCCTTAGCCTCTTGTCCAGTAACTACTATTCCTTCCTCCCCGCGGCGCCGGTGGGGGTACGAGTTACCTTAGGGAAGATCGGGTAACCAACCCCGGTGGGAACTTTGGTCGTATGCTGACAGGAAATGGGAACTGCATCCTTTTCGGAGGATGTGGCTTACAAAACCCGAGCGTCTGTTCTCCATGTTAGGGGCGGCTCAAACAGCGTCTGACTGGCATACAGCGGCTGTATACGAAATGCTTCTGCCCGAAAGTTATACCCAAGATGGCAGTCCCATCACGGCGGATAGGAGACCTTAGGCCAACCACCTACTGTCTCCGAAACCTTCAAATTGTTACAGAAACCTATAGTGAAAGATTACGAACTGATTTTATGGCAACGAGTTTTAGCGCTAAACAACGGACAAGAATTGGAACATGGAATGTACTGACGCTAGTCCAACAGGGTAAACTGGCACAACTCGCCAGTGAGGCCCACCGTATGCAGCTAGAAATCCTGGGACTTAGTGAAGTCCGCTGGCCGAACTTTGGGGAACACAAGCTGCCTTCGGGACAGGTACTTTTATATTCTGGTATGCGAGGTGAAAACGCTCCGCGAGATCGTGGAGTTGGCATTCTGCTTAGCGCCCAAGCACAGGCTGCGCTCATCAAGTGGGAACCTATCAATGAGAGAATAATCGTTACCAGATTCAGAACACCGCACGCGCTTTTTTATTTACGCTGAAATGGTTGATTAAAGGTACTAGGTGTCTTCTGAGAAGTTTCTCCGGTAACAACATTCGTTCTTATGGTAAAAGAAAATTAAGGATTAATCCACCTGAAAGTGAGATGAAAAATTTAATTTTTTAATGTGATGAGATACAAAATAATTGTGTTGGACAAAGCTGTAGAAAACATTACTGTGAACAACTTTGATGAAGATTATAACTTTCTAGTTCTTACAACTGCTGAGATATAAAAGTTTTTTTGTGGAGACATCGTTAAAATCAATTTTGTACCTATTACTTTTTCTACAATATTTCTACATGTTTGGCATGTTCTAAATATCAAATTACATATCTTTTCAAAAGACTAAAAATTGCTATCATTAATATTTGAAAAGTCATTTACATGTTTTGGTTGAAAATTACCCAACTTCCAATACCAATAACTTCTAAACGGACAAGAACGAGCAGGCCATTCTTTGAGCAATTGAAAGTACAAGAAAATGCAATGAAATGGTGAAGAAATCAGACCGCCCCCACGTGACCCTTAACCGAAATACTTGCATTGAAACTTGTCAGTTTCCAGAATTTGAAATGGCGATTTTGTGAAACCACGGGACTGTTATCGAGTAGATAGGAAAATAGGCATACAAATGGATAACCAAGCAACCTGGGTTATTTCTAGTGACTAACAAAATGACTCGGGATCAAAACCAGACCACCCCCGAACGACCCTTAACTGAATCGCTTATGTGCTTTAAATATTTTTCGATTTTGCCAATAAACAATACCAACATCATTCATGTTTAATGTATATTACGTTCCGATTCAAATTGTACGAATCTCAAAGAGGGTTGCAGTTTCGTCTTCGTCGATATCGCTGTTCTCGCCATTGTCAACTGTGATGGCCAAAAGTTGCAGAGCATCTCCGGAGCACACCTCACTTTTGATTTTCTGTAGTTCCCTCATGTTGGAAATTAACAGATTGGAGGATTCCAGAAGACGTTGAAGAAGATCTGTATTCGTGGCTTCTCTGGAAAACTTTCTTGTGTGGTGGGTTCTGAATTGCTTGGTAGCTTTGTTTTTGCTTTCCTTGGCCTCTTCAGATTGTTGCCCAATGGGTATTAGAAACGAAAAAATCACTTTCGCCCCGTGTATGAGCACTTTATGAACAAACACGGGGTGATAGTACCATGGATATAGATCGACTAGTTTACGAGCCGTTATGCGCCAACCGATGCTGCCGAATGCGAAGATCGTCTCCGACAACTCGGACTATGAGCGAATTATGGGACGCCATGGTTTCGGAGATATGAGCGAGAACGGCGAGCTGCTTGCAGAGTTTTGTGGCAACAACGACATGCTGATCGGGGGTTCGCTCTTCCCCCATCGCCCAGTGCATGAAGTCACATTGGTATCCCGAAAATGGAGACGGAGCCTTCTTGATGTTCGGAATAAACGCAGCTCTGACATCACGTCTGACCATCATCTCCTGGTCGGTGAGATCAGCCTATGCATTGCACGGGTTCAACGGCGGGAGGAGAGACTTGGACGGCGATTCAACACACGCTGACTGGAAGACCCAGCAGTGAAGAGATCGTTCATCGAAGGTGGCAGCGTAGAAGAACAGTGGACGAGCATCAAGAATGCCTTTATTGAAACAAGCGAGAACAACCTGGGTGAGCTGCGCACTCAGAGGAAGGAGTGGATCACCGATGAAACCTAGAGGAAGATCGAGGAGCGGAGAGAAGCAAAAGCCGCGATAGAGCGAGCAAGGACCCGAGGAGCCAAGAACGAGGCCCGTCAGCGGTATTCGGCTCTAGAGAGGGAAGTTAAGCGCTCCTGTATACGGGACAAGCGAGCGTGGGTGGACTCCCTGGCTGATGAAGGGGAGAAAGCCACAGCAACTGGCGATATCCGCCTCCTCCATGATGTTTCACGATGCTTGAGCGGGACAAGGATGAACCCAAGGATGCCTGTGAAAGAAGCGACTGGACAGTTGCTCACCGACCCCACTGACCAGTTGAAACCTTGGTTTGAACACTTTGAACAAGTTCTGGAAGTTTCAACGGTCAACCAACCATCAACATCTCGGCATGATTCGCCAAGGCTGAGGTGCGTTACTCGCGTCAACACTGAAGCTCCATCATTGCAGGAGATAGAAGCAGCCATCCGAAGTATGAAGTCCAACAAAGCCCCGGGGGTCGATCGCATATCAGCAGAGATGCTCAAAGCTGTCCCCATGCTATCCTCACAAATGTTGCATCAACTATTCGTCAATATCTGGGACACCGCGACTTTTCCGGCCGACTGGATGCAGGGCGTCTTGGTAAAAGTCCCCAAGAAGGGGGATCCAACTGTATGCGACAACTGGCGAGGCATCATGTTACTGTGTATTGTTCTCAAAGTTCTGTGTAAAGTTATCCTCAATCGGATACATGTGAAGATCAATGCGACTCTCCGACGACAGCAGGCTGGATTCCGTGCTGTAAGATCCTGTGTGGACCATATTGTCACGCTCCGCATCATCTTGGAGCAGGTCAATGAGTTCCAAGAGTCCCTTTATTTGGTATTCATTGACTACGAAAAAGCTTTCGACCGACTAAACCACGAAAACTTGTGGGGCGCTCTGAGACGCAAGGGAGTCCCTGATAAGATCGTCAACCTCATCGAAGCGCAGTACGAGGCTTTCTCATGCAGAGTGTTGCATAACGGAGCTTTGTATGACCAAATTCGGGTAATCGCGGGTGTGAGACAAGGATGTATATTATCACCGCTACTGTTCCTCATCGTAATCGACGAGATCATGGTTGGAGCCGTTGACCGTGTACCGAACCGTGGGTTGCTGTGGCAGCCTATTACTATGGAGCATTTCAACGACTTCGATTTGGCTGATGATGTTGCGTTATTAGCACAACGGCGCTCTGACATGCAGAGTAAGCTCGACGACCTTGTGGAACGCTCCTCTGAAGCAGGTCCAATCATCAACGTCAACAAGACCAAATCGTTGGATGTACACACGAAAAACCGTTCCAATTTCACGGTAGCTGGGCAGGCAGTGGAGAAAGTCGAAAGCTTACAATATCTTGGCAGCCAGATAGCGTCGGACGGCAGTACCAAGAGCGACATAGGTGCACGGATTAACAAGGCAAGGACTGCTTTTGCCAGTTTGCGAAATGTATGGAGAGCGAATCAGAGTAGTCGACGCACCAAAATCCGAATTTTTAACTCGAACGTGAAGTCTGTGCTGTTATACGCCAGCGAAACATGGTGTGTATCAGCGGAGAACACTCAGAAGCTGCAGGTGTTTATCAACCGATGCCTGCGGTACATAATTCGTGCCTGGTGGCCCCAAAATTGGATCTCAAATTCCGAGTTTCATCGTTTGTGCCATCAGAAGCCGATAGAGACAGAAATTCGTTAACGGAAGTGGAGGTGGGTCGGCCACACGCTACGAAGGAGCGGAAACGAAATCTGCAAGCAAGCACTGGACTGGAATCCAGCAGGACATCGCAGCAGAGGTAGACCCAGAGGCTCGTGGCGGCGGAGCCGAAACAGTGAAATTAAGAACGTTGACCGAAATTTTACTTGGGCACAGGTCAAGGCCAAAGCTAGTAATCGCCCAGGATGGAAATCTTTCATAAAGACCCTTTGCACCCCTGGAGGTGCGCAGGGTCGTTAAGAAAGTAAGTAAGTGTGCCACTCCAAGTAATCAAAATGACTTATAAAACTTTTTGAAAAGATAAATTTAAATAGAATGATGCTTCACATCATTACGAACTCAATTTTAGCAATTTAGCAGTTTGGATTTCGCCATGGGCATTCAACTACTCATCAATTCTTAATATTTACCAATTTAATTCGGTCAAACTCAGATGAAGATTAGATCGCATTGCCGATAGACGTTTGTTCGATCGCTGCGTTGTTTTTTTTTCGGTTGCTTTTGATAGCTATACAGTACGGTGAAATGTCGAGTGTAGTAGCCGTCACGAATACCATTGCTTTCATATTTCCGAATAATGCTGCCCAGCCAACTCTACCGGAGATGGTCCGCTTCGTGAAAGGCCTCACCGGTGATCAGGGAAAAATGGACACGGCGTATAAGAATGCTGAGGAGAGGACGGTATTCATTAAATACAAGTCCGAGGAAGGCATGAGGGAAGCCCTCTATTGTAAGGATGAAAGGCAAACGTTCCATTATTCTAATGGAACACAAGTGGAGGTTTGCATGTTGGTAGCGGGTTGTAACATCCAATACGTACGGGTGTTTTACCTACCGCCGGAGGTATCCGATCGTGATCTTGTTGCTGAACTAATCAAATTTGGGAAGATTAAGCGCTGTGTGCGGGAAAAGTATCCACCCGGATATCAACTGGATTTGTTCACTGGTGTCTGCGGAATTTACATGGATGTGGAGAAAGAAATTCCACCAGCGCTCTACTTCCTTAGCAGAAGAAGAAGAATTTTCTACAGTGGAAATAAATTGAAATGCTTTGCTTGTGGACAAGAGGTACATCAAAAAAAGTCTTGCGGAAGGAGGAACGTAAAAATAACAAGAGACACAGGAGCAGGTGTCGAAAAAAAAGAAGACGGGAAAAACACATTCGCTGCCGTTCTCGCAGGAACGAGTTCGTCAGACAATGTCGAGAAGCAGGCAATAGATTTGGAAATAGAGATGCTAGAGGAGGAAGAAGAAGAAGAAGAAGAAGAAGAAGAAGAAGAAGAAGAAGATGAAGAAGAAATCGGTACAACACTGGAAGCTGAATTGGATCACGGAAAACAGCAGAACAATCAACACAACCAGCAGCAGCAGAAGCAACCGGTATTACACTACCAACCGCAAAAGCAGCAGAAGATTGGAAACTGGACTGAGCACGTTCAACTGCATACAAAGCTGCTGAAGCAACAGCAGAAACAACAGAAGTATGCCAATGATAGTTCACCGCCCAGGAAGACCTTACGTCCCAGCTCTTCACGTTCGGGCACCGGATCAGATTAGTTTTAATAATTCAAATGAATTGTAATTATTCATTCTCTTGACTCTTGGCTCCGTAAAGTTTTAATTAACAGTTGAGCCTTACAAATAAATTAAATGGATAAAAAAAAAAATTTGGTCAAACAAATCTGAAGGCTACTCAACTAGAGTTGCTCTTCTAGACATAGAAAAAGCATTCGACCTTTTAGACTAGATGCTTCCAACGACCAGGCATGGAAAATCATTTGCATTCATTTCTTACATTCATTTGCATTCATTTGCCTCTAACTTTTTTCATCAACAACATTCCGCAAAATGATGTATAGAACTTTTGTAGGTTTTGTTATTGTCTACAACTGTTGCTCTTAACTCAAATCTGTATCTCTTATGCATCACGAACTAGAGTGGGCAGAACTTGTCACTGTTTTTCAGTGAATGTAAAATACATTCACTGAAAAACAGTAGTGGATTCTGTTCGCTCTGGTTCGTCATGCATAAGAGATACGTATTTGACTTGTTAGCAAAAGTTGTAGCTAATAACAAAACCTACAAAAGCTCTATACATTGTTTTGCGGAATGCTGCTGAAGAAAAAATTTAGAGGCAAATGAATGTAAATGAATGCACGAAATGAATGCAAATGATTTTCCATGCCTGCCAACGACCAATCATTTATAAATATCAATACAACGGAACGTACGGTACGAGATGTCCATGTTTCATCCATTTATTGATGTCGGTAATCGTAAGAGGTTATCAAAAATGAACACCACGTCTACTCGCAATTCGAAGAAAACTCTCCCGTCCAAGCGAGGAAAGATTAAATTTAAGGACATTGTGGATAATATTTTGAATGCCCTCGGCTTTCCCGACGAATCGCCACTTCGAGGGCTTATTGACCTGCTTGTTCCTATAGTCGGAAACTACTTCAAGAAATTGACTGCATCATGGCCCCTCATTGGTGAATTCATATCTTTCGATGGATAATTCGTCGAGTGAGGATCAAGATATGATCACTTTATTACAATTGAACTGTCGTAGTTTAATACCTAAATTAGACTCGTTCAAGTATTTGATTCGCAATTCTGATTGAGATATATTTGCAATCTGTGAAACTTGGCTTTCTTCTGAAGATGAACTAAACTTCCACGATTTTAACATTATCCGCCTGGACCGAGATGATTCATATGGTGGCGTACTTTTGGGGATCAAAAAGTGCTACTACTTCTATAAAATCTCAATCCCAATAATTTCAGGCATTGAAATGGTCGCTTGCCAAATAAATGTGAAGAACAGCTTCTGTATATGTCCCTCCTAGGACATCCATAAACCGCCGTAAGCTTTGGAGTTCAGTTAATATCCTTTCATCTCCAGTTGTAATACTGGGAGATATGAATTCACACGGTACTGGTTGGGGCGAATCATACGATGACAATAGAGCGGGTATTTTCTATGATTTGTGCGACGATTTCAACTTGACTATCTTGAACACTGGTGAAGCAGC
This sequence comes from Ochlerotatus camptorhynchus, assembly GCF_037179485.1. Classification (NCBI taxonomy): domain Eukaryota; kingdom Metazoa; phylum Arthropoda; class Insecta; order Diptera; family Culicidae; genus Ochlerotatus; species Ochlerotatus camptorhynchus. The sequence goes on along the minus strand of NW_027040587.1, from coordinate 527,707 downwards.
ACGTATAGCAAACCCTCCTGCTCGAGAGAGCCGTCTTGACATTTCTTTGTGCTCTAACTCACTATCATTAGATTGTCTGTGGAAGGTTATCAATGATCCCCATGGTAGTGATCACTTGCCAATTATTATTTCAATCAAAAGTGGTCGTCTAAAAACAGATCAGTCAATTCAAGTTCCTTTTGACCTCACGAGGAACATTGATTGGCAAAAATTTGTATCGGCGGTAACTCTTGGTATTGATTCTACCGATCCTCTACCACCACTGGAAGAGTGTCGTTTCTTTACCGAGCTAATCTACAAAAGCGCATTAGAAGCTCAGAAACGACGTGTTCCAAGTGCATCCCTCAAAAGAAGACCCGCCACCCCTGGCTGGGATGACGAATGCACAAAGTTGTATCTTGAGAAATCCAATTCCTTTAAAGATTATCGTAGACATGAAAGATCTGAGCTTTTTGAAAAGTATCTAAAGCTTGAAAAAAAGCTTAAAAACTTACTAAAAGCAAAGAAACGAAATTACTGGCGTACTTTTATCGAGGGACTTTCTAGAGAAACCTCGATGACAACGCTTTGGAAAAAGGCTCGCTATATGCGAAACTGCTCATCTTCCAATGAGAGTGAGGAACACTTCTTCCAATGGATATTCGACTTCACTAAAAAGGTTTGTCCAGATTCTGTTCCAGCACAATCAACTTAACGGGATACAGCCCAAAGTAACGGTCCTCTGGATGAACCATTCACAATACTGGAATTTTCAATGGCGCTTCTTACATCAAATAACTCTACTCCGGGAAGCGATATGATCAAATTCGACCTTCTAAAAATCCTTCCCGATATCGCTAAAAGACGATTACTTAACCTATATAATTCATTTATGGAATTCAATATAGTTCCACCAGCATGGCGACAGGTTAAAGTAATAGCTATTAAAAAGCCTGGGAAACCAGCGTCTCATCACAATTCTTACCGTCCGATCTCTATGTTATCATGCCTGAGGAAATTATTAGAAAAAATGATCCTATTAAGACTTGGCCATTGGGTTGAATCAAACAATCTACTTTCAAATACGCAATTTGGTTTCCGGAAGAGTAAAGGAACAAACGATTGTCTAGCGATGCTTTCATCTGATATTCAACTGGCCTTTGCGCACAAGGAGCAATTGGCTTCAGTCTTTTTGGATATTAAGGGCGCATTTGATTCGGTTTCCATAGACATACTGTCAGACAATTTGCACAGTAGTGGATTACCCGGTATTTTGAATAATTTTTTGTATAATATGCTGTCAGAAAAACAAATGACCTTCAATCTAGGTCAACTGACAACTTCTAAAATTAGCTACATGGGCTTACCCCAAGGTTCATGTTTAAGTCCCTTACTTTATAATTTCTATGTCAAAGATATTGATAACTGCTTAGATAATCTATGCACGCTCAGACAGCTTGCAGACGATGCCGTGGTTTCCATGAGAGGTCCACGTGCGGAAATCTTGCAAAGACCATTGCAAAATTCCCTAAATAATCTGTCTTTCTGGGCAAGAAATTTAGGGATCGAGTTTTCACCGCAAAAAAACTGAATTGGTAGTGTTTACAAGAAAGCGGTTTCCAGCCCAACTGCGTCTAAATCTCTTGGGCAGAGACATTACCCAATCTTTAACCTTCAAATACCTTGGAGTCTGGTTTGATTCAAAATGCACTTGGGGTACCCATATTACGTATTTGAAACAAAAGTGTCAACAAAGGATCAACTTTCTACGATCAATTTCCGGGACATGGTGGGGTGCTCACCCGGAAGACCTCATTAAACTATATAAAACGACTATTCTTTCAGTTCTTGAGTATGGCTCTTTTTGCTTCCACTCGGCAAGAAAAAGCCACCTAATCAAATTGGAACGTATTCAATATCGTTGTTTACGTATTGCCCTTGGCTGTATGCATTCAACACACAATATGAGCCTAGAGGTCCTAGCGGGCGTAAAACCCCTGCAGAACCGTTTCTGGGAGCTCTCATTAAGAATATTGATTAAATGTAGTGTCAGTAACAACCTTGTGATTGAAAACTTCGAAGAAATGCTCGAATTGAGCATCCAGTCTAGATTCGTGCGAATCTATCTTAATTAAATGTCATCGGATATTAGCCTTCCTTGCTATAACCCCTCTCGTGTATGCTTTACTAACTACAGTTCCCCCATTGACTATGATCTCTCCATGAAACAGGCTATTCAAGGAGTTCCAGATCAACTTCGACCTATCTCAATTCCCCGCATTTTTGCTGAAAAGTACCAACAAGTCAATTGCAATAGAAGATTTTTCACTGATGGATCACGCATTGATGGATCCACTGGCTTCGGCGTCTTCAATGAATACTCAACCGCCTTTCGGAAACTTCAGGAACCTTGTTCCGTTTATGTTGCTGAGCTAGCAGCAATCAACTTCGCATTGGGGATGATTTCCGATATGCCCATAGACCATTACTTCATCTTATCGGATAGTCTCAGTTCGATTGAGGCTATTCGGTCGATGAAACAAGGTAGGCACTCATCTTATTTCCTTTCAAAGGTAAGGGAGCAGATGAGTTTGCTGGTCGAAAGATCATATATGATTACCTTTGTATGGGTCCCCTCACATTGCTCAATCCCAGGCAATGAGAAGGCAGACTCTCTCGCAAAGGTGGGCGCACAACAAGGCGAGATTTATGATAGAAGAATTTCACATGATGAATTTTTCCCACTAGTACGTCAGAGTTCTCTTTTAAGTTGGCAAAACGATTGGACAAATAATTCTCTTGGGCGGTGGTTACATTCCATTATTCCAAATGTTTCTTCGAGAGCGTGGTTCAAAGGTCTGGATGTAAGTCGGGGATTCATTCGAGTGATGTCAAGACTTATGTCCAACCACTACTCGCTAGACGCACATCTCTATAGAATAAACCTCGTTGACAGCAATATATGTAGGTGCAGAACCGGTTATGATGACATCGATCACGCAGTTTGGTATTGCCCGGGTAATGACGCCTCCAGAGCACAACTATTGGATACCCTAGTGGCCCGAGGTAGACAACCCTTCCGTGAAGTAAGAGATGTATTGGGAACACGTGATCTTCCCTACATGCAAGCGATCTACGAATTCCTTTGTTTGTCTCATGTTAGAGTTTGATGTGACTATCCCCTCCTTTCCAAACAATTTCCCGCCATTGTGTCCCAGCCTTATTATCCTCCTGTTCCTGTGCTACTTGCCCTGCCCAGCCAGGATTTGGTCAACCGTCCGAGAGTAGTATCTGAAGGAGGCTTCAGAAACCAGTTTCCTACCTAGATCCTTCCAGTTGAAATTGTTACCTATTAACCTCGAGCCCGCCACGAGTAATTGGTACCCAATACTAACCTAGAAATACTGCTGTATAAAATGTAAATCAAACATTACTGATTTTGGCTCCGCAAAGTGTCACACACGACTGAGCCTAGTAAATAAACGAACTAGTAAAAAAAAAAAATTATTGGAGTCTGAAGCATCGTGTTTAAATCTATGATTTAAACAGGCCCACTGTTTCTGAATCATCTTGCCCCTTAAATGCTGCACAGTAGGCATCTATGATGTGCAACATATACCAAATAGACAAGAAAAGTGATGGAGTTATATTCTTATCATTTCCAGGATGCTTTCATGAACTGGCTGTGTTGGTGTTTGATTAGATCACTGGCGTGCACAGGGTGGGCCAAGGTAGGGCAATTGCCTCTCCACGATGCGGTTATTTCCACATTTCCAAATTATGATATAAAATAACTTGATTTCTTGATAACTTGATTTGAAGGTAAATAACTTCATTTCATAATATAAGGGAACTGAACACCTTTTATTGCGTCAATTCCTTTGAGATGGTGTCTGAAAATTGCACCACAAAGGTGCATGAATGGACAAACTTCAATAAAAAATTTTGGTCAAAAAATTGAACCACAGTGGTGCATATAAAAAAATTCTGGTGTAATTTGTTTTTTTAAAGTGGTTCATGGAGAGTTAAAAGAAGAGGGTAAATTTAATGTTGAAAAAAATTCACCTTCGTGGTGGTAAATTGTAGAAAAAGCTTTTTATTGAATAATTCTGGTTTAAAAATATCATCAATGAATAATTCTGGCGGAAAAATTGAATCACGCAAAAAATTTGGAGGTGTACATTTAACTGAAAATTTCTGGTGGAACGTTCGCAACACTGTGGTGAATGTAGAAGCAAGGATTTTTTTTAAAGGCTTTATTAAAGAGATTTTTAGCCTTAGGCTAGTTCATCTCTAAGTAGAAGCAAGGGTTATTCATGTTTCTGGTGCATTGTTCTGATGAATGCGAGCTTCATTGAAAATTTATGGTGGAAAATTTGCACCATTCTGGTGCATGAAGAGACAAAGCCTGAAAATTGCACCACAAAGGTGCATGGTGAAACAAACTTAACTGACAATTTTTGGTGCACCGTTCTGGTGAATAGAGGAACATGCTTTATTGAAAATTTCTGGTGCAAAATTTGTATCGCACTGATAAATGAAATGAACAGAAAATTTCTGGTAGAAAACTTACACTGGTCTGGTAAATGAAGGCACAAGCTTTATTTAAATTAAGCTATATTGAAAACTACTGGAGGAAAATCTGCACCGTTCTGGTGAACGGATGTGCAAGCTCTTCGGAAAATGTTTGATCTCAAATTTACATCCTTTTGCTCAATAGAGTAACAAACTTTAATAATAATTTCTGGTGTAAAATTTGCACCATTCCGATGATTGGAGGGAAGCTGCTTTACTGAAAATTTATGCTGAAAAATCTGAAAATAGGAGCAAGCTTTATTTGGTGGAAAACCTGCAACATTCTGATGATAGGAGAAGCAAGCTATATTAGAAATGTCTGGTGGAAAATGGAAAAAGGATATCTGCACCAATAAGAAGATTGGAGAACAATTTTTATTGAACATTAACGGTGGAAAATTTGCATCGTTGTGTTCAATTGAAATTTTCTGGTGTAAATTTTTCTGGGGCAAGTTGTATTGAAAATTTCAGGTGCAAGATTTGCAACAATCTGCTGCATGGAGGCGATAGCTGAATTGAAAATTCCTGATGTAAACATTGCACAGTTCTGGCTTTATTGAACATTTCTGGTAGAAAAAAACTACAACGTTTTGGTGAATGGACGGATAGCTTAAACTTGACTTCCGAGAAGAACCTCAAGGTTATTGAATTCTGAAGACAAGTTCCAAAAGAAATGATTTCTGAGGATGATTCCATGAACATTTTGCGAATGATTTCTAATTAATAATGCAGATAGTTCCAAGATAATTTCAAAAAGAATACCGAGAGAATCAAAATTTTAATGAAATTCCAAAGGGATGTTGGGTAAAACTTCAAGTAAATTCCGAGGATAATTTCAAGCTCATTTTGGGAAGAATTTCAGAAGAATACAGAGAAAAATTCTTCTGAAAATTAAGGGGAATTTCAGTTCCAAGGTGTTCTGAGAAAAAAAAAGTTCTAAAATATTCCGAGAAAAACCTCAATGATATTGAATTCTTAGGACAGTTCCAAAATATTTCTGGAGAAAATTCAAAGAAAATTCTGCGGATAATTTCCAGTACATCCTGCAGATAGGTCCAAGATAATTTCGAAAAGAATACCGCGAAAATCAAATTTTGAGTGAAATTCCAAAGGGATTTTAAGCAAAATTTCAAGCGAATCCGAGGAAAATTTCTAGCGCATTCAGTTCCATAGTGTTCTGAGAAAAAATCATAAAGAGTTCTAAATATAATTCCAGTGGACTTCTGAGAAGAATTTCAAAAGAGCTCTTAGGAGAGTTCTAAACAAATCCGAGAAGATCCTCAAGGATATTGAATTCTGAGAACAGTCCCAAAGAATTTCTGGGGAGTATTAAAAAAAATGTTTTATTTCCAAGATAATTCCGAAAAGAATACCGAGAAAACTAAATTTTGAGTGAAATTCCAAAGGGATTTTGAGGAAAATTTCAAGGGAGTACCGATAATTTCTAGCTCATTCCGGGAATAATTTTTGGATAATACTGGGGAAATTCTTCTGAAACTCTAAGGGAATTTCAGTTCCAAGGTGTTCTGAGTAAAAGTCAAGGAGAGTTCTAAAAATAATTCCAGAGGACTTCTGAGAAGAATTTCAAAAGAGCTCATAGAGTACTAAAAAAAAAGCTTTTGGATTCCCTAATTGAAAAGTGGGTATTAGTTTGCCATTGAATCTTGGTCGATTGTTGTCTTACTAAAAATCGTCGAAGAATCTTTTCTGAAAATGTCAATGAACAGCTTTGAGTGAGTTGGTTTATTTCCTTTTAATTCCGTTATAATTGCTTATCTTGATCAAGATTGGATTAATCAAGAGCAATATACTGTTTGTTCACTGCTATGTGCACTGTTTGAACCTTGTACTTGTCGACGCAGTGTGCATGCGAAAGGAGAATGCGATTCTTATTGGTCATTCATCTCGGTTTGTCGATGCTATCACCACCATATGACGTGACTTCAGCTGAATTCAACCACCAAAGCAACAACATTGCAGCAAATGTATAATTTCGGATAAAGCCCTACTATCGCAACCATTTGACGAACCGATCATCATTGACATCGTCGATGGAATTAAATAAATAAAAAATAAGTAAAATTAGCTAAATTGAACAGTATGGACAAAGTGGGAGGAGGACAGCACCATCTACGACGTACTTTGGAGTACTCCCCATCCCCCAGATTTAATGCACCAAAGAAAAAAAAATGCCCCTCCCTAACAAGATTCCTGTGCACGCTAGTGGATTAGATGAGATTAGCTTAAAGTGTCTCCGGGAAATTTTTGCAATCTTTTTATGAACAAGACACTAGAGTGGTCCATAACGTTGATGAGTATCAAATATATTTTTGGTTAGTTATTCGAAATAGATGTAAACTTGTAGAACTAGTTATTCGAAACAACTTTGCTGAAGGAAGCAATTTTCTATCTCTAATGGTTCACGATTTATAATGATTTGAAATAAGTAAGTATTATGATTTGTAATAAATAAATTCAGGGTGGTCCCTCAACAATTGTTTTTCAACAGTAACAGTAGTAGCACATTTTTAAATTTTAATATCACTCATTTTTTTCCAAACAACTTAGTTGCAATGTTAGTTTTGTTGAAATGTTATGAATCGTTTTCTCTGAAAAATACGTAATTTTCAAATTTTTGCTTCTAAAAATGGCGCAAATAGATATTTGTGTAATTAGTTGTATTTGAAAGATTGTGCTTTTATGTATCTAAGGTGAAAAATTATTGAGTCTCAATTATGTTTAACTCATTTAATTCACTTTTGAACAGGGCTTGTATGGACAATTGAAGTGGAGGAGGGGTAGGGGGCAATAATCCCAAAAAAAACTGTCTTCATAGTTAGTGAACAGCCCCTAAGATATTGACAGTATCATTTGATATTAAGTTGCACTGGTTTAGGTATTCCCCTCTACCCAAGCAGGACCAAATATCTCGATACATTAAATTGGTTTGGATTAGCCTGACGAGAGATATAATACCAAAAAATGTTCCCACAATACCATTCCAATACCAAATTATGGAAATTCAATACCGAAACAATACCACACAGGGGTTCCATTGGTATCCAAATACCAATTTTTGTTATTTAGAAAGTTTTTCCATTCATGCGATTTTTTGGTATTTTACCTCTTATGTCAGACTGATTAACACCAAATTTTAGTATCAGGTCATAATCAGTTAAAAGTTATTTTCTCCTGTTCGGCAACCCGGGTATCACATACCCACTACCAGCCCTCTATACGTCATCGATGCCCATGCAACTGTTTCATTTAATCAATTTGCCCCTCCAACAATTCCTCAATCGTAAATGCTTTCAAATTATGCAAAACTTATGAAAATTCGAGTCATGTCTGATGTTTAAATCCATGTTCCAGGAGGTTAAATAATTCAAACCCCGCTATAGCGCATTTAAAAAAAAATCACGACAACTTCCCAATCCAATCCCGTTTACTCCATCTTGAACCCCTTCCACAAAACTGTGAACGTCGAGCATTTTTCTCCCATATCAAAAATTCAAAATAAAAAGCAACCTGTTTCTGTAGCAAGTGGGTTGCGTTCTCCCATGAATAATTGAAAAGCTTTTGCAATTAATTTGAATTGCCCCTCTCGGGAATTCTGAGTTGGCCTACCTCCGCTGGTTGCGTGGCGTATGCTCTCTCCCTCTCAAGTAGGTCCCTATGTCCTCTCATGCATGTTACGCTAAGTAGTTCGGAATTCAGACTTAATCAATCTGAGAGCGAGCGGATGTCACCACCCTTCGTCCGGAGGGAATTTTTACGTGGGCTTGTTATCGATGAAGATCTCTCGCAGTTTGCGGTTGAAACTTCGACGATTTGTGGTCGCTTGATTCTGATTGCTTCCAATTGAAGTGGGTTTGCCGACCGTTCTTAAAATATACTTTCTAATAAGGACTAATGGAATTAGCGCTAGCTTACCGCCATCAATTTATGGATGCCAATTTCCGCTGGAAGTGCTAATCAAATGATACACCAAATCGCTGACAGTTAGTAAACTTGTCCACGAACATTATTTCTCCTTGCAATAATATTACAACTTAATCACACGGTGAAGCGAACCCCGTTCTGGTAGGTCATCGTTTGTGCCACGCATACGCTTCATAAGACATTGCAATTATTGTTTTCCCTTGCAAACCAATTAGCTGCCAATTGGCGAGACTCGTTTGGGCAGCTCACGGCAGCGCAAACTGAAAAAGTCAACTATTACCGAGGTCTGACATAGACATTTGCACTTGGCACCGTTTTAAGGCTAATTGGAACTGTAAATATCTATGGATTTATTTGAACTCCCAAGATACTCCACCATACCAACGCCATAGGTCGCTCTTTAGCCGGGCAGGATATTTACGAGGGATCGCTTCTAACTGAATGGACAAACAAGTGGATCGGTTTGAACTTCTGGCACTGATCAAACGATCGTGACATTTTGCGGATTGCAAAAACCGGAATCTCTACGTGAAAGATGATTTCATGGACAAAAATAGCACCTGACGACGGCACGGCCAAGTTGCACGAGCCATCCAAGGGAAACGTTTTCACTTTCCCGCCCGTTATCATGTGGCCACGAGCGTAATTTAATTAAAATTTTAATTCAATTTAAACACCACGCCCGCTACCAGGCACGACCGGAGAAAATCAATCGAAAATTACTTCCCGTGGAAGACGACGACGTCGGCGGAAAAAATAACAACCAGTCGGACTGCCATTTGCGAACCCTCACGTTCTTCACTTGTTTTTTTTTTCGGAATTGCGCATCCTGGATGGTCTTGGAATAACAACCTCCGCTCACACGGGAAAGCTCACGTGTCCTAGGAACAACAAAGCGCCCGCACGAGTGACGCCCAAATGAACACAGGGAGATGAACTGGACCGAAGGCGCCGTCGACTTCATTCTTGCATGTTGGATTATCAATCGTAGCTGGCCACTTATGTTCAACACAATGACGACGGCGACGGTGGGTTGAGATTGGAACGTTGAATAATAACGACAACAATCGGTCGCTCTATCGGCGGTGGGTGTTTATTTTGCACTGTTTTTACATCATTTGATACGGTTGTTTGGCGGTAAATCCCGGCAGCACGTGCTGGCCATGTGGAGAGGATGGGAATTATGCTGGGCGAGAGAGAAATGGCACGGTTGAGCAATCAAACTACATGTTTCAACCGTTAGAAATTTTCTTAGTTATGAGTTAAAAAGTATAACTCTTCGGGAGGATCCGTTTTCTGTGTACTTCAAAAGATCAGACAACTTCAGGTCAGTTCCATTAATTATTGAAGTTTCAAATTCAAATTCCGAGAATGTCATGATTTTTTTTCCTCTGTTCGGGACCTAACACTACTGCGACCAGTAAATTAATCTATTGTAGTATATCCCGTGTCCTTAGTTTAATGCATGTCGTATCACTCCATCACTATTGATAAATGATGAAGTATTCGATTTTTTTACAGTTGCCACTCTTGCATTTATCGCAAGGATCCGACTCTAATTGAAAGGTCCCGCTATTTATACCCTTCGGAGTGTTGAAACACCCTCCAAAGGCGCGCCTCTTTGTCAGTCAAAATTGGATTCCTTAGCAACAAAATTAAGGTATGACACCGATAATGACCATGCATCAGAACCCTAGTCTTAACCACTTCAAACTAAGGAACAACGAAGATTAGGAATCACATAGATGAAGACTAACTAACTCATTTTTTCCTTGTTTCAAGATCATCCTCGCTAGACAAAGCCGAGTCTTGTCACTATCAACAAGGCATAAAAAGTAACAAGGACTAAGATGTGTTCCTTGTATTACTGAAAAATCCTGTTCCCCTAGCTTGAAGTAGTCAGGACTAGGAATCGGTGGTAGATCTTACATCCCGTAACGTACCACGAAAAGGTGATCTACCCACGTTACGGGGCAGAATGTCATGATGGAAGTTACATGGATATCAGGACACTCGGTTCAGGGAAATTGCAGGAACATCAGGATAGATCAAAGAATTTCAAGGCAGTTTCAAATGTTCTGAGACATTCAGGGAAAACAACAGATGTTTATTGATGTTCAAAGCGGCAGTTCCAATAACATAAGAGATGAACCGGAAACTTCAGAAAAGTCTAGAGTTTCGGGGCACATATAAGTAATCAGGTCTAAATTTTCCAGCATTGCTTAGCTGTAAATGAGCAGTTCCAGGCCAAATATATAAAAAAGAAATGACTCAACGTTATCCGATTTGCATCAAATTTTACATAATTGATGGCTATGTGTAATCAATCACACTTGTGCTAAAATGTGGCCAATGATGAATGAGAATTGCACCACAAAGGTGCATGGTAAAACAAACGTCACTGACAATTGTTGGTGCACCATTCTGGTGAATGGAGGAGAATGCTTTATTGAAAATTTCTGGTGCAAAATTTGTATTGCTGCAAATGAAATTAACAGAAAATTTCTGGTGGAAAACTTGCACTGGTCTGGTAAATGAAGGCACAAGCTTTATTTAAATTAAGCTATATAAACTTCTGGAGGAAAATCTGCACCGTTCTGGTGAACGGATGGGCAAGCTTTTCGGAAAATGTTTGGTCTCAAATTTGCATCCTTTTGCTCAATGGAGGAACAAACTTTAATTATAATTTCTGGTGGAAAACCTGCAACATTCTTATGATAGGAGAAGCAAACTATATTGAAAATGTCTGGTGGAAAATGGAAAAAGGAAATCTGCACCAATCAGAAGATTGGAGAACAATTTTTATTGAACATTAACGGTGAAACATTTGCATCGTTCTGTTCAATTGAAATTTCCTGGTGTAAAATTTTCTGGTGTACAATTTTCTGGTGTACAATTTTCTGGAATTAAATTTGTATTGAAACTTTTTGGTGTAAGATTCAATCTGCTGCATGAAGGGGTTAGCTGAATTGAAAATTCCTGATGTAAAAATTGCACAGTTCTGGTGAATGGAGGGGCAAGCCTTATTGAACATTTCTGGTAGAAAAACTACAATGTTTTGGTGAATGGACGGACGACTTAAACTTGACTTCCGAGAAGAACCTCAAGGGTATTGAATTCTGAAGAGAAGTTCCAAAAGAAAAGATTTCTGGGGATGATTCCATGAAAATTCTGCGAATAATTTCTAGTCAATCCTGCAGATAGTTGCAAGATAATTTCGAAAATAATATCGAGAGAATCAAATTTTGAATGAAATTCCAAGGAAATTCCGAGGATAATTTCAAGTTCATTTTGGGAAGAATTTCTGGAGAAAATAGAAGAAATTCTTCTGAAACATTAGGGGAATTTCAGTTCCAAGGTGTTCTCAGAAAAAATAAAGTTCTATAATATTCCGAGAAGAACCTCAAGGATATTGAATTCTTAGGACAGTTCCAAAATATTTCTGAAGAGAATTCATAGAAAATTCTGCGGATCATTTCTAGTGCATCCTGCAGATAGTTCCAAGATAAAATACCGAGAAAATCTAATCTTGTGTGAACTTCCAAAGGGATTTTAAGCTAAATTTCAAGCAAATTCCGAGGATAATTTCTAGCTCATTCCGGCAATAATTTCTGAAACTCTAAAAGAATTTCAGTTCCAAGGTGTACGGAGAAAAAATATCAAGGATAATTGTAAATATAATTCCAGTGGACTTCTAAGAAGAATTTCAAAAGAGCTCTTCGGAGAGTTCTAAAATATCCGATATTGAGTTCTGAGGACTGCTCCAAAAGATTTCTGGGGAGTATTCCAAGAAATGTCTGCGAATAATTTCTAGTGAAACCTGCAGATAGTTCCAAGATAATTCCGAAAAGAATACTGAGAAAATTAAATTTTGAGTGAAATTCCAAAGGGATTTTGAGGCATATTTCAAGGGAGTACCAATAATTTCTAGCCCATTCCGAGAATAATTTCTAGATAATACTGAGAAAATTCTTCTGAAACTCTAAGGGAATTTCAGTTTCAAGGTGTTCTGGGTAAAAGTCAAGAAGAATTCTAAAAATAATTCCAGAAGACTTCTGAGAAGAATTTCAAAAGAGCTCATAGAGTTCTAAAAAATTCTAGAAGAACCTAAGGAATTCTGAGGATGGACTTTTCCGCAACTGTACAAAGTTTAAAGACAGTTTTTGGATTACCTAATTGAAAATTAGATATAAGTTTGCCATTGAACCTTGGTCGATTGTTGTCTTACTAAGAATTTGACTAAGAATCTTCTCTGAAAATTTCAAGTCATTTGTTACCGTGGTTGACATGCTCAATCCTTCGCACAAGTCGTCATTCCGTTAACAATCCTGTACTCGTTAATCAAAATAGTTTTGTGCGCCTTTGGTCCAATCGTTATATATTTTTTAAACCTTTTAACCTATTGGCCTTTGCATTTAGATCAAAATTAAAAAATAAAATAAAACTACAATTTTCGCTGAAAATGACCAAGTTCAACGTTCTTGCAACGGTAACAGTAAAGTGACTACAACAACATATAAGGGCTTACAAAAATACTGACTTGAAACAAGGTTGCAAAGACTCATTTCAGCTAAAACAATGTTTTTCTAAATTATGAAATAATTAGATGCCATGATCAAATTTTGAATTGGTAGGATACAAGAAGAGGTTGCAAAGAATGTGTTTGACATATTAAACCTGTTTATTTCACTTCATGAGTGTCACAATCAGCGATTTTTCACAAACTCACTCACTCACTCACTCACTCACTCACTCAGCGATCAGCAAATCGCTGATTGTGACTCATAGAAAGCAAAATTTACAGGTTTTATGTTTCCAACGCATACTTTTCATTCCACGTTCTGCTAGCGAATGAGCAACATCAGGGTCTGTTGTCTCGTCACATGGCATTGCATTGAAAGTATTTTTTCACCGCGAAAAGTTTTTTATTTGCAAGTAGTTTTGTGCCTTAGGTGACTCGCGCATTTCGGAAGGAAGCAGCCGATCCTGGCGAAGCCTACGGTCGGTCTGTTCAACTTTAACCCGCTTCGACGATATCGAAATTCTTGCCGCATCATTAACCATAGTTAGCAGCAAGAACGGTTAAACAGTGGCAATCACACGGACTGGAAACAATAACCAGCAGAAAGCAGTGAGCCACCGCACGGACGGTGTGTATACGGCCGGCATCTATTGTGGCAAAGCAGCAACAGTATAAGCAGTAGAAACGGTAAGGGCAAATAATAGCACGTATCTGTTTTTTTGTATACCCATTCCTCTGACTGTTTGCTTGTGAATCGTCTGTCTCTCCCCGAGTGGAATCGTTCCACATAGGGTGGTTCTTTAATAAAAAATTAATTACTTCTTAACGAAAGTTTTCAATTTCGTATGGATGAAGGACAGGGGGGCGTCAAGCCTCCCAATGATAAAGTAAGAAAGCGTCATTACCAGGCGTCTTCTGCTTCGCCTTGGGTTGTCTACTTTCGGCAGAAAGAGAAAGCCCTAAACTTCTTAGGGATTAAAAGAACGTTGACGCGTCGTTTCCCGGGGACCGAATTTCATCAGGTCAATCGGAACAAACTGCGTATAACTGCACTCACATATAAAGTCGCAAATGAGATTGCTGACGACGAGGGTTATAATGAAGAGTATTACGTCTACATCCCATCTCGAGATGTGGAGATAGACGGCGTGGTCTCTGCAGTGAGCCTGACGTGTGATGACGTCATGGAAGGTATGGGGCGCCTTCAAAATGCTGCTACATCTACCGTGGACGTTTTGGGTTGCAGGATATTGTATTCAGCGACCACGGTAGATGGTCAAAAGACTTATTCCCCTTCAGGCTCACTACAGGTGTCTTTCGCTGGATCGATTCTCCCAAAGTTTTTAGAAATTGAAAATGTTTTTTTCCCGGTTCGACTTTTTGTACCAAGGGTATATAATTGTACCAACTGCAAAAAGTTGGGACACACAGCTGCTTTTTGTGACAACAAGCCCCGTTGTGGCAAATGTAGCCAAAACCACATGGAGGGTGCTTGCCAACAGGAAGCAACTAAATGTGCTTACTGTGGCAAAGAACCTCTTCATGCTTTGCAGGACTGCCCCGCGTACAAGAAGCGTACCAATAATGTGAAGCGTTCAATAAAAGAACGCTCCAAGCTGACGTTTGCAGAAATGGTTAAGTTGCAAAATGGAACCTCTGTTTCGTTGGCATCAGCCGCTCAAAATGAAAACACTTTTGAGATTTTGTCTTCCGATGAACTGGACTCTGACATAGCAGATGAGAGTGAGTCTCCGGAGGTACACGCCCCCGGTAAAAGGAAGCCGACTAGCTCCCCGGGAGTGCGCCGGAAAAAAAATAAAACCACTCTCAAAAGCATGCAAAAATCTGAAGGTAGCGGGGATTCATTGAAAAAGCCGAATAAATCGGTAATTGCTGCTCCATCTGATCCTTGCTGCAGCTTTTCCACCCCGCCGCTACCTAATAAAGGTAATCGTAAGAGATTACCAAAAATAAACACCACGTCTACTCGCAATTCAAAGAAAACTCTCCCGTCCAAGCGAGGAAAGATTAAATTTAAGGACATTGTGGATAACATTTTGAATGCCCTCGGCTTTCTCGACGAATCGCCACTTCGAGGGCTTATTGACCTGGTTGTTCCTATAGTCGGAAACTACTTCAAGCAATTGACTGCATCATGGCCCCTCATTGGTGAACTCATATCTTTCGATGGATAATTCGTCGAGTGAGGATCAAGATATGATCACTTTATTACAATGGAACTGTCGTAGTTTAATACCTAAATTAGACTCGTTCAAGTATTTGATTCACAATTCTGATTGTGATATATTTGCACTCTGTGAAACTTGGCTTTCTTCTGAAGATGAACTAAACTTCCACGATTTTAACATTATCCGCCTGGACCGAGATGATTCATATGGTGGCGTACTTTTGGGGATCAAAAAGTGCTACTCCTTCTATAAAATCTCAATCCCAATAATTTCAGGCATTGAAATTGTCGCTTGCCAAATAAATGTGAAGAACAAAGATCTTTGCATAGCTTCTGTATATGTCCCTCCAAGGACTTCCATAAACCGCCGTCAGCTTTGGAGTTCAGTTAATATCCTTCCATCTCCAGTTCTAATACTGGGCGATATGAACTCACACGGTACTGGTTGGGGCGAATCATACGATGACAATAGAGCGGGTATTTTCTATGATTTGTGCGACGATTTCAACTTGACTATCTTGAACACTGGTGAAGCAACACGTATAGCAAATCCTCCTGCTCGAGAGAGCCGTCTTGACATTTCTTTGTGCTCTAACTCACTATCATTAGATTGTCTGTGGAAGGTTATCAATGATCCCCATGGTAGTGATCACTTGCCAATTATTATTTCAATCAAAAGTGGTCGTCTAAAAACAGATCAGTCAATTCAAGTTCCTTTTGACCTCACGAGGAACATTGATTGGCAAAAATTTGTATCGGCGGTAACTCTTGGTATTGATTCTACCGATCCTCTACCACCACTGGAAGAGTGTCGTTTCTTTACCGAGCTAATCTACAAAAGCGCATTAGAAGCTCAGAAACGACGTGTTCCAAGTGCATCCCTCAAAAGAAGACCCGCCACCCCTGGATGGGATGACGAATGCACAAAGTTGTATCTTGAGAAATCCGATGCCTTTAAAGATTATCGTAGACATGAAAGATCTGAGCTTTTTGAAAAGTATCTAAAGCTTGAAAAAAAGCTTAAAAACTTACTAAAAGCAAAGAAACGAAATTACTGGCGTACTTTTATCGAGGGACTTTCTAGAGAAACCTCGATGACAACGCTTTGGAAAAAGGCTCGCTATATGCGAAACCGCTCATCTTCCAATGAGAGTGAAGAATACTCCTCCCAATGGATATTCGACTTCGCTAAAAAGGTTTGTCCAGATTCTGTTCCAGCACAACCAACTTTACGGGATACAGTCCGAAGTAACGGTTCTCTGGATGAACCATTCACAATACTGGAATTTTCAATGGCTCTTCTTTCATCGAATAACTCTGCTCCGGGAAGCGATATGATCAAATTCGACCTTCTAAAAAACCTCCCCGATATCGCTAAAAGACGATTACTCAACCTATATAATTCATTTATGGAATTCAATATAGTTCCACCAGCATGGAGACAGGTTAAAGTAATAGCTATTCAAAAGCCTGGGAAACCAGCGTCTGATCACAATTCTTACCGTCCGATCTCTATGTTATCATGCCTGAGGAAATTATTAGAAAAAATGATCCTATTAAGACTTGACCATTGGGTTGAATCAAACAATCTACTTTCAAATACGCAATTTGGTTTCCGGAAGAGTAAAGGAACAAACGATTGTCTAGCGATGCTTTCATCTGATATTCAACTGGCCTTTGCGCACAAGGAGCAATTGGCTTCAGTCTTTTTGGATATTAAGGGCGCATTTGATTCGGTTTCCATAGACATACTGTCAGACAATTTGCACAGTAGTGGATTACCCGGTATTTTGAATAATTTTTTGTATAATTTGCTGTCAGAAAAACAAATGACCTTCAATCTAGGTCAACTGACAACTTCTAGAATTAGCTACATGGGCTTACCCCAAGGTTCATGTTTAAGTCCCTTACTTTATAATTTCTATGTCAAAGATATTGATAACTGCTTAGATAATCTATGCACGCTTAGACAGCTTGCAGACGATGCCGTGGTTTCCATGAGAGGTCCACGTGCGGAAATCTTGCAAAGACCATTGCAAAATTCCCTAAATAATCTGTCTTTCTGGGCAAGAAATTTAGGGATCGAGTTTTCACCGCAAAAAACTGAATTGGTAGTGTTTACAAGGAAGCGGTTTCCAGCCCAACTGCGTCTAAATCTTTTGGGCAGAGACATTACCCAATCTTTAACCTTCAAATACCTTGGAGTCTGGTTTGATTCAAAATGCACTTGGGGTACCCACATTACGTATTTGAAACAAAAGTGTCAACAAAGGATCAACTTTCTACGATCAATTTCCGGGACATGGTGGGGTGCTCACCCGGAAGACCTCATTAAACTATATAAAACGACTATTCTTTCAGTTCTTGAGTATGGCTCTTTTTGCTTCCACTCGGCAAGAAAAAGCCACCTAATCAAATTAGAACGTATTCAATATCGTTGTTTACGTATTGCCCTTGGCTGTATGCATTCAACACACAATATGAGCCTAGAGGTCCTAGCGGGCGTAAAACCCCTGCAGAACCGTTTCTGGGAGCTCTCATTAAGAATATTGATTAAATGTAGTGTCAGTAACAACCTTGTGATTGAAAACTTCGAAGAAATGCTCGAATTGAGCATCCAGTCTAGATTCGTGCGAATCTATCTTAATTATATGTCATCGGATATTAGCCTTCCTTGCTATAACCCCTCTCGTGTATGCTTTACTAACTACAGTTCCCCCATTGACTATGATCTCTCCATGAAACAGGCTATTCAAGGAGTTCCAGATCAACTTCGACCTATCTCAATTCCCCGCATTTTTGCTGAAAAGTACCAACAAGTCAATTGCAATAGAAGATTTTTCACTGATGGATCACGCATTGATGGATCCACTGGCTTCGGCGTCTTCAATGAATACTCAACCGCCTTTCGGAAACTTCAGGAACCTTGTTCCGTTTATGTTGCTGAGCTAGCAGCAATCAACTTCGCATTGGGGATGATTTCCGATATGCCCATAGACCATTACTTCATCTTCTCGGATAGTCTCAGTTCGATTGAGGCTATTCGGTCGATGAAACAAGGTAGGCACTCATCTTATTTCCTTTCAAAGGTAAGGGAGCAGATGAGTTTGCTGGTCGAAAGATCATATATGATTACCTTTGTATGGGTCCCCTCACATTGCTCAATCCCAGGCAATGAGAAGGCAGACTCTCTCGCAAAGGTGGGCGCACAACAAGGCGAGATTTATGATAGAAGAATTTCACATGATGAATTTTTCCCACTAGTACGTCAGAGTTCTCTTTTAAGTTGGCAAAACGATTGGACAAATAATTCTCTTGGGCGGTGGTTACATTCCATTATTCCAAATGTTTCTTCGAGAGCGTGGTTCAAAGGTCTGGATGTAAGTCGGGGATTCATTCGAGTGATGTCAAGACTTATTTCCAACCACTACTCGCTAGACGCACATCTCTATAGAATAAACCTCGTTGACAGAAATATATGTAGGTGCAGAACCGGTTATGATGACATCGATCACGCAGTTTGGTATTGCCCGGGTAATGACGCCTCCAGAGCACAACTATTGGATACCCTAGTGGCCCGAGGTAGACAACCCTTCCGTGAAGTAAGAGATGTATTGGGAACACGTGATCTTCCCTACATGCAAGCGATCTACGAATTCCTTTGTTTGTCTGATGTTAGAGATTGATGTGACTATCCCCTCCTTTTCAAACAATTTCCCGCCATTGTGTCCCAGTCTTATTATCCTCCTGTTCCTGTGCTACTTGCCCAGCCAGGATTTGGTCAACCGTCCGAGAGTAGTATCTGAAGGAGGCTTCAGAAACCAGTTTCCTACCTAGATCCTTCCAATTGAAATTGTTACCTATTAACCTCGAGCCCGCCACGAGTAATTGGTACCCAATACTAACCTAGAAATACTGCTATTTAAAATGTAAATCAAACATTACTGATTTTGGCTCCGTAAAGTGTCACACACGACTGAGCCTAGTAAATAAACGAACTAGTTAAAAAAAAAAAACGCATACTTTGTAACCACTTCTTGTAAGTTACAAGTAAATCATACCATCTTTTGGTTGTATTATTCCGAAAAACATTATTTTAGCTGGAATGAGTCTTTGCAACCTTGACTTGAAATAGTCAAAAATTGTAACGATGTCTTCAAAATATACAAAAACGTACTGCATAAAATTTCAGAAAGGTAACTGAATCAATAATGATACCAGTACATCAGAAGAATACATTTTCTTTTATTTGTATTTTTAACCTGTAAAGAAGAGCATGCCGCAAAACATTGTTGAAATAATGTAATGTAATAATGTAATTCCTACAGGGTTCAGAAATTGGAAGAAATCGACCGAGTTGCTGGGAAAACACAATCGCAGTGATACCCATGTTGGAAGTATGGAAGCGTGGAAGAATTTCAATACCAGGAAGGCTATCGACGAAGAACTGGACCACCAAAAAAACAGCTATGAACTGCTAGTAAGGCAAAGCGGCTACAAAATCGCTATTTAATATTATTTAATAAATAAAATTAGCTAAATTGAAGAGTACGGAAAAAGTGGGAGGAGGACAGCACCATCTACCGCGTACTTTGGAGTACTCTCCATCCCCAGATTAAATGCACCATAGAAAAAAAATTCTCCTCCTTAAACAAGATTCCTGTGCACGCTAGTGGCTATAACCGTATGCCATATAGGGCTAGGACAAGAGTTAGTGCTCAGGTCCCAACCGCTAGAAAAAATACATCCAACGAAGCTTTTAAGCGCAAAAGAATCATTACCAACATAGGAGAAAATTCGGTAAGATCCATCCATTGCATTCTTTTATAATTCTTCAATATTGAAAAATATTTATACATTACACACAACTACACATAGTAACTCGGAGCGTTTGGTACGGTATGTCCATGCATCCTTCCACCCCTGTATATTCAAGAAATGTTCCCATTCATTTCCAAGAATCATTTTTGCGGCAAATACAACGCAGTAGGCCTGGCCGTATTGATGTTTATATCATATCTTAGATATGCTGTAAACATCAATTAGACAAGAAAAATGATTAGACCTCATACAACCTAATCATTTTCCAGGATGCTTTCTCGTACTGGCTGCCTTTGTATTAGATTAGATTAGATTAGAAAATGAAACTTTATTCTTTTCAAGTTGTTTACACTTAACGATGCGTATCGCAACTGACAGCTTCATTACAGGGTAGCAAGATAATAGGGCGACTACATCAAATAGCGCCAGTTACACACTGGAAACGAACCCTGTGTCCCGACTATGTAACTACAGTTTTCTTATCGTCTTGGGAATGACTTGAGAGGCTGCCATCACATGAAAAAGCAGGCTTTATACGGTCGATAGATGCGTTGCACTTTTCACAAAAGTTGCTAAAATTATGTTTTTTGTAGTGTACCAACAGCGTACCATCAAGGATTTTGAACCTTAGGGTGTCCTGCTTTTCTAAAATCTTCATCAAACCTCCCAAAATTTTCACCAATGTGGTGTACCAATAGTAGGGTGTACCAAAATTACACTATGTCTAGAAATCTGGAGGCTCAACCTCCAAATGATAGCTAAAGGTGTTATAAACAAACTTTTGTATGGCGGCAACTCTGGAAAATGTCGGTCGCCCGGACGATATTTTTGAAAAAAGTTCATTTTTCATAGCTATTATCCAATAAATATTTTTAGTTCTTTAAATTTCAGTGAAATCTCACCCTTTTATATTTTTCGCAGATTTCCAAGGGTCAAAACTATAAGAGAAAAATTGCTACGGCATGTGCTGTGTCCAATTTGTTAGTTAAAATTTTTCCAATTCTCTACAATGATGTTTTTTGTTGTACATCACTGCATTCAATCATCAAAAGTGGGTATCAAACATAGCGCTATTATCAATCAAATGCAACATAAATATGAGAAATTTTATAAGCAAAAACTACGCCCAACAAACTTTAACCTCATTTTTAACCGTTAAAAAGTTATTTGTGATTTACTGTGGAAAGAAAAGTTCAGAATTTCAATGCTTGCAGTATGTCCAGATCTTGGTTTTAATGGTATAATAGAACAGTCAACTTTCGCTCGTTGGGATAAAACCATTGCCCACTTAAGCTTTCGTTAATTGGATTCAACTGTCAAATTGGTTGAGGGATACACCGGTTTATTATTATCATCATAATCCTTGAGCAACTATCCAAATTGATCATCCATTGGCCCCTCAAAAGGAATCAGCACTGTCAGAAATAACGTTTGACTTCGATTTAGGTGGGCTACAGCCCAACTAACGGGAGCCCAACTAAAACGTGGCCCACTTAAAGATAGTCCAACGAGCGTAATTCGACTGTACACTGTTTAACGTATTGAATTTAGAATCATCCGTTATACCCCGTACAGGCTATGGCTTATATCTTGTAATATAGGCTGTCTTGCAATGAGCACTCATACATCTAGTTTTCATTGGTAATCCTATGTATGAGTGGTCATTGCAAGACAGCCTGTCAAGTGTATCTCCGGTCTGATCTACAAAGAAATCCGAGGTGTGCTGAAGGTGTTCCTAGAAAATATGATCCGTGATGCCGTCACCTAAACTGAACACGCCAAGTGCAAAACCGTCACGGCCATGGATGTCGTCTACGCTCTGAAGCGGCAGGGCCGCACTCTGTACGGTTTTGGAGGTTAAAACTTATGACCACGTTCATTTCAGAAAAGAGTTAAAATAGATTTTATATAGAGTGTTCCCTGCTTCCAAGTTTAATTATAGATTACAACTCTGGAGAGCAGCGGCACCGGTGGTGTGATTACCTCTCACCCCCGCAGGCCTGGGTTCAATCCAAGTCAGCACTGCCGGGAAGTTCTGAGGCATATCATTTCTGATCACGCCTTCGTTCCGAAGGGAAGTAAAGCCGTTGGTCCCCGGTTCATGAGTTGATTGGTCGATAGGTAGGGTCCAGATGTGGGTAGCATTGGTGCTCAGCACGGAAAACAAGATCGACGGAAAACAAATCCAAGGAAATAAAAACGGAGTTTTGTGTGGTAGTTGGGGGCGTGCGGTTCTGAACTGGCGATGAGTGTGCATAATGTTCCGCAATTAATCATTTTGTCGAGCTTCTGCATTCATGTTCCATTAGATGTCACTGCTGTTGTTTGTGGTGACATCTATCGAAAACGATTCTTTGATGACGACTGTGTTGGGGAAGCAGCATATGCATGAACGCAATTGGTGGATTTGTTAGTTATTGCCGGAGACAAACCAGCCCAGGGCTGAAAGTCTCCTCTATAAAAATATAAAAAAAAAATGTTGAAGCTTTTGGACAATGCTTGACATTTACCAATTTTTCAATAGTTTCAATTTGAAAATCAACAGTTGAAAGCATTGTTATCGATGCGCAGAAATGTTTCTGATAGATTGGTGATAACATTACTGAAAATGGTCCAGGGGCAGCTAATGAATTAACGTTAAAAATCTTTCATAATTTCATTTTCGGTTTTCATATAGTGTACCCCCATCTTCCCGAAAGACGTAGTCCTACGTCAAAAGTACCTAATTTTGAGTTCTTTTCACCCAGGTTGGCAGTTCCGTGCGCCTACTCAATTTTGAGTTCTACACACTCATTTTTTATTGCTGGAAACCAGCAAAATTTTGCTGGATTTTGCCGAGCTGTATAACCAGCAATCCTTCCAGCAAAGTGAATTTTGCTGGCTTTCCAGCAAATATTTTTTGACAGAAGGTTACTGGAAAATCAGCAATTTCTTTGTTGAAAAAAATGAGGTACATTTTGCTGGAATTTC
This sequence comes from Ochlerotatus camptorhynchus, assembly GCF_037179485.1. Lineage (NCBI taxonomy): Eukaryota > Metazoa > Arthropoda > Insecta > Diptera > Culicidae > Ochlerotatus > Ochlerotatus camptorhynchus. Next base: position 504,710 of record NW_027040587.1, on the reverse strand, counting down.
AGCAATTACGAGAAGCTTTTCTCGTTTTAATAAGAAAAACAGGGAATCAATGCATCAAGTAGTTAGAGAAATCACTTAGACCCCTCTTTTATTCAGTCGTTATTGAAATAACTCTACACAAAACTATTGATTATCTTTAAGTTCTTCTCCATTCGCACGTAAGCATCTTCTCCATGTTTCTACCGAATTTATCTAGAATAAAAGGCAATCTGTTACTAAATAATATTTCCTTCAAAATATTCCCCTGTCTTACCGTTATTATTATGCAAAATAGGTATAATAGCCAAAAAATTATAATCCAGTTAAAATTTTACAACGCAACGCTTTTTGTAAGCGGTCTTCCAACTAATTAACTAGAACCACAAGTCTTTTTGACAGTTCATGATTTACTGGTTTTCGGCAAAAACAACGGATTACTGGATTTTCAGTAATTAAAAAGTTGTTAGCTGTTATTTCAGCTAAAATCGTTTTGCTGGATCATTTTCAGCAAACCATGTTGCTGAAAGATGAAATCAGAATTTGGTGTGATAGCGCCTACTCAAGTTTGAGTTGTTGTCATCAGAGTTGCGACCTATCACAATCACGATCGTCAAACAGCTGATGTGCTTGTCGAAGGACTCTACCTGGTCCGAAAGTGAGTGGAGAATTACCCGTGTGTGTTTATGAAGCGTTGCCATAGAGACCTCCGTTTACCGGCATTGAACTGTTGCGCTTTCAACGGGGGGCTGCACACACGGCTTGCTGACTCGTTAAGCGTCAAGTTAAGACCTGCTTGCACTAGCGCTAATGTATGCCACACAGAACTACCAACCGGTGGAAACTAACGATTTAAAATTGGCTCACTACTTGACTAGCCTATTGGTCCCAAGCAAATCGATTAACGTTTCCCATTCTAGTCGAAATTCTAGTACTACACTATGTTTGTTTTGATTCGCTATGAAAGTTTGACAGATAAAATGAGGGTGTTTGTGCAACGTCATCTACACGGACAACTACCCTACCCACTGTAGCTACTATACAAAGAAATATAGAAAACAATATAGTATCTCGAATACCTCTGCCATGGTAGGACGGTCAAGCAAACTGTGTGTTTTATTTATTTCCATCTCCGTACCTATCACAACATTCACAACGATCATAAACACAACGTAGGGATCCCGCCCGTGCGCGATCAGGGGGGTTGGTGGATTTTCCTATGTTTCGAGGGGTGCAGCGATTAGCTTGGGACCGAAGAGAGTACCAGAGCTGATCCAAAAAGTTGAGCACGTTTCTTCGGGACCTTCTAGTCTTAGTGTTACCTCTATGGAACTACGTAGATCCCGGAGCCCCACCGAATCCATGGTTGATCGGATGCTTGGCGTGAAGGGGACAACAAAGCGTTGGCCACGACCAAATTGACAGTAGATGAGAGCCAGTATACGGCCTGATTCGTGCGTAAACATCGTCGAAAGCTACATGGATTCCCAACAAACAATTTGAGCTTATTAAAAGCAGAATAAGCTATTTTTTAGCTGAAAAAGCAAATTTTTGCCTGAACAAGCTCTTATTTAGCTTCCAATGTTTGTTGGGTTGCTCTGAAGGAGCATCACCAGAAGGCGTCTCTCGTACAGACACTGTGGCACCACCGCCTCGAAAACGTTAGTGACGAACCTACTATTGCAATTTTTCAGTGTACCACATGGCAACACTACTACCTCTATGCTACTACTCGATTGTACTAGCATTTTCACCAAATGTACTAGAATGTTTTGGTTCTATCTCTTTCACTCTACTCAAAACTCAAATGCATAAAAAACGACAAATGATCCACTCTTTGCACACTGTCATTGATCATTGCACACAAAATCAACTTTGTTCAAATCTTAACAAAAATACTAGTCCATTGTGTTGCTGATGGCACAAGCTTCTAAGAAAATTCTATTACAGCTAACCACATTATTTTAATTGATTTCTTCGCCAGTTAGTCGTCTGTCAGTGGTAGGTGCCGGTTGTCAGGATAAGTTCATTTGTTTACATCATGGCTTCACCGGAACAAGCACGTCGTGATTCGATCCTGCACGCTCGAAACGAAAATATCGGTCTATCCGCTCCTGGCAGTTTTCGATCAAATTCATGGGCAGAAATTTTATTCCACGGTTGCCCAGAAAAGTGCCCCGGAAGAATGTAAAATCATAAAGAAGTCGAAATTCCCCAAAAAGTTCCTTGTCTTGCAAGCAATCTGCAGTTGACGTTGTTCCCATTGCAAACAATTATGCAAAGATTTATGCAAATCGGAGTAGGTCGAGATTGATCTTTTCGTTGATTGTCGAAGAATTGCTCAAATTTAACTAGTTGAAGTAATCGTATTCTCGAATCTCCACAATATGCCGTTCAAACTCACAATAATGCTTGGCCATGCCAAAAATTTCCATAATCAATTAAGCTAATTAAAGCAATTTATTATTGCATATCCACGGACACAGTCCGACATTTGATCAATCGCCAAATCGCTGAGAAATATACATATCCATCTTAAAGGTTTAATCCATTTGCAATCTACTTATGATACCTCGTGCCGCACCATCCCACAGTGGTCGGAAATGCCAATTTGGTGAACTTAATTGTTTTGTGATCAAACCGTTGACTTAATCCAAAAACTGTCTTCAAAAGAATTGTTCACAAAAACATTGCGCATATTATGACGAATATCAATATTTGTCATGGCATACTATGAAAAAAATAAAAAAAATAACTTTTTTCGCAAAAGAGATAGAAGAGTAGTTTCTTCAGCAAAATTGTAGTACTCATAAAAATATGAAACTTTGTTGAAGACATTAAATTTGTATGACGAATACTTGTGAAGATATGAAGCGTTTTTGATGGAAACCCCCTTAAATTCAGTTTTTTAAGTATAACTTTTTTAGAACAGTTTTTTTAAGTAAACAATGTTCTAAACAAATGTAAACAACATACAAATACATGTTTTTGCTCGAGACAGTATGTGGCTAAAATCATCCCTTTTAAAGTTATAGTACATTTTACATTCATTTTTCCTTAATTTCAGCTGCATATAGGGGAGAAGGTGGCAAACCGGGACACAGCACCAAGTACTCTTTTTAAAGCTTAGACTCTGTACTACAAAGTAGTGAAGGTTTGGTTAGCGCCAATTCATAAGTGAGTGAATAGGGGCACGTTGAATGTTCACGTGTTTGGCCTTTTTCTATATAAAAATAACCCTGCCTCATCATTTATGAACGGTAAATTACGGATTATAGAAACAAATATTATCAAACTCATCCGTGAACAAGGAAATTTTCTGTATATATCCATTTAAGTGTGCATGTGAGGAAGAGTATGTAGGTTATTGTGGATTAAAAATGGTTTTTAAATTTATTATCACCTTCATTTATCAGCGTGAGTCAAGAAGAACACAATTATCTTGCTTTTAGGTAGTTTTAGGGCTGATGCATATATTATGTCACGCTATAGGGGGGGGGGGGGTGTCTAAGATTTTGTGATAAGCAATGCATTAGGTATAAGAAAAACGTCACGACGGGAGGGGGGGTTAATTTCTCCTCGATTTAGCGTGACATAATTAATGCATGGGCCCTTATCTGTAATTTAAAAGTAATGATTTTTCTGAGAAGTTAACATGATAAAAAATAAAAAAAAAGTTTCACTCTTCATCTGTTTCTTCTTCGCTTTCTGAAAAATCTAACGAAAACTGTGCATCTTCGGAAAACTCTCTGTCTTTCTTCTGCGATTTTACACGGAAACCAGCAATAAGTGGATCTGAAGAAACTAATAGTCGCCGTATGAGATCACCGTTTGTTGTAGCTCGTGATGATTTTCGAGTGTGATCTGAACCTTTTCATTACTTTATTTAGTGACTTTTATGTCTCTTCAGACAATTAACCACTTCATTCGAGCAGTTAAAATGACGTTTACTACCACTCAAACTTTGAAATATAACATTATTTTGAGAGTTTTTCTTCCAGAACCACAAGAAAAGTAGCCCACATTTGTGCGTTTCATAAAAAAATTGAATTTAGTTGGTCCCGTTTTGTGAAATCGCTGGTAGAAAGTCACGCCAAAACTGCTTGACAAAGTGGTCAGTCCGATAGAAACATTGAAATGGAGAATTATGTCTGAACCGTGCATTAAAATCTTAGGGACCGTGGCGGGCAAGTAAAACCAAGGGAATTATGTTTTTTTTTTTCGTGTTGGGTATATTCATCACTGCGATCATTACTTTGATCTCTTGTTTTTATATTGCTTTATCAGTTAAGTCGTATCACTATTTTGTGAAGTGACCGACATAGACTGACCAAAAGCATATTCCCAGCCAGGTATTACATTTCGAATGAAATGTACTACTTGACTGGGACCTGCATTCCAAATATCAAAGGGTTCTGCCAGCCCCTCATCCAGAAAAATACGCCTTTTATTGAAGATTGCTGCACAAGAGCATAGGAGGTGTTCAGAGTCTTTCTTTTCTATGCCACAGAATCGACACATATCCTCTTGAGGTTTTCCTATTTACTTCAAATTATATTTACATGGACAATGTCCTGTTATCAAACCAGCATAGACACTGAGATCTTTCTTTGATAATTCAAGAATTTCGCTAGTCATTGAAATGTTCGGAATTATGAACCGTTTCGGCTGCCTAGCAATGGAAGCGTTGTGCCAATTGGTCTCCACTTTCATTTTTTCCATTTCTTGATCTCCATTTTAAGAGAACAAGCAGAAACTCCCCAGAATGGTTCTGGTCCTATGAATTGCTGAGATGATCCTTGCCTGGCTAACGTGTCGGCTTTTTCATTCCCTTTCCACAGTGGCCAGGAACCCAATAAAGGTTTACTTGGTTTTAAGGGTATAGGTTTACTAACAACTGAGCTGTTTCTAGACAATAGTTCTTGAACTTAGATGCATTGATTTCTCGTCCGGAAGACAAGACCTGCAAAATAGTTGAGCAACGTTCAATCACCTGCAGGTCGACACCTAAAATCTCTGCAGGAACTGCTGCATTCAAAAAGAAACGTCGCGCAGTATTCCCATCGTTCGTCGAGCCGGCTCCATTGCCGCATGGCATGTCAACAAGAAGTCCCAATTCTTGATTGAAGCGTGGTTGAATAAGCTGCTTGCGGACTTTAACTTTTTCGGCATCAGGTCAAGTACATCTCTATTTTTTTTACCTCTATTTTGTAGCCCAGGTATAGAAATTATTCGAAAAATCTGTAACAATTTGTCAAATTTTGAATGGATTGAACAACGTAATGTTACATTTTTATTACCTGATTTTTACTTGGAGAACGGATAATCCAAACTGAAATACTTCGTCATTGATTGGTCGCAAAAGAACATTTTGAATATCTTTTGGTTTTATTATTCCGAAAAACATTATTTTAGCTGAAATGAGTATTTGCAACCATGGTCATATGTAGCCTATATTGGACTCGGATCCGACGACCATTGATTTCGAATTCCGTTGGCCGAAGATTTTGGATCTTATTATCCACATGCTCTTTGAGAGTAACTTCAGTCGTCTCACTAACCAACTGAATTCGCACGGGTCAGCAGTATCTTGTTAAGGATGGTAAAGGGTTTGTTAAGGATGGTAAAAAGTTCACCACCGCTTTAATTTCACTCTTTTCTAACCAAAATTTATATTGACAACTGGAGTAAACTAAGCACACAAAGTGCTTGTCTTAGAAAATATTTTGTTCAAATTAATCTTTTTTTTTTTTTGTTAATGCATACATACAGAAAATTTCCTTGTTGTTCACGGATGAGTTTGATAATATCTGTTTCTATAATCCGTAATTTACCGTTCATAAATGAGGAGGCAGGGTTATTTTCATATAGAAAAAGGCCAAACACGTGAACATTCAACGTGCCCCTATTCACTCACTTATGAATTGGCGCTAACCAAACCTTCACTACTTTGTAGTACAGAGTCTAAGCTTTAAAAAGAGTACTTGGTGCTGTGTCCCGGTTTGCCACCTTCTCCCCTATATGCAGCTGAAATTAAGGAAAAATGAATGTAAAATGTACTATAACTTTGAAAGGGATGATTTTAGCCACATACTGTCTGGAGCAAAAACATGTATTTGTATGTTGTTTACATTTGTTTAGAACATTTTTTACTTAAAAAAACTGTTCTAAAAAAGTTATACTTAAAAAACTGAATTTAAGGGGGTTTCCATCAAAAACGCTTCATATCTTCACAAGTATTTGTCATACAAATTTAATGTCTTCAACAAAGTTTCATATTTTTATGAGTACTACAATTTTGCTGAAGAAACTACTCTTCTATCTCTTTTGCGAAAAAAGTTATTTTTTTTATTTTTTTCATAGTATGCCATGACAAATATTGATATTTGTCATAATATGCGCAATGTTTTTGTGAACAATTCTTTTGAAGACAGTTTTTGGATTAAGTCAACGGTTTGATCACAAAACAATTAAGTTCACCAAATTGGCATCTCCGACCACTGTGCATCCTCGCCCTGGCCGTCTCTCGAAATGTGCTTCTGTATGCGCGCGAGTAATATGAGCGGAGCCAAGTGGGTAAACAAAGTCCGAAAATTTAATCAAATAAATGTGAACTGAAACTGACCGACCGACCAAACGGACGCTACGATCCATCCATCTCGGATTTCGGCAGTCCAAGAAATCCTTGCCATTTTCTTCATTAGGCTGATGGTCAAGCCCCTCCTCAGATTGTATGTGTGTGTGTGTCTAATATGCAGCTCTTTCGGTGGGAATCTGAGTACTTTTGCAAACAGAAAGATAAATAATGCCTATATTTTCCACTCTGGAACCGATTTACTGATTGTGTTTGCCTTGGTGGCCACTCCACATACGGTCAATCGCTAATTGCCTACACTTACTTGATTACGATGATCCTGAGATTTGACTTCAAGGAAAGTGCATAGTCTTTCACTTCCGAAATTTGAACCACGAATTCACCATTTTCCACGTGTTCTCTGGCATTCTGTTAGGCATCGAAGAAACTTGATACCCTCATTTGTGCCCTTCCCATGAAATCCGATTCAACCACTTTTTCTCGTAGACCATCCCTTCAATTTAGCTGCCAAAAAATGACGAGACGAGTTTTCTGGGCACGTCCAAATCTCGAATTACCATAATGAACAGGCAGTTGATGATCGATTGACACCACGACCGTCGTCAAACCGGAAGCAGTCTTCCTATGGAGCCAGGGTGGTCTACGAATGTTCGATCATAAAATCGGAGACATGAGAAAAAAGGCACAAAACTAATATTTTCACAGCCCCTCGCTAAAGCAGCCCCCCGGCGTCAATAAAACTATTCCCTCCCAATAAAGATGTTTCGATTGATGCTTTTGTGCCTCCAAATTACGCACCAATGGATGTGGGGTTCGATTGCACCGGAGAGAACCTAACCGAGGTCAATAAAGGTGTGCGTGCATCTTCGTTCGTTGGTGTTAAACGCGCGGAACGATCAAAGCGAATAAACCGAATTCTCACATCTCGCAGGGGCACTTCATTGGATTTATTGCCGGGTCATATACCGAGCCAGCATTCATTCACTTGGGTCACGGTAGTCGACGTCGGTCGGTCATGGATGGATCATGTTGGCTTTGAATTGAATTATGAAATGCGTCGAATCGTTATTGTTGTACAGATTCTGTCTTGTAAAGTTGTCGCCTTGATTGATGGTGAGAAACATGTTCTGCAGGAAGGTGCCATTTGCGCTTGCGCTAAGTGGTGGATGTCTCTGTATAATTAGAAGTGCCTCATTTATTTAACGAAATATAAGACGATGGGAAGGGACCCTGTCGTTATAATTATTCCTACATGTCTTATCAGAAGGATTTTCTTGTATTAGGAAAGGTGCAACTCAACTGGATGTTCTGGATGTCCTTCCACATTTTTTTTTTATTGAAGAGCTATGCTAACGAACCATAAAAGTGTACATTGCATGGAAAGCATAATGATACTCAATGTCCAGGGAATCCGAGACAATTTCCATGGGCCAAGTATGTCACAATATAGTTATATGACGTCGACTACTAAAACGGAGGGGCAGACCCGTAAGCAGAGACATTTACCCCAAATCCAACATACGATCCAACAAATAGAATTACGCAATTTGCGAAACTTATTAAGCTTCCTACAGGATGGTTTGTCAATCTGCCTGCAACTGTTGGAGTAGAATTCATTCCACCACAATTGAATCGGTAGGATAATGAAAATGATAGTGTTTATTCCCTCCTAGACTCCGGTTGTCGTACCACTCCATCGTTCAATTCCAGGTCAAATGATACCCTGATGCTCCCACCCAAACCAGTATTAAATTTATGTAAAATAAATATATCTAATGGAGAAATTAAATACATCAGAACATTGAAATATTAAATACTCAACATACTAAAATAGTTGATATTGTGCAATGAAAATTATATATATTGTACATCAGTCCACATCGTGCTGATCTATTTACTTTTTGCTGAAGGAAGTGTTACTGATACCTAACGCTACAACAAATTTAAACAAAATGTTCTACTTTGTTCGACTCTTATTCCTCTTCGATCGTTGTTTGGACCATACCCGAGGTAATCCTGCTTGGATATCGATTTGGAAAATTCCTTTTCAATCCTTCAGATTCTTATAGTAATCTGATTGGAAGTCGATTTGGATAAACGTTTTACTGCCACCATGGCGCCGAAGCGCAAAAGAAAGGGGCAATCTCTTGATCCCGCTTCTGGTGAAATTAATTTGAGCAATCAATTTGATTTGCTCACGGATGATGAGAATGATCCATCAACCAGGCAAAAGTCCACTAATGGTTTAATTCCAAGAAGAAAAAGGCCCCCCCAATTGTGATAACCACTTCCGATTTCCATGCTCTTCGGACGGAACTTTTTAACCTCGTGAAATTCAAGTTTTCACTTCAAATTGGCCGTCTGGGTGAATGCCGTGTATTGGCTCAAAACCTTGGACGGATTCAAACGTCTTCTCAAGTATCTTACTGACTTACATGTCCGAGTGCAGTGGGAACAGGGATGGGGTCACGGAACAAAAAGTTGCTACATGCCAGCTAAATGCATGAATTGTGGTGAGCCAAGTAACCATACTCACGTTATTTCGCCTTTTAGGCTATATACGGGCCTCATCAGAATTTGCAAACACTGGTCTAACCGTTGTTCAGCTGTATATAGCCAAAAAAAAAGTGAAATGACGTGTCTATGGTTACTTGGGGCGAGACTTGGGGATTCCTCGCATACAAAGGACGACTGTCCTGTGAAGGAAGATCCTAATAAATTTAAAAGTTCAAATTGTAGTGAAAACCACATATCCAATTTTTGGGAATGAAAGACTCGCAAAGCGATCTTACAATCTCGTTCTAAGCGACAGGTAGGAAACGCTCCACGTTCCCGACCAGGTACAAATTCCTCTGCTGTTAACAACGGTCAGCGAGGAACAAATTCTACACTCGTATCCGTAGAAGGGCTGGTAACTCTACGCACTTATTTTGCGCAAACTTTTTAACGTAGGACTACGTCTGTGATTTCTATATGGGGGTACACTTTGTGAAAACCAAAACTGGAACATGTAACAAAGTTATGAAAATTTTTGAACGTTAATTAATCGGCTGCCCCTGGACCAATTTCTATAATTATATCACCAATCGATCAGAAATATGCCTGCGCATCTGTTAAGAATTTATGATTTTTCAAAATGTCACTATTGAAAATTGCACGAATGTACAACTGTTGTCATGATAATTAAAATTATAACCGATTGCCTGCGAAAAGCGATTTCCCTAGCACAGATTTCAAAGTAGAATTCCTTTCAGTCTCACCAAACGGTGTTTAATCAATCACCGCGTGGTGAGTGGTTATGTTCTCCAGTTCACAACGAAAGGCTTCCTGCATACAGCGAGCTGCAGCCCTCATGGCCATCCATAGAAGGAGGAAGAAGCCGCACAGCTATTGATAGGAATTAGTAGCTCTTCGTGAGTCGCTGTGGGCCATATATGTCAAGCGCGTCATACTAAAGGGTATAAACAGAGAGAACTCCGCTTAAATTTCTATTCCTACATAAAACACAAGCTCCTGCTGCAGTTAACAAATAAGATTTATTCCATTGCGTACAACCCCAGGGTTGTCACTTGTAGTTTTTTCTCAGTCTGCCGCAACTGTGCCGGCAGTGCCGAGAAGTAATTGAACTGACTTTTGTTTACTTGTGAATTATTGCCCTCCTCTTTGCTTGCCCGTGTGTGCTAGTAAACAAAGCTCAATTTCAATGACCATGGCGTTTAACGGAAACAGTGGCGGCGCTGGCCAGGACGGGCCGCACAACAAGCGCCTCTGTTCGAGACGGTTCCGCTCAATAGCCGGAACAACAACAACAACATCAACGTAACAGATGAGCCTCGGCGAAAGCCATATCCTGCTGTTCACCATCATTAATCCAGTCTATCATATTACAGTGGACGTTCTACACACCATCTGCTCACCCAACGGACAAGTGCAACGTATCAAGATATTCAAGAAGAATGGAGTCCAAGCTATGGTTGAGTTTGACAGCATGGAATCCGCCACTAGATCCTTTGAACGGCTGTGACATCTACTCCGTTTGATGCACACAGAAGATCGACTATGCCAAGCCAGAAAAACTCAATGTTTACAAAAACGATACGGACTCCAGTTGGGACTACACATTGGAAGCAGCCAACGATTCTACCATCTTCGGCAGGAGACCCAACCCATACAACGACCGTCAATCATAAGTCAACCATGGTTCAAAACTAGCTCTTCTGGGAGCCGGTGGAGGAAACGGATTTGCACCGAATTTTTCACACCCCCCCCCCCCCCCAGTTTCATCCGTCGGAAAAATGGAGACCAACACCAGCCGGAACACACGTCGGATTGATGACCGAAACGGACCAGCCAACTTCATTCAACCGGTTCAGCAATAGGGCGCAATGGTGATGGTCTACGGAATCGACAACACAGCCATTACCGAAAAGCTGTTCAATTTGTTCTGCCTGTACGGAAATGTTGTCAGGATAAAGTTTGCTGAAGACCAAAGAGCATCCAGCACTTGATCAACATTCCAATCGGAAATAATGGTAGCAAAATTCAGAACTACTTGTCAGAGTCCACCAGCCCCTACACCCTGCCGGACAATTCTATCAGCTTCAAGAACTACAGTGCCTCCAAGAACAATCACTTCCTTTCCCGAGCAAGATTCCCCACTTCTCCAATACCCCACCCGGTATGTCCGAGGATCTGCTGCTGACTGCATTCATCACCACGCAAGTGCGAATGTTGCCGCTGAAATCGGAACGTCCCTCCTCCGGATTGGTTGAGTTCCCGAGCGTAGCCCTGGCGGTGAACGCCATCATGAAGTGCAACCACAGCGCGATCGATCACAAAGGCACAACATTCCCGTTCATTGTGAAGCTGTGCTTCTCCTCGTCCAAGACGATGAACGGTACGTGGAGCAACGAGAACATCGAAAACATGGGCATGGACATGGCACCGGCACCTGGTTACCCAATGTTGGCAGCGGGCGCGACAGCCTCCACATTGGCTGCAGCGTCCGGTGGTGTGACGCCCATTTCGGTGACGGGCGACTGTCTCAAATCCGAACACGATGAACCAAAGTAAGATGGATTCCGTTTCCTTTGAAGGAATGCAAAAGCAACGACGAGACTCGTGTTTTGAAAAAAAAAATTGATTATATTGTGGCAGCATCAATAACAAATTTTGACACTTGCACACTGCGCAGGCACAGAAAAAGTTCAGTGGTGCGAGTAACTTTAAAGATCAGAAAATTGTATCCATGGATGCCAAACAGTGCCAATGACTGTGCCCAGGTGTGCGTAAGCTTATTTTTGGCACACTGCGAAGTGACCAACCCCTTGTACCCGTAGGTAAAATCACCCCTGTTTGAAATTCTTCTTTAAAATTAATGACTTTAAAATTCAGCAATGGATTTTAAATCATTAATTATTTTAAATTGGAATGCTCGATCTCTTAAAGATAATGAAGACGAGCTATTTAACTTTTTGAGAGTTCATAACGTGCATATTGCCGTTATAACTGAAACGTTCCTTAAACCTGACAATAAGACAGCAAAAAAGGGTTATCTTCCATTTAATTCCACTTAATTTTGGTATCCATGACAGATACGTATTTCGACTACAATGTGCAGTCTTCATCAGTGTCATTCCCACTAAAGAACTTATCAAAATCTAACCCCCTTAAGTACTCATCCCCTAGGTAAAAAAAAGTCAAGATCATAGGTATAAAAATGAAACTACAATGTGTTGAATCGGAACCTTAGTGGGAATGACACTGATGAAGACTGCACATTGTAGTCGAAATACGTATCTGTCATGGATACCAAAATTAAGTGGAATTAAATGGAAGATAACCCTTTTTTGCTTTTTTATTTAGCATTCCGCTAACAACCCAATTTCATTACTTCACACTGACAATAAGGTTAAAAGGGACGCAAATTATTTCATTTATAGAAATGATCGTCTTGATGGAGCCTGTGGTGGCGTTGCCTTCATTGTTCATAGCAAGGGGGGCGACTCTATCTACGATATAGGAAAAATTGTATTTTGCTGTGGTTAGCAGCGTGCGTGAGTAGATAGAAAAAGATTGATGACGATTCTGAGGATTTCTTGCAAAAAGATGATGAAAGAAATTTTTCAAAGATTGATTCGTTAGTGTGAGATACGTTGAGCATCTAGAATTGAGATTTAGATGTGTCGCCCCCCTCGGTTCATAGATGAATCAACCATAAAATAATATTTTCATTTGAAACCAAAATTTCGAAACTTTGAGAGTTTCTGATGGAACAAAATTTGGGCAACTTACGTTTATAGCTGCCTATTTGCCATTCCAATGCGTAGGCCAGCAAAAGAATTTTCTCTAGGATGACCTTCAGAAACTTACCCGTCATAGGTCTAAATTCTTCATTATTGGTAATTTTAATGCTCCACTCATAGAATAATGCTCAAAGCAATTCCAATGGTAATATTCTGTTTGATGATTGGTCTATTCAATATCCAAACAGCCCAACATGCTTTTCTTCAGCAAGAAATCCCTCAACTATTTATTTGGTCTTAACTGATTCATGACAAATTTGTAGCTGACTTCGGTTCTGATCACCTTCCAGTAACTTTTGAAATATCCCAAGAAATAATTTCGAATCCCAACAGCTCTACTTTCAATTACCATAGAACTGATTGCGAGCAATATCGAACATTTATGGAATATAACTTCGATTTAAAAATTCCTTTGCAAACCAAAGATGAAATTAATTATGCTCTTGAATCTCTGACTACTTCTATAGTTGAAGCAAGAGCTGCCTCAGTACCAAAATGCGAGATTAAATTCAATTCAATTATAATAGACGACGATCTTCAGCTCTTGATCCGTCTTAAAAATGTCCGTAGGAGACAATATCAAAGAACACGCGATCCTGCCATGAAAGTTATCTGGCGGGATTTGCAAAAACAAATTAAAAGGCGATTCTCTGCTCTGGGGAACAAAACTTTTGAAAATAATGTTTCTAAATTAGACCCGAGTTCTGAGCCCTTTTGGAAACACACAAAGATTTTGAAAAAAAAAACATCAAAAACCTATTTCAGCGCTTAAAGAAGGTGGTAAAATTTTGATCACAAATTTGGAAAAAGCTCAGAAACTTGCTAAGCAATTCGAGAGTTCCCATAATTTCAGTTTGGGTCTTACTAGTCCTATTGAGAATCAGGTTGCTCGGGATTATCTGAATATTTTCTCTCGGGAAAATATTTTTGATGATTCCTGGGGGACTGATTTGGACGAAGTAAGATCTATAACTAAAACAGTTTCATAATATGAAAGCTCCAGGTGATGATGGAATTTTCTATATCCTCATCAAAAAACTCCCAGAGAGTACCTTGTATTTCTTGGCAAAATTATTTAACAGACTTGGCATACTTTCCTGATAAATGGAAAAATGCAAAAGTTGTTCCTTTTTTGAAGCTCGATAAAAATCCTGCTAGCTACCGTCCAATAAGTTTGCTTTCTTCAATAAGTAAACTTTTTGAAAAGATAATTTTAAATATAATGATGGGACCTGGTAGGGGCATCAAATTGTATACCTCATGAATGAATTTTGCATCGCACATCTGACGGCGGAATATTTTGAAAGAAATTAATTCAACTATCCTCAGAAGACTTCCCTTCCAGCTCAGAAGAAAACCACTTCCTAGTGAAACAAAAGATAAACACTTCCGTGCGACATACACCTATAACCATCAAAGTGAGCATCTTCCCATCTCATCCTCAAAACAAAAGATCATCCCAATCAAGAACCTCTGTGAAGCCACCACCGATTCCGGTCCGGCCAGAGAAGTGCACAGCAAGACGAAAACCAAGCTAAGCTGGTAAACCACTTGGACAACACAATCGTCCTTTTCACAAATTCGGATTGCTTTGAAGTTTGTTCCCCCGGTCCCGGAGCCCTTTCTTAGCAGCACAATAAAAGACGATAAAATATGAACAGGTATCAGTCAGCCGGTCAGCACCCGCACTCGAATCGCTTGCTACACACTTTCCATTCACTGCCAGGCCGCATCGGCTTCCAGCTCCAATCTCCATTGAGCAACTTCGGTCAAAAGGATAACACAAATTTTTACGACTTGAGAATCCTTTTTTGTTGTTTTCTTCCCCGTTCGGTAGCGCGCAGTACATTATGGATTAATCGTTTCGTGTTTTCTTTGTTGGAACCATTTTTCACCTCTCGGTCTGACCCACTTAGCAGATCAATCAGCCACCCGGACGGTCCTCCGAGGTACGTGTGTGCTAAATATGGTATTTTTATTACGAGTGCTTTCGGAGTTCCTCATCGTCGTCGTCGTTGTCGTCGTCGCCGTCGGTTGTCGGGTTTATCAAACCTAATTAACATGTGATTGTTAAACACGGAACATTTTCACTTATTCAGGCCAGCTCCTTTGGCTTTCAGATTCCAGCGTTCGGATCGATGACGATGTGAATTGTATCGAAGTGTTTCGTCTAAAAATTTTGTTTTGAAAATTCTGTTCAAGGACCTCCCACAACGTTTACAAGAAATCGAGGATTGAAACTCTTCCGGACCAACACTCGAAGGGGTCGGGGGAAGGCAATCAAATTCAGATTTTCCCCCACTGAGACAAAAGCCTGACGGCGACGACAGTGTGCCAAATCCGTTCCTAATTTGACCCCTCTCGACAATAATCCATCTTATTGTGTTCTTGTAGGTTGCTTTCCACCCTCCGATTTTTTGCGATTCAATCCCTCCTACAACTTTGCATCCTTTTGTTAGCGAGGGCAGACGATAATCTTTTCATTTCAACAAATCACGACCCGATGTGTCGGGCTGGTGGGGTGTATCAGCGAGATTGTGAAATTGGTTCCGCTGGGAATTATTGCGGCCCCGGGCAACACGGGTGAGATGTGAGGGTACGATTCCAGACGAATAAGGCTGGAGATGTGAAGAGCTATGAACTTTTGGTAATTGCTATTCTTGATTTGCTGGTACTTTGCAGCAAAAACTTTTAAGGTCAGCATGAAACGTATCGGTGGATGTTTCATCATAAGTTTCATCGAGATTTGATCATGAGACTAGTTAAATAACCCCTATGTAGGTCGAGGTGGTGATCTTTCATGATGACCTTCTTGCACAAATTTCACATAAATAAAAACCCCTCCAAACACCAGGATTGTCTTGGCCTTCTGTAAGTCAATTTGCGAACAACAATTTCTATTTTTGGATGCAATTTCAATGATATTGTTTTAGCTCCCCATACGACAGAATTTCCGTCAGTATTTCCATCAATATGTTCATGTCAATATTTTTAACAATATTTATGGTGGGTAATCAGTGGACCCAACACGATTGATTTGATTGACAATAATCGTATTGTCAATACATTCAATATTGACGTCAATACATCGGTATTGACAATATTTCTGTATTCACCCCAACAAACAATTTTAGCTGCAGCTTAGCTTATACAGGCAAAAATTAGCTGCATAAGGCAAATTTTGGCTGTATTAGCTAATCTGCAGCTAAACTTGTTTGTTGGGACATCATCAATATTATTGTCAATAATTCCCCTTCGCGTCAATATATTGATACGTGTGGGGTTCAACAAAGGGTCGCTCCTCATCAATATTTGCATCAATGTGATTGTCAATACTTTTGAGTATTGACAAGATTTTTGCCCGTGTGGTGCTTGCTAATAATTCAAGCTGAACATTGCATTAGGTCCCAAGTAGAATTGACAGATTCTCTTCTTGGACTTTCTCTTTGCATCCCCACAGCCATGTAAAGACATTTCCAGGTATTTTCAGCACACAGATCGATAAAAGAAGATTTTATCTAGTATCTAATACGACAAACACAACAAGAAACGGTTAGGTGGTCAAGTTATTAACGAAAGAGAAAGTCAATGAAGAGAATCGATCAATGTTACTTAGAACCGAATGCAATGTTCAGCTTATTGAATATCAGCAAATGTTCTGGCATTCGTCTTATTTACTGGAGGCCCAATTCAGCAAATTGTTTTACTGAATCACAAATTCCAAATTTTGTACGTAGAAGGTACAAGCCACCAACGCAATCAGTACGTCACACTGAGTCCATACACGTCACCAACGTCGCAACCGAAATCAAATTCCTTCCAATTAGACATTTTGATTTGTGCTCCTTCAGAGCAGTCCAGGTAGCTTTCGACGATGTTTTCGCTCGAATCAGGCCGTATACTGGCTCTCATCTACTGTCAATTTGGTCGTGGCCAACGTTTTGTTTTGTGTTGGGCTATAAAATGTTGAGTTGACAACCTGGAAGGAGCGGAATACCTAGCCCTGGTCCTCACAAGTTCCTACTTCACGCCTCCCCGAGTCATATGATAACAAAAGACTACCAGCTGAAACATGGACACAGCTGGGTGGCGTAGCCTGGGCAATGTTGCCAGTCCGGCAATAGCAAAGTGAAGAGGTGCGACGCGAACACTGGCGTGGTAACCATAGTACGGTGATAGAAGAAATGCTTCACCAAACCCGAGCGTCTGTTCACCATGGAGGTGCGGCTAATCTCCGTCCTAGTGCCAGCGTGGGACTCTAAACAGAGCTGTGCACGATGGTCCCCCAGCGATACAGGGGGGTTGGGGCAGGCCCAACAAGCCGCCCTGGACCAAAACAAAGTTGCAAATACTCAAGAAAGAAATACCTACGTGACGAAATAAGGACTACGATTGGAAACTCGGAGCATGGAACTGCAAATCGCTTGGCTTTCCGGGCTGCGATAGGTTAATCTATGACGAACTTCAAACACGCAACTTCGAAATCGTAGCACTGCAGGAACCTTGCTGGACGGGACAAAAGGTATGGAAAAGCGGGCATCGAGCGGCTACTTTCTACCAGAGCTGTGGCATCACCAACAAGCTGGGAACCGGCTTTGTAGTGCTGGGTAAGATGCGCCAACGCGTGATTGGTTGGCAGCCGATCAACGCGAGGATGTGCAAGTTGAGGATTAAGGGCCGTTTCTTCAACTACAGCATCATCAACGTGCACTGCCGACACGAAGGGAGACTCGACGACGAGAAAGAAGCGTTCTATACGCAGCTGGAACAGGTGTACGACGGCTGTTCGCAACGGGACGTCAAAATCGTCATCGGCGACATGAACGCTCAGGTAGGACGGGAGACAATGTATAGACCGGCAGCCTGCATGCCGTATCGAACGACAACGGCCAGCGATGCGTGAACTTTGCAGCCTCTCGGGGTATGGTTGTTCGAAGTACCTTTTTCCCCCGCAAGGATATCCACAAAACCACCTGGAGATCACCTGACCAACACACAGAAAACCAAATCGATCACGTTCTAATCGACGGGAAATTCTTCTCCGACATTATCAACGCCCGCACGTACCGCAGTGCGAACATAGATTCGGACCACTACCTAGTTGCAGTATACATGCGCTCAAAACTCTCAACGGTGCATAACATCCGTCGAAGTCCAACGTCGCGACCCAACATCGGTGTGGAAGTTTCCACTTGTGTTGGCTCTATCACCACCATCGCGGCATATTGCCCCAAGCAAGTCAACATAAACGACGGGTCGGCATCAAAACTGCGACAGGACATCATGAAGTTAACTCGGCGGCAGAGCAAGTACATTATCATACATCGTACATCGGGGACCTCAACGCGAAACACCAAGCCTGGGGAAACAGCAGAAACAACAGGAACGGCATTATCTTAACCGACGACGTTGAAGAAGGTCACTACAACATCTTGAGCCCGGATTCTCCCACCCGGTTGAGTCGATCCGGAGCTCATTCAACCATCGATTTCTACATCTCCAATTTGACCAACATCTCTAAACCAGTCGTCACTCAAGAACTCAGCTCCGACCACTATCCGGTGGTGGCTGTGGTAGGATCCACCGTTAACCGATTTCAAGCTTTCCGGCGCAACTATCATCGTGCCGACTGGGGTCAGTTCCAACACTGCGTCGACACCGCTGTAGACTACGATGTCCAACCGGAATCGTTCGAAGACGTTGACTGGTGTCTGCGCTCCATCGATGAAGCAATTTCCCGGGCCAGGGAGCTACATGTGCCAGTATCCAGACAGGTGATTAATACTTTGAACCTTGACAGGCACACTAAAGACCTCATTAGATTCCGCCATACGATTCGCAGGCAGTACCAGCGTACTGATCTGCCTATCCTGAAGACCAATTGCAACCGTTTGAACAAAATCATCCAAGCCAGGATGGTGGATCTCAGAAATGCAAACAAAATTCACTCTCTCCCAGATGGTGCTAAGCCATTCTGGAAAATGGCAAAGATTTTGAAAAATAAGCCGAGACTCATTCCTCCCCTTTGGTCTCCTAACCAAAATTCGGATCCATCTTTGCTAATAACCCAAGTTGAAAAGGCCAATGCAGTGATTAAATCAACCAAGAACATGAAGGTCGCTGGTGTCGATGGAGTGGTGAACCGCAACCTCGAGTTGAAAAACTTTAGTGTTGACTTCTTCGAGCACCTTGCAGTGGTCTTCAATAAGTGTTTGATGCTTGGCTACTTCCCTGCATGCTGTCATTCCAATTCACAAGCCTGGCAAAGACCATACCAGTGCCAAAAGCTATCGCCGCATCAGCCTCTTGTCCTCCATCTCGAAGCTATTCGAAAAACTGATACTCAGCCGTCTGCTGGTGTTTTCAAATGATAATAACAAGAGCAATTCGGGTTTAGAAAAGGCCACTCTACCATCCACCAACTCACACGGGTTAGTAACATCATCAAGCGGAACAAGTCCGTTTCCAATACATCTGCCATGGATACAAGCTGCATCGATACAACTTTCCGATCTACCTCGTGAAGATCATCAAAAACTACTTGCCGGGCAGATCATTCCAGGTCTACTTGAACAATTTCCCCTCTGATACGTTCAACGCTGATGTTGGGGTTCCCCATGGTAGCCTCCTTGGCCCTATCCTCTTCAACATCTTCACGTCAGATGTTTCTCCCCTATTTTGTCAATGTTTGCGGATGACACTGCCATCATCTTTAAGGGTCGACTGATCCGTGCTCGGACGAGAAAACTCCAATCAGGCCTGGATGTTCTGTCCCACTATTTCAAAAGCTGGAAGATTTGTATCAATGCAGCTAAAACACAGACCATACTATTTCCATACTCGAACTAACCTCGGCTTGTTCCGCCTGGTAACTCAAAAGTCCACCTTGATAACACTCCCATTAAATGGTCGAGTGAAGTCGTCTACCTTGGTCTCACTCTTGACAGCAAGTTGCTATTCCGGTCCCATGTGGACAAAACATCCACCAAGTGCAACATCTTGATTAGGTCGCTCTACAAACTTATCAACAGAAAATAAGCTTGACGTCCACAAGCAAATCATCCTCCCCACGATTGAGTACGGAACGCCAATCTGGGAGAGTTGTGCTATGTGCCATAACCTCAAACTCCAAAGGATCCAGAACAAGATCCTTAGGATGATCCTAAACAGTCCTCCACGGACCCGAAATTCTTGAGGTCCACCGCCTGGCTGGCCTTCAGCCTCTCAAAGAGCGACGAACGGTCCCCTTGGAAAGGTTCAGAGACACCTGCCTTAGATTAGATCTTCAGATCATACGTGATCTGGCACGTTAGTTAAGTTAGACTCGTAGTTTGGTAGGTACTCCAAAGGGTATTCTGTTAACTAGATGAAATACGCAAATACTAAATTAGAATACCCAATGAACAAAGATGAACAGCCAGATAGGCTAATCAATTGAAATGTAAAATCAATGTCTACATCATAATCAACAGAAATAGACGAAATTTTACTACTACTACTTGGCTTAGTTTCGATTCACCTGTTCAACGACAAACAACAAGCATCAATGACTGGTCGTGGCAAGGGAGGCAAAGGTCTTAGAAAAGGAGGCGCCAAGCGTCATCGGAAGGTTCAGCGTGATAACATCCAGGGTATTACCAAGCCTGACATCCGTCGTCTGGCTCGACGTGGTGGTGTCAAGCGTATTTCCGGTCTGATCTACGAGAAAATCCGAGATGTGTCACCTACACTGAACACGCCAAGCGCAAAACCGTCACGGCCATGGATGTCGTCTACGCTCTGAAGCGACAGGGACGCACTCTGTACGTTTTCGGAGGTTAAAAGTTAATGATACAAAAATCAAATAATTTGTTAGGGAAATAAAATATGTTCTATTTGTAGCCTTATCGGTGCGTTAAATTTATTCCGCTTCAATTTTATAAACTGAGAAACCATGATAGGAGTATGCATTCTCCTGCTGCGCGACATCTTCGAAAACGTCCGAACCGTTAAATCACTAGGTTCATACAAAGAGAGTACAGCGAGTACGTAGTCCTACGTAAACAATGCGGTCGTATCTTGTACACCACCCTCCAACCTTTTTTTTTAATCTAGTTCGTTTATTTGTAAGGCTCAATCGCGTTAGCTTTACGGAGCCGATAATCCATTGTTCTTTGTTTGTAACAAAATTCACTTAATTCTATGTCTAGTAGGAGTTGGGCCGAATACTCGCGGCTTACCCGAGGTTAGAGGGGTACATTGTCGAAGAAAAGGAAAAGAGGAGGAACTTGGGGGCAGAGTTTCGTTGTCTCATCAGAGCGATGTCGCCCGTATGAACGGTAGTGTGATTCTAGATTCGTCTGGAGCTCGACCGGCTATGGTGACCAGTAGACGACGATCAGACTCATCGAGACGGGGGACAAGACAAACAAAAACTAATAAAGAGATACAAAAGACAAACGAATTAAATTGGGATACTAGACATTTACAGAAACACATAAATCGACTGCATATAGCAGAGATCACGGGTACCCAAGTCACTGAAACTTGCGCGTATAGAGAAAACTATTTCGCGTGATTTAATACCCCGTACATCATGTAATATAGGCTGTCTTGCAATGAGCACTCATACATAGGATTGCCAATGAAAACTAGATGTATGAGTGCTCGTTGCAAGACAGCCTATATTACATGATATAAGCCATAGCCTGTACGGGGTATAACCATAGAGGTAACTCTAATACCCTGGACAGACTATGGCTCATATCATGTAATATAGGCTGTCTTGCAATGAGCATTCATACATAGGATTTCCAGTGAAAACTAGATGTATAAGTGCTCATTGCGAGACAGCCTATATTACATGATATAAGCCATAGTCTGTCCAGGGTATAAGACTAGTAGGTCCCGAAGAAACATGCTCAACTTTTTGGCTCAGCTGTGGTACTATCTTCGGTCCCAAGCTAATCGATTCACCCCTCGAAACATAGGAAAATCCACTAACACTTCTTTTTATCTGTCAAACTTTCATAGTGAATCAAAACAAGCATCGTGTAGCACTAGAATTTCGACTAGAATGGGGTACGTTAATCGATTTGCTAGTCAAATAGTGAGCCAATTTAAAATCGATAGTTTCGTTTAACGGATGATTCTAAATTCGATTAGTTAATCAAAGTACAGTCGAATTACGCTCGTTGGGGTTGATGCATATATCATGTCACGCTCTAAGGGGGGAGGGGGGGGGGTCTAAGATTTTGTGACAAGCAATGCATTAGGTATAGGAAAAACGTCACGATAGGGGGGGAGGGAGTAGTTTTTTGCTCGATTTGGTGTGACATAATTAATGCATGGGCCCTTGGGCTATCTTTAAGTGGGCCACGTTTTAGTTGGGCTCCCATTAGTTGGGCTGTAGCCCACCCAAATCGAAGTCAAACGTTATTTCTGACAGTGCTGATTCCTTTTGAGGGGCCAATGGATGATCAATTTGGATAGTTGCTCAAGGATTGTGATGATAATAATCAACCGGTGTATCCCTCAACCAATTTGACAATTGAATCCAATTAACGAAAGCTTAAGTGGGCCATGGATTTAGCCCAACGAGCGAAAGTTGTCTGTTCTGGTATACCATCAAAACCAAGATATGTATACACCAAAGAGCAACAAACAAACATTGGACCACCCTCAGGATGACCCACGAAAGAAGGATAAAGGCATCGCACCTGCATTCAATCGCCTCTTAGTCTGGTTACTTTGAGTTGTGCCGCGCCACGTCCATCGTCCTTGCTTATTTTTTCTATCGAAAACTTTGAATATTTAAGGCAAAAACATTCAACACCGACCGCACTCGACAAAGGAGAATCACGGAAGTGGCACCTGACCAAACGATGGAAAACATGTAGAAATAAGAACCGTTGCCGTTGTCGTTTACGTTTTATTCTTTTTCAACCAGTCTTCGTGAAAGTAATGGAAAATAGCAAAACGAGAAATTCTTAAACAGGCGAGGAGTTCAATATAGGGGAAATGGCTCTAATGTTAGCCTATGGATCTAAGATTGGGCCCATCGCTAAAAATCTGCTATTTATCAATTTAATCTAGATGAACGCGTTATTAGGACGGTACTAATGGATATTTTTGGTAGCTATTGAAAATTTAGTCGATTGCTGAATTTATGTATGGGCCCAAATTAGGGACATTTAGGCCGACATTACATACATTTCCCCTATTTTATGGTATTTATAGAGTGAAAAAATAGCAAAACCGATTTTCTCTTTTGTTAATAATGTTTTGTAAATTGTAATTGCTGTTGCTTTTGATAGCCAATATAACCTGTTACAACTCTGCATTGGGCGGCGCCGGTGCTCTCACCCTTGCAGGCCTGGGTTCAATCCCAATCGGCGCCGCCGGGATGTTCTTAGGCATAACATTTGTCATTTATAGATGAAATTAAAATCCAAATACGCCAATCGATAGGATATTACATTACGAACCTGCTATTATAAATATATTATATTTTCCAATTTGTCTGTTATTAAACTGTTGAAAATGTACCAATGATAATTTTATCACTGTTTTCATGAAATAAGCCTTTTTCCCCAAACCCAGTCATCATAAACGAATACCACTTGGTTGCACATCATTCTGCTTGAACTTGAAAAGATATAATTCAGCGCTGCTCTCCTGCCTCTGCTCATTACCGCTTCAGACGGCGTGGCACTAGGTCCTGCAGCAAGAAGGACTAAATCAGCTGCCAAAGGTGGATCAAGACGTGTCCACCAAAATGAGAAATGAGACTTGAAAAAACGTGCATGTAAAACCCCCTCCCCCTTAACATAACCCGAAAAAGATATGGACTTTGACGATCATTTTTTTTTCCGGGAAATAAATTTTAAGCAAACTACAATTATGTATAAACAATTAATTTTTTACATGCAGAGCCAACATTTTCAAAAAAAAATGCTTAAGAGGAGACATACACTCGATGAATTACCAACAACTGACTGTAAAACATATCTGGTACCTCTATATATGCAATTGTATTAACATCCAAAGTCCATCCTTTTTTACATATTCTGCGCAAAAGAAACTTTTTGGTCCGCCCCATTCGTAAAAAAAAACTGCGGGAAATCTTGTCAGGTGCGGTTGCACATCGTTCTGCTTGAACCTGAAAAGATATAAAAGAGCGCTGCTGTCGTGCCTTTGCTCATTGTCGCCTCGGACGGCGTGGCACTTGGTCCTGCAGCAAACAGGACCAAGTCAGTGGCTAAAGGTGGATCACGGCGTGACCACAATGAGGAATGAGGAAAAGCAATGTATGTAAACCCCCTCCTCCCTTCATAACAACCTCTCCCCCGCCCCCTCAACAATAACCCGAAAAGGGCATGGACTTTGACGATCACTTTTTTCCGGGAGAAAAAGCAAACCACAATTATTAGTAAAAACAGTAGTTTTTCCCTTAATTTCTTCCCGCACCAAAACTTTCTAATTTGAGAAAAAAAAATTGCTTGAAGACATATTCGATGATATTATGCTGGTGAATTACACACAACTGACTGTAAATCATATCTGGTACCTCTATATATGACATTATGTTAACATCCAAAGTCCATCCTTTTTTCCATATTCTGTACAAAAGAAACGTTCTACCCAGCCCCCATTAATAATAAAATTGCGGGAAATCCTGTCAGTTGCGGGGCTTAGAAAGTATGTTTTGTGCAGAATATGTAAAAAAAAAGAAGGAACTTCGGATGCATTTTTTCTGCAAAATATGTAAAAAAGGAGGGGACGTCCGATGTTAACCATAATACATATATCATGCATCATAGATAGAGATAGATAGATATCATCCTCATTCTCTGCTTGAGTTCAGTTCGATGTTAGCTCTCTCTCTCTCGAGTTGTTTGAAAAGTTCATGGCGATAGTGTTCGTGCTCTCTCTTTCGCGGTTTGTCGTGCGTGTGTGTGTGCCCCGAAATGGGGAAGCATCGGTCGCGAAGCCCGGCGAAGGTCCAGAACCCCGGTGAAGGAAGCTCCGGCCTACCTCGAACAGGTTTGCTGTTCTCCCCATGGATGGGAATATCTAGCCAGCTGTGTTGGAAAAACGCAGCAAGAAGAGGAAGAAGAATCGAGGCCAGTCCGATGTCACTGCGACGAACGCCAGCGACATCGGTGATTTCGGCGACGCCATCGACAACGAAAATTCTGCCGGCCCGAGTGCGGCAAAAGCCCGAGAGCTCATCGCGGATCTAGTGACGCTGGGCGTTAAAGCCGAATACAAGTTGGGCAGAGTCGGCACCAAGGTGGTGCTCCGTACCAAAGCGGAGTATGACTTGGTCGTCGCTCACATGAGAACTTCCAAGGCGGAATTCTTCACCCACGACATTCCCGGTGAGAAGCCATTCAAGGTCGTCCCGAAGTTTATCGAAGCTGAAATCAGGGACCGGTACAAGCTGGCCCCAAGTGCCGTCTATCGGATGACAAGAAGAGACGAGAACGTGAAGGCGTATCCGGATTGCCTTTTCCTGGTACTCTTCCAGAAGGGAACGGTGACGCTCAACGCACTGAAAGCCATACGCATAGTGTGGAGGTGGAATCACGAACTGGAAACGTCCGGTTTATCGCTGTTTACTGCCCAGGCCCACCTGACCGCCATCACCCGTACTAGCTCCTGATTCATCGTTGGGGGCGACCACGCACAACATGGACTGCACACTGTGCAATTTCCGGACGAACCAACTGTCATCTCTCCGGCGGGAAATCCCTCCACCCTGGACTTTTTCCTGTCAAACATCGGACTATCCAAGCCGGAGGCGCACAACGATCTCAGCTCCGACCACCAACCGGTGGTGACTGAAGTCGGTGTCAACGTGGTTCCTGCTAGAAGCTGCCTGCGTAAAGACTACCACCATGTCAACTGGGTGCAGAACGGACGAAAGGTGGACAGCAACATCAATGAAAATCCACCGCTCAACACCGTAGATGACATCGACCGGACGTTGGAAGGACTCCAACAGGCCATATCCATGGCTGACGAGGCGTACGTTCAACAAGCTCCTGTGAGGGGTAAGTTTGTTTCTATTGATTCCCACACCCAATTACTGATTCGGTTGAGAAATGTTCGTAGACGCCAGTTTCAGAGGACTGGAGATCTGGGTAAAAAACGTGAAATGGCCGATCTGAATAGGCAGATTGCTTCCAGAATGGACTCACTCACTTGTGTTGTCCAGAATCTGGATGACCGCTCCAGACCATTCTGGAAGGTAGCCAAGGTCCTGAAAACTCATCCCAAACCCGTTCCACATCTCAGAGTCGAAAATGATGACGATCGGCTTCTAATCACCCCACAGGAGAAAGCAAATGCGATCGGTGAGCATGTCGCTTCATTGCATTTGCTTGGCTCGACTATCCAAAGTCCGCTCGATGATCAGGTTGCGCAATGCGTTCAAAACCTTGATGTCTCCCCTTGTGTCGTGCCTCCGGCGGATATGATTACAGTACAACAGATTTGCTCAGCGCTGAAATGTACCAAGAACATGAAGGCCCGGGTTTGGCGGTATATTCAACTTGATCTTGAAGAGACTCAGCATGCAGTCTCTTCTAACCGCTATCCTCAAAAGATGTTTGGAACTGCACTACTTTCCAGCGCTGAGCAAATTGTTCGAGAAACTCATTCTCAATCGTTTGCTCAAGTTTGTCGAGGAAAATAACAATCTCCTTCCGGAACAGTTTGGGTTCAGAAAGGGGCACTCCACCAATCATCAGCTAGTACGGGTGATAAATAACATCCAAAGTAACAAAGCTGTATCCAAGTCCACAGCCATGGCCTTGTTAGACGTTGAAAAGGCGTTTGACAATGTTTGGCATGATGGACTTGTGTACAAGCTTTGTGACTTCAACTTCCCATTACATCTGGTTAAAATCACCCGTAGCTACCTCCAGCAAAGGTCGTTTAAGGTATCGTTGAATGGTTGTTTTTCAGACACGTTTTTCATCCCAGCAGGAGTCCCGCAAGGCAGTCTGCTGGGCCCCTTGCTTTACAGCATTTACACTTCCGACATTCCTCCCCTTGGAGACGGTTGCGTGTTTTTCCTGTTCGCAGATGATACCGCAATAGCCGTCAAAGGAAGGATGCCTCGCGGAATAACGAACAAACTTCAACGATGCCTTAACGCCTTCGCTGATTATGCCATCACGTGGAAAATCAAAATCAATGCCTCCAAGACACAAGCGATCATGTTCCTCGATCGGCAATCGCCCAAACTGAAACCGGCTCCATCTTGTACTGTAATCATGGATGGCACAAGGGTTGAGTGGTCTGCCGAAGTAACCTATCTCGGGATGTTGTTTGATGAAAAGCTCCTCTTCCGTTCGCATGTAGAGAAAACAGTAGTCAAGTGTTCTGCCTTGGTTAGGTGTCTGCATCCGCTGATTTGCCGCAGATCCCGCCTCTCAAGGGTGAACAAACTGGTTGTCTACAAACAAATCATAGGACCTGCGATCCTCTGTGCACAGACTCACAGGAACAAAATGCAAGTCGCTCAGAATAGAGTACTGAGGATGGTTCTTGATCGTCTTTTCGACACTTGAATAACAAATTTACATGAAGAGGCAGGCATTGCCAAAATAGATTCCAGAATTAACGAAATTAAGAGCTTTGATAAGCAATTTGTATATAGTAGATTAGGTGTATATAGTAGTTGTAGGTTAGTTATAATTGTAAATAGTAGTTATAAGTAGTCTCCTTTTTCAAATTTAAAACAAATCAATCCCACCAAGGTGGTCATTCTTAAAACAGGCCTGATAGGACTAGGAACTGTTATTAATAATAATTGAAATTTCAAAGGAACTAAAGTTGAAAAGACGCATCTGTGTCACTTGATAAGTTATACATGAAAACCACACAAATTCAAGAAATATATATCATTTAAAGTCAAAAAAGATAGATCGATAGGATCTACGTCACACTGCGGTCGTGTCTAGGACACAACCCTTATTGAAAATGCAAAAAAAAACTAGGTTTTCCCATGCTAATTTCCATACAAATTTCAAACGCAATGCGGAAAGCCGGGCTGAAAGCAATCATTCCAAAATTTTGCACAGTTGTTTGGGACCCCAAATGGAACCAAAAAAACATTGTTCTGAAAAAATGATCATGATGACCCACGCTATTATACATGCTCACTAGACTGATGCAAAATTTGAAATTTTCACTCCGCAGTGCTCAAACGGTTCCAAATTGGGCCCTGATTAGCCTCCCAAAATTTGAACTCATTTAGTGTGTTAGTGTCGGTTCATATCTATCTCAAAATTCATCAGTTCACTCCACATTCGAAAATGATACCTGAGCTTGTTGAAAATTTTCACAGGTACAACTTTGTTCAAGACCACTTTTCGATCAAATGTAAGGAACAAAAATTATTCAAGTCACTGATGTCTTATGATTATGCTCAATCAACTGTTCAGTAGGTAACATTGGTGTTTATGGCGCGTATAATAGAGAACAAAAATCATGGCTACTATGTCACACTGCAGAATACAGTGTGGCCCACAATACAGTTGCTTGATCTTGCCATAAGATTATCAATCTCTCAAACAATTAATAACTATTTAATTTGCCGTTTGGCTGAAAAACAATTTTCTGCACAGTTGTAGCTGATAAAAAATCCCATAAGAATAGCCAAAGAATTTGTTAACAGTACAATATGTAAAAAGGCTAGAAGACAATGAACAAAAAGTTTTGTTTTCCCTTAGTAACTTCGAATGGTTTGTGCCAAGTCAGTTTCTTATCAAATGAGTTTGAACTTTTAGAGGCTAATCAGGACCCGATTTGAAACCGTTTGAACATGGTGGAGCGAAAATTTCAAATTTTGCATCAGTCTAATGCTCACTGTCGAAATGTCTGATGTTTACCGAACAATTAAACTGTTGAACGTTCGGTAAAAATTACCGAAAACGGAAATCATTTCTAAGTGTGGATCAAGGCCTGACTATAAAAAATAAACAAAGATTAAATCTAGCCCTTGATATTTTCTAGGTTATCTTGATCTTGGAAATTCACGAGAATGACCCCAGAGGAATTTGAAGTCTTATACCCCGTTCACATTACAGCCTATGTCACGTAATATAGGTTGTCTTGCAATGAGCACTCATGCATAGGATTTCCAGTGAAAACTAGATGTATGAGTGCTCATTGCAAGACAGCCTATATAACATGATATAAGCCATAGTCTGTACGGGGTATTACAGTAAAAATGCATAGGATTCGATCAAAGTTACCTGTGCCTTGAAATCTGACGAGTCATTCAAACACCCCGATTTAAATCGAATACTTTAGGCATATCTACAAGACCTTTTGATATCCAACGATTCTGGTTTGAAGTTGATAATTGAAACAGAGCTGGCACTCGTCTAAAACATAATACTTTAGTTTGGTAGTAGTTCCGATTCTCCAACCAATCCTGACCGCCTCATTGTCGCGTGTTGTTATCGCATTCCGGGGCGGCCGGCACACGTAGCAATCGTCGGCCTCCCATAATTACGCCGCGCAATAATGAATAATGTCACTCCACTTCAATTTCTCCTCTTTATAGTTCTGTCGACCGGCCGACAACAACAGCAGCAAGAACAACAACGATTCCCTTTGATAAGAAGCGCGTGTGGGAGCCAAATTAGCCTTCCTATACCTAACTGACAACGATGACGACGGTGGCGGCCACGAGGGTGACATCATTTAACAATTGATGTCATTCCGGAGCGCGGTTGCAGTTTTTTTTTTTTCGAATTCACAAGAACGAGCAAAGAAACCCTTCATTTATGACCATCGATGGAACCGGTCATATAAGTGGAATGCACGCGTCAGTCTCGGGAATGGGGTTAAACGAGGTGTACAAGCCGGAAGTCCGGCATGGGTGCGACACAACGCATCATCGGTAATATCTTCTGATGGTTCCTGAGTTATGAATAATTAATCACCTTCGCTGGTTGCTCGCCGTAGACGGTTAAATGCGAGGTCAAAATAATTGAACAATGATGGGCATTGTGGTCACGTGACTTTCGACCGAAATTATTCTGTCATATTAGATCACCGTTTTCCATTTCTATCATTGCTGGTTTGGAGTCGTAAAAAGAAAGGGTTGTTCGATAATGAACGTGTGAAATTGCGTTCCTGAAAGCGAACCCATCAGCTACTGGTCAAACCGACTGTCTTCCCATCGAATACGGCAATGGTGGGAAGAAGCATTCCTTAAAACTCAAAACGATTCACCTCCCGCACTCAACCACGAGAAGTGGGTCGCTCTGATCAAAGGACTCTGCAGCAACAGCAGCAGCAGGTTGATGATAATGCAAAATTCTTTCCTCAACCTAGAATCCACAATCAACCACCTTGGAGATGGGAAAAAGAGTACACCTCTTCAGTCCAGAAGGTCGGGCCGTGCAAGAAGATTCGGTTGAATTTCAAGTGCCATCGAGGCTGATGTCACCACTTGAAATTTTATACTTACATGAATCTCTCAAGGTCCGAAAAATCGTTCCGCCACTTGGGTGGTCCGAGAAATGTAGTTCTAATTTGATTGAAATCCATCACACACATGCCAGCATAAAGAGCACGATTCATGTGGCACGCGATTGGACATCCGCGATGCACAATCCGTGTCAAACAAAGGTGCATCCCAGCGAGAGCGCAGAAAGCATTATCACCTCGTGCGGTGGGTTCAATTAATTCGCGCGCATTTCACCGGTATGTGCGAATTTTGTCTCCCCCTCCACCCCCCGAGAAACCATCAAGAAAGCGAACCGAGCCGCGTGCGGGTGCAGCACAAGTCACGGAATCAATAGCTGCGATTGTTTGTTTGGCAAACAAAGAAAGTACTTCACCACACGGCTTGGCTTGAAGGTGATGTCCGCGTACATGATTGAACGCTACAAATGAAACGAAATGCATTAACGGTGCTGCACATTTACGACTTATGGTGGAGAAATCGCGTTTTTAGTAGCTGATGCAGTTGCATGCGTGCTAAAAGCTCACATCTCGTTTGTTTCAATTTGCAGGACCTACATTTTCGACGGGCATCGTGTGTGGTCTAGATTCGATGTGAAGCCTCGATCAGGTCTCCAAGATCAAAATCTAAGCCGCTTCCAAGTTGAAGTGGGCGATGCTTCTCCTCTCATCTCGTAGTCGTGTTTTCTCTGGATAGGTTTCCGAAGCGTCTCAAGCATATCAACCGGAGATCATGATGAGGCATAAGGAGCGGGAATGATTCAGCAGTTCGAGATGTTTGAAAACATTCGAAGAATGAGCGGTTTCAGCTTCCGAAATAATTCATTCTTCGGTAATGCTGGGGTTGCATGCATGATGGGAACAAATCGGAACGATTGTTTTCAAAACAAGCTTTCATACGAAAAACGGTTCGTTTCCCTATAGGGTTAGCTACCCCATTTCCGGCCTATTAAGCACAACCCGCACTTGTCTTTTATAATCTAGCGCAGTTTAGCACCAAATGGAATGTTATTATTACTGAAGGCTTCCAAAGCGTAAGATTTGATAAAGAGAAACCAATTGTTGAGATATTGTCAAAAGTCTAAACTGAGCCTAACGCATTGAAAGGCCAATGAATTCACTTCGGCCTATCGGATATTTTATAAATTGATTCGGTCGGAGCGCTTCTTTTGTTCTTGGGAATTATGGGTGCAAAATTTTATATCACGCGTTCTCATTGACTTTGTTCGGTAGCTTATTAACTTAAACTCAAATCATGGATTTATTTGAAGTTTTCTGCTCGATAGGCCCAAAATGGGCGATTAGGTCGAAGTAGTTCTCTACCCTATTGTTGGTAGTAACGGTGATGTGGCATAATACATCATGTCGAAGTCGTGTGGCGTGTGATGCATGTCGACATGATGTTTTGACATACTACCAGATGCCACACGAAACGAAAATTATTTTACATCAGCCTTATACTTTCCATAAGACAAACCACATAGGTTCTATAGGATTGCATAAAAGGTATGTGTGACCGCTTATACAGTTCATTTGACACATGATCTTCATTAACTTTTTGCAAGGCGTCTGCTTATTGTCGTGACCGGACCGAGGTTTCCAGCCTCGGTCACGGCTACATGAATCTCGGCTGATCTGCTTCCTTCCACTGCTGCTGGTATTTCTGCTGCTGCTGTTTCTGATGCTGCTGCTGTATATCCGTTGCTTTCAACAATCGTCACAAGAATGCTTCAACGAATAGTAGTAATTAGTAAAATTTACGTTTATTTTCTGGGTTTTTATGTTTCAACATTTGATTTAACATTTCAATTGGTTAGCCTTTGGCTCTTCATCTTTGTTCTAGTTAATTGGTTATTCTAATGTGATGATTGCGTTTAGCGCTAATTTACAGGATACCCTTTGTGGGATTGTTTTGGTTTGAATTTAAAAATTTGATAACCTACCTACTTGAGCACCTAACTACTTAAACTAGGTTGCCAAATCCCGAATGATCTGGTGGTTTGGTCGCAGACAGGCGACTCTGAACCTTTCCAGCGTGGAAGTCTTTCGCTCCTCGAGTGCTTGAAGACCGGCCAGGTGGTGAATCTAAGAATCACGAGTTCGCGGTGGACTGTTAAGGATCATTCTGAGCGACCTGATCAAGATGTTTCACTTGGTGGATGTCTTGTCCACATGGGATCGGAATAGCAATTTGCTATCGAGGGTGAGACCAAGGTAGACTACTTCACTCGACCATTCAATGGGAGTGCTATAAAGATGGATCTTGGGACAGGCGGAACAAGCCGAGGTGAATTCGAGTGTGGAAACAGAATGGTTTGTGTTTTAGCTGCTTTGATACAAATCTTCCAGCTCTTAAAATAGTCAGACAAAACATCCAGGCCTGATTGTAGTTTACTCGCCAGAGCACGGATCACTCGACCCTTATAGATGATGGAGGTGTCATCTGTCTGACGTGAAAATGTTGAATAGGATACGCCCAAGCAGGCTACCCTGAGGGACCCCTGCATCAACGTTGAACGTATCAGAGGGGACATTGTTCAAGTAGACCTGGAATGATCTGCCAGACAAGTAGTTTTTGATGATCTTCACGAGGAAGATCGGAAAGTTGTATCGATGCAGCTTGTACACTAGACCATCATGCCAGACATTGTCGAACACCTTTTCGACGTCCAACAATACCATGGCAGATGTTTTGGAAACGGACTTGTTCCGCTTGATAATGTTAGTAACCCGTGCGAGTTGGTGGATGGTAGAGTGGCCTTTCCTAAACCCGAATTGCTCTTTGAGAAAGATGTTATTATCACTTGAAAACACCAGCAGACGGCTGAGTATCAATTTTTCGAATAGCTTCGAGATGAAGGACAGGAGGCTGATGGGGCGATAGCTTTTGGCACTGGTAGGATCTTTGCCAGGCTTGTGTATTGGAATCACTTTGGCTAACTTCCAGCATGCAGGGAAGTAGCCAAGCTCCAAACATTTGTTGAAGATAACGGTAAGATGGTTGAAGAAGTCAATACTCAAGTTTTTCAACTCGAGGTTGACTACACCATCCATACCCGCAGTCTTCATGTTTTCAGTACTTCTAATAGCTGCTATCACCTCATCAGCCGATAATCTACTATGATCATGCATTACTACGGGGGTGTCAGCGACTCTAGTCATTGCCTCCAGTACGGCAGGCCCATGGGGACTCACCATGGTTTGACCAAGATTATGTGAAATCACAAAATGTTGGCCAAGAGCATTGGCCTTTTCAAGTGGGGTTATCAGTAGGGATTGGTCTATGTTCTGGTCAACAGAGGAAAGCGGAGGGATCGCCCTTGACTTATTTTTCAAAATTTTTGTCATCTTCCAAAATGGTTTTGCACAATCTGGGAGAGAGCGAACCTTTTTGGTAAAGTCGTTATTTCTGAGTTCCACCATCCTGGCCTGGATAATTTTGGTTAGCCTATTGACATTGGTCTTCAAGTGGGGCAGCCCAGAACGCTGGAACTGCCTACGAGTGGTGTTACGGAGCCTGATAAGATCTTTGGTTGGGCTGTCAAGGTTCAGAGTATGACTCACCTGTCTGGATGCTGGTACGTGTTGCTCCCTGGAACGGGATATCGCCTCTTCGATATTTTGCAGACACTGATCGACTTCTTCGAACGACTCCGGTAGGACGTCGTAATCGATTGCTGTGTCCACACAGCGCTGATACTGCTGCCAGTTGACACGATGGTAATTTCGCCGGGAAACTTGAAACCTATTGGCCGAGAAACCTACTTCGGCCACCACCGGATAGTGGTCTGAGCTCAGTTCCTGATAGGCGATAGGATGGAAGATGTTATCGCCAATGTTGCTGATGAAGATGTCGATGGTGGCATGAGCTCCGGATCGACTCAAACAGACTTGATGCTTGGCGTTCAGGTCGCCAGCGATGACGAAATTTTGCCGCCGTCGTGTTAGCTTGATGATGTCTCTTCGGAGGTCTGCGGCCGAGCCGTTTCTTATGTTGGTTTGCTTGGGGCAGTAGACCGCGATAATGGTGATTGGACGTGCTCACCTCAACTCCGATGGCTTCGATAATTTTCAGCTGGAAGCTTGGTAGTAGCCGGCAGCTGATGTTCTTCCTCGCAGCGATGGCCACTCCCCCTCCCCCAAGGCTGGTGCGGTTAAGCCTTACGAGCCGGAAGTCGGGAAGGAAGACGTTCAGCTCGGGCTTCAAGTGGGTTTCGGTGATGACGGCAATGTCGATGTGCCGTTCGTTGAGAAAGTCAACAAACTCGATTATTTTGCTCTTCAAGGAGCAAGCATTCCAATTTACGATCTTGATGGCTTCACGGTCCATACATAGTGACAAGGGACAGGGCAGCATGTAGCTGTTCAGATCGAGTCTTGCAGGTGCGCATGATGATGATGACCTCCGAGGTGAACGGAGAATCGTCGATAGGTTCACCTGAGACAGTAGCAGCGTATGATAAACCAGGGGCGGTGGGTGAACCTGGAATTGGCTGGGCCATAGCAGCAGCGAGACGATGCTGAACTGTCCGACTGTTGGGAACCATTTGGATACTCGCAGGGTTGGCTTGTTGGTTGTTGAGCGGAAGCGGGGCTAGGTTCGGAACATGTCGACGGGGCTGGAGAGCTGGGTACTGGACTTCCGTGAGTACAGGAGGCGAACGATGATTACGGAGGCGACCGACCTGGTTGTTGATTGTAGCCTTTCGACGGATATTAATGAACTCCACTCGCTTGGGACATCCGCGATTGGAGGCTTGATGGTTTCCACCGCAGTTGACACACGTTGGCTCTATGTCATCAATTTACTTACAGGACGCAGTTGAGTGAGTTCCAGCACACTTGCCGCAGTTTGTCTTCATATGGCAGTTTTTGGTGCCATGGCCATAGGAGAGGCAGTTCATACACTGCGTAACATCACGATATTGGGGTTTGTAATGCTCCCAACTGATGATGACCTGAAACAGGTCCCGGATTTTGGATCTCAGAGCCGCAAGACTGGTGGATCCCTTCGTGAAGTGCACCAGGAACAACTGGTCACGGAAGCTGGTATTGTTGATGGAACGGCGGTTCATCTGGAACACGGCCTTAGGTTGGAGCCCAAGCCGCACCAGCTCGGACTTCACGTCAGTGGTTTGCTCGATGGCAGATCATGCGTGAAGAAGTCCACGTTGTTTTCCTTCAGGAAACATCCTATTTGTGTGTACTCCTCCAGGCTGGAGCACATGATTTTGGTACCGATGCTGCAAAGCTTGAAGCGTGGCAGCAGCTTGTGTTTTGCTAGTTCGGCACCTAGCTTGGCAACATCCTTGACCGGCGTGAAAAGCGGTTGAATTCGTTCTTTTCTTGCAATGGAAGTGGCGTCACCATCGCCATTTTCTTCCGGGAGTACTGCATACTGGTTGGTTTGCAGTACTCGTTATCCGGCGTCATCCTGCGACGCGCTGGACTTGATTAGCACCTTCTTTGAAGGGTCCGCTGCTGGCTCATTGGCACGTTTACGCACCATTTGTTTCGTGTTTGCAAGTTCAAGTAAACTTGCCAGAACGCGAGAAGGTGGCGACACTTCCACGGCGCAATGCGACAGCACAAAACGAAACAAAATCTCGAAACGAGATCTCGAGCGAAAAATACGGACTGAACAGCTCAACAGTCGAGCAAAGAATGAATCCGTCCATGCTTCAACGAGCTCAGCTAGCCCGTATTTATACTCTACCTAATTTCCCCTTCTTTACCCAGTGCTACTAGCTGTGTCGGGATTTCCCCTCATGAAGTAATGGAATTTTGTTCTCATGCTCTCTTTTCTACTATCACCTCTGCCATGTTCCACGCTAACTAGATTCTGCTCATATTAAATGTTTAATTACTTGATTTAATTCTCAAATTGTTGTGCCTTCAAATAAAGCTATCATTTATCATTATTATTCCACATCAACTCTATCTACCGCACTTATTAGTTGAATTATACCTTTTATGAATAATCAGCAATAGAAATTTGCCAAACTTTAACTATCGCGTAAAATCTCCCTTCGTTTAATATTGAGCTATACTTGGCATAAACAGCGAAATCGTTTACAAGCTTGCATACAATATTGCTAATTTATTCGATATTGCGTTTAAATTTACACTAAATATCGCGTAAATGTATGCCAAATCTAGCGTTAATTTTATGTGCACTATATCTCGCATAAATTTACATGAATTTTTCGAACGGTGTAGTTCATCTCTAACCAATAATTTTTATAAAACCATACAAAAATTATTGTAATTTGCACGATGTACAAGTAGCAAGTTATTACAAGAAACCAACATTTTTCCTAAAATGATTAAATATTAATCCTCACATTAATCTTTAATTTTGGCTTTTGTTTTCCGTGCTTAGTTTACACGGCCAACTCCAACAACTCAGCGACTGAATTCAATGGACAATGGAGCACAGAGAACAGACGTTGAGGCTCGAACTAAATTTATGTAAAAACTTGTGTAAAGATTCCTATTTGACTTAAGCGCCACCAACGCTG
Organism: Ochlerotatus camptorhynchus; assembly: GCF_037179485.1. Lineage (NCBI taxonomy): Eukaryota > Metazoa > Arthropoda > Insecta > Diptera > Culicidae > Ochlerotatus > Ochlerotatus camptorhynchus. The sequence goes on along the minus strand of NW_027040587.1, from coordinate 467,841 downwards.
ACTTTCCCACTTGAAAATCCTCTTTGACAACATGATGGCGCTGGTGTTGCACAACTTACACTAGACACTAAGTGCCGGTAGTGCCGAGTGATAACTTTCAACCGAAAATGTATCAATACTACTGTGTTACCTGACTTATAACGAATATACGTTGTATACGAGAACCCCGAATACAACGTATGACTCGTCTAATGTTGCATAGCGTTTGCAATGTAAAATTAGACCAACTATACGTTGTATTCGGGGTACTCGTATACAACGTATATTCTAATGTCAAATAACAGACTGTAGTGGTAATTTTTATACGATAGATGGAGTAGATGAAAGCATAGAGTTGATAGTTCCGTTAGAGTATGGCAGTGTGAAGATTGTATATAGATATTAGACAAGCGAGCTAGGACAACTTTTAAGGAAGGCACACCCCTCACCATCCCTCTCCAAAGGGGGAGTTTGGTAAAGAGAGATGAAAAAACCGATTTGTGCCTTCCTTAAAAGTTGTCCTAGCTCGCTTGTCTAATATCTATATACAATCTTCACACTGCCGTACTCTAACGGAACTATCAACTCTATGCTTTCATCTACTCCATCTATCGTATAAAAATTACCACTACAGTCTGTTATTTGAAATTAGCATCTTCAACTATGTAAATCGTTGACTTCACGTAGAAGTAATACTAAAAACATATAGTCAACGTATATTCGTTTTAAGTCAGGTAACACTGTAGCGCCAAATTGGTCGAGAGTGAAAAAAATAAATAGAGGACAGGAGATGCTAACGCCACGTAACGGCGATGTTCCCACTTATCTTTACACAAGTTTCTGACCGAAGTTGGACCACCGACAAACCGACATGAATGACCATAGCAAAAACAAATAAAATTTCTGACCAAAGCACATTACTGACATCTGACTCCTTGTTCGCGGGAAATATTTAGCTAAGCCATGTTAAGCAAAAGTTATGAATTGGTTCGTGTCTCATCTATTCTGGACAAATTATTTTTATCTAGATCAAATTTTTTTATGGTTTTGACAGTTCGGATCACTGCACATTTAAATCGACCGTTTTCGATTTTCGGGCATAAGTCAGACTTAAGTGTCATGTCGGTTTGTCGGTGGTCCAACTTCCACCAGAAACTTGTGTAAAGATAAGTGGGAACAACGCCGTTACGTGGCGCCAGCATCTCCTGATTTCCTCTATAAATTTTCCACTTCCGACCAATTTGGCGCTAGTATCGATAAATTTACTGTTGAAAATTGCCACTTGGCGCTACCAGCACTTAGGGTCTAGTGTAAATTGTGCAACGTCAACGCCATTAGGTTGTCAAAGAGGGTTCTTAGGTGGGGAAGTCACCGTTAGTTGCGCTTAAGTCAAATAGGAATCTTTAGACTAGTTTTTAGAGAAATTTTGTTCGAGCCTCAACGTCTGTTCTCTGTGCTTACACTCAAAAAGTATAGACAAATCCAATAGAAACCAAGCGATCGTTTCAGCCTCTGGTGCTAAATAGGGGAACCATCAAAAGAGTGATGAGGGCTGACATTTTCGCCGTGAAGCATAGGAAGAGGAAAATGTTGTTACCTTTTCTGATTAATTTATCCATCGCAGGTGCTTGAAATCATCGTCCACAAGGAATATTTTGTTTTCTGTATCGATTTTGCAGAAAAGTGAAGTGGTCATGATCTTCCGGATTGTTAATGTGTTATTTGAGCTGTAAATCCGTTCAAATATGTGAAAAAATACTAAAATAAGAGCCCTCCCGATGGAAATATGCATGATACGCATAAAAATATGCGTAAATTTGAGATGTAAAAATTGTAATGTTAACGTAAACAAACAGTTTGGTCGACGTTTCCTCTCATAATCGCCTAGCGCACCCTACATTGTTGATGCATAGAAACAGCCTATTCAAACCTAAATAGTATGAAAGCTACGCTAAAATGCAACTCGGTATATAAAGAGAAAATACGAACATAGTATAAAATCACAGAGAACAGACGTCCAACTTCGGTCAGAAACTTAAAGATAAGTGGGAACATCGCCGTTACGTGGTGCTAGCATCTCCTGATTTCCTCTATAAATTTTTCACTTTCGACCAATTTTGCGCTAGTACCATTAATCCAGAATCCATACCCTGGAGAGTATCACGTCCGAGTTTCCTCAAAAGCTAGAACCGTACCATCTTTCTGATGATGACATCCTTGATGACTATTAAATCTAAACTGCTGTACATCCGATATATTGGAACATGCTTTGTGCTTCGGTTGATGAGGCTGAATAGTCGTTTCTACTTCTTTCTGATGCTGTATTGAAGCACGTCCTACGTCCTCCTTTTATACACCTTGATCAATTTTGGTTCAACAATGGAACTGGCTTAGGCAAAGTTGACCGTTCAGGTTGATCACCGTTACCGTTTTCAGCCGTTTAAGGTTCTCCCAAGTTCTAAAAAACATCCATGACACCATCGTATTTTCTGCTTCCTGGAATTGATAAGAACGCAATCAAATCATAAAACTGCCTCACATGTAAGCTTACAAAACATTACATGCTGTTCAACATACGAATGAAACCGACCATGATGACACGAGACTGATACCGCTGCCGGCCGGTTGAATTCAGGTTCATCAATGGCATAATGCACTGCGAGTACTGGTTCCAGGTTCCAGCGGGTAGGCGAAGATCTAAACTATTCCATCAATCACATCATCTTCAGCTCGAATGAATGTCGATATCAACCAGGGTATCAGGTGATCCAAGAGACGTTTCTCAGTGGAACTGACAGCTAGATATCTAGAGTGTGAGAGTGATCTGGTGTTAATGGTGCTGAATGTAAACATAAACAAAGCAGAAATTCATATGAGAATAAACTGCCAGTTCTACTGTGATCTGTCAAAAGTTCTTGATAAACAAAAAAGTCAGCTGATCGCAACTGTCTCGTGGAAAGCCTAATTTTTCCGTTGAAAATGAGTAATTGTTACCCATTAATGGGTAATCGTTACTCATTTAAATGGTTAACCTACCTTACTTCAAAATGGGTGAAATTTTACCTATTAATGGGAAGTTTCCAGTTACAGTGTAGTCATTATTGGAATTTTGCAGTAGCCGTGCATACTTCTGTGTAAGAGTGACTCATTCTTTGAGTTACTTTCGTTTTCAGTGTGTTAATCGGACGATATGAGTTTTTAGAATGTTTGTTTCATTTGAGTAAAAACTATTATCTCTGGAAGTCTCATCAGCCGTTTTCAGTGTGATTTATCGGACGATACACGTTTTTAGGAAATGTCTGTTTCATTTGAGTAAAAATTACCCTCTATGTTAAGTTTCATCAGCCGTGTTCTCAATCTAACGCGTGGTGTATGTCCTTGCTACAAGAAATATATTCACAGTCTATGAGAGTTCCACAACATTGAGTTGAATGGACAGAAAATCGCAAAAAGTACACGGATGATGAGAGCACTCCAAATTAAGATGAATTAATTTGAAAAAGCGGATTGCTAACGCACGGTAACCGCAAAATACCCAATAATGGCTACAAAGTAAGCATTTTCGAGGGAAACTGGGACTACCCATTAAATGAGTAAAATTTTACCCATTTATGAGTTATAACAACTACAAAAACAAGTAGCAAGTATTCATTTTTGAATAACAAATACTCATAAATGGGTAATATTTTTACTCATCTAATGGGTAGTCCCAGTCTCCTTCAAAAATGCTTACTTTGTAGTCATTATTGGGTATTTTGCGGTTACCGTGCAAAGCCTATTAGTACACTGAAATCAAAACTAACTCAGAGAGTGAGTAACTTTTACTCATTCGTATGGAAAAATTTCTAATAGCGTAAGTCACTTAGCGCTGTTGTTTTATCATTTTTGGTTGAAAATAATGCAAAAATGGGGAAAATTTATTCGATGCACAATATTCAATGTCAAGAGCAAATTTTCATTATGTCGTAAGTAACATTCGCACCAATCCAAGAAAAATAAAGTTTTGTTTTGATGACCGAAAAGTTATTCCTGTTTCCAATTAATCACATATAATCTCATAGTGATAGCAATGTTTAACATATTTAGCAGAGTTTTAATCATACAAATGCAAATCGCTAGCTTTCATGCTAAAAAATACTGGTTTTTGAGTCAAAAGTTATTATACGTCGTTTGGTGGCCCCTATTGTTACTTAAGTCAAAGTGTATTTACCAGGATATTCGGGAGAATTATCAATTACGTCTCCTTACGTGCAGCCCATTCATCATTTTAGGACCACCGAAATCATCTTAGCGAAAGCGAAACGACGAACGTACACTTTTCACGGGTTTCTCAGCGCTGTTACTTAAGGCAAACGGCATCTCCATAGAAATCGGGTGACTTAAGTAACATCGAAAACTATTTTGATCGTAAGGTGCAATTTGACTTGTAAATAAATTTAAAAATGGGATCTGATCCTATATTCGGACAGTATATAGTGTAATAGCAGGAGCATCGATTGACACTGATAGCTTGACTTTGTTTACCTTTGTTACTTTCAACGTAATGAAAATTTGCTCTTTATATAATGATTAAATGTTTACTCAAATATGAGTAAATGTCTCTTATATACAAGTAAATATTTACTCATCAATAAAGGAGCTACATGGAGATGAAAAACTACCCAAAATTAAGTCCTCTTCCCTCAGCCCAATAATATCACAGACAGACATACCAATTAGTACATAAAAAATTACAATTTGTGGTACTAGCTTAAAGCAGTACAACCAACCGGTAGAAACTAACGATTTCAAATTGGCTCATTTCTTGACTAGCCTATTGGTCCCAAGCAAATCGATTAATGCACCCCATTCTAGTCAAAATTCTAGTACTACACTATGTTTGTTTTGATTCGCCATGAAAGTTTGACAGATGAAATGAGGGGTTATTGGTTTTTCCTATGTTTCGAGGGGTGAATCGATTAGCTTGGGACCGAAGAGAGTACCAGAGCTAAGACAAAAAGTTGAGCACGTTTCTTAGGGGCCTTCTGGTCTTAGAGTTACCTCTATGGTACAACGGTAGTACAACAGTTAAATTTGTTTGTCTGTACAAGGTATAACCAACAATCAATACGAAACTAACGATTTTAAATTTGGCTCACAACTTTAGTAGCCTATTGGTCCCAAGCAAACGATTAACGTACCCTATTCTAGTTGAAATTCTATTACTACACTATGTTTGTTTTGATTCGCTATGAAAGTTTGACAGATAACATCAGGGGTGTGTGGATTCATGCAGAACATGCAGGGGTGAGTGAAATAGCTTGGGACTGCTTGGGACCGTTGTTCTGGTACTGAGTGAGCCAAAAATAATAATGATTTTCTTCGGGACCCAGTGGTCTTAGAGTTACCTCTATGGTATAACCCGTATATGAGTAAATCGCATATAGTTGTTTCCATTTAATACCAACAAAAAATACTTACTTTTAAGTATATTCAACCCAAAATTATGTTTGATTCACTTAAATTTGAGAATATGTTATTTACTCAAAAGTAACTTGGGCTGAACTGTACCGTTGGGTCGAATCTCTCGATCCTTTTTTTTTTTTGACAACATTAACGAGTGAAAGTGAGAGACTCAACTTAAAATTAAGTAAAAAGAGGTCAAATACGATTGCCTAAAATTGTCGGTATATTATAGGGTATAGGTTATAGGGTATAGGTTATAGGGTATTTTTTATTATAAATTAGGACATTTTCAATGATAATTTTTGGTAATCCATCATTACCGACAATTTAGGTGTATGCACTTTCTTCGATTATCGGTAATTTTCACCGGTTTCTAGGTATTCTATACCGAGGTACGTACATCGTAGCGTGTAGTTCACTCATATAGCGAATTCGTTTATTATTCAGTTCCAACCTGGATCGGGTATCAAAATTGGGTCTGCTTGTTTTCTGACAAACGTCAGTTTGCTCGTTTGTTTTTAAAACCTAGCTCAGGTTGAGGTTCGCACTGACAAATAGTTCGGTTTCACACTGGGTTGGAACTGGTGTTAACCCCGATAATAAACGAATTCTCTAATAGAATGTGTATTTTTTTTTCTCAAATAGGAGTAAATGTCTTTCAGATATGAGTAACATTTACTCTTATTTGGGTAAATATCTACTCATTCTGCGAGTGACCTACGCTTGTGTAAATAAGTGTGCGTGGCTAAGGTATGAGTAAGATTTATTAGTCACGCTGTTTTTCTCGGAAAAGTGATGAAAACGTTACTCACTCTCTGAGTAACACTACTTTTTCAATGTTGAATCGAATTCGACCCATTTATTTAAGGATACTCATCGGCCGTGTATAACTTTTTTTCGGAATAAAAATTAAAATTGGTGGTTTGTTTTTATCGGCCGTGAAACTTGTTTAACCACAGCTTTCCAACTTCATAGTATGCTTCATATTACAATATATATCGAAAAGCGTATATCCTTGACAACAACCGTGCGTTATCAACAGAGCTTTTGTTCATCAGTCGACGAATGAAAGTTTTTGTCGACACCGTTATTAAAAGAGCTTAACTGTGTCGCTAAAAAAGTTGAAATTAGTTGAACTGGAGGATCCATCGAAGAGGAGCGTCGGTTAATTTGCGAATCAAAATTCGTTCAATTAATGTGTGTGTGGCAGGATAATTTCTCAAAATGGGATTATAGGGGAAATGGCTCTTATGTTGGCCTATGGATCAAAGATTGGGCCCATCGCTAAAAATCTGCTATTTATCAATTTTATCTAGATGAACGCGTCATTGGGACTGTACTAATGGATATTTTTTGTCGCTATTGAAAATTTAGTCGATTGTATGGGCCCAAAATAGGGACATTTAGTCCGACATTACATCCATTTCCCCTACCATCTGTTTTCTGTTTATGGTCATACGACTACGCCCATTGATTTAACACACGGCGGCTATTTATCCAGGATTCGCTCCTCAAGCCGCTGCCATAAAATACAATCTTAAGTTACAAACCTGTGCATAATCCTTATGGGCGGGGTTGCAGCGCGCTTTGACCGTCACCAAATGGGAATTTAACATAAGCGCGACAATAAGCTAAATGACAAAACACGCATTTTTATTGCCAAGAGTAAATATATGTAATATGAATTTCTAATTCTTCACAGCAAAAGCACACAGCTACAGGCGCCAAATCAAAACACACCAACTGAACTTCAGTTCTGAAAATTAAACCTGCAGCAACAGACAAACGCCTCCCAGCGTCCACTTGGCCGGTTTCTCCTTCGTCTTCAAATTGAACGTCCACACGTAAGTAGGTCCTCGAATCCTAAAAAAAAATTAACAAAATGATATTTCATTCGTGCATCACACATAACTCCTAATCACTACCTTGTCTTGTAAACGGGACACTCGTAGATGTTCTTCGTCTCCTGCTTATCCTGTGTGATGGCCTTGATGAACATGACGGGCATTTGCGGAAACAGTTCCTTCAACCGGGAGCTGGCAATCGATCCGATATTGGTATCCCACCGGGCCCCTTCCATGTAGAGACCGTTCACGTAAGCACCCTCCCTGGGCGGTGCACTGATATCCTCCTTCCACTTCTTGGTCACATCGCAACTCAGGCACATCTTGTCCAGTGGCCATTCGTTCTTCCGTGCGGTCTGCTGCATGATTGCCGTCAGGAAGCTCTGAGGATTGAAGAATCCCGCCAACCAAACCGACGCAGGCAAATTGAAGTCATTGGACCAGGCTTCCAACTCTTTGATCCGGATGGTCAAATCTGCGAACCACGACTGCAGTCCAAACATTGAAGGGTAGGCTCGTTTGGTCCAATTTTCCGGAACGTGGTCAAAGAACAGGGACGCTTCCAGCTCTTCCATATCGGATGTGATGGTCAGCTCTCCCTTGAGTCCAAGCATCAGTTCCCGGAGGGAACGCTTCATTTCCTTGACCAGAATGTTCATCCGTTCGCATTCCTGGAAGGCAACGATCACAAACGGTGTACGATCTTCGACACGGGCCATTAGATCGCCCATGTTGAACTCCTCCGGTAGTTTGTCGGTGAAGTCTTCGATGATGGTTTTTACAACGTCTTCGCGGCTTACGGTTGATCCGCTGGAGGCACCGGAGTCTCTGGGTTGCAGTTCGAAGATGGTTTTAAACAATTGTTCCGACAAGGTCGTCAGGAAGCCGATTTCCGCATTCGGGTGCAGTCCATAGAGGTAAGGCGATTCAACGGGTAGGTTGTCATCGATATAGTTATGATAGCCGGCGTAGTCGAGATTGGGAGGAGCAGGGAAACCAGTGCACAGATTGAGGTCGCCATCCACCAATTCGGGTTGCATCAGTTCTTCCAAGTAGGTTCGGCAGAGACGTCGATCCCAATCGTCAGTGATGTGACCGCCGTACATGATTTCTCCGAAGAGATAGCGGAGATCTTCCCACGGAACACGGTTGTTCGCCTCCAGGTAGTTGAAGAGTACGTAGACGCTGATCGTGAGGTCACCGACGTTGAAGGGGTAGACGCGGTTCCATCCTTGTGGACCGAACTTTCTCCTCTCGGCGACAACGGCATGGAAGTAGCAGAGGGAGAACAGAATCGCCTTGAATTCAGCTTCTTTGCCACACATCTCCAGCGTTTCCTGGTTGAAGTTGTCCAACGCCTTGTGTATGTTGGCCAACATTCCGGTTGGCGGTTCGTTGGTGATCTTGATCGCTGATTCAAGAATTCCTTGCGGGATGATGTGGTATTCCGGCGATGGCGCTGGTTCAGCACTGATGAAAAGGCGGTAGTTTTGATTGGAAGCGTCTTGAGTGGCTTCCATTTTCTTCTCCAGAGTTGGAAGCCACTTTGCCACCAGATGAATGTTCTGCAGAATCACCCAATGACCATCGCGGGAGGCATCGTCGATAGCCTTCTCGGCGACCACTTCCTGGCCTTGACCGAGTGAGACGTTGTAGAAGTTGCCGTGATCGGTTGAGTAGCGCAGCTTTTTGCCCAGCTTTTCAACGTCCTTCAGCGGATCCACTCCAGGCGATAGAATGAAGAACACCGGCGTGCATGAACTGGTTTCCTTAAAGGACTTATCAAACTCCACCATACGAGCTTCAACGTACTTCGCACCGAGTTTCTCCTCAACGAAGGCCCTCACGGCGTAGGTCATGCGATCCGGTCTCAAGCAACGCATAATGCACAATCTCTGCAAAGCGGTTTTGTTCTTCCACTCGCCAGGCATCTTCTCCCTTTCGGGACATTCCGACTCGATCAACTTTCGCCACCTCTTAGCAGATCCCTCGATATCCTTGTCCAACGATCTAAACTCATCCATGTTCGACAAAGCCTTGATACCGCCCCATCCGGCATTAGTCAAAAAGTCGAACGGCGACGTTAGGTTCGGAGTGTATGGGAACCTCAACAGGAAGTCCAACTCGGTCGGATCGATCTCCTTTGCAACCAACATAATCTGAATCGCCATCTGTGCCATAAAGATCAGCTTGTCCTTCTCGAATAATCCCCGACTGGTGTACATGTGAACGGCGAACGTGATCGAGTCTATCAGATTGAAGACCCGATCCTTCAGCTTATCAGCCGGTGGAGTAATGGCGATGGCGTCCTTGAATACGGTCGTGAAAGCCTTCAGGGAAAATTGGTAGATAGGGTTGATCTTGTGGAGGTCGTTGAGGATGAAGTATAGGATCGAGGCACGTTCTGCTGCAGGTCGGTAGCTCTCGCGAGCCACGTCGATCAGCTCGGAGGTCTTTTTGCCTTCGCTGACTTTGATCTCCACTTCGGCAGCCGTCTTCTTGGTCTTCTCCAGGTTCAGAACCAAGCTGGCGTCCTCCAGCACGTTTTCTCCAGCGGAAGACAGTCGACTCAGCAGGTCGTCTTCCAACATTTTCAAGGTGATCTTGAAGGTGTTCTGTTGCATGGTGAGATCGGCCTTCTGCTGCTCAAGATCCGGACGTTCTGCCTTGACGACTTCTGCGAGAAGTTGCTCCTCGAGCCCGTCCCGAGTGACGGTAAAGTTGATCAGCGTCGTTTGAGCTTGCATCTCCGGTTTGTAGTGAGGGTTGCCCAGTTTCGTTTGAAGAATCAGCTGGAATTTGGGATTGTAGTCGATCTCCTTTTCACCCATCCGCAAGCAGCGACCCTTCTTGACCAGCATGCGCCCGAGGAGAGGGTCCAGCACTGCGTCTACAGTTTCGCCAATGCTTTCAATTAACAGGATGCTTCCGTTGATGACGCACCGCTCGATCACATCCAGGTAGCCCCTAGCAGTCAGACGGAGAACGGTCAGATCGCTTCCGTACTTTTGTTTGATCCATTTGATGCCTTGCCTGCGGAATGAGAATGATGGCTGTTATTCACGGTGATTTGTTAGCAAGCCATAAGGGAAACTTACAGCTGAGGATCGATCATCAACGGCCAGCGCGAGGAATACGTTAGAATCGCAGCATTCTCCGCAGACATGCGATCGGATGGGAGTCCTTCGTTGTTCCAGGAAGCAATGACGGCGTCATCGACGATCAAGTTCAGCGGATCGACACCTTCCGTGAACGGTATGGCCGGCTGTTACGGAACATCGACCATTACTTTTAGTTCTTGGAAATGCAATCATTCTGCTTACCTTGGACAGCCGGAAGGTTGGTATCCACATCTTCTCCTGCAGCTCGACTCGGTACCGCCTGGTGAAACAACCGACGTAGCTGATAAAGCAAGCAATCAATAGCACGTCGCCGGGCAGAGTCACGGTTTGGCTCTTCAGCTGAGCTATCGATTCCCGCCAGCGCACATTCTCCGACGCCAGTCCATTCACCAGACGGTGTGCGAGGTCGATCGTGAAGGCCGTCTTGTCCGCCTCGTCCTGGCACTTTTGCTTCTCCGCCAGGGCATCGTTGAATTCGGCCTGAATTACTCCGAGCTGCTCCTCCAGTTCGTTGATCTTCAGTGTCAGCTCCAACATTTTCAACTCAGCGGCATGCAGCTCGGCTTGGGCTTCGTCCAAGGCCCGCTGTTTAGGTTCCACCACCTGATAGACCTGGTAGTATTTGTGGATGTTGATGACCCAAGCACACAGTCCGGCTGCGGCAGCCGATTTGGAACGAATCTTCTCCGGATCAAAGTCTGAGTCCTAGAAATGCACAACTTCAAGATTTCACTTCTCTAAGACATGATCACAACCAACCTACCTTAAGGTACTCCTGCAATGCTTTAATCACATCCGGTTGAATGTTGTTCTTGTCATAGTACATGAGGTCGGCCATGAACACGTCGACTTTATTCATCATCATTTTGCAGGCCTTCCAGCTGCGGTCTTTGGGAATTTTTCCCTTCGATGAGAACAAAACTAGCACCGCTGCGCAAACCTTCACTACCTGTTCCGGCGGGGAGCCGAAGGACTTCAGTTCCGTTAGGTTGTTCTTGTCCAAAGTAGCCAGAGCCTCTTGAGCGGCAATGAGTGCCGGTTCGGCCTTTCTCAAATCTTCCTGGCAGATCGTAGTCTTAACGCTGACATCTTCTTGAATAATTCGGACTTTCTTTTCCTCTTCAGCGGCAATGTTTTTCTCCTTTTGAACCATCTCGTTCTCCGCACTGACTCTCTTAATCAGCTTATCGGCTTCCTGGTTCTTCTTCTTCAACACCACTTCCTGTTCGGCCAGTTGGACCTGAAGCGAATCCACCTGCTCTGCGCATTCTGCCAGCTTCAAGATACCACTCTCGAGACGGTGAACTCTTTCGTTCAACTCCGTGTGCTTCTCCTTCAAGAACTTGGAATACAGCGCAATCAACTCCAGGAACGATTTCGGTGTGGTATAGTTGTAGCGTCGCTCGTTCTGCAGGTAAATCTGCGACATCTCGTTGACAGTTCCGTGGACATACGCCAAGAACACCGCAACCGGTTCCACCAGGTCGCGCTGAAACGAAATCGGACATCAAAATAAGATCGTGGAATTAATTGAAAGCTATCTTACCGGCATGACATCAACATCCGATAGGAACCTATTGGACACCGACTCCAGTGCCGACTTGGGCCACTCATGGAACCAATTGATCGCAGTGCAGTTGACCAACGCCGGGAACTTCCTTGCTCGGACTCTCAGTGTTGATCCAACCGGCGAGAAGCACAGCACGATCTTCAACGACTTCCGAACCTTCTCGATGAAGTACTTCCAGCAGTTGTCCTTCGAATCCAGCATCCCTAGCTGTTTAACCTCATTCCGCAGGGCATTGACAATGTTATCGATATCGTCCTCTGGGAATAGGTCCGGAATCTCCCCGGACGCCAGCAGATCGTTGATCAACACCAAAAACGACTCTTCCGCAACCTGGGCATCGGTCATCAGGAACATACAGGGGACGTTCTTAACCCCGGCCTTTATGTACTGCACAGCCAGGTCTGCTTTGAGATCCGGAATGCCATATCCTTTTCTCAGTTGAATCTGCGACACTTCCAAGCCGGAAATGAACGCCGCCAATCGTGACAGCGACTGCTTTCCCGATCCTCCAACTCCAATCAGCAGTGCATTTCCCCTCGGTCCCTCCAGGATCCGACTGATTCTGCAAACATGGCTCATGGCATCCTCGAACAGCACCAAATTCATCGCTCCGATCATATCGTTGTAGTTTCCCTGTGCTTCCTCCAGGGTCTTGTTCAAACTCTCCCAACTGGCCACGGGCATGTACTTGGGATCAACCAACCCCTCCGCAAAGTGACAGTAGATGATGGGCAGCGCAAACACCTTGCTCTCGTCAAACTCCTCGAATGACTTCTTCACCACATCGGATCGAACCTTCCGGAACGTTTCGATATCCCGATCATCTACCAGCTTATCGCTGTAGACCCGGGTAGCCTCGTGAACCCACAATCGAATCAAGTAGTTTGGCTCAGGACACGTCTCTCCGTTGGCAAACAGCATCCCCTGAAAGATGTTGGCCAGATCACGCAGATTGAACACGTAGTGGAACTTAACTGCCGTTGGCAGGAAGGTCTGTCCCATGCGAAGGTGTAGAATCAGCGCGCAGGACACCAGGGCGGCGCAAATCTTCTGCGTTTGTATGGTGAATTTGTTCAATGGATTTGCCAGGTGCTGCGAGAGGATCGAATAGTAGATGTGATAGAGAGGATCGCCCGCAGGGAAGCTGACGGCAAAGACGCAAAAGTGTCGCTGAAGACGGGGGTCAATGGTGAACGATCCGGCAGTTGGATTCATGCAGGAGACGAACTGACAGTTGTGGATTTCCTTGAGGCTTAGCTTGGTGCGATCGTACCAATGCCGGTAGTCCATGAACTGTCGAATCAGGGTGTGCGGTTGGACCGTGCCGTACGTGTCCACTTCCGGCATGTTCATGTCATCCACGAAGTAGACCATGGTTTTGTTTCCCGGAGGACCGTAATTACGACCGGCTTTCTTCTCCAGTGGCCTTTCCAGAACGCGCTGAAGCATCTCCGAAGTGGTGTAGAAGTTGAAGGGTACATTAGTGACGGCGTATTTGTAGGAAAGATTGTTCAGCTTGTCCGCTACGATTACGCTCTTACCGGAACCGGCTCCACCGATCAGCATGACGGGGTGCTTTGCCTCAATTAAGATGTCCATGAACCAGCGTAGTCTGGTGGTCTCAGCGGTTGGAACCAAGGTCGATTGTAACGGGATGTCTGTGTCCAGTTCGAAGTTCGGGACAAGATCCGTCCATGGATTGAACTTCTTCGTCTCCGGATCGATGTAGTAGTTGAAGATCGTACCACCCGGCGGGAATCGAATGACTTTGAACTCGTTGATCCACCACTTGTGGAACTCGTTACGCCAATCAATCAGCTGGTCTTGGTATAGCGAAGATCCGAAACCCCAGATGACGGCGAAGACGTAGTAGATTTCGTACCATTCCTTGGGACTGTCCGGAGGAATGTTCTGGGGGGTGAGCAAGCAGTCCAGCAGATGGCAGGTCATCTGGATCATGGCGATTTCGGAGATGGGAGTGATCTTCTTGAACCGCTTCTGCGCATCGATCAACGGTGGGATGTACTTGTCGAATAGAACCGATAGGATGCACTTCTCGGCTTGCGTTTCACGGGAATCGATCCAGGAGGCAACGAAGCTGAAAATTTTCGATATTAGATGAGTCGCGTCTTTGATGTATTGATGGTACGATACTTACGGATTCCATCCAAGATCCTGTGGGTTGATGTAGAGAATTCCGGCCCGGGACACCGTGGCAGGAGTCGCCGTTCTCAGGTTCGAGATCTCAAACAACAGCCGCATCTCTTTGGTCAGTGCAATACGCTCATTGCTAGCCAACGTCAGCACCTTGTTATCGTCCATGACGGTATTCAAGCTTTCGATCCACATAGGATCGATGTCGCCATCCAGGACGATCCACTTCGGTCCGGTGCCACCCATATTGGCCTGATCTCGCATGATCACCGAGAATAGGCCATCTTTCCACTCACGCGTCGCCGGGTTGATGATCCCAAAGAGTTCATCATTCGTGACGGCCTTCGGATCCAGATCATTGTAATGCGGCTTCCTCCTTTGGTTCTGATAGGTCTTGAACAGAGTCTTCCAAACTTGACTCTTGCCAGTGCCGGCAAACCCTACGATGAACACCGAATGGCGCACGGCAAACAGTTCTTCCAGCTGGACGACCTTCAGAATGAAATTGTCCTCGGGTTGAAGCTTCAATTCCAATGTCGATTTGCGAATCAATCGTTCGAATTCTGGTGATCGTTTCCGGGGAACATCCAGCGCTGGGAACAGATCTCCAATCAATCCCATGAAGACCGGCACGTCATCCGTCACAATTTTGGGAATGTTGAAGTCTCGCAGAGCTCGCATCAGCACCTGATCTTCCGGGCGTTCTCGATCACCTCTCTGTGGATTAGGAAAGGTTAAGAGCCTATAATTGATTGAAAATGCAACAACACAATACCTTCAACGCTCCGGCCACCACCAGTACCGACTTGATCGCTCTCAGTCCCCAATCGTAGTGATCCTGCTTCGACAGCAGCTCCTTGCACAGCGTGTACAGCGTGATGAACTTCCTGGCCAGCAGTCGGGCCTCTTGGAATCCCTCCGCCACCAGCATGATTTCGCAAATCAGTTCAAAATCCGGCACCACCATGGCACACGGACGGAAGAGGGCCTTCAGGTTCTCCGGCAGCTCCGTTCGGCCCGCGTAGCCCGGATTCATCGTGATGAAAATGCCCACCGTTGGGATGAGGGAGATGATTTCGCCCATAAAATTGAATTTCTCCTTCTTGCCCTATTTGTATGCAAATTTAATTACTGCTCTCGGCTTTCGATCTTATGCTTTGCGTGTGGTGGGGGGGGGTGTTGGGGTCGCAAAACAAAAAACAACAGATATGGTATAGGCACACAGTTAGTCGGTGCCATGAATGGGATGAACGTGTAAATGGGCCGGCAAAAAATGATGGACAATCAATGTGTGTTTGGTGCTGCGGTGTGCTCCGTACGGTGATTGGCCGCTAACCGAACCAGAGAGGAAAGGCACTAACAGAGGCCGTTGTTGTTCGTTGTTCAGTGGCCGATGACATTCGAGGTTAAGAAAGCGGTTGCATACAGGCAGGCCATAAAAAGCGATTGAATGGGATGGTATGATGAGGGCTTGTAAATTCGGGGGACGCGGTGGCGTTGGAAAAGGTTTGCTTTGGCTGGGGATGTCGGGGAATTTTTCATCAACAAATTATAGAAATGCTGCAGAAAATGGGGTTTGCAGTTATTCTGTCAATCTTTCCATTAATTTAGTTTTGTAGGAAATGTTTCAAGTCAGTTCTCGTCTTTTTAATAGAAAGCAGATAGCCAAATAGTTTTCTATCAGAGCAATTGTGCCCATCAACAGAGTCCAGGGGAAATTTCCTTTCGCTTGGATAAACCAATTCGCCTTCAACTCGTACATCAGGGTGACCAGTTATCCGGGAAAAAAGCCAGGAATTTCGATGGTAAATTGGCAAAAAATATAAAGGGTGTCCCATATCAAATTGCATCACGGAACAAACGCTGTAGAAAATTACCCAGTGGGTATTTTCTCTTGAAAATTTGGGTATAAATAGTTTAGAGTGTATTGTTTACAATGTATTATTATCGCTCAGTTTTTCGAAAATTGGAAAAATTGTCATCACCCGAAAAGCAACGTCGCGAATTGAATTTGCGCAAGCACCTGGAAAATCCTATACTCTCTCATCGGGACATCGAAAAACAACTCGGAATCGTGCAGTCAACGGTGTGTCGTGTGACTAAATGTTACTACGAAGCTCTGAGCATCGAACGGAAGGAGAAATGCGCTCAGAATGGATGTTCTATTAGTAAGCGTTTAAGCCGAAGCCCAATGCTTCGGTCAGGGATCTGACCAAAAACTTGAATCTGTCCTAATCTTTAGTTCAGAGAGCCAAGGACCGGGAGGGACTACATACGTACAAAGTGCAGAAGGCTCCAAATCGTGACGAACGGCAAAATACGGCGGAAAAGTCACGGGCTCGGAAACTGTACACCCAGATGCTGACGAAGCCTCATTGTCTCATCATGGATGATGAGACTTACGTCAAGGCGGACTTCCGGCAGCTTCCGGGGCTGCTGTTCTTCAGCGCCCAGCACAAGTTTGATGTTACGGAGGAAGTAAGCAAGCAGAAACCTTCAAAGTTTGCCAAGTAATACATTATTTGGCAAGCGATCTGCTCATGTGGCAAACGGAGTGCGCCATTCGTGACTACCGGGACTGTAAACGGGGAGATCTACCTCAAGGAGTGTCTACAGAAGCGTCTGCTTCCTGTGTTGAAGCAACACGAGGGCCCTACGATCTTCTGGCCGGATCTAGCTTCGTGCCACTATTCAAATGTTGTCCTGGAGTGGTACGAAGCCAACGGTGTCACCAAAGATGAATACTAAGATGAAACTGTCGGAAGAAAAACTTTTTATTTTAGTGTCTTCTTTCACGGTCCCTTTCATCCAATGAGAACCCCCCGTATTCAAGGTAATTTTGTGGTTTTGCTGCCCCCTCGGAAGAGATGCAATTTTGCGCTCATTTTTATCAAAACAATCACACCAAAATCAGAGGTGTCCCATTTTTTAATTACTCGATTAACAACTAATCGATTATTTTTTGTTCGCTGTGCTGCAATTTTTCCACCAATGAGAGTGCAGCACATGTTTGAAACGATCGGTGATGATCCTCTGGAGATGTTAATGCTTATATCGGCATGATCTAACCGACTATGAATAGTTTACTTTTCGGTTCGTTAATCGATTAATCGATTATTCGAATGAAAATCGGACATCACTAGATGAATGTGAAACGTCATTTCAAATATAAGGCCGTTCATAAATAATGATACAATTTGAAAGGGACCGGGGCTTATCACAAATTACGTCTCCATGGTAACTGAAATAAACACGAGTGTTCACCGGTTGGTGTCACTTTCGTACCCAAGGACATGAACCCACCCAACGAACGGGAACTAAGGTACATCGAAAATACTGGGCTATTATGAAGCAGGGACTACGGAAGCATCCCAAACAGGTCAAATCAGAGGAAGACATGAAGAAAAAGTGGGTTTCCGTACAGAAGAAGATGTTGTACAGAACCTAATGAGTGTAGTTAAAAGTGAGGTGCGAGCGTACGGTTATGGTATTGAAGTTGAATGAAATAAATATGCCAAAAGCTTACTAATGGGTTATATTTTATAGTCTGAAAGTTTGAAAAGGATCGGTCAACTACGTTATTTTCTACAGCGTTTTTTCCGTGATGCAATTTTATTTGAGACACCCTTTAATTCGTCCACTCTTCGAGAAAAAGACCCTTGGACTGAACTACACACCAAAAAATTCTGAACTTTACTGGCGATGTAAACATCCATGCATGCAAACATTCATACATGTAAACTTCCTTTTCACGTAAATTAGCAACTTGCAAGAAATGTTGCAAACAAAAGTGGACAGTTGCATACAATATATGGGATATTGCATGACATGTCTCATAAATTTACACGATCTATAACCTAAATTTGTATGATATATGACGCTCCATTTATGTGCATCATAGTAACGGAAATTTACACTACTTTTTTTTAGCTGTGTAGATTTTCATGATACAGTCACTTTGAAGAGCTATCACAGGGCTGGCTGTCACTTTTTAGTGGCTATGTCACTATTTTCAAGTCAGTCACTAGTGTAGGACAGAGACGTAGAACACGCATAGACTGAAGCAAGAAGAACCACACGAACCGTCAAACGCTGAACCAAACGAGCAAGGGAGTGATAACATAACCGGTGCGGCCAACGATGCTGCACAACTATTGATGAAAGACGGTAGAATACGATCCGGACCTGGGCCTTTCGATGTATCCACCGAGCAAAGGACTTTGAAAATAACGGCTGAAGTTAAGCTGCTGCGGAGGAGTTTGATCGAGTTCGAAAACGCTTCGGAAGAAATCAACGAAAAGGTTTGCAGAAGTGGCATCGGTGGAGGAGCTTCGATTACAGTAGGTGACGTCTACCGGAATACCAGCTGATCTTTTGCGGGACCAGAACGACGATGGGTTTTCTTTGAAGCCACTCTGGAGGTTATTGATATACTCACGAAAGCGAACTTCATGCAAACTGTTGTATTCGACTTCTGCAAGCTGCACACCACACTTGTTTTCAGCAGCCCAGGAGCAAAAAACTCGTTTACGGGCCTTACACAGATTACGCAATTGTGGATTCCACCACGGTTGTTGGAAATGCATAGGATGGGTCATCATGATCATTTTTTCAGAACAATGTTTTTTTGGTTCCATTTGGGGTCCCAAACAACTGTGCAAAATTTGGGAACGATTGGTTGTAGCCCGGCTTTCCGCGTTGCATTTGAAATTTGTATGGAAATTAGTATGGGAAACCCTACTTTTTTGCTTTTTTATTACTAGGGACCACAATTTTGCACAAACCTAAATACGTTAAAGTATAGCCCAGGAAGTGCCTAACAACTTTGCTCAAAAATGTATTGTGCTAGAATGCCCCTAAAAAAAAGTTATTGCTGTTAAGAGATCAATGTTTCGAATTAAATGCCAAAAATCCCTTCTTCCAACACTGCCGGTGTACCAATGAAAGTCAGACTCCAATCTGAAATAATTTCAAAGTTGATTATTTTATCAGTTTAGTATGTTCAGATGAAATATTCAAAAACAATAGATCTATCTATTTCCCATCTCTCGAGTTGTTCGGATGGGTTATTCAAAAACATTTGCTTCAACTCTTAAGAGCAGTTGTAAAGCGAGTACTACCATTCTCTTCCCTACTCTTTTGGTGCAATATACAATGTCAGATATATTCACACAAATGTCATTGAATTGTAATGATTATATTTCATTTTAATATGTTCTACGATTTATCAGAATACTCTTTCCGATGCTGTTCTATAAGCAAATATTGCTGTTGAACTAGGTCTAGGGTGGGTTTCTTGATAAGTCAGAAATTAGCTTCACTCCTCATTCAGCCATATCGTTGACAATCATCAAGGAAGCAACTCGTTGTATCGCATTGAAATAATCTGTATCATTACTCCACTCGTTTGCCGGTTTTTGCATGAAGCCGGTCTAAATTTCGAAAAGGAATCAGCACTGTTAGAAGTGACGTTTGGCTTGGGATCCCAACTGAAAATAAGCCGACTTAACGTTTGCCCAACAAGTGAAATTCGACTGTACCTGTGTCTGAGACGAAACTGGTGAAGACAGTTTTCGTTTTCTCTTGTTTTTGGTTCTTCACGTACGAGTACTTCTGTGTTTTGTAAATGTGTATCAGTGTACCAAATAGGCAAGATAAGAAACTCTGATATTATTTCAGTTTGGAATCTGATTTCTATTGGTACACCGGCAGTGTTGGCAGAAAAAGGGATGTTTGGTGTTTGATTCAAACCATAAATATTTGATTAGCTATAACTTTTTTTTAGATACATTCTAGCACCGTACTTTCTTTGGTAAAGTTGTTAGGCACTTCCTGGACTATATTTGTACATACTTAGTTGCACGTTTCATGCGGTGGTGGTCTCTATGGATAAACATGCAAAAAAGTTGGTTTTCCCATACTAATTTCCATACGAATTTCAAACGCAATGCGGAAAGCCGAGTTACAACCAATCGTCTCCAAATTTTGCACAGTTGTTTGGGACTCCAAATGGAACCAAAAAAGGGTTGTTCTCGATTGGTGGCTGCACATGCGAAAAAGGTAACTCACTTCTCTGAGCTTGACTCAGTCTAACAATGTATTTGTTATCTGTGAGTTGCCTATGCCGAGGGGGAAGCGGGGGAAGACGGCTTTCATGTGAGTACCTCTTTTACTCAGAGTTGCTCCGAGCTACTCTGGTTTGCTCTGGGATCTGATCTAATTTGTGACGAAAACAGAATTAGTAGGGCATATAGTTTTGGAATCTGACCATGCAAATGTCAGTTCGATAACGAAACGAAAGCAATGAATGAAGAAAATAACTGGATGCAATAAGGAAATGATCTCGTTTTCTACCAGTTCATTGAGGTTTTGGCTATTTTCTTAAATCACTCTGATGATGGATTTCTGCAGGGCACTTTTATCTTTGCAATGGTAATGAAATTGACCAGGATCTTGCAAACGTAGTACTGGGCATCCAGATCCTTAGAGCAAGCGAATGGATATTCTCTTCGGTGGGGACATGTACTTGAGAATGCATCCTGTGAGGGTCTCGGTTGCTAGACCAGGAAAATACAAACGTACAAACTATTCCACCAAACCCCTACAGACGCCCCCTACCCCCATTTATTTTGTATCAAAACAGCAACGTTATTGCGTGATGTTTGTTTTGCTAGCAGGTTCTCCGATGAATTGAGTGTATTTTACGGCAAAGGTCACCGGCTGAAAAAACTGACGTTCCTTTACACCAAAAACATTGATTGATTGGGCTGCGATGTCAAAACAATCGGGATCATAAAATCGTTCATCAGAGAGCAAAATAGTTCCTCAGAGCTACTCTGGATTGCTCTTAATTTCTCACTGTCTTCCCCCTCGGCCTATGCAAAAACCTATTTTCAAGGTGGAAGAGGACTAATCGTTGGTCGTAGTTTGTACAGATCTTTGGAGGCAAACCAGCCTCAGGCTGAAAGCCTCCTAAATAAAGACAAATCAATCAATCAATTGTACAGATCAAGATCTGTACAGTTTACGACAAAATGGAAATGGGATCATGTTCGTTTGATTTCCATCAGTGTCCACGTGCCTTTACCGGAACAGTATCGTGGATTAATAGCATCGAAATCACACCGTGCGAAATTGTACTCACTGCGTGCTGCTGGATACGATGACGGATGGTCGCTCGAACGGATATCAACTTTCAAAACTAACGGCTTATGATGGCGATCAAGTTTCAAAATTGCAGCTGGCGGTTCAAACAGCTCAATAGGATCTGATTCACTGACGAGCAACAGGTCGAGAGGTTTGCCATTCTCGTTGACCAGATCGCTGATTTGCTTAAGTCCTGCAGACAGTAAGGACTGGACTACAGCAAGTTCTTGTTTAGATGAAGCATTGAGAGGTAAGAATCTTTGAACATCCTCATCGAAGTCCCAAGCTAGATTCGGCAGGTTGTAATCAACCAAAACTATAATAGTTGTATCATGGGGGCTAGCCATTTCAAGAAGCTGTTGTACGGAGTCGGTGTGCTTGGTATAGGTGTCGAGTTGACTACTAGGACTAATGTAGATGCAACACAGGAAAAGCGATTGATGTGGTAGTATAACTTGCATCGCAATTTGTTCGAGATTCTCGCAATCAACCAGCTGCACGGCTTTACAATTCAGCACGGATTTCACGGCAATTAAAA
Organism: Ochlerotatus camptorhynchus; assembly: GCF_037179485.1. NCBI lineage: Eukaryota > Metazoa > Arthropoda > Insecta > Diptera > Culicidae > Ochlerotatus > Ochlerotatus camptorhynchus. The sequence continues at coordinate 446,043 of NW_027040587.1, read as the reverse complement.
CACCACCACCACATCGTAGTCCACTGGTGCGGGAATTCCGGTCACAGTGGTAGATAGTGTACGTTGAAAACCACGACGTCAAAATCATAAGAAAGCAGCGAATGGAGCAAAGCATTTGTTTTAGTTCTCAAACTACGGACGTTTTGATAGTAGACGATCAAATGAGAGCGAGTGTTGACGAGATCAGTAGAATAATTGCTGTTCGACGGACCAGGTTTCCAAAATACCGGGTTCTTGCCTCATCCTCAATAAACTCCCGAAATTCGATCCCTTGTGGCCAAGAAAAAGGATCCATAGCTTTCGACTTCGATTCGAGGCAGACTCCCACCTTGTATGATACGAAAGACAGTGTTTAACGGTGGGAATTATCGGGAATTTGATCACAATCTCAAAAAAATTTCTCGAATTCAGCTTAGATAAGAAAGAAGAAAAATATATTTCATCCAGGGCCGCTTTAACCACTCGTGGGGCTCATGGTCTACTTTTTATTGCGGGGCCCCCTATAATTTGATATAAATTTTCAAATTCACGCACACATGAAATAACAATAGGTACACTACCACTACCAGTCATGAGTATGGAATTGCTTGAAAAAGTATTGCAACACTCATTTGAATATTGCATCCCTTCTAAAAAGTATAGCACCACAAGGGGTAAGTCACTCAGCACAGTGTGCCGAAAGTAGATTCAGCACACCTTCGGCACAATCTCGTAGGCATTGGATTGTTCATTAAATAAAATGGGAGCACTGCTGCACAGCTGTCATTGAACTTGTTCTCTCAAAAATATTACCAAACAAAGAATGATTAAAATTTAATCATTTCAGTGCCAACATTTCAAAGGGGCGTAATTGCTTTTGTAAACAATGGCTTTAGCTGTCGATTTCTCGCAACTGAAAGCTCACCTCTTCAAATTAACAATGCTAGATGGTAGAGGAAACATTCCCCTACTTGGTGATGTAAATAACTTTCATGAGTGAGCTTTTATTCATGAGAAATCGAAGGCTAACGCCATTGTTTACAAATGCAATTACGCCCCTTTGAAATGTTGGCACTGATTTTATGTTGAAGCAATCTATTGATTTGATTAAAAATTTTTCAAATTTATGCTAAGTCCGGATAACGGCAAAGAATTCGTTCAGTCTATATCGCTGATTTTTCTTTGAGATGTTTGAATTTTTTTTATAAATTATTCCTCTCGTTCCATAGGAGATCGACATCTTGCTGGAAGCTTTATAATCGGTAGTTACATAAGTAAATATCGGTTACATAAGAACATCTCGGTTTAGAAAAAAATGGTAATGGAATAATTCAGATCTCCGCCTTCGCGTTGGAGCATCAGTATAATCGCAGTGCATTATGCCGTTGATGAATCTGAATCCATTCATCCGGTAGCACCACAGTTTACTTCTTCTGCATATTGAACCTCAAGCTACTGATGAGATCAATACTTGTAACTAGTACGGGGGAAATGAGAAGAACGGATCGAGAGACCGTTATGTCCACTTGTGGGACATTAGCGCTGAAAACCACGTGAGACTGCGGTGAGACGAGGTGAGATAAAAATAGAACTCTTTTGACGCCGATTTCATAACACCTAGCCCATCCTCTACAGGTATATTCATTGACATTCTCAAAATGAGTTTGATTGCATGGTATACCAGAAGTTCTAGACAGCTGCAAAGCTAACAGTGCACCACAAAGCCACAGACAAACAGACATAACACTCACTATCACATTCATCGCAAATAATGTTTTAGTTGGGAATGTGCTTGCACTTGTCATGGTGGCGCCACTGAAGCATTGAGCAAGCCACCACATTTCAAACTTATCAGTGATGCCAGTTCTTTTTCACGTCTAGTTAGAAGATGTCAGCTCTTGAAAATGATGAGTGGTCAAGGCATCCCACTGGAGACACATACCACATCTGACGAATACAGAAAAAAAAGTTGTTGAATATTACATCAAAACTGCTGCACATTAGTCATTCCATTCCCAATATTACGTTGTACGATGTACACAGAATTCGAGAACACATCATGTTGATGACTGTAATATTCAATCAACTTTTATCAGTTATTGATGTTCAATACTTCACCATGAATATCATTGATTGATGCGTATTTTTTTTTCTTCTGATGAGCGGTGGTAGAAAGGGCACTAATAAGTGATGCATCGCGTTTATAAACTTGTTTCCAGCAAAAGAAAAAGCACACTAAGCAAACAAAACAAATCCCTAAACAAAAGTCTTAAATTCTGTGAATTTTTCCTACGGATCCGTATTTCTGCAGGATTCAATCAATTCTATAGATCTTCGGAAAATTTCGTAGAACCGATATCACTGACTTCCATCTATTTTGTTTTTATTCAACACAGCTGACGCGTTGACAGAACGAAAGAAAAGCAACTAGTGAAAAAATTGCATGAACGAGGGATGCTCTGGTTGCAAAACAATGCTTGGGAATGTGGATGATAGATGGTGCTAGTGCACTGAAAAAAAGTTGTTGAATATTACATCCAAATAGCTGCACAGAGGTCATTCCGCTGGTTGTATAATATTACGTTGTACGATGTACATCGATTTTGCGAACAAAATTACATCTATTGATGTAATATTGTATCTGTTTTTTTGCTATTACATCATTATTTCATACATCAGCTTGAATTACGTTAGTCGATATTACATTTGTTTTGCTGTGTGCGCATGCAAAATACGCTTGACGATATTTTTTGAAGAAATTTCTTCTAGGAGTTATGTCTGTTTGTCTGTGACAAAGCTCTGAAAAGGAATTGTCTTTTTATGTTGATTCAGTGGATGTTCTTACAGGTCATTTCGTTTGCAGATGTAATCCTGGTGTATGAAACCTTTTTTCAGGACACGCTGGCTCATTCGGGACAGAAGTCGTACAAGTATGAAATCTGTGAAAAATGCTTAAGGCTTTTGACTTTAGGACCCACTCGAACGAACGTCCCTTGCTTACACAATTTTCTAAAGCTTTTCAACGAGAAGAATAATCTAACAACCCACATGCGAACTAATTCACTCGTCTGCAAGGTCTATCGAACGTAGTTTCATCAGGACTGGCCAAACACGTCCAGATTTACTGGACAGATCAGAAGTTCAACACCTGTACTGGCTGTATCAAAGTCTTCATGAATGTGGCCGATATGGGAGATCACGTAAAGCAGCACAATAATAACAAGTTAGATCTGCCAGAAAACGTTCACCAAATCGAATAACCTGAAAACCCACATGAAGACGCACATATTCCAGGATTCGTTTTAATATTTGAGTTCGCGTTCATTTCCAAACGAGGAAGAAGCCAGCCGTCACTCGTTGGTAAATTCATCACCGAAGCCGTTTAATTGTTCATACTACGGAAAACAAATTTACAGGTTACATTCACCGTTTGTGGCCACTATCTGGAGTTCAATTCGATGGCGTTTCGTGACCTTGTGTGGGATCTGGATCATAACCATGACTGCTCTGTGGATATTCCGCGTCGGTCCATACACTTTGCTATAGGATAGCCATTCCCCGATGGACTAAAAAATCAATATTCTTTGAAATGAATCCTGCTCCTGCTGGTTGATCAAGAACATTCACAGGATGTACTTTGCTCGTTTTTGTAGAGTAGTTATTTCACCCTTTCAAATGTTCAAATCGCTTCCAGTAGCTTTTCAAAATTTGCCTTGCCTTTGTCGTTCTTATCTCGAACCAACAGCTTCACCGAGGGAATGTCCTCCTCACCGCCCTCCTCGATCTTCTTCTTGCTGGTCAGGAATAAGATGGACTTTTCACACAACACCGTAATCGTATCGGTCAGCTCGTATCCTAGCAGCCAGGCCAAAACATTCCATCTGTCAGAAATACCGGGTTGCCAAATATACCATAATATTCGTATTCTACAAAAAAAAAAAACGCAGCTTGGTCTATGACCGGAACACACCTCCGGCACACTTGACACTGAGAAAAACGTTGATCCAAGATTGGTGTGCGGAGTGACCTACCCCTTGTAACATTACCTATATCTCGAAATCCTGATTATCTGCAAAGGTGCTATCTTCAGCAAAGTTTTTCTGAAGATCAAGGTCGTTCGGATGGTTTCCGTAACACAGTCCCCCCTATTCTGCGAGTCACGTGACTCTCTCTCACCGGTGAAGTGACAATAGTCACCTCGTGTGAGGTGACTCTCCATTTGATTTACATGGAGAGTCACCTCACACGAGGTAACAATTGTCACCTCACCGGTGACAGAGAGTCACGTGACTCGCAGAATAAGGGGGAGTAGCTGAATACTGATACTGAGCACGTAATCCTACGTAAAATCTACGATCGTGTTTTGGATAAAATCTCTTACTTTTTTCATTGAGTCGACACCCTGAGTATAGTAAAATACCAAAACTGTAGATTCACGTTATCAACTTTAAGCAGTAATCTTCATTTGTCTTTTTAAGGAATTTATTTTTCATTTCATCATTGAGTCAACGCTCTACCCAAGCTCAGAATTATCTCACTTGCTTATTATGCTTCAAAGTAGACGTAATAATTAATTAAAAAATTAATTTCCAGATTAACGTTTGGTATTTGAAGCATTACTATGTTTGATGTTTCTGCTGGATGTGACGGAAATGGACGAACGAATTAATTCTCTTCCTTAGCTTCTGGATTATGGATCCATCAGTGTGGCAGAAAACTCGCGACATCTGACGAACGATAAACAAAATCATAAAGAAATCGTTCCCGAAAATTCTGTACATCCCCAAGCAGCACTCATCCAACTTCAACGCCCATTCCCCGAGGCCTCATCCCCCTGCAAGACCTACAATGATGGTGTGGTTTAATTTTCCAGCAAACAACAGAACAAACTCGTGTAATAACAATAACAAAAACAATAAGCTCAAAAGGACGAAAAAATCAAAGCCCAATGAATGGTAATTCCATCGAGTATGTCGCGAGATGTGTGCTTTTTGCTCCGTTTCCGGTCGTCGTCGTCGTCGTCGTCGATGAAAATTCAAATGAAACACGCATCGTCGATTGCGTTATAGGTTATTGAATAGTCATTAGAACGTGACTTCACGGTGATGAGGATGATGATGAGGATGGGAAAGACCAAATGCAACTGGTTTTGCGAAATTGGATCGGATCTATTTCGCGTGATTGGACCAGCGAACGAGATTGGAAGATTTGGCTCATCTGATGACGCGGCCAATTAAGGTCAATCAGCATTCGCACGAAATTGATCCTATTACTGTTGTGAGATAACGTCTGAGATGAAATGAATCCCACCAAGAAATGACGTGCTATCAGGTGAGGGGTGATAAAGCTCTAACATCACGAAAAACACGGCATGCAGTAGTGTGTAAGAAGTATCACACGGGAGATGAATTTCAAAGCGAGTTTTTCTCCCTGTCATACCAACAACAACAAAGCATAGGTTACAATTTTAACAGAAACAGTCTTCTGCACATGCAGCCAGATGGTCTCCAGAGTTTTACCTTGATATCACTAAGGGTTGCATATTTGTGTTCACCCTTTACACACACCGAAAAAAAGAGTACCAGACAGACAAAATAAAGTAGAGAAATACGATATACAATCATACACACAGTAGTGGTGGTACACCCGGGAGGTGCGGGGGAATATTTCTGCCCAAAACAGACTAGTTCTGTTCCGACTCGGTTTCCATTCAAAAAAAAAAACGACTATCATAGAGATATTGATGGACGACACTCGTCTCGGAGAGCGGATGGAGACAAAATTCAATTACCTTGATTGCATCCTGGATCGATTTCACCTGGACAGCCACCACCGACAGGACCTCGACCGAGATTCGGTTGAATTCGTCGAAACAGCCCCAGGCCCCGGTCTGCGAGAGGCCCTTGTAGATGTTACCGCAGGATTTGTAGTCCATCTGCTCCGAGCAGTTGAACACGTACACCATGATGCCGAGCGCGCGACCCAAATCCTTGGTGGTTTCGGTTTTCCCCGTTCCGGCTGGACCCGCCGGTGCACCACCCATGATAAGATGCAATGACTGTAAAAGGCAACAAGGCATTAACATTCTGCTAGCGTTTACAACGGGAAACATATATCTACCGACCTGCGTCAGTGTGATGTAGCATCGATCCGTCAGGGGAGTGATAACCAGCCGAGGAGTGTTTCCGAGGTATTCATAGTCGTAGCGAAACTCAGCATCGCAAATGTTAGCGTAGCAATCGTCCAAATTCGTATCCCAGCGATGCCTGAGCTGGCTCTGCCACTGGAACGCTTGTCCAGTTTCCACTTTCTGCTGTATCATCTTGGCCACCACGTCTCGCGAATGGACGTCAATCGTACAGATGGTCATAATTTTCTGGCGATCTCCTTGACTCAACTCTCCGCAAAGCAAAACGATCAAAGCATTCAGTTGGACGATCTGTTTCTTTTGGTAGTCCTTGAGTGCATTTTCGTAACCTTCTTCAAGCCTGGCGAAGGCCACGTTCACCTCCGTAGTCCACCAGATTTGCGTCGCACAAAGTGCCGGTTGAGCAGGCCAATCAAACACCCACTGATCTCTGGGTTTCTCTTCGTAAGCATTGACGGACTGTTCGAACAGGTCATGAAGCGTGATCCGCATACTGTCCGTCACTCGATTCAACCAAATCTCGACCTTGCCGCTGCAGTCACAATTCTCCTTGAACGCTACATACTCTTCGTTCTCCTTGGAAATCATTCCCACTGCCATCTTCTTGGAAGTCTTTGAGAACACCAATTTCGCCAACGAATCGTACAGCTTGGTCAAGTGCTTCGCCACCAGTTCCGGTTGGTTACCGTTCGACAAGATGTCCAGCAAATCCGCTGACGAAACGAAGTAGAACCTCGGATAAGCCAATCGCTTCGTCTCCAGATAATCATTCAAAGCCTTCTCACAGAGTACCAACTCCGAAAGCAGCCCCTCCAACTTCTCATACAATCCCTCCCGATTGGTTGCCTTCACAATATTCGAATTCGCTGCAACTTCGGTCAACAATCGCTTAAACTCCTTGTCAATTCCATCGAACCGCTTGGAATCATCCGGCAGCTGGCTGCGAATATCCTCCGAGCCAATGAATATACTCTCCAGGTACATCCACTTCCGCTGCACCTCGAACCACGCCGTAATGACCTGATCCGCGTTGGACAGTGCCAGCTGCCACTTGGAAACTTCCGCCAGGAAGAAGGCAATATATTTCGATGACATCAGATTCTGCAATTGCACCTGGTTCTCCTCCAGCATTTCGATAACTTCCTCGGAAACTTTGAGCAACTTGAGCGCGGTTCGCTCGTGCACCTCGTCCTCGAACGCCAAATCCCGCCAGGCCACCTCCAGGTCCCGCAGGATCTTCTCCATGCCCATCTCCTTGACCGATTTGTCGACGATTGTTTTCACTTCCTCCTCGTAGTTGTGCAGGTTCAGCTCCAGCAGATCGGCCAGGGTCGTGGAGTCGTCCATCCGGAAACGGACCTACGAGAAAGTAATAAATCAGTTAAGCAAGTTCCATAATTTGTAATTCTATCCGGGGCGGAAAAACAATGTGCAAGTTCATGGGAAAACCAAAGGGCAAAGCCGGTCTGTCTGGCCGTGGCCAGTGCCGGCTTCATCTAACCTACTGCAGGCAGTGGTCGGATTGGTGTAATGTAGTTTTAAATTATGTGTAACTATTCTACCAGTGCCCAGTATTAAGTAGTGCGAGAAAGAGCAAGAAGGCACACAAACCAACATTTCCCGTCCATAAGTTTTCAACAGCTTAATTGCAGCGTGTGTGTGTGTGTACGTGTGTGGCGGCGGCGGTGGCGGCATTGTTGGGGAGGAAAAATAGAGAGAAGGAAAAATGCTTACAGTATGAACGTGTTTACAGTATGTAAAACTTTGCGTTGTGATGCAGCGGACGAATTTACTCAGCACTTCTGTTCGGCGGTGTGTGTGCTTCTTTTGTATACAGTGTACCTACTGTCAGTTGTGGGCAAATTGCCTTTGGGAGAACTCGGGAAAAATTAAATTCTAAATAGTTGAACGGTTCGAGGGATTCGGAAGAGGAAAGTAAACTAAAACAAAACTGTGGCAGAAGTTCAAACGATGGAAGTGCATGTATATTTTTGGAATCGACTCGAAACAACGGGGAGTAATTTATCTTTTTGGGAAGTTGGACGGAAGAAACGAGGTACATGGAGCGTGTATGATGAAGTTTTGGAATGTTTATGGTAATTCGTTTCTAATCGAAGAAATCACTCACATTACTTGCATTGATGACATCATTGGCGTAGCTAGAAGCTTTTACTTGAGGAGGCCTGTTTAGTTTTTTAATTAAATAATTAGAATTCTGATAATTTACCTGTAAAGTTCTGCTAGTTAAATAATCTTGAACTAGTTTCGTAATATAGAGTGGAAAATTAAACTTCTTCAATTTAGCAATCAAACTTTCATGCCAAACACTGTTGAATGTTTTTTCTATGCCTAGAAGAGCAACTCAAGTTGAGCAGCCTTTAGATTTGTTTGAATTAGATTGGTAACTCTTAAGAGTTGATTAGTAGTTGAAGACCTATAGCAAAATCCAAAGTGCTCATCTTCAAAAATGTAGTTTGTATTGATGTGAACCACATGTGGCTACAAAATGGTGAGTTGACATCCTGGAAGGAGCGGAATACCTAGCCCTGGTCCTCACAAGTTCCTACTTCACACCTCCTCGAGTCATATGATAACAAAAGACTACCAGCTGAAACATGGACACAGCTGGGTGGCGTAGCCTGGGCAATGTTGCCAGTCCGGCAATAGCAAAGTGAAGAGGTGCGACGCGAACACTGGCGCGGTAACCATAGTACGGTGATAGAGGAAATGCTTCACCAAACCTGAGCGTCTGCTCACCATGGAGGTGCGGCTCAAAACGGCGTCTGTTCTCCATGTTAGGAGCGGCTGATCACCGTCCTAGTGCCAGCGTGGGACTCTAAACAGAGCTGTGCACGATGGTCCCCCGGCGAGACAGGGGGTTGGGGCAGGCCCAAAAAGCCGCCCTGGAAAAAAAAACAAAGTTTCAAATACCGAAGAAAAAAATACGGATCAGAACAATCGGCACAGACCTACGCGACGAAATAAGGACTACGATTGGAAACTCGGAACATGGAATTGCAAATCGCTCGGCTTCCCGGGTTGCGATAGGTTAATCTATGACGAACTTCAACCACGCAACTTCAAAGTCGTAGCACTGCAGGAACTTTGCTGGACGGAACAAAAGGTATGGAAAAGCGGGCATCGAGCGGCTACTTTCTACCAGAGATGTGGCACCACCAACGAGCTGGGAACCGGCTTTGTAGTGCTGGGTAAGATGCGCCAACGCGTGATTGGTTGGCAGCCGATCAACGCGAGGATGTGCAAGTTGAGGATTAAGGGCCGTTTCTTCAACTACATCATCATCAACGTGCACTGCCCACACGAAGGGAGACCCGACGACGAGAAAGAAGCGTTCTATGCGCAGCTGGAGCAGGTGTACGACGGCTGTTCGCAACGGGACGTCAAAATCGTCATCGGCGACATGAACGCTCAGGTAGAACGGGAGGCAATGTATAGACCGACAATCGGGCCAAACAGCCTGCATGCCGTATCGAACGACAACGGCCAACGATGCGTGAACTTTGCAGCCTCCCGGGGTATGGTAGTTCGAAGTACCTTTTTCCCCCGCAAGGATATCCACAAAGCCACCTGGAGATCCTGACCAACACACAGAAAACCAAATCGATCACGTTCTAATCGACGGGAAATTCTTCTCCGACATTATCAACGTCTGCACGTACCGCAGTGCGAACATAGATTCGGACCACTACCTAGTTGCAGTATGCATGTGCTCAAAACTCTCGACGGTGCATAACACACGTCGAAGTCGAACGCCACGACCCAACATTGAGCAACTACGGGACACCGGAGTTGCCCAGGACTACGCGCAGCAGCTGGAAGTTGCACTACCCACGGAAGAGCAGTTTGGCGCAGCTTCTCTTGAAGATGGCTGGAGGGACATCCGGTCAGCCATAGGTAGTACTGCTGCAGCGGTACTAGGCACTGCAATCCCGGACCGAAGAAATGACTGGTTTGACGACGAATGCAAACTGTTAGTAGAGGAGAAGAATGCTGCAACACCGCACGAGATTGAATGTGGAGAGATACAGACAAGCGCGGAACAGACAAAACTCGGTTTTCCGAAGGAAGAAGCGTCAGCAGGAAGACCGAGATCGCGAGGCGATGGAAAATCTGTACCGCGTAAAGGACACACGGAAGTTCTACGAGAAGCTAAATAGTGTGCCGCAAGCCGATATGTGCAAGGACTTGGACGGTAACCTTCTCACGAACGAGTGTGAGGTGATTGAGAGGTGGAAGCAGTACTATGACGAGCACCTCAACGGTGATGCAGCAGAAAACGAAGGTGGCACGGCAACAGACCTTGGAGCACGCGCAGAAGACGACAGGCTACCGGCCCCTGATCTTCAAGAAGTTGAGGAGGAGATCGGTCGGCTGAAGAACAACAAAGCAACTGGTGTAGATCAACTACCAAGTGAGCTATTGAAATACGGTGGTGAAGCACTGGCTAGAGCGCTGCACTGGGTAATTGCCAAGATTTGGGAGGAGGAGATATTACCGGAGGAGTGGATGGAAGGTGTCGTATGCCCAATCTACAAAAAGGGCGACAAGTTGGATTGCTGAAACTACCGCGCGATCACACTGCTGAGCGCCGCCTACAAGGTATTTACTCTCCCAAATTCTATGCCTCCGTCTGTCACCATATGCAAGAGAGTTCGTGGGGCAATACCAGGCGGGATTCATGGGTGCCCGCGCTACCACGGACCAAATTTTCGCGATTCGGCAGGTTCTGCAGAAATGCCGCGAATACAACGTGCCCACACATCATTTGTTCATCGATTTCAAATCCGCATACGACACAATCGATCGAGATCAGCTATGGCAGATTATGCACGAGTACGGATTTACGGATAAACTGATGCGATTGGTCAAGGCGACGATGGATCGAGTGATGTGCGTTGTTCGAGTATCGGGGACACTCTCGAGTCCCTTTGAATCTCGAAGGGGGTTACGGCAGGGTGATGGACTTTCGTGTCTGCTGTTCAACATCGCGTTAGAAGGTGTGATCAGAAGAGCTGGGATAGACACGAGTGGAACGATATTCAGGAAGTCCATCCAGCTCCTTGGTTTCGCCGATGACATTGATATTATGGCACGGAACTTTGAGATGATGGCGGAAACGTACATCAGACTGAAGACTGAAGCTAGACGGATTGGACTTGCCATCAACGCATCAAAGACAAAATATATGAAAGCAAGAGGTTCTAGGGAAGACAATGTTAGCCTCCCACCCCGAGTTCAGATAGACGGTGACGAAATCGAGGTGGTCGATGAGTTCGTGTATTTGGGCTCACTGGTGACCGCCGAAAATGATACCAGCAGAGAAATTCAAAGACGCATTATGGCAGGGAATCGTGCCTACTTTGGACTCCGGAGGACGCTCCGGTCGAATAAAATTCGCCGCCGCACGAAGTTGACTGTCTACAAGACGCTGATTAGAACGGTGGTCCTTTAAGGCCACGAGACCTGGACTATGCTCGTGGAGAACCAACGCGCCCTTGGTGTTTTCGAACGGAAGGTGTTGCGTACCATCTACGGTGGAGTGCAGATGGATGACGGAACGTGGAGGAGGCGAATGAACCACGAATTGCACCAGCTGCTGGGAGAACCATCCATCGTCCACATTGCAAAAATTGGGCGACTACGGTGGGCTGGGCACGTCGTAAGAATGCCGCACGACGACCCAGTGAAAATGGTTCTAGAAAGCGACCCAACAGGAACAAGAAGAAGAGGCGCGCAGCGGGCAAGGTGGATCGACCAAGTAGAAGATGACCTGCGGACCCTTCGCAGACTACGAGGCTGGCGAACTGTGGCCATGGATCGAGTAGAGTGGAGACGACTTCTTCGGACAGCAGAGGACAACAAGGCCTTAGCCTGATTGGTAAGGTAAGGTATGATGTGAACCATCATTCTATTCAAAATTATCTTTGCAAAAAAGTTTACTTATTGATGTTCTACAAAATTCCCTGAATTTTCCAAAACTCCCTGCACTAATTATTGACTTAAAGTTTTACGCAGCTCCTCAAAATGCTACAAAATTCACAAAACTTCTACAAAGTTTGCTGCCCATCTTTGTTGGTCGTTGATTTTCCGCGAAGTTCCACGTTCAAAATTTGTTGAACTTGTGCGTAATTCCCTGAACTATTCCAAGTCCATTTATGGTTTAAAAAATTGCCCTGCAATAGTATTAAAAGTCTCCGAACAATAATGAGGTTCCCTTAACTTATACGAAGATCCCCAAACGATTATTTCTTATTAAAAAGTTCTATGAGGTTCCCAGGATTTCTACAAAGTATCCTACAATATTCCCTGAACTTGAGAAATCCTTGAAGTTTTACGAAGTTCCCTGAAGTTAAAAAACTACAATGGACAGCCCTATGGGGTTGTACGCAATGGTGACGTAGGACTACGTGATCTTGATATATAATAAATTTTATTTGTTTTATAATAGCAAATAAAAAGGTTATCTTGCATTTAATTCCACTTAATTAATTTTGGTATCCATGACAGATAAGTATTTCAACTACAATGTGCAGTCAGTGTCATTCCCACTAAAGACTTATCAAAACCTTAAGGGGGTTACCCTTTAAGTACTCATCGCCTAGGTAAAAATGTCACGATCACAGGAATAAAAATGAAACTACAACGTGTAGAGTTGGAACCTACCAAACTAATAATAACCCAAGATTTAAGTAAAGGAGAAAAATCAATTCAAATCTCTAATAAGGAACGTTAACTGCAGCAGGAGCTTGTGGTTTGTGTAGGAATAGGCATTTGAGCGGGGTTCTCTCACCAACAAACCGACATGAATGACCTTACAGATTACCATGACATTTCCGGAGTGATTTGAGATTTGAGCGTAACTGCATTTGTAAACAAACACGTCAATCGCCGATTTATCGTGAATAAAAGCGCAATCTCGGAAACTAATAACACTATCACATAGAGGAATGATTTCTCTATCATTGGGTATAGTATGTTTACGAGATTGAGCTTTTTTTCGCGAGAAATTGGCGATTGACGTGTTTGTTTACAAAAGCAATTATGCCCAAAAACTTAAAATCACTCCGGATTTCTGATCAAATCACAAAACTGACATCTGGCGCCGTGTTCGCGAAAAATATGTATCCTAGCCACGAGCACGTGTACAAAATGTATGAGTTAGTTCGTGTCTAATCCATCGCGGACAAATTATTTTTATCTAGATAAAAGAATTCTATGGTTTTGACAGATGGGATTACTGCCTTTTTTCAATCGGCCGTTATGGATTATCGATCAAGAGTTAAGTTTAAGTTTCATGTCGGTTTGTCGGTGGTTCTCTCTGTTTATACTCTTTAGTATGACATAGATGGCCCACAGCGACTCACGAAGAGCTACTGATTCCGATCAATAGCGGTGCGGCTTCTTCCTACTTCTATGGATGCTCATGTAGGCTGCAGCTCTCTGCTTGCAGGCAGCCTTTCGTTGTGTGCTGGAGAACACCACTGCTCACCACGTGGTGATTGAATGAGCACCGTTTGGTGAGACCGGATGAAAATCAACTTTGAAATCTGTGTTAGAAAAATCGGTTTCGCAGGCAATCGATGATAATTTCAATTATCATAGCAACAGTTGCACATTCGTTCAATTTTCAGCAGTGCCTTAAATTAAACAGATGCGTAGAAATATTTCTGATCGATTGGTGATAAAATTATGGAAATTGGTAAATGGGAAGGTGAGTTGCTAACGTTTAAAATCTTTCATAATTTTGTTACATGTTCGATTTTTGGCTTTCACAAAGAGTACCCCCACATAGAAATCACAGACGTAGTTCTACGTCAAAAATACTGAGCCCTTGACTAATTTGCAGAGCCTGAATACGTCTTATTAGGCTATCGATTAAATATCGATATAATATAATTTCTTAAAAAAGTGTGGTCCAATTTTAAAAGTCGTTGTTAAAAAGTAGCCTCGAACCTGCGTGACGACATACCGTTGTACATAAAAAACACCCTAAATTATAAGAGGGTTTGGGCCTTGATAATTCTGGAGGGGGTCCAGCTACGCCAATGAATGAACATCCAATGAAAGTTTAATTCGTTCCACCTCACGCTCAGTCGGCAACTCACCTTGGTGGCATGCATCAGCTCGATCCAGTGCCGCTCCCGGATGGCCGGATTCTGCAGCTCCGTGATGGCCCGCAGCGACGTGAGCAGATTCTTCAACACCGCCTCCACGTTCAGATACGGGTTCCACGAGCGCATCTCCTTATCGAGCTGCCGGATCTGTTTGCCGTAGTTCTTGCACTCGAGTTCCATCGCTTCGACGTCGATCTTCTTCCACGGTGTCTTCTTCCAATCGTCCACGCAAGACTCCACCGCATAGACAAAATCCCAGATCTGCTTGACCATTCGGATCTCCTTCCGACACTGCCGGAGCTTGTTATCATCCGGAGGATTGAGCTCGAACAGTGCTGCCGAGTCGCACAGATTCTTCATCTGCGTCTCCATGATGTTCAGCTCCAGGTTGACCTGATTGCACATCTGGTACACATTTTTGCAGGGAACCTTGAAGAAGGCCAGCTTCTTGAAACCCTCCCTGTATAACTTGGAGCGGATGTCGAACAGCGTGATTCGTTTCTTGATCAGATCAACCTGGTAGGTCTGCGCCGGAGCAATCTTCTCGCGCACTTTCGAAGCCGTCTTCTTGATGTGTAACCATCGTTCCGGCAGTTCGGCGAATTGTTTGTAGACGATCTCGTCAAACTCTACGTTGTAACCCTTGAGGAGATCGACGGTCGCTTTCAGAGGTTCGAACATGTTGTCGTACATGTTTTCCCGCTCTTTCAGCTTGTTCAATGCAGATAGGATTTTCAACAGTGTGGGGAAGTCTTCTTCAGCGGCCTCGAGGACGAATATCTCGTCGCATTCGTTGGCGAATTCTTGCAGCTCTGCCAGACTGACGACGACCTTGTCAATTAGGTTCTTTTTGTAGAGGTTGGACCACTTGCATATTTCGGACAGCAGTGCCGTTTTGAAGTGGCGAAGATCGATGGACAGCCAGACATCGAAGCTGACGGAGATGTTCATGGTGGCGAAGACTTTATCGTACAGGTCGTAATAGCTATCGATTTGTGTCTTGAACTGATCCAGGGTGGGAGCGACTTCTCGGAGCGGTGTATCGGCCGACAGCAGCATCTCCATTTCATCGGCTGTCAGAGGTCGTCCGTATTTGAGGAACTGCTCCAAAACGCTGTGCTTATCATCCAACCAGAGATAATTGTAATCATCGAACCGTTGGGTGTACTCTTCGCCCTCCCGAATCGTTTGGATCACACGATTTATGATGGAATCCTTCATCTGTTCGATTTCGTGTTGGTTCTCCAAATGATCAAGATAGGTAGTCTCCGTTACTTCGCCATTTTCATCGGTTCGCTCGCTCTCCGGCGGTTGAGCTACCCTAGGAATGGTACTCATGCAGTAGATATCAGTCATCAGACCTTCAACCAATGCCAGGAATCCATTCGGATCAAAAGCATCCAACGTAGGTACGAAGCACGTTTTCGGCGGTATCAACTGATATTTAATTTCAAACAGCGGAGCATCATGGCTTAAGCGATTCTCCATCTCAAACTTAATGTACTTCACGCTGGTGTAAATTGATTCCATGATTTCCTTGGATACTATCGAATCTATGTACTCCTGATACGGCCGGTATAGAGCCAACTGGGAAGTGGTCCGATCCAGCTCGGAGTGCTCTAAGGAAGAAATTTCCTCCAGCGTATCGGTCTGCGAAGCTTCGCCTTCTTCGTCGACTTTTTCTTGGGACGGTTCTTGCTGAACCACAACTGACTCGTACGTTCCTTTCGTTTTGACTGACATCTCGGAGATCTTGACCTCGGATTCTACGAAGAAGTCAAAGTAGTAACGGAAGTTTTGTTCCATCGCTACGTCGATGACCTTTTTGGTGTCGAAGCAATCTTGGAGCCGTCGCTGTATTTTACCGGGACGATCTTCAATGTCTAGCAATAGATCCTTGCTGCCATCTTTACGCTGATACAGTGGCATCCGACCCCAACTTCTAATGCTGGCGAGAATTTTCTTAATGTTGTTCTGAGCCTTCAGAACCCGTGAATGGAGATTCTTCAGCTTTTCGTAGAAGTCTTCAATGAAGGCCGGATCGTAATTCACCCAATCAATGCTTCCCGAGCAGGCTTGTTCAACGATTTGGTCGATCTCGGCAATTTCCTTATAGATCAGCTCCCTCTCGCATGCTACGCAATTTTCCAAGATCTCGTTGTACCATTCGACAATTCGCATCAGCTTCATACGGGCTTGCTGTAATGATCAAACTTAATTTATTTCCTTTATTCGAGAATATCCACGTTGACACTATACCCAGAGGTTTTCTTCGAGTTCGGAAAACTGAACCGCTTTTTCCGGAATGTCGAACAGACCCATCCGTTTCATGTAGCGAATCTCCAGCAGGATCATCACCAGCACGTGGTTGAAGTTCATCTCCAGCAACTGGTTGTCCTTCCGAATAAGCAGAGCCTTGTTCATATGAGTGGTGATCTTTTTGGAGACTCCCGAGCTCCATTCCTTGAACAATTTGACTTCGAACGTCTCCAACAATTTCATCATCTCCTTGTAGTTGTTCATCACGATATCGGCGTCTTCGTCTTGAAACAGTCTGTGGGCATTGGAGGAAATGAATCTCGGAAAACTATACTAAAGTTCGCAGTACTTACGGAAACTCCACCATAGTTAGGTCGTTGATAGGTTTCGTGATGCGGTCGCGCAGCTTATGAACCCAAAGTATCGCTCCGGACACCGGTGGAAACCCTGTATCGATGGGAATTCCCTCCAGTCCGTGTTTCTCGTACGCTTCGCAACCGTCATCAAAGATTCGTTTCACAATGTTTAAGTCGTTGTTGTAGAGATGCACTATGTTGGCTATCTTCCGATGAATGTCCGGCAAAATCAGTGGCCTATTCAACAGCGTTCCAGCAATCGTAACCAACTTTATCAGCTGGTCAACGTTGAAACACTCATCGAACGCCAGGACAAACTGCGCAGCCAACTTCCTTTCCAGAACATCAGCCCTCTCTTGGTACCTGGTCCGATCCCGTTCGAAACTACTTTCGCTTGGATCCGGATCCAGCGGGTCGTACTGGATCACTCCCCAGCGAAGATACAGCTTGTTGAAGTCGTCAAAGACGTCCTGAATCTTCCGGCTGATCGCCCTGCCACGAAGCCCTCCTATTTCCACCTTCTCCAATTTTCGGAACTCCGTTGCGGTGAAAAAGATCTGCTTGACCTGATCCAGACGGGTTAGGAACAGATCCAAACGATCGAAGATCGTCTGAAGCCGGAACGTCCAGTAGCTTGGTTGGGTGCTCGGTTGACGGAAGTTCTCCAGTCGAGAACGGAAATCGTGGAAATGTTCCCTAAGGCAAAGATTGAAGCATGTCAATCAAAATAACCCACAGGTGCACCGAACTATTTTGACATACTTGTAGCAAACCAGAATATCAATGACGTTACCGATCTTCAACAGACACTCATCCGGTTCCCCTTGGAACAACGACCCTGGATCCAGACACTTGGACGCCTCGGCGATCATCATGTTGCTGATCATCTTGAACAGTACCATCATCCGGGCATTGCTTCCGTAGTAGAACGAATTGGCCCACATCAGACAGACGCAGTGCAACATCGGTGCAATCAGGTCCAAGGAATCGGTGAACTCGGTGCTCTCAAAGGTCTCAAAGTGTTTCCTCTGTCGGATCAAAAGCTTCCAATTATTAATGGAAATGCCTTAAAAAATATCTTACCAAAGGTTTCAAGTACAGCGTAATGTCGTCAGCTTCGTGCACAGCCTGGACCACGCTCTGGAAGGTACTCTTAAACGACGAATAGTACACGGAATCGATTCCTTCCAAGATGACCCCGATCTGGCGCACTCGGGGTTCCAGCAGTTGCGAGTAGATGTTCCTCAGATTGTCCCGTCGAGACTCCCAGAAGGTTATCTCCTCTAGCGGTGAAGGATTATGGCCATCCTTGAAGACAGTGGACGAGTCCTCCTTGAGAACGTCATTGATCTGGTATGCCCACTTGATGACGATGCCCTCCAGGGAGTTCTTCATCTTCAGTGAGCAGCCATCCAAGTTGCTTAAATTACAATCGAAGGAAGAAAAATATGTTACATTCACAGTAATCGATGCCAATTTGGTCATGAAAAGAACGCTCTCGGAAACACTTACCCTTCGGCAACCTGCTGCCCGACGCTCTCCACCTCTCCGATCGAAATGGGCATGGGCAAAAGTGTTTGATTAATGATGTTACCCTTCACCTGCGAGCAATAAAAATTATTAGTGGCTTCAATCGGGAGAAATTAGCATGTGAACAGCTGCCAGAAAATAGTTCGTGTGGAGGCCGTTCCGTTGCTGCTGTGTTATTTTTACGACTATGTCAGAGTCGCAGCCCCCTGCATCTTCTCGGGCACTAAAATCGAGTAGATTGTTTAATGTCTGTTTCTCACGAATCGAGCTGGCGTTCGTCACAAACGATGATAGTTGGAAAATTTGCACCCGCATAGAGCTTTCCCACACTATGCGGGTGTTCTTCTTTTCCCCGGACCACCCAACGAATCCCGGAATTCCCCCCCAATACCTCCGTAATGATGTTCCTCAGGTCCTGAAAGTGGCTGTCGACGTCCTTCTTGATTACATCCGGCCAGCCTTCCTGATTCCGCGGGTTGCTGATAATCGGGTAGAAAATCTCGTCCACTATCACGGCAAGGTCATCGATCGGGTTCGCTGACAGGTCACCGTACATGATTTGCTGCGGATGGAAGGAAGCAAAGACCAGGAAGGTGGTGAATATAAATTGATGCCGGACATGAAATTATTTGTTCACATGTTGGAGTTGGTCATTTTTTTCGCGTTGGCAGTAGAGGGGTGGCACGTTTCAAGGTTAGCCACTTACTCAAGATTGATGATTTTCTTGGCCTTTGGCCACTGTCACTGCGTCACGGACCTGATGAGCTTTTGATTGCTATTTTGCTGGAGGTAATTTTCTTTAACTGATGCGAAAATTATTGAAGTGAGAATTCGCTTTGAATAATGGCTATTGCCATGATGGATGTGTTGATTTAATAAACGAAGATTGTGATCCTGTGGATCGCACGTGCTCTCACGCGCGGTGAATTCAGAGACTATTCCGATATTTCCCGTTAAATCAGTTAATGAACGTTAGGTCTGTTCCCGTAGTTGCTTTTTTGCTGTAAGAAAAACATATGCTGCAGCGTACCGGGAACATACTTTTTCTTTTCGCTGTACATAATCTTACAGAAAAGAAAGTATGGATACAGATATGTTATGATTAATGTGATGTGAATAGATCTTTCAATTGGGGTGCTAGTGCTTAGAGCAAAAACAGAAAAATTATATCTGTCTCCACGGTTTGCTGGAAACAGTCCAACAGTAGTGGATGTTTGATAAACTTTACAAAAATCATGTTCAATCATTATTAGTTTATCTAGAAATTGCCCTATATTATAGATCAATAGTTGTATAGGGGAAGTGTACTAGTTATAGCACTAGTGCTTCTCTAATTTTCCATACGGCCTAAAACCTGCATATTTGCAATTTGCATAAAAATCGAAATTTCTTCCACAGGAAGCTAGTTTTAAAGCTCATTGTATGCTTGAGTTAAAAATTTGGAAGAAGTGATCTTGAACCTGATTTAGGCCATATGGCCAATTAGGGGATTACTAGTGCCACATCTGGTACACTTCCGCTATAAAGTCGTACTTAATATAGATAGATTGCTAAGTTCTTCGTTGATGGTTGATCCAATATTCAAAGGGAGAATGATTCGAACCCGTCTGTCATATGCAGAATGCATACATTTTGTATATGTTAGACGAACTCCGGGTCGTTTTCGGTCAATTTGAATCAAGTGCAATTTAAATTCATAATGTTTGAATCCGTTCCATTGGACCACGATCATTGTTGGATTTGGTGAGTTTGTTCCAGTTGAAGAACGTTTTTTATGCATTTGTTATCAGTGTGCTTGATTTCTTGATTTTGTGATTGGCCTTTGGCTAATCAGAGTGTGTTATTGGGATTGGTGATGAAGGTTCTGGCCAGGAGATAGTGATCATTATATGTAAGTATAGTTATACATATCCGATTATCGTGCAGCTTTAGAATTAACAGCACAACATTTGTGACACTGATGTTACAAAACTGCCATTGGATCTGTTGATTTAAATTATTTAAGTTTATCAGAAGTCCGGAGTGATTTGAGATTTGGGCGTAATTGCTTTTGTAAACAAACACGTCAATTGCTGATTTATCTTGAATAAAAGCTCAATCTCACAAACAAACTATACCAAATGATAGAGGAATCATTCCTCTACCTCATAGTGTTAAAACTTTTCGAGATTGAGCTTTTATTCGTGAGAAATCGGTGATTGATGTGTTTGTTTACAAATGCAATTACGCCGAAATCTCAAATCACTCCGGAAGTTTCCAGTAACAACAACAACAACTTATTCAAGTTTATTTTCAGCCAGGGATCGACAAAAAACTCAGATAGTGCAAAAACACTGGTGCTGCTCTCAAATACTGGAGCGCGTCCCATATATTTGGAAGGAGAAAGAGATAATAGAAAGAGAGAGTGATTTCATACCTAGGAGAGAGAGAAGTTGTACCAACCGGTGAACACTCGTGTTTATTTCAGTTACCATAGAGACGTAATTTGTGATTTGCCCCGGTCCCTTTCAAATTGTATCATTATTTATGAACGGCCTTATATTTGAAATGACGTTTCACATTCATCTAGTGATGTCCAATTTTCATTCGAATAATCGTTTAATCGATTAACGAACCTAAAAGTAAACTATGTATAATCGGTTAGATCATGCCGATATAAGCATTAACATCTCCACAGGATCATCACCGATCGTTTCAAACATGTGCTGCACTCTCATTGGTGGAAAAATGGCAGCACATCGAACAAAAAATAATCGATTAGTTGTTAATCGAGTAATTAAAAACTTGGACACCTCTGATTTTGGTGTGATTGTTTTGATAAAAATGAGTGCAAATATCATCTCTTCCGAGGGGGCAGCAAAACCACAAAATTACCTTGAATACGGGGGGTCCTCATTGAATGAAAGGGACCGTGAAATAAGACACTAAAATAGAAAGTTTTTCTTCCGACAGTTTTATCTTAGTATTCATCTTTAGTTGTACTGCACACACAGATAAAAATTCTGAATTTTAATTGTCATGTAAACATTCATTCACGTAGACTTGTATTTCATTTCACGCAACCGAGCAACTTGCAAACAATGTTGTTTACAAATATGGGCTTTTGTATACAATATTTGCTACCTTGCATGAAATGTGTCAGAACATTACATGACATATCATGTAAACGTATATGATATGTGACGCTCCATTTATGTGCATCGTATTGAACAGAAATTTACACTACTTTTTCGAGCTGTGCACGTGGTACTTGCGTTCAGCACAATCGAGTAGTGCACAGTGTTATGACGGGAGTAGCACTTTTCAATCGGAAGAGACGTGGCTTAGATATTTACAGGAAGGACTGTAAAATTTTAGACTGGGTGCATAATATTTTGTCACTCAGTGCAGTTGCAGTGACTGTATGGTGTTCAATAGCGTAGAAAAATACAAATTTGTATGCTTTTCCTACCACAGTTTTTTTGTAAGTTCGATGTGTAATTTGCTATGTTTTCCATACAAATGCGTTTATCTCCTTAATTGAGGCCTAAATCGCGATTTGAAGGGTGTTGAGGAGCCACTTTGTGAGGTCGTCGCTGATATAAAGAGCTCGGTGGCCTAGTGGTGACCGATTTTGCTCAATGAGCTGAAAATTATGCGTTCAATCTCAAAATCCTTCAGTGTGAATCAGATTTATTCTTAATATTAGATTTTTTTTCCTTGATTTGTTTTCCGTCGATGATCTTGTTTTCCGTGCTGAGCACCAATGCTACCGACGCCAAGGAGGCAGCTCCCACACCTGGACCCTACCTATCGACCCATCAACTCATGAACCGGGGACCAACGGCTTTACTTCCCTTCCGAAGGAAGGCGTGTTCAGAGATGTTATGCCTCAGAACATCCTGGCGGCGCCGACTGGGATTGAACCGAGGCCTTTTGGGGTGAGAGGTAATCACGCTTACCCAAGTCCCCGGCAAGGTGACAGATAATCTTAGTTTCACGTATCCACTTGCAAATAGTAGATGTCGTCACACAACGTAAACAAAGGGGCTGCCCTTCACCGCCGCAACGGTATTTCTCTATGGGAAGGCAACTTTTTGTTTCACCATGTGTGGATGTCAAACAACAAGCAAGAATGCCATGTAAAAAGAGCGATGTATGATTTTCGTGGTGAAATGAAATAAATCCAAACAAATTGAAACAGATTGATGGAAGTTTTTCTTATATAATCAAATGGAAATAAAAACACATTGGATAATTCTATTATATTTTGCTCTTGAATATTATCAGTCTTGAGAATAATGTTTCTGAGCATATTTGTGCGATGAAGACTTGCAATAAAAAGCCGTATCAATAAAAAGCGTTTACTTCCCCATCTTGCTATTGAGAGGTGATAAAAAAAATACAAAATTGATTCTTATTCGCGGTGAGTAGCAGGTTTGCTGTGTGAACACTAATATTTCGTATATCCATTTAAACATGAAGAAATAAATAAAATAGATAAAAATAAGCGTCTCTCAACAAAAGATATTCAAAACGAGCTTCTAAAACGAATAAATTTATTTTCCTTTATTTAACGTCGTTCTCTGTTCCGCAATCTTTGTGCCAATCACCGACGGACATCGATTGCCATCCATTGACGGCAATCGAATGTGCAGGAAGGCAGCTTCCACACCTGCGTAGGACATGGGCCGGGACCAACGGCTTTACTTCCCTTCCGAAGGAAGACGTGACCAGAGATTTTTATGCCTCAGAAAAATCCCACCGACCTCGGCTGGGATTAAACCCAGACCCATCGGGGTGTTAGAAAGCAGTCACGCTTACCACTACACCACCGGCGCTGGCTGAATAAATTTCAGTGATTGTCTTTTGTTACATCCGTCCGTTTCATTAACATTGTTCCCCACCAACTTGAAGTTTCAAGAAACAGATGAGGCTATCTGTTTTTATGTTCAGTATTTTATTTACTTTATTTACATATCTGCATTCGCCCTATTCAGATAACACTTCTGAAATTTGTGAGTTTGACAGAACCACCAGCACCAAATTTTCAGAGTACAGTGGAAATGTACTGGACTTGTCATGTTGCCCCCGGGTTGCGCTTACCACTACACCACCGGCGTCGCTTTTTTATATGAGATAAAGCGTATCGAAATTCGGTTGGAGGAATGAGTAGGAAAGATGTGTGGATTGGAAATCTATAACAAATCCTTCCCAAGAGTAGCTGTTATCGTAGTAACAGCAAGTTGAACAGGAACTTGGTAATTATTGTTTGTTAAATAAGGAGCCCGGTGGTCTTGTGGTGACCGATTTTGCTTACTGAGCCGAAAATCATGGGATCAGTCCCAAACTCCTTCACATTATGAAGTTATACTTTACATCGGCTTTCTTTCATAATATGGTGTAAAGCGTAAAGAAATTCAGTTGAAGGGCCGGGTACACACTTAGATTTTTTCGCCGAGATGGGCACCACCGAGCAGGTCGGCATATTATTTTGCTGGATCTCAGTGATAAACTTTCCGAGATTCAGCTAACAAACGGGAATTTTGCCGAGATCTCAGCTAACAAACATATTTTTTGCTGAATTTCCAGCAAAATAAAATGCCGAGCTGCTCGATGGTGCCCATCTCGGCAAAAAATCTAAGTGTGTACGTAAATGATGTAATATTTGAGTTTTAGGAACGACGTGTGAATTGTAAATCCAAATCAAATCCCTCTCAAGAGCAGTTGCTGTCGTCGTTGGTGTGGTCGCCGCTGGGATAACAACAACTTGAACGGAAACTTGATCGTAATTGTTTTGTGAAATAAGGAGCTCGGTGGCCTAGTGGCGACCATTTTTTTTACTGAGCAGAAGACCGTGAGTTCAAAGCCACGCTCCTTCGCGCTGTTTAATTTGTTAGGACATCAATTCAGCATATCGTTTCCCAAAACGAATCCTGCTGCAATCCCAACCTTTTTATCTAACATTCTAGTGATTTATCGTGGAAGTGCAGAGGTGTTCTCGGTTTTCATTAAAGCGAGTATTCCGTCAACATATTCCTACCCATTCCTTTCTTGACCAGCATTCGGACGTGGGCGGCGCTGGTATTGCCTGGTTTTAGATCACCAGTATATACATATTGCGGATGATTGCTAGTCCCAATCAACATCTATTGGTTCTCTGTGTTATTGCAGCTGATCTGGCAATAACGGAGTTGCATCCACGTGCGCTCAATCATGCTTATGCTAAATTCATCCTTATAATTTTGGGTTTGATTGCCTTAGTTTGCATGAACTACTGGTATATCTTGGAGTACAATGAGCTTTGAAAACCTCAAAATGGCACGTCGGTAGCATTGGTGCTCAGCACGGAAAACAAGATCAACGGAAAAAAACAAAGGAAAAAAAAAGCACAAATCACTAAAAACAATAAATTATCAATCATTTTGTCAAGCTCCTGTATTCATTTTCCATTAGATGTCACTGCTCTTGTTGGTGGAAACTAGTCATAATCTGTTTTCCGTTAATTGTTCACAGAGGGCAGTGCAGTGCAAAACGGGTATATGCATTTAGATTAACTTTCGCAGTCATTCCTTTTTTACACATTCTGCATACAACATAGCTCACCCCTCACAGGATTTCCCGCCGATTTCTATGAATGGGGCGGGGCAATAAGTATATTTTGTGTAGAATATGTAGAAAAGAAGGGCAGTGTCAGTGTCGATTTGCTCTGGTTTTGACTGTTCGTTTGGCTCAAAACCAGTGAGTCCGCTCCTGTCTTATACTAGACCCTATAATAAAGCTAATGGGGATTGTATGGTCCTACACCTCAGGTGATTATAAGAAAATCATAGATCATAGGAGGTATGGGGAAGACGGGCAGTTAGATTTGGAGTGAGAACGTATATGGGTGCAAAAGACAGTGTGGGCTTGAAATAAAGTAATTGTGTAATATTAATGCTCCGCAGTTATTCTAATGAATACTGAATTCTACAAAGACACATTTTTATTTTTAAGAAATTTCTGAAGTGCAGCAAATATTCCATGAATATTAGAAACTTTCTAGGATGTTCTTAGATACCTTGCATTAGGGAATAAATTAGAACAATTCAAGCATAACTTTTCAAAAGGACGTATGTAACATTGGATAGGAAATTAGAAACATTGGATAGCAATGTATATATGAGATTATTAAATGCTAATTAAAAGTTAATGCTATTTTTTTAAATCTGTTTGTGCTATTAGTCAACTAAAGGGATTGCGTTTAAGAGAATTGAGAAAAATGTCGAGTTTTGCAAACACGGACAAGACTTCTGATAAAACAAAATCATACACCTTTTACTTTTGTACTACTCACATACACCCTGATTGATTCGTCGGTATCACACCTTGATTGTTATATACACCCTGCATGATTCGTCTATTGGCGTTGACGGCACCGTCGAAAAAATTTCTCTTTCAGCAAATATAGACAGTTTCTTATGAGAATTTTCGGTGGAGTGAAAGGATAGTACAAAGTCCGCCATGTTTCACGCACAGTCTGACGTTTGCTTATGGATTTTCTCATAGGAGTAAAGAGCTACAGAGTCGCCGTCAACGCCAATTTGACAGAAGAGTTTTCACATACGTCAAATCAGATACACCGGTTTTTGTTTTGCAGTGAAGATACGTCGGCAGCTCGAAAAGCATTGAGGAATTGTCGGTTGGTTGATTAATTTACATAACTACCCAGAGTTGCGAAATAATCGATGTTAAAAGCGGAGATGAGAGGGTCACTGCATTATCTGCTGTCAGATGTTAAACGTTTTGTGTTTTTCGTATTCAGAAAGCGCTGGTCAGATTGGTATGTGAAGTTCAATATTAAAGTCAAGATTAAAGTGCAATTTCATTAGAATACTTTTGAAATAATACACATCTTGCTCCCGGAAATACAAAAACAAACATACAAACTTGACGCATTTGCAGATTGATAGTGGTTGCTTTGTTTTTTCACATACGACGCTTCACTGTGAGCGTATCTGCAGTTTTTGTGTTATCATCAAATCTTAACAGTTAAGTCATGTTTACAATAAAAGGGGGTATCAACACCATTTTAAAAACAATGAAAGAACGTCACATTGGGCGTTTATTAAATATATTTTCCATAATGTATTTCAATTTCAAACCTTGTTTTTCATTAACTCGTAGGAAAAGCATGTATTCGGTTAGATGCAAAATATAGATTTGTTTATTTTTGTGACTTACGTCTTTTTGAAAAGTTATGCTTGAATTGCGCAAAATTGCTGCAATTAATAAAATACGATTAACTTTCTCTTACTAGATCTCTGCCGCGATGGAAATCCTGGCTACTTATTCCACTTTTCCCAAGGAAATTTCCGAAATTTACCTCCCTAACTCGATGATCGCATCAATGTCTGTAGTAGTATAAATCCATTGTATGTGTTTGCCTTATGATTGGTGTCTTATATTCATATCCATTAGTACCAATAGTATCTCTTCCATTTATAATGTGCAATAAATCAATGTCACTTCATAAATGCTTCGGCAAGGCCACATTCACTAATCGCATCAAAACATATCGTAAATATTTACGTAAATACACGTGGCAACACCCACGTGCTTCATATGTTTTGTGAATGAAATAAATCATAACAACTAAATCGTTCCCTTCCCCAGTCTTAATAGCTAAACAAAGACCAGCACTTCATTCAATAACAAATCGTTGCCATTGGATGGTTTTCGTTTATAGATATCAAACTTTCCCCTTTTTTTAACATCCACAAAATGCTCAACCCTACACGCCGTGTCCGAAGTGGTGGATTATTCAACTTTCATGTAGATCCGATTTTTCTGCACCAAATGTTAGTTTGGGTGCCTAACATCCCTAAAGCGGTTGTTTTAAAAATATTCTTCCGTATGGGAAGATTTTAGCTCTTCAGATCTATAACCTACTATTTGTATAAAAAATTAAGATAAAATTGAATAATTTTGACCGAAATGATATTTTATTTGAATAATTTTCCCCGACATGATATTTTAAAATGAACCGATTTAGGAATGTAAGGCCCCAAACTAATTTTTGGCGAAGAAAACCCCGATCTACATGAAAGTTGATTAATCCGCCACTTCGGACACAGCGTGTCCTAATGCACGGTTAGTTCAGTGTCAACCAAACGATTTTAAAATTAAATCTCAATTTCAATCTTACCTCCCGGATACAATCGATGTCCAGCACCGTTTCCTTGATCTTGATGAAAAAGCATCGCTTCCCTTTGCCGGCCGTCGGGAAGTAGTGCGTCGGGATCAACGCCCCGGCATTGCTCAGTGTAACGATGAGCCGCCGGACGTTGGCCCGCTTGACCCACTCCATGACGATCACTTTCAGTTCTTCGTTTCCCATTAGCTTCTGCCATTTCTCATCCTTCAACCGCATCGTCTTTAGCACGTAGCTCCCCACGAACGCCGCACAAGGATCTTCCTTTTCTTCCTTCTTCTTCTTCTCTTCGGCCATGCTGTTTGTCGGAATCCAAATCTGCGTCGAACGATCAGCAGCACCGAACACTTGTCAAATTCAAACAGAGATGCAAATCAGATTCGCGAGAAACCAATCGAACGTCACACGTCTAGTCACGGCCAACTGCGTCGATGGAATGAACTCTACCTTGGATGGAAACTTCCGCAAAAGGGAACAGACTAATTTCCCCTACGAAAGCAGCCCCTCCCCACTCCCACCCTTTTTGCTGCCCTACCGTGCAATCGATCATACAATATATGAGACTAATACATTACCAGCCGAACACCCCCGGGAGCCAGCCGCGAACGATTTCGAATGAGTTGGAAAAATGCAAAACTTTCTCACTTCAGACCCAATCGCTACCGGGGGTGGTAGGAGTGCACCCGAAACGGAAATGCCACCCTCATTCTCCTCCACCGTCTAGATCATACGGACGGCATTTCGGCGGGGTTGGTTGGCAAGCAAATAAAGGCACAGCGCATGGAAGTAATTTATTTTTACACACATCACTGTACTCTTGTTGTTAATTCGCGTTTCATTGAAGGTTTGTTGTTAGCCGGAAGAGCGCCAATTTCACCCATCCTTTGAACGCGGCAAGTTAGGGGAAAGTGTTAGGGCTGCACTCTTCGTCCGGTAGTTAGTAGGAAAGTTTCAGGGTTTATTGGCGGGAGTTCCGCAACCTGGTGAGTTACCAACTGCGCTACCAGAAGGGTACTTCCTACCGAACAAGTCGTTCACTCCCTCCTGTTGGAGGAAACAAAACCCGAACAATCAACAAACTAAAACTATGAAAGTTACTCAAAAGTGTTGCGGTGAGTGAGTGAAGGATAATTTTTGTTCGTTGTTGTTTATTAGGTGGGAATTGTTTTTTATTTATTTCGTATGCGAAGGGAAACTTGTGGCTGAAGTTGCCCGCGGGTAGTGCGCAAATTTGTTCTGGAACTTCTGTGTGAAGTTGTGCAGTTTTCACTTATGATTTTTTGTAAATGAAATTATGCACTGGTTAAAGTGCTATACTACTAAATGCTATTACTGGTCGCAGTGGTCTTATGTCCCGAACAGAGGAAATAAAAAGAAGGAAAAATTCTGCTGGAAAAGTTCTCGCAAATTCTTTTAATCTACCGGATTTAAACTGCATTCTAGAATAATGTTTTTTTTTGCAAGTTCTTGAAGCTAAGGAGTAGGTACCTAGATTCTTTTTTGAAAGTTCAGCATACGAAATGTTTATTCCAGGAGCTCATTTTTAAGGCAGAATTCTCAAATCTTTTTTGTAAATAGTTTAAGATTTTTTTTAAATGTAACGACCACTCACTATAGTTAGACAACTGTCGGTAGACTGTGGGTTATCATCGCAGTTCGACTTGATCAAGTTTAATAACCTCTAATTGTACTTAACCTGCCATTGTATGAAGGGCGAAAAACGGTTTGGGTGAATGCGTGGCCAACATCGCCCACATGCCTCCACGGGATAAATGAGAATCTCCTTACAACAACAGGATCATACAGCCGTCCAAAAAACAGGCCATCCAACAGCAGGATGCCCCAATGAGTGGAGAGAAGAGCCCACCCTCTTATCACGAAATGTTAAAGACAGGGAGTTGACATTTCCACTCTCCCCCTCCATTTCGCTTCAATCTGCGGCTTTGGTGGGGAGAGTATCCATCATATAATGTTTTATATAATAATGGAATGAAAGTTTAGAGAAAGATAAAGTTAAGACCTCACCCATGACATCACGATGATTTAGAAGAGCTTGCACGTCTTCAACCGGTTTTAAAAACAGCACTCTCGCCTTTCGTTGCTCACACAGCAGCGTAATTAGTTTGTTTTCAAGCCCAAAAACTAAAACGAAAATGCGGGATCATCTCGAATTTTCCACTGAGACCTGTCCTACAAAGTTTTTCAAGTCCGATTCTCCTATTCATCGCACATTAATTTATTTTGTTTTACTGTTGGCAGGAGATTCTATTTTTAATGGGGTTTCGCGCAAGGTTGCAAATTCTTATTTCAGATAAAAAGTTATGGGTTGTGTGCAGAGCACGACCGCATTGTTGACGTAGAACTATGAGATTGATTAGTGATGGTCCATTAATATATTAATCACAAAATTAATGGTTAAGAAACTTAACTCCAAAATAAACAATTCATTATTCAAATTTTTGAAATTGGGCAGTTATTGAATCAATCCTAAAATTAGGATTACCATCGGCCGCTTTCTTGTTGGCTCGATACATTCGAACACGTTCTGCAACGGTCCGTGTGTGTTTCGCAGGTTTCCCTGCCTCCTGGTCTCTCACGCGCTTCCGCTAATCGCGGAGATATTTAGCAGCCATGTGTTGAAACCTTTTGAAGATTTTTACAGAATTTCTCAATAAACACTTGTTTCACTTCGAACATTGACTCTATCCAACGCGGAGTATCCTGAAGCACTTACTGTACCAATTGGAATTTACAGAGAATGCTACAATGCATAATCACGATGGTGTTTCAATATGATGTCTGTGTTTGGGAAACAATAACAAATTGAAATTTTGATTGCCTTTCTTTTTGCACACGTCGGTAAGCTGCACAGACTCCTCCCATCATGAGTAGTTTGCTATCAAGTAACGACAGTCTCCTATTGCGTAGTTTGCCAAAGGGCAATTATCGAATTATTAACGAAAGATGAAGAGAATCGATCAAAATCACTTGCACCCCTGCATCCAAGTTTGGTTACAAGATTTCAACTCTGGAGAGCATTTTGTGTGGTCGTTGGGGGCGTGTGGTTCAGAATATGGACAAACAGGCACAGATAAATTCTATTCCAACTCTTTACTGTAATAAGCTGATTGGCCCTGAAAAGGGCCGTTTTGTAGTCAAAGTTGGTACGGAGTGCATCTCTGTCGCTTCAAAGTGTAGATGATATCCATGGCCGCTTGGCGTGTTCAGTGTAGGTGACAGCATAACGGATCTTATTTTCTAGGAACATCTTCAGCACACCTCGTAGATCAGACCGGAGATACGTTTGACACCGCCACGGCGAACCAGACGACGGATGGCAGTTATCACGAAGAACCTTGCGATGACGCTTGGCGCCTTCTTTACCAAGATATTTTCCTCCTTTGCCACGACCAGTCATTGTTGCTTGTTAGGTAGAAGATTGCTTCTGCTGCCTGCTCACCACGCCGTCCGAAATGCCGCGAAAATGAGTTTAGGCTAGACAGCAGCGCTTTTTTACATTTTTTCAGGTTATAGCAGAATTATGTGCAACCAAGTGGTACTCGATTATGACGACTGGGTTTGGGAAGAACGTTTAATTCATGAAAACAGTTGTAAATTATCCTTTTTTATTTGTAAATTGGACAACGCTTGACATTTACAACTTTTTCGATAGTTTCTTGTTGAAAATCAACAGTCGGAAGCAATTGCGATGCGTAGAAATATTTCTAATCGATTGGTGATAAAATGATTGAAATTCGTCCAGGGGCAGCTGAGCTAGTAACGTTCAAAATCTTTCATAATTTTGTGTTACATGTTCCATTTTTGGATTTCACAAAGTGCACCCCCATATAGAAATAACAGACGTAGTCCTACGTCAAAACAAGTTTTTCGGAATTACGAAATCATTAGATGTTATGATCATATTTTTTTATTTGTAATATACAAGAAGAGGTTGCAAAGCATGTGTTTGGCACATAAATAAAACCATGTGTTTGACACATAAACCCTTTAAACCACATAAAGCAGAAAAAGGTTTCATTTAATCCAATCCCAATCATTCTCATCATCTGTCGTGACATAAACATGGATCCGGATGGCCATAGGACTGTCCTCCAAAAGATCCGGAACATCTGTAAATTTGTCATACTGTAAAACTGATCATAGAGCTCTGCAGTTTTTTTTTAAACACTGTGATATAAGAAACCACTGGATCACTTTTACGAATTTTCCATATCTTCCGGAGGACGGTCCTATGGCCATCCAGGTATATGTTTTTGTCACGACCACAAATTCATTCTTATATCACAGTTCCTAACGTTTTCAAGAAAACCACGGAGCTCTAGGATCAGTTTCGTGAATTTTCCACTTTCACGGATGTTCCGGATTTTCCGGAGGACGGTCTCATGGCCATCAAGGTCCATGTTTATGTCACGACCCCAAATGCATTCTATTATCTCAGTTATTAGTGTTTTTCAAAACTGCGGAGCTCTAGGATCAGTTTCATGGAAAGTCCAGAACATCCGTAAAAGAGGTCAATCAATAAAACTGATCCTAGAGCTCCGCAGTTTTTTTTTTTTTTCAAAAACATTAGGAACTGTGATATAAGCATGAATTTGTGGTCGTGACAAATACATGGACCTGGATGGCCATAGGACCGTCCTCCGGAAGATATGGAAAATTCGTAAAAGTGATCACAGTGTTTAAAAAAGAACTGCAGAGCTCTATGATCAGTTTCACAGTATGACAAATTTACGGATGTTCCGGATTTTCCGGAAAATAGTCCTGTGGCCATCCGGATCCATGTTTATTTCACGACCCCTAATTCATTCTATCATCTCAGTTATTAGTGTTTTTCAAAACTGCGGAGCTCTAGGATCAGTTTCATGGATTGACCACTTTTACGGATGTTCCGGATCTTCCGGAGGACGGTCCCATAGACATCCAGGTTCATGTTTATGTCACAACCCCAAATTCTTTCTATTATCACAGTTCCTAATGTTTAAAAAAAAAACGCGGAGCTCTAGGATCAGGATCGTGGATTTATCACTTTTACGGATGTTCCGGATTTTCCGCTGGACATCTCGGTCCATGAACCAAAATCATTCTTATATCACTGATCCTAATGTTTATAAAAACGTGGAGCTCTAGGATCAGGTTCATGGATTGACCACTTTTACGGATGTTCCGGATTTTTCGAGGACCGTTCCGTTGTCTCCAGGATCCATATATAGGAACCATGACTGTATTCTGGCTAATTGTGAACATTTGTGTCCATTAATCTAAATTACAGATCTTGCGCCACTAGCTAAACCCTACAAACACACCTTTCAAAAAATGTGTAACAACTCTTTTCGCTGTTTAAACAAGTAGGCGACTCTATTTTCAACCTTGTTACAGTCAAAATCATCTACAAACCCTAGGAATTCTAAAGGTACCACAATTTTTGAAATTCATTAATAGCGAATTTGTTTATTATTCAGTTCCAACCTGGATCGGGTATCAAGAATGGGTCTGCTTGTATTCTGACAAACGTCAGTTTGATCGTTTGTTTTAAAACCTATCTCAGGTTGAGGTTCGCACTGACAAAAAGTTCGGGGTTCCAACCCCGATAATAAACAAATTCGCTATAAGAAATGGCTAAGTTGTGCCATTGCAAACTTGCCGTTACACCAAAGGGTAGGTCACTCCGCATACCAGTCTCGAGTCATATTTTTTTGTCAGTGTGCCGCAGGTGTGCCGGTCATAGAGCAAGCTGCGATTGTTTCTACAATATCTATCCCGGCAACCCCGTATTTCTGACACCTTGAATGTTTTGGTTTGAAAACGTAAGGATATATCGGATTCAGGATGACGCGGCAAGTGGCGGGTGTGCGAAATTTTGTTTTTTTTTTGTGATCATAGCATATTAAAAGTTCTGTGTTTTAGGGTTATGTAATGTCCTCAGACCAGCAAGCCTTTCGTGATGTGAAAAGCAACGGTTTTTCAGCGGCCGAGAAGAGTTGGAACCGGTGGGGAACATTGTTGGAAACCGACTATACAGGATGATGAATAGACTTCTGTAGTTTGGTTTGAGTGAGTTGTAGCATTATTTGAATTCAGGGTATTAATGGGGTCTAATTAACTGCCTCTTTCTCTTGAGCTCACTCTAGAATATAAATTTAGTGCCGCAATAAGCCCGAACAGATCCAAGTGCTCGGTAAGTTCATCATCCAGTATGGCGTCTAAACCGGTAACTATCGTCACATGGAATGCTTGCTCTGTAAGAGCAAAAAAGATTGAGCTTGCTGACTTCCTCCGCAAGCACAGCATCGACGTGGGCCTTCGAACCGAGACCCATCTAAAGTCCGGCGACAGCTTCTGGTTGCCTGAC
This sequence comes from Ochlerotatus camptorhynchus, assembly GCF_037179485.1. Taxonomy (NCBI): domain Eukaryota; kingdom Metazoa; phylum Arthropoda; class Insecta; order Diptera; family Culicidae; genus Ochlerotatus; species Ochlerotatus camptorhynchus. The sequence goes on along the minus strand of NW_027040587.1, from coordinate 412,094 downwards.
CACAACATTGTCCGGCTTGATCGCACCAGCTCCAGGGGTGGTGGTGTTGCGGTCGTCGTCAAGAAAGGAATAAAATACCACGCTCTGTCCCATATCCGCACCTCTATCATCGAGGCTCTTGGTGTGGAGGTGGAGTCGTCGACTGGATACGTCCAGTTCATCGCCGTCTACTGCCCTCGGCAGTGTGCCGCCAGCAGTGGACTAGCGGCTAAACTCAAGAAGGACCTATCCACCATCACCCGTACCGGTTCCCGCTTCATAGTTGGAGGAGATCTGAATGCTCGCCATGAGGCCTGGCGGAACTACCAGCAGAACCAGAACGGTCTTCTGCTGTTCGACCACTCACAGCATGGGCTGTACTCCGTTTGGTTTTCGGATGAACCAACATTTATCTCACCGGCGGGCAACCCATCTACGCTAGACCTGTTCCTGACAAAGCCGGTAGCCTTGAACGAACTCCGACCACCAACCGGTGGTGGTTGAACAGGGCTGCAACGTGGCTTCTGCTTCAAGCCTGTGCACGGACTACCATCGCGTAAACTGGGCCCAGTTTGGACGCGTGGTAGACAGGCACATCATCTACAACCCGCCGTTTGACACCGTGGAGGACATCGATCGAGCGTTGGAAGGACTCCACCAAGCCATAACCGTGGCTGACGAAGTGTGCGTCCGACGAGTTCCTGTGAGGGGTAAGTTTATTGCTATTGATTCCCACATCCAACTTTTGATTCGCCTGAGAAATGTTCGTAGACGCCAGTTTCAGAGGACTGGAGATCTGGACAAAAAACGTGAAATGGCCGATCTGAACAGGCGGATTGCTTCCAGAATGGACTCACTCCGAAATGCAAATTTCGGGCGTGTTGTCCAGAATCTGGACGGCCGCTCCAGACCATTCTGGAAGGTAGCCAAGGTCCTGAAAACTCATCCCAAACCCATTTCACCTCTCAGAGTCGAAAATGATGACGATCGGCTTTTAATCACCCCACAGGAGAAAGCAAATGCGATCGGCAAGCATGTCGCTTCATCGCATTTGCTTGGCTCGACTATCCAAAGTCCGCTCGATGATCAGGTTGCGCAATGCGTTCAAAACCTAGATACCTCCCCTTGTGTAGTGCCTCCGGCGGATATGATTACAGTACAACAGATTTGCTCAGCGCTAAAATGCACAAAGAACATGAAAGCTCCCGGGTTTGACGGTATATTCAATTTGATCTTGAAGAGACTCAGCATGAAAGTGCAGTCTTTTCTAACCACTATCTTCAACAGATGCTTGGAACTGCACTACTTTCCAAGCATCTGGAAAGTAGCAAAAATCATACCAATCCGCAAACCCGGAAAGGATCCAACATTGCCTTCAAGCTATAGACCAATCAGCCTCCTTTCAGCGCTGAGCAAATTGTTCGACAAACTAGTTCTCAATCGTTTGCTCAAGTTTGTCGAGGAAAACAATATTCTCCTTCCGGAACAGTTTGGATTCAGAAAGGGGCACTCCACCAACCATCAGCTAGTACGCGTGATAAATAACATTCAAAGTAACAAAGCTGTATCCAAGTCCACAGCCATGGCCTTGTTAGACGTTGAAAAGGCGTTTGACAATGTTTGGCATGACGGACTTGTGTACAAGCTTTGTAACTTCAACTTCCCATTACATCTGGTTAAAATCACCCGTAACTTCCTTCAGCAAAGGTCGTTTAAGGTATCGTTGAATGGTTGTCTTTCGAACACGTTTTCCATCCCAGCAGGAGTCCCGCAAGGCAGTCTGCTGGGCCCCTTGCTTTACAGCATTTACACTTCCGACATTCCTCCCCTCGGTGACGGTTGCGTGTTTTTCCTGTTCGCAGATGATACCGCAATAGCCGTCAAAGGAAGGATGCCTCGCGAAATAACGAACAAACTTCAACGATGCCTTAACGCCTTTGTTGATTATGGCACCACGTGGAAAATCAAAATCAATGCCTCCAAAACACAAGCGATCATGTTCCTCCATCGGCAATCGCCCAAACTGAAACCGGCTCCATCTTGTACTGTAATCATGGATGGCACAAGTGTTGAGTGGTCCGCCGAAGTAACCTATCTCGGGATGTTGTTTGACGAAAAGCTCCTATTCCGCTCGCATGTGGAGAAAACTGTAGTTAAGTGTTCTGCCTTGGTTAGGTGTCTGTATCCGCTGATTTGCCGCAGATCTCGCCTCTCAAGGGTGAACAAACTGGCTGTCTACAAACAAATCATAGCACCTGCGATCCTCTACGCAGCTCCGGTGTGGCAATCATGTGCAGAGACTCACAGGAACAAAATTCAGGTCGCTCAGAATAGAGTGCTGAGGATGGTTCTTGATCGTCCTTTCGACACTAGAATAACAAATTTACATGAAGAGGCAGTCATTGCCAAAATAGATTCCAGAATTAAAGAAATTAAGGCTAAATTTGCGCAAAAATGTAATTTATCAGAACATGCTTTGATAAGCAGTTTGTATGTATAGATTAGGTGTAGGTTAGTTGTAGTTATAAATAGTTTCCTTTTTCAATTTAAAACAATGCAATCCCACCAAGGTGGTCATTCTCTAAAACAGGCCTGATAGGACTAGGAACTGTAATTAATAATAATTGAAACTTCAAAAGAACTAAAGTTGAAAAGACGCATTTGTGTCAATTGATAAGTTAAACATGTAAACCACACAAATACAAGAAATAAAGATCATTTAAGGGGAGGTTTACTTGGATTTGGCTGAAAAACAGTTGAACTTTGGAATTTTTTTTCAGGAGAATGAAAAGACATACGAACTTCCGGTTTCGATAATTATATTTGTCCACTATTCCTGAATACTTGGAAATTTTTTGAAGGTAAAAAAAGAAAATGGCGGCTCAAAATGGCGGCTCGCGTGGAGGAGTGTCAGTCAGGTTTTGCTGCAGAACTTCGAGTGCACACCCTCTGGTGGTGAACTGAAATGAAATTTTTTTATTGTGGTTAAAGTTGATAATATTCCCTATGGCTTATACCTAACTAGAACGAAATCCGACAAAAATTTACCAAATTATGGACATTTGAAAATTTAGTACTTTTTTTACCCCTTTTTTTCTCACTTTGACCTTGCTTAAAAAATAGTAACCAACATTTTTTTTCATTTTAAGTATATGCCATACAAAAAATAGTATCCTTCAAAGCGCAATTTTTCGATTGTAAATCGGATCATTTGTTCAAGCCCTATGCTCTAAGTTGTTATAAAAAATATGGTTTCGAGAAAAACGCTTTTAAAGTTTTTGTAGCGTCCCTCAGCGCGCATGACAAAGGTTCACTCAAAGCGCCATAACTCGCTAAATATGTTTCGGATCGTAAAATCCTTTTGGCCACATATTCTACACACTTGTAGCTTTCATTTTATGCAAAAAAATCAATTTTTTTTTAAAATCCAAGTAAACCTCCCCTTAATGTCAAAGTCAAAGTCACTTCTGCCCATTGCCGCTTCGGACGGCGTGGCACTTGGTCCTGCAGTAAACAGGAGCAAGTAAGTGGTTAAAGGCGACTTGGGTCCCGTTCAACTAAGGGGCTGTTCATTAAATTCGAGGCGGGGGGAGGCCCCTGTAACCGTTTAGTTACAATGTCCTAGGTTTTAATTTGTGCATGTTGTTTTAGGAAACTGTAGTGTTTGTTTAGTGTCAGTGTTGGGTTAGTAGGATTAGTAGGATTGTAGGTAAAATTGCTGTTATTGAAAAATGTATAAATTTGTCTTAGTAGGTAGTTTGAAAATGATATTTGTTTATAAGCTTAATTGGATGTGACAGGATCGAAAGGGTGTTATAATCAACTGTGGTAGAAAAACTCAATAGGCGAAGGAGATGATATGGATGGGTGGTGATAAGCTACAAGGAAGGAAAATGGAGGAAATAATAAGGAACGAATTGAAAACTGGATGGGAAAAGGAGGGCTTTTGATAGCTGGGATGGTCAACCATTGCCCAGAAGTAAACCGGCGTTTGTGCCTAGAAGACGTGAGTGGAATGAAAAAGTGAACCAAAGTGCAGAGAACGACCTTTTTATGTTCCTGGTGTTCATTCAGGACCTTTTGTTTGGTATTCCACGGAGATCCTCACGATCGGCACTTTTCGACCAAGTTAGTCTCGACTGTCTTGGTCTAAACGTCAAGGACCTTCAACTCTCCGGCTTCATAATTGCCACAAAGAAGAGCATCCTCGGACTCGGTAGTCCTAATTGTTAAGGAGGAAGGCCCTTCTCGGCTCGACCAAGGTGGCCTTGTCACGGTCAGCTGATGTTCGCCAACGAAGGGAGACGCCGTTGACACCGAAAAGACTACTTCAGTAGCTGCACAGGGATTGCTATATTCCCTGGTTGCGAACCGCCATCGCAACGCGCAAACCCAAACCTCAAAACCGCCATTGTAGTGACCACAGCTCCAGTCACCAGGCGCCATCTTCCAGACCAGTGTAAGACACCGATCCGCCATTGTCGACGTAGTGATTAAGCCACGGATCGCCATCGCGGTCAAACAACAGCTGCCCAACATAATCACCGCCATCGTCCAGCAAACACCACCGGTACGTACCAAGGAAGCAGAAACCCACAGAACACACCCCATAATAGCCCAATAAAACCATCCGCACCATAGTTCCATTTTAATAAACTTTTAGACTTTTTCCACCCACACTTTAGCTTCCAATTAATTTCATAATCACGTAAGAAATCCCACAGTTTCTGCACAGTTTGTTCCGCGTACCCCTCCAAATTACCAAGTAGCATGCCGGCCCTGTGACACAGTTCAGGGGTCTCATGCTACTGAGCTAGATATCCGGGAGTCTTGGTTGAGCCACATAGGGTGAGTCTCATCTAGTCTCACCCCTCCCAAGAGTCCAAAAAAATTGTCTACGTAGCTAATGAACAGCGAAAAGCGAAAAAGTTATTTATGCAAAACACCCATCCTTTCCCCTTCCCCTCCCCTATTACCACAACCTGAAACCGAGGGGCACGCAACACAAAGAACCGGTGCGTTGAAGTTAAAATGAAATCAAAAGTACTTAAAGTAATTAATGCGTTTTGAAGAAGTACTGACAGTAATTTAAATTATCTATCCGTAGTTATTGCAATTCAAAGTATTGAAAATGTAGTTAATGTTTACGAAATTTCAAATGTAATTAATGGAATAAAAAAGTATTTAATGTTCTACATTGTTTAACTACTGTAATTAAAGTAGTAGTTAATGGAATTAATTTAATTACAGCCGTTGCCTGCGTTGGAGTTAAAGGTTATTGCGTGCCCCTAGCCTGAAACAACATGGACTTTAACGATCACTTTTTCCGGAAAATAATTGTTAAGAAGACTACAATGTAGTAAAACAAAGTTTAACTCCGTTCATTTTTTTACCCAACTACTGCCCAGAGAGCTTCGAATTTGAGAAAAAAATCACTCTTAAAATTTTTATGTTATTTTTTGTGTGATTTACCACCAACTGATTATTAAACATATATGGTACCTCCATATATGCAATTAGATAAATATCCGAAGTCCATCCATTTTTACATATTCTGCATTCATTCTATATCCATAAAAAAAACGATAGGAAATCCTGTCAGGGGCGGGGCTTAGAAAGTATTTTTGTGCAGAATATGTAAAGAAGGTAAATGCATATACCGTGCATCATAGAGAAAGAAGCTCTATCTACTGTTAAACGTTTAATTTGAGAAAAGTCACAGTATTCTATTTTGCAATCATTCTACGAACACGCTGTAAAGTACATTATGATGATGCATAGTAATTTTATGTTAGGGTTGTCCTCCAAATTGGAAAACAAAGAGGTGCTTAAACCCCGTATGATCGTTATACCCCTTCCTCCCCTACGTCGTTGACATATGAACCAACATTTTGTTCAATATTTAAAGAACCGTCTTCTGACAGATAAAACAACTGCCTGTTGCGTTATCATAAAATGCAATCTTCACTTTCTTCTCTGCTTCAGAAACCTAATTTAAAACTAATGATGAAGCTTGTGAAAAAATGATGTATTTTTTTAAATTGTTTTTTCCCACAACATGCATGGCGTTTTTGCGTACTATACTGAGGTGCAAATCAACAAAAAATGTGTGACGAAATAGTGTCAGTTTCTATTGTATTCGATGTCGATGTCAAATTTAGTGTACATTGATCACATCAAAATAACTCAACATTGATCAACCCAAGGTAGTAATGTAGGAGAAATTCTGTCAATTCTTAACCATAACATTAAATTTAAATACATTATCTCATGCGTAAGATGAACCGTGGTCTGATGATGCTAACATGAATTGTCGTGAGTTTTGAACCATAACCGACACATTGAAATACTTGAAAAATTTAAGATAAAGTATAATAATCAAAAATTCATGCGTAGTTCTACGTCATACTGCGGTCGTGTCTAGGACACAACCCTTTATTTTTTTTAATGAAATTATGATGACAGGCTGCCCTGTTAACCCCAAGGATGTGATTACAGCTTACATTTCGTTCATAAAATGCTTGCACACCTCCCAAAAAATCATTGCCTTAACCCACCATAAAGAGAACCCATTTATCCTCACCCTTCTTCAGCTGCCGAAAGACTCCGTTGTAACCGCATAGACTCAATTTAAAAGGAAAAATATGTACACGATACAGCGTTGGGCAGGGGAAGACAACCTTTCTGCAGTTGCCACACATAAGTAGACTAGACAAGCTGAAAAACTCGCAACTGCTCCAAAAATTTCGTGTACAATCAACTGGGTCCTAACTCAACTAAAACGCAGTTATCCTTGTTCACAGGTTATCCCTCTTTCGGCACTTACCTGTCTGATGGTGTGGCGATGGTTGTTGCTATTATTGTTGTTATTTGTCTCTGTCTAGGTACGGTGCTGAAACCGGGCTTGCTGCATCATGGGGATGGCAATGTACGACATCAGAGGTCGGAACGATCATGAGCCGGTTAAATTGATGGGGGTATTTTCTTGAACATTCCAACTCCACTGTTTCCAAAGCCAATCTATTCAATCAAAAACAAATTTTGATGAAAGACTTGGCCCGGCGTGTGCTGTTGTAAACTGCTCAACCATAGTTGAGGTCAGCTGAGTAGAAGGAACATCACTACCAGCCAGCATTACCAAATATTCTCCCAACCACATAATAAAGCAGGAAACTCATCTCAGACTTGAACCTTCCTCAACTGTAGGGATGGTTTGGGTCAACTGGGACTCTTTACTATCAGAATTTTCCCTAAACCTAATCATTCCCCAATTTCTTCTAGGACCGCTTTTCCCAAAAAAAAAACTAGCGGCTACCAACCCGTCTAAACAAAATAAATAAAAGTACATACAATGCAGAAAAACAATTTTGCCCTACTCATCGCCATATATATTGTGCTTACGGCAACGCCGGCGGCCATGAATGAAGAGAAATCTGCTCCACTGCTGCTGCTGGTTCATTCGTTCTTATACTGCATTCGGTGAAAAATAGGCTCCTGCTTGAAGACAATGGGAAGGCGGGGAAAACCACACCAGAAGCAGATCCCAACATATTCGGGAATGGTCCTTGGGAGTCTCGGGAGAAGAGGCGAACCACTCTGGGGTCCATGCCCTGAGGAGGGTGCCCTTTTGTTTGCCGCGTTGCTTACTTGCAATTTAATCGAGTAAGGAAACTCTCACATTAGTGATGGGAAGCGCAATGCACAGTGGGCCAGGAATGAAAGTTAGGGGGGAATAAAAATGTTGAAACGAAAATTGCAACCTTACCAGCAATAGTGTCTTCTGTGAAGTTGTTGCTTACACGCTAACTTTAAAGTACATATTAATGGGTAAAAATACCAATTTTGCTGGAACGTGGCTTAGTTCATATATAGTAAATGTTTTACCCATTAATGAATAACAGTGACTTATTAATGGGTAACAAATAGTCATTAATGGGTAAATAATTACCCAATAATGAGTTAAGCCACTTCTAATCAAAATGGGTATTTTAACCCATTAATGGGTTACTTTCAATTTAGTGTGTTCAATTAAGCCTTTATTTTATTGAATGTTGCAGTAAGGTGACCCTTAAATTTTTTTTTCTTATTTCTGATTATATAATGATGGAACTTTCTATAAACTTTTAGGTAACGTAATTTAAAGAAACTTTGCTGAAAAAAACACAGTGGTAAAACATGATTATTTTTAGTAGCATTTTTTATGGCTTAAGATAGAGGTCCCCAAAAAATAGATTTCATAGAATAACCATAGAGGTAACTCTAAGACCAGAAGGTCCCGAAGAAACGAGCTCAACTTTTTGGCTCAGCTCTGGTACTATCTTCGGTCCCAAGCTAATCGATGCACTCCTAGAAACATAGAAAAATCCACGAACCCCTCATTTTATCAGTCAAACTTTCATAGCGAATCAAAACAAACATAGTGCAGTACTAGAATTCTGACTAGAATAGGATACGTTAATCGATTTGCTTTGGACCAATAGGCTAGTCAAGTAGTGAGCCAATTTAAAATCGTTAGTTTCGTATTGATTGTTGGAATAACTCTTTTATTTCAAATTGTACGCGAATGTTGGCTTACGCAAAATAAATAGCACATTTTTGCTGAAGTAAGTGATTCGTTTAGTCTTTTAATATCGTAAATAACCAATTTTCACAAGAAAATAAAGTAATTTTTAATTGTAGTCATCTTCAATTGGGGGAAGAACGGGGATACACTTCTTGCAGCAATCAAAATATGATGTTCCAATACATATTGTTCCGGTGAAATGAAAGCTAAATAGTGCGAAATACCTACATTCAGTGTTGGGAAAATATCAAAAAATCAAATCTTACCAATGCCCAAGATCACGTTTGCTTTGGTAGACAAAAATCAACAAGCAAACAACTGCGGTTGATTTTGCAAGCTATGATATCGCAGCTCGGAGTATCAAGCTAACAAAACTCACCTGCTGCAAATCTCAACAAATTACCCCCGAACGCAACCGAAACGTCCATAGCGGCTGGCAGCAGTCACTTCGTGTCTGCCATCGGTGAAGAGTAAAAAGATATTGCAAACTATTCTTTCTCTTTCTTAAAAAGTCAACTCTCAGCTTGATTTTAGCACGTTGTGAATAGTCGCGTAGTATGATATGTTGTTCCAATATCACGCATAGTATTGAGAGCTTATGAGAGCAGAACAATATAATTTGATTGATGATTTTGCCAACACTGCATACATTTATATTTATTTCAAAAATTATCGTTTTTTCAACAAAAAGAGATAGGGATTTGGTTACTTAAGCAAAAACATGCGTAATTAAAAGTTCTGAAAGCGTCTAGAATACATAATTTACGAGAAATCAATGCAGAAAAAGTTGGCTTTATAAAACCATTTTTAAGGGATCACCTAAAGTTATTTATTAAAACTTGAAATAAAACATTAGAACCATTAGAGATAGAAAATTGGTTTCTTCAGTAAAGTTTGTTACGTTTAGTTTCGGCTAAAATTAATATGTAGATGTAAATAAGCAAAATTAACGGTAAAAACAAAAATGTAAACGAAAAGTTTCCGTGTCAACGGTGAAACCGTATGCTGCATGGGTGCACTGCTTGACAGCTGACATTCATAGCGGATTATATTGCACCCGGTTAGGTGCTGCATGCAACCGAACCCGTCGGCTTCCGCTGAAAACAAAGGAGAAGAGTGCGTAGATAGGCAAATCGTCTTTGTGCTCTGAAAAGTTCGCGTGTGTTCAATCTTCTGTGCGGAGAAAATAACAGCTGCCGGTGCGGGAAAAGCGACTCACGTGTGGTTATTGATCCAGGAGGAAGAAATAAGCAGTGCAAGAAAAGACAGCCATTGCTGTGGCATACAACGGATCTGTTCGGCCCTCAATTGGTGTTGGCGAGACGGCTGTGTCCGATTGAGATTCTACGAACATGCGTAGCAAAAACACACAGATCACTGGCTGCTCATTGACGTTCGTGAGACATCCAAGCCACAGAGGTCCATTTTGGAGAAATCAATACCGCAAAAAGGTAACACGCTGTAGAAGCTTTTGCAAACCATAAAGCAAGCATTTTTCTCACCCAGACCTAGGTTTCGTGGGCAAACGGAGCGAAAAGATCCACGATTGACTGGAGCGATCCCCTTGGAAAGCACCCAGAGCAAATTTGCGTGGTATAGCAAGGTTAGTAGCCAGCACACCCTCCGAGAACAAATCGGCTATATCAACCTCTTCTGCAGGATGACCTACGTTGCACGCATGACAAACGAACTGGCTGGTTTACTCAAGGCGAACCGGTCTACATCCGAACAAGAAAGGCCTTCAAGAGAAGTAGGTCACGTGCTGGTTTGTGAGATGAGTCGAAACCTAACCTAAATTGGCCACAGGGCCTTTCTCTTGATTTCATTTTTTCCTCTAGCATTCCGGAGTTCGGTTTGCGACCGCAGCAATAGAAAACGGAGAGGGAGCGCTCACGCACACGAACGAAAGCATCGGTGGCCGATCGAGACTCGGGCAGCTACGTGCTGACAAAGACGACAGTGGTGGCAACCGGTGTGGACACGAGCGTCCGCGTGCACGGTCGAAGTGAAGCAACACTCGTTCGCTATCCGGGCGGAGAAGCGCTGGCTTGCGTGACAGCTCAGTGGACGAAGACAGCAGCAGATGCAGGAAGCGAGGTGAGCCCCAGCAATTACGTTCGCTCGCTATCTAGACGGAGATCCAACGGTGTCGCACCAACACGGAAGTTGGTGGTGTCGTACAGGGGAAGCGGTACACGGCGCGTCCACGGCCGGAACGATGAAGTACATTCACCCAAGCAGTACCGGCGATGCAGGTGCACCCATCAGCAGCAGCCAAAGGTAGAAGATGGGCCCATCGTGAGTAGTAAAACTTTTATGTAACATAGTAGTAGAGTATAAAAGAAAATGGCAGGGAGTTCTTGAAGAATCTCACAGTTGAGAAAGGAAAGTAGGAAGGATGTTCAGGAAGATGGTAGCCATAATACACGGTTGTTAAGATGAATGTCATACCTTATTTTTGATTTGTTGGTGCACATTGCTTTAAGTGTTTGTGATTAGTCCGCCTTATGGTAGTTTTGCTCTAACGCTACCGGGGAACTTGCAACAAGTTGTTTCAAATAAACAATTCTACTACTTTGTAAAACAGTATGACGGTCTATGTCAATACGTACAATGTCACAAAAACTCAAATGGATGTGTTACTGAAGAAATACGGGTTTCAAAGCCATGGTTACACTAAAAATCTCAATATTCGATTAACTCCTACGCAGTAACTAACAATTGCCCTTCCACTCCTTTTACACCAAAATGTTCATCAAAATATTTAAAATATCTTCATGGTATAAGTTTTTGAAAATATTTGCTCCATTTTGAGATTTTCCTTATGTAAAACATCATGTTTTGATGAAATTAATTCATGCATCTTTTGTGGATTAATAGATCGCTATTGCTGTCTTCAAGAAAGTTGTGTGTTTTTGAAAAATAAAAAACTTTCCAGAATATAGGGGAAATGGCTCTAATGTTGGACTATGGATATAACATTGGGCCCATCGCTAAAAATCTGCTATTTATCAGTTTCATCTAGATGAACGCGTCATTGAGACGGTACTAATGGATAGTTTTGGTCGCTATTGAAAATTAAGTCGATTGCTGAATTTATGTATGTGCCCAAATTAGGGGCATGTAGGCCGACATTACATCCATTTCCCCTAGTACGCCTTGGAAAAATCAAACCAAAAAGGTAAAAGCTGAAAAATTTATTTTAAGGGGGTTTCCATAACGAATGGTTCATACATCAATGAAAATAAAATTCCAACAAATGCGTCTTCAGCAAAATTCATGGAAATGATGAGTTCTACAATTTTGTAGAACATTTTAATATCAAAAATCGTTACATACGTTACGTAGTAAAACAAGTTAGAATTTTAAAGTGGCTTCCTAATGAGTATAATGCATGGACGACCCCTTCATCAGAAGCGCTCTCTTTCGACTAAAAACTTCTCTGAATTGGTGTGGATTGATATGATTGAATTGGTGTGAATTAATTAAGCTGCGTCTTCATGCACTTTTTATTTATGTTTTCCTAAAATTCGCCTATCTCAGTGGTCACTGTTATTTTATTTAGGAAAAGTAGGCCGTTATTTTATTCAAAACAGTGTCGACAAGTGACTAAGTTACAAAGTTAAAAATTATTTTTGTCATTATATGGCCCACCCTATTACGACGTTCTTCAAATAAAGGTCTTACTGTACATACAACCCTCAAGTTAGCATACTTTAATGTAAATCTCATTCCCTTCACCTTTAATTACCAGCCACATTTGTCACGAAAATGAACAACAACTAACACGCAAGTTCTAGTTCCAGCACTATTGGAATCCTGACGATACGTCTAAGCTCTGATATTGAACGGAAGTTCCACACATGGTTCCTTTTTACCTCTATAATGATGCGAAAAATGAATGTTTTAATCTTTCGAAAAAATTTCAGGTTTCAAAAGATAAAACACGAATTTATACAGATTTATAAAAAGGTCCATTTTCACGTCCGTGGCTGCTTGAAATCGCAAACTAATGATATTTCAAATCCTACCATCTGATATTTATACACACTTTTAAACAAAAATACTTGAACATATACCCATTATACCCATGGAGAATTTCATATTTGTCAAATCGGTGGCAGCTATTCTTAATCACCCTGTATGTAACAACTTCACATAAGACACTTTGCTGGTAAAGTTTCAATTTCTGAGTCATAATAGCTATTGCCTCCTAATTTGCATTCCTGGACCACTGTGCAATGGTATCGAGCAAATTGTTTGGCGCGTTCAGTCAAGGTAGTTGGTTGGTTTTTTGAAGTAGGATTACGCCTTTCGGCAACATATTGGGGGTTCAGTTTAAAAAAATCAAAATCGGCCGCGTTACAAAAAGTGGTCAGGTTTTGACCACATATAACTCTGTCAATAGCGGATGGTTTTCATTTCAAAACAAACCAATAGATTAGAAAATTTTCTACGAATCAGCTAAAATGAATATTTTATTAATTTTCAATTGCTCACTATTGAAAATTACACAAATGTCCGACTGTTGCAATGGTGATCAAAATTATCACCGAATGCCTGCAAAAAGTGCTTTCCCTAACACAGATTTCAAAATCGAATTTCATCCGGTCTCGCCGAACGGTGCTTATTCAATCACCGTGTGTGGTGGTGTCCGGTCGGTCGTCATCATCAGCAGCAGCAGTAGTGCATTCGACGGGTGGCGTTGAATATTGTTCTCCACTACACAACGAAAAGCTGCCCGTAAGCAGCGAGCTGCAGCCCACAAGAGCGTCCATTCATCGAAGAGGAAGAAAGAAGCCGCACCGCTACTGATCAGATTCAGTAGCTCTTCGTGAGTCGCTGTGGACCATCAATGTCAAGTGTGTCACCCTCGTTGAAAAACAACATACAGCTCACCAGTCTCATCTGTGTTGAAGACCCTAAAACTGAGCATTACTCAACTATCACGACAAAACGGTCCTTTTCAGGACCACCATCAATTATTGTTGTTTAAGAGTTAATTTTCATTGAACGTTCTCTCGCCTTGATGCCAACCACATCACCCCCAAAGCTCTTTGAAAATATACACAGCAACCAAACGTTTGTGGTCAAATGCACAACAGTATTGAAGTGGTACATAACAATTCTCGCAATGACCGAATACCACATGAACTTGTCAATTAACCAGAAACACTTCGAATTAAGGTAAGGTTTTCTCCAGGACGCTAGAAAATAGTAAACCACCGTAAATTTGCTAAAGAGAATTTTCAGGACATTTGTCAAAGTCATCAATCGGATGTCAGTTCTCATACGTTTAAATCTATCATATCATGTATTTTTAAGGCAACATTGGGGGTGCAATTTCGAAAACCAAAGTTAGTCGCCGCATGAAAGTGGTCTGATTTTGATCCAGAGATGATGGTTTTTAATTCTCAAGACGCCAATCAATAGGAAATTTTGCAACGAATCTGTTAAAATTAAGACTTCAAAAGGTCACTATTGAAAATTGCACGAAAGTGCAACTGTTACTATGATAGTTTAAATTATCACCGATTGCCAACGAAAAGCGCTTTCCCTAACACAGATTTCAAAATCGAATTCCATCCGGTCTCACCGAACGGTGTTTATTAATCACCGCGTGTGGCGATTGATGCTGTCTGATCCATACCAGCAGCAGCAGTGCTTTCGGTGCGTGGCGTTTTACATTTTTCTCCAGTACACAACGAAAGGCTTCCCGTAAGCCGCTAGCTACCAAGGTTGCCCTCAAGAGCCATCGAATCACCGAAGGAAGAAGAAACCGCACCACTACTGATCGGATGCAGTTGCTCGTCGTGAGCCGCTGTGGACTATCTATGCCAAGCTCGTCATCCTCGTTCCAATCAACATACACACCCTAATGCTGGGTTTAGACAAGGCTAGTCAAATGATCAACTCAGTTAAATTCAATTGGCTTGAAAAGTTGAGCCTGGTTCAACTTTTTTCAATTCAAGTGAGTTGATCAAGTCAGTTGAACGGGTCAGGGTTTACACGTTCAATTCGCGTTCAAGTCAGTTGAATTCAACTGACTTGATAAATTGACTTGCCCTGTCTAAACCCAGCTTAATAGCCACCGGCTGCCGTCGCCGAAGAACTCGGAGGGTATTTCGCCGAAATTTCGACCATCTCCGGTTTCGATAGCCACTTTTAGCGGTTGGCAAAGCCTACCCGTACATCAGTCGCTGATTTCAGCATCCCACCCGACACGGACAACCTCGAGCCTTTTTCCTGGGAGGAACTCCAGCACGCACTAAGCCGCAGCAACGGCAAATCTGCGGGACCCGATGATCCCGGGTATCCACTTTAAAAAAGCTGTCTCTTCAGGGCACTCATGCTTGAGACGCTCAACCAACTCTGGGTCTCGGATACCTACTCGACGCTGTGGAAGGAGAGTCTCGTCGTGCCCATCCCGAAGGCCAACGAAAAAGGCAGGGACACAACTAAGTTTAGGGCCTCCCTTAGCTCAGTCGGTACAGACGCAGCTACAAAGCAAGACCATGCTGGAGGTGGCTGGGTTCAATTCCCGGTTCGGTCTAGGTATTTTTCGGGTTGGAAAATTTCTCGACTTCCCTGGGCATAGAAGTATGATTGGACTTGCCACACAAATTATACCAATGCAAAAATGGTACAGGCATCGAAAGCTCTCAATTAATAACTGTGGAAGTGCATCTAGAACACTAAGTTGAGAGCACGCAATAAGCTAATATGCGATATGCAATAATGATGAAAAGCGAAGAAGAAGAAGAAGAAGAAGAAGACATCGAACATCCTACATGGCCAAGGTATTCGAACGGATGGTGAACCGTCGACTCAAGATGTTCTTTCAGACCAACAACTAGCTCGACCACCGACAACATGCCTTTCGACAAGGTTTCGGTACGTTCACGTACTTTTCCACTTTGGGGGACGTCCTCAAAAAAAGCTTACGACCAGGAACACAACGTTGAAATCATCTCATTGGACATCTCCAAGGCCTTCAACCGGACGTGGACGCCAGCCGTCCTGGAAAAAAACTTACAAACTGGGGCTGACCGACCGGTCATTCCGTTTATTGGTGGGGAACACGCGGTTGAAAAGTTTCATCGAGGAGACCGGAGTCCATCAAGGCTCCGTTATCGCAGTCACGTTGTTTCTGGTAGCAATGAACGGGGTATTTGACCGGCTACCTAGGCGCATTTACATATTTGTTTACACTGACGATGTGCTGATTGTGGCCACCGGTCCCACACAGATCCGAACCCTACGGCAAACTCAAGCGGCAGTCTCTGCCATCGTCAAATGGACCGACTCGATGGGTTTCCAGCTTTCCGCCAAGAAGAGCATCCGATGCCTCGTATGTCCGTCTCATAACCGAACCAATAGCACCCCAATTACGATCTACGACAAAAACAGTTCGCGTCCTCGGCGTACTGATCGACCGAACGCACTCCTTCTACCAGCAATTCCAACAGGTCAAAAAGGACTGCCGCAGTACACTCAACCTCTTTAAAACGATCTCTCGGCTTCACCGATCCAACAACCGCGATGTTCGGTTCCAGGTGGCGCGAGCCATCATCGACAGTAGGTTGCTTTACGGGACGGAAATTAATGGTATCGCCTCCGAGAAGCTGGTTAGAACCCTAGCACCGGTCTACAACAGCTACATCCGCATCATATCTGCTCTCCTGCCATCCACTCCAGCAGACGCCGCATGCATCGAAGCGGGTCTTCTCCCTTTCCGGTTCTGCTTAAAAGCAAATATTGCCTTTTCCGCCAAGACCTCCGGAAGAAGGCCATGGTTTGGCAAACGATATGTGAGTGTGGCATTTACAACTTTCCAAAGCCAACGTTCCCAACGTTCAGGAGTGTTTGTTGGTCCAGTACTATTTTGGTCCGATGTGGTGTCAATGCACTACTCGAAAGACACGGTAGTTTGGTACAAAGCAAATAATGTGCAATACGTGCCAAAAGAGATGAATCCTCCTGAATTATACGGAGGCCCGGTCAATTGAAACTTTTGGGCCCTTTCCAAGGGATATACTTTAGGGCAGCGAATTTAATCGAAGAATTTGAAAGTGGCCAAAATGATCGCCAAGGAATTTGTGCTGAAGCTCATGGGCAGCGTCATATCAAAAGTGCGCTCCTTGGCATACGATTAAAGGAACTGTGGATTATTTTCATCCACTTGAAAGAGAATACAATTGAGAACATATAGGGAAAATGGCTCCAATGTTGGTCTATGGATCTAAGATTGGGCCCATCGCTAAAATTCTGCTATTTATTAATTTTATCTAGATACTTATGGATATTTTTGGTCGCTATTGAAAATTTAGTCGATTGCTGAATTTATGTATGGGCCCAAATTTGGGGGCATTTAGGCCGACATTACATCCATTTTCCCTATTTGAAATAATTTGAGCTCATTGACATAGCATTGTTTTATTCCAATAATAAACTGTGCTTATACTTTATGGGACACCCTATAGCAGTTATCTGCTTGGAAGAATCAACACTCGTCCAGCTATCTTTTAGCATTCATTGTTAATGCAGTGCTACCTTACACTCAAAATGACATAGGGGAAATTTCATGAAAAAAAAATGAGGTTTTAAAATTTCTCGTGTATTTTTTTTTAAATTTTTGCTCTGTAAACCGGTTTAAATTTGTTATCCTGAAAAATTTGCTGAAATTCAAAAAAAAAAAGTCCAAATAAAATTGATAGAAGCATTAAAAGAGCAGTAAATGTTCATTTGCTACAAACATGATTTGCAACAATTGTGCTTTCATTGTGGGGTAAAATTGTGCGAGATTTGGTTTGATATTTGAGAAAGGTTGCGGTGCTCTGGTCATAAGAAAGTTATGTCATTCCACCCAGCAGAAATCGTGTCCTTTGCCAGAAAATTGTACCATTAATTTCGTTACGAAATGCTTACCTTTAATTATTCATCACTATTAGAGACTTTCCCATATGCATCCATTTACATCACCGGGAACAACTCTCATCAAGATACAATTAAACTGTTCCGTTAACAAAAGGCAAGCTACACCATTTGAAACCCACTCATCCCAGCATAATCAACTCACAGAAAAATTCATATTCATTTGCTATTGAAAACTTTGTCTTTTCACTCCAAACATTTCACGCATCAACTATTCCTGCTGAAGGCAAATTAGTTCCAACAAATAACTGCCATCCACTTCCACCTCCCGAAACTTGTTTTGCATATTACATCATATTCTGCTAGCTTTCCCTCCTTCCACATGGACTGTTATCTTCGCAGTCACTACCACATAACTACGGTATAAAATCGAAATGAATAATTCATGCCTGCAAGCTCACTTTTGCCACTTATTCAGTAAGAGAGTACGATAATAGATCCTCCCTTATCCTCTTGTTCCCTGTCCTGATAATCCGCTCGCACTCCTGGTGCAACCGCCTTTAAGTTACCTTGCTGAAACCTATAACAACATGCAGGCTGCAGCATCATTCCGATCTTGCACCTTACCGCTGCGTCGTCGTCACCGTCGTCGTCACCATGGCAGAGCATCACAGGAAGTGGCATCACCAGGGTAACCGGTCAGAGGTACCACAGCAGCCCCGGACAACGACAAACCGCAAACAACGTTTTCATCGCCACCGCCACCAAGTCGGTCGGTTGCATCGTCGTCATCGTTGTCATCATCCTCCGTCGACATGGGGCATCATCTCCGCAAATGGTGAAAGGCTTTCCACATCACCGGAAACCGGGCTGGGCTGGTCTGGCGGTGGTTGTTGTTCCAGGACGCCGCCACACCACGATTCGCCCGCGACGGTGATGGGTACCCACGGGAAATAACGGTTTAATCTGATAAAATTTCTGTTTTGCATTTATGCCCCCGAGAGGGGAGAGACACCGCCGTAGAGAGGTAGGAAAAGTTTTAAACTATTTTTCTCTGACGGCTTCAGGGGAGAAAGCTTTCATCCGGGATGGGAAAGTTATTTGCACGGGGAGCTCTACATGAACAAAGTGCTCCAGCGTTAGGCAAGTTGGGTTGAGTCAATCTGGTGGAAATGTACGTACTTGTTCTGTATTAGTTCTGTATTTTGATAGGAATAAATTACTATCAATCTGGAAAAGGAGGAAGCTCTTCTGTCTTGGTTGATTTTCATTATGGATGGATGGATATTTTGCGTCATTATGGTTGATTGCAGCGATATAATAATCTAAGGAGTCTTTATATAAGATTATATAAGTCAAAAGGTCGAATGTAGGAAAAGAGTTTACTTAGAAAATTTTGAAGTATATTCTGGGCAAAGAAGTTTTTTTATTATTTTTTTAGGTCACTTTTAAACGATTTGGTCACTTTATGCAATTTAGGTGTTGGCTTTGGTTTTGTCCATTTTATGTGTGAAAACGCATTTATTACGCGACTAACGGTTCTTTTGTGCACTGGAAGATCGAGTTTGGTAATAATCTGGTGGCAACTCAAGTGATTTTGCGTTGCTTCGGCCCAAATGTGTCCTTTTCTTCTGGCTGTCAATTTTGAATTCCTCTTGGTACGTACCTTGAAATCATATTCGTTCGGATTTTTTAGATCATTCCGAACAACTTTTTCTGATCTG
Source organism: Ochlerotatus camptorhynchus (assembly GCF_037179485.1). Classification (NCBI taxonomy): domain Eukaryota; kingdom Metazoa; phylum Arthropoda; class Insecta; order Diptera; family Culicidae; genus Ochlerotatus; species Ochlerotatus camptorhynchus. The sequence goes on along the minus strand of NW_027040587.1, from coordinate 392,954 downwards.
TTAATCTTCCGAGCAATCTTACGATTAGATCGACCAGAATCTGCCAGAACCCGGATTTGGCACTTTTCGACATCGTCCAATCGTTTTGCCCATTCCATGTCTGGAAAAATCAAAATCAATTTTATGTACTGCGAAAATAACAAAGAGGAGACTTACTTAAGTGCAGATGTAGTACAACATTTTGCGAGATATGAAGCACTTTAAGTAAAATCGAAGACTACAAATCAAGAAGACTGGCAACTCTGCAAAAAATCAGGAGACAGTAACGACAACGCCTCTTCTGAGCAAAAGTGGAACCTTTGTATGATGGTGTGTGTTAATTCACGAGTGCATTCACACACATACACGGTTAGAAAAAAAGTTCCCAAAATTAAGTTCTTTTCATTCATCTCGGCACTATAGTGCAGGAACCCCGAGGGGGACGACTCTATCTACGATGCAGGAAATATTGTGCTTTTATGTGGCTTGCTGGGCGTACGCTGAGTAGATAGAAAGAAGATTTATCACGATTTTGAAGATTTCCTGCAAAAAGATGATGCGCGATGCAAGTAGATGCGAGAAATGAAAGAAGATTTTTTGAGCATCTAGAATTGAAATTTAGATGTGTCGCCCCCTCGAGGAACCCAAAAGTAGTTAAAGCGGGTCAAAGTAATTTTAATTTACTTGTATCCAGTTCGTATGGAATTTTCCACTGGCCTTTTAACCAAAAGTATGTTAGTTGTACCCAACAGTAGGCAAATATGATTATACTCAACGTTGGGTTCCCACACTTTACTATTACTACCCCTGTTGGGTGGGTTTGCTCCTCCGTTTTTGACAACATTAGAAGGAGAAAAGGAGACTGGGTACTTTTTTCTTACCGTGTAGGTAGAAATAATTAGCTGTCAATTATTGGTTTTGTTATGATTGTCGTAAAAAGTGAAACGTTTCTTTCTTTGGTTTATGCTGACAACGAGTTTAAAAATCCTGCTGAAATTCTACAGATGCGTAAGTAAATTTGATATGAAAATTAAAACTATGGCAATGATGCCATTCACAATGATGGTGGGACCTTCCTCGATCATTAATTTGCTATCTCAGAATTATTATCTTCCACTTTGCCTAAACCCTTTAGTGATGCATTTATGGGCATTCGTATGGTGCATTAGTAAAATGCAAGCCCGTTCCTCATGGCTTTGGCACCTGGCCACAACGGGGTGAGTTAAGTTGTGACACTCGGCATATTGGCACAGTACTCGCTGACCATATGAATGTCACTGGCCAATCCGACACTGTTGTTATCATTCTCTGGAAGGAGTTGGTCGATTTCAAGAATTGTTGAAGCATACATAGGATCACTAACCGGTGGTTTAATGTTCTGACAACATCTAAAATAGGAATATATTCTTTATCAATACGTACTGTTTGGAATTGAGGTTCTTCAACCCTTGGTTTTCATTCTCTCCAACATTAGATCCTGCTATCGTTTCCGTTGGATCGTGATGCAGGTACTGGATCTTTCTTCTTTTTGAATCCTTGAATTTTCAGCAGCTTTTGAATGACGGTACCCAAGCAACCAAAAGTTCGGATAAAAGTCCTTTTTTGGCTTAATCGGCTAATCGAAGGATTATGGAGAGAATTCTATTCAGCTTACTTTTTAAGTTATTAACCGAACTTCCAAGTTCACATTCGATGTTTAAGCTTCTAACAGAATGCTGTTTCACTTTTAAAAAGAACTTGAAAGTTCACAAAAGGTTCGTTTAAACGTTGGAGGGAATGCTATTCAGCCCAAATAGAAAACTTGAATGAAATCATCAAACCAAAATAAAAAACAAATATATCTATGTTTTTGTTGCGTACCACGTTCTCTTCTTATATATTATGAGCTGCTGCGTCGTCGGAAGATAAATGTTTGAAATATGGTAAAATATTTAATTTAAATTACTTACCGCAAGTCTTGGACTCGAGTCCTCCTATTTGAAACCGACATACATACCACTGCTCTATGTGAATGAAGTGGAATATCATATGATTTTACTCGATGTGTTGATTTCATTCATAAAAATGGGTTTCAGAGTAACCAAATCTACTTTCAAGTCTCTGATTAGTTCATGTAAAACCTTATCTGAACTTGAAAGTTGCTGAACGCAGAAGTTTTCAGTAACCTCGAAAAGTACGAAACAATTAACACAATTTAATAGTATATTTACCTGTTTTGAGACTTATTTTATTCAGCAAATCATCAAGGTATGGTAGTGGAACGCAAACCTCAATGAGATTTATTAAAATTCAATATATTTTTTACTTACATAAATGCCATTCGCCGTAGTAGAAACATTGAACGCTTGAGGCTGTAAGGAGCTTTCGGTCGTTCCAGATCAATGGCTGCGGAAATCAAAAAGTGGACACATTTTCTTCTAGCCAAACGCAAACAGTGTCACATAACCAGATAAATTGATCCGTGACGAAAAAAGCTTCTAGAAATTAACATTTCGAAAGTTGCTTACAAGTTCAAGTCAAGGTTCAAGTCGAACTTCCTGCGAACTTATCTAGAACTTTACGTGTACTTTAATGTCTGAAAGAAGTTCAACATAGATTAATTGTGAACTTTCACGCTGCTTAAAAGTACGGTTAGTACTAAGATTGAACTTTGTATTAGAGGTTCGAAACAAGTTCTTTATTCACTTTTTGTGAACTTCACAGTTCAAATGAACGGCAACAAGAAACTTCTGTTGAACTTTCAAGGTTCCAATAAATATGGGCAGTACTTTAAAGAGCATTAAGTTCTGTTTGTACGTGTAGTGTCTTGTTAATCAGCAAGAACGTTCCACGGAACTAAATTTGAACCAGATGTGAACTTTTGAGTTCGTTTCTCAAGTAAAATCCGAACTTTAGGTTGCTTGGGTGGGTAGTTCACTCAACGCAGGTGGAAGCCGCCAGTTCCTTATAATTGATTGCTTCCAACAGGCAAAGTTAACAATATTTCGGTTCATCGTAAACAAGTAAAAGTTACTTTCACTAGGTACGGTAAGACTTCGTCGTAATCGCCCATTTCCGTTCTATCGATCAGAAAAGATCAATAATATCAATGATTTTACCGTGCACAAATCAATTATAGGTTTGTTCCGATGCGTTAGTTCATTAGCTACAACATAATTCCTATTAGAGCGCATTGTATGAATATTTACGCTCATTGCTCTCAAAACAAAAGAAGCGCTCCTAGCGAATCCCCTTTTTCTACGTTAATCCGTAAGACGAAGAAAATCTAATGGCGTTTCAATGCGTAAGGGCGGAATTGAAACTCGTAGAACGAATTTAGAATCAAGAAGCAGTATTAGATTTTAAACAATATGTCAACAACTTATGACTTTTTATCAAATCCAATGGAAAGGTGAATAAATTTAGGAGTCATCTTTGACAGAAATATTCCATTTTTTGTTTAAACTCGTTCAGAAAAGAGAGGTAAGGCGCGGGTTGTGCTTAGTAGGACGGAAATTAGATCAAAAACCCTATCGATCCGAGATTCAATCCTCTACACTCAAAAAATATTCAAATCTAAATGGTATAAAAGCTACGCTAAATCGCAACTCTCCTGACCGACGCATAGCTTGGTATAAAGAGAGAGAATATGAACTAAGTATAAAAATGGATTATACATCCAATAGTATAAACTGCAAATATGCGAATGATGTATAGTGTGACTCTATTTGGTAAATGTATTAGTTCTGTGCCATTCGTTGTTTTTTTCATGAATTTTTAAACTAATTTAAAATAATCAATAACTTTTATTTTTAATAGAAATAAACTCCATACATAATTTAATATTATTAAAAACGCCGAGTAAAGAGCAATTTAGATCCAGTCGTTTTAAATCATCTGACCACCCAATGAGACATTTTCCGCATTGTGAATTACCGCTGTCTTCCTATTTTACAATCCCTTCGTGATCCAAGTTCTTCGTAAGCTGTTTGCCCTTCAGCACCTACATAACGCTGTAATCACTGCACCCGGAAATCAACGATCTAGATGTCATTACTATAATCTAATACTCTCAGCTTCATCTCATACGATCTGGTATGCTGGGGGGACTTCCAGGTTATGTTTGATCCGTTCCCGATTACCGTAGTCCACAAAAAGCACCTCAATGCTATGGATTTTCTCGTCTGATACCAATTAGTGTCACTAGATTTGGACGCGCGTAATCTAAAGATTGGTGATCACTTCGTAACTCTTTTCGTAGCAATCTAGGTTGTCGTCCAGAGGATTGCCAATTTCATCAGATGTTCGGAACGCAGACGCAGTTTAGTTTGTACGTACATTACGATGAACATGCTCTGAAAAAGCGGCATGTCGACAATCGTTGGTATCGCCTGGTTGGTGATAAGTGGGACCACAAGCATCAGTATCAATCTGGAAGAAAGAGTGCGATAGTCACTAGATGGATATTTACAAAATAACGTCAGGCATAAACAAACCTCTCATTCGATACATCTTCGATTTGATGAAAGCGATACTGATCCAACCACTTAGATTGGATACTGATTGCTGATACGCTCCGGATTCCACGTAACGACAATTGAGAATCACATCGTTTTTTTTAAACTTATTAAAGAGATTTTTAGCCTTAGGCTAGTTCATCTCTAAGAATCACATCGTAACTGAGCAGTGGGTTTCGGAATTAGTCTAAATTTTTCATCTCCGCCAACTTCAGCTTGAGATTTTGGCTTTTCAGTGGATGGATCTCAATGTCTGAAAGATAAACGTTAAGGTTTTAACCTCGTTGTAACTGCTATTGCTTTTAAAAACAACACAAAAAACACTGGTTAGAACCTGCGCAATCAGATTTTCTATCAGAAGGGCTATTCGACTCCCTGCGATTCCACGTCACACAGATGCTTGACCTCAATCCTGTCCAAGAAAACGCTTTGCACCGGTTTCTCGTTGCTCTTGTTCACTAGCTCCTTGACATCATTGTGGATTTTAATGTGATCAACATACATGGATGACTAGCTTTGCCAGTTTATCACCCCGTCACGATTACCTTAATCAGTGGTATACACTGACAGAATTTTGCACCATTATTCGGATTTAGTATAATTTTGAAATAAATTTTCATCGAATCAATGTATAAAAATGGAATAAACATAAAATGAATAAATTTTAATCTTTCCAAGTTTAGTATTATTTTTGAGTGTACTTGATCCACCATGACAAGTTTTTCGGATTGGAGTAGGAAAACCACCGGTTTGCTGTGATTAGGATAAAAATTGTCGTGAAATTTTGTAGAGCAAAACAAAATCAAAAACAAGCATCTTGTTACGATTATTCGTTTCGGTGACATTAGGTCACACTCCAGTGATTGTAAATGAGCAGTATCACTAACACTTGTGCTTCAAAGTTCCACCTTTGATTTCAGAGGCGCTGTTATCAGTGACGTTTGACATTTGTATGGGAGAAGGGAACAGTTGCCAGTCTTCTTGATTTGTAGTCTTCGATAAAATGGTGTATCTAAACGTTTGCAACGCGGCGAAAGCAGAAAATACGTCAACATGAAATCTACTACCTACTGACAAGCTGTTGAAAAGAGTTTGTAGACATGGTTGAGCATCTCACTACCACATACATACGTAATAAAAGTTCTTGCACTGAAACAAAAAGCGGACGGCTTTACTTTTGAAGTCCGGTCAAACGAATCGCACTGTAGCTGAAAGTTCAGCAGCACCCTAATGTGGGATTTTCCCCGTTCAAAATGATTTGGTAACGTCTACCGCACACACAGTGGGAGATTTGTCCGCTTAAAAGCCAACCGAATCTCCACCCACACCTGCCACCAACACACCTCAGTTTTTTTTTTCAGTGCGTCGTCGTCGTCGTCGAGGCAAAAAGAAAGCAAAACTATTGCTGATTATCCCCAGACGCGGTCGGTGCAGCTCCCAGAGAGCATTTACAACAACTACTCCCCGCGGCGTTGGACGTGCCTGGACCGGATTAAGTTTGCAGCTCATGAAAAGTTAACTTGAAGCATCAAAAGCAGTAAAGGAGAAACCTTTCCGTTACTTTTTTTTGCGTGTCCGAGACACGAAGGAAAAATGAAAAACGACTACCCACCCGGGGGGCACTGAAAGTCAACTTCAAGGCTCCACCAGGCAACCCCCGTAGTTCTGTGCCAACCAACCAACCAGGTGAAGACGATTCGTTCTCGGAATCAGCACCGCCGCGTGGTCTTCGAAATGAGACAGTTTGATTGCACACCAGAGCCCCATCCATTATCGTCGTCGTGAGGAACACCTAGCTGCGGAGCTCAACAGCTGGCAATCATTTCTGATTCTAAACTGGTGGCAATGAAACTGTCCAATCGCAGACTGCCTACCTTTTCCGATCGCTAGCGGAGGAGGTGCGATTATGCGGCAAATTTCCACCACCACGTCCGGTAGTCGTTGAGGAAAGAAAAGCGCGTGCAACATTCGGACAAATTATGTGACATACAACTAAAAATGAATTACCATCTATTTTCGGTGGCTGGAACCTTGATAAAAAAGCGAACCTTGAGCAGCGAAGCGACAGCTAGGGTCACGTCTTCAACCTGATCAGCTTGACCGCTTGATAAGGAATGAAGTGAGCAGTGCACAAACATGCAAACGCCACGCACGTGTTGATTATTTCTTCGTTCCGTGGTGAAATTTGATGAGATATGCAAATTTGTGTATGGCCGGATACCGGTAGACTTTTGGCGGTTTCCATTGGGTTGTTCTCAGAAATTTATTTTCGCCGATGGAGTGATTTGCTTTCCGTAGAAATGTACTGGAGTAAACATTAATTTTCAAATTAGTTTTTGCAAATCTTCACGAAAATAACAATTATGGTTTTATAAGGGTTCTGTAGACCATGATTTAGACTAGCAGAATGCTTTGAAACCTCGATAAAGTTTGCAATGTTACATGGGTTAGTGAGTGTCTTGTCTAGGGGTACATTACACAATGGGGTGAATCGTGAGATTGCTCGGATGATCAACATATCAGAAAAGGTTGTTCGGATGATCTAAAAAATCCAAAGGAATATGATTTCCAGCCATTACACTAGTTTACAGCATATTTGAGCTCGTATGCTGGTGGTCGTTTTCCATGTAAAATTGTGTGCTGAATCCAAAAATGTAGTTGGAAAAAAATCTCAACAGGATAGTTTTCTAGACACAGCTAAAGAGATTACACTCAAAAAAAGGTTTGTTCACTAAAATACAAATACCTCTGGATGTAATGAAGCTATATCAATTATTTGAACACCAAATTAGAGGTAAGAAAATTTGCTTTCGAATAACTGGACATTATTTTTTAGTTAGATTAGTGGTATAGTAACAAACTTTTTTTAAGTGAAATATTATTTTTTAGCTGTATCTAGAAAACTATCGTACTGAGGTTTTTTTTTGACTGCATTTTTGGATTCAGTGCACAATTTTGCATAAGTATCATAGGTCAAACATTGAAGTTCATTGTTTACTTTTATTTGTGAAGTAGTGTTATTGGCACGATTTAAGAGGCCATCCGATCCAAAAGAAAGTTTGGATGAGGAACGATAATGGTATGGGGTGCATTGTCCTACGATGCTAAGATTCCTGGATATCCACGAGAATGAACTCGACCACTTACTGCGAGCTCTTAAAAGACGTTTTGATTCCGTATATGGAGGATTATCTAGACGATTCGGCTGTTTTTCAGCAGGATAATGCCTCAATCCATGTATCAAGCCAATCAAAGGCATGGTTTTGGGTTCATCAAATCACCGTTCTTGAATGACCAGCAGGCTTGCTGAAACACTTAAAACTCACTGGAGGTTTTAAAATACTCTTGTCCTGCGAATTTAACCAGCCCTCACCTCGAGTGAGTGGTGGCAGGAATATGAAAGGAATAAACAAAAACTCCTCGAGAGTTCACCCAGAGTGAGAGTAAAAGCGTGTGATAGAAAACATGAACATGAATGGTAGCAACACCTCACTCTCATTTTATCCCCCTTTGCTCACAAGCTCTGAAGCTCAGTGGAATGATTTGACAGTAGGCATTCTAGTCTTCAGAAAAATGCTACGCTCGGCTCATTTCAAACTCGCGAGTGAGGATCCATCAAGCCTGATGGCCAGCTTGTATTCCAGATTGTAACCCTATCGAGCGCCCCGTAACGTGGGTAGATCACCTTTTCGTGGTACGTTACGGGATGTAAGATCTACCACCGATTCCTAGTCCTGACTACTTCAAACTAGGGGAACAGGATTTTTCAGTAATCCAAGGAACACATCTTAGTCCTTGTTACTTTTTATGCCTTGTTGACAGTGACAAGACTCGGAATTGTCCACCGAGGATGATCTTGAAACAAGGAAAAAATGAGTTAGTTAGTCTTTATTTATGTGATTCCTAATCTTCTATTCGTTGATCCCTAGTTTGAAGTGGTTAAGACTAGGGTTCTGATGCATGGTCAATATCGGTGTCATTCCTTAATTTTGTTGCTAAGGAATCCAATTTTGACTGACAAAGGGGCGCGCCTTTGGAGGGTGTTTCAACACTCCGAAGGGTATAAATAGCGGGACCTTTCAATTAGAGTCGGGTCACCGGTCCAATCACGGCCAATTCCAGTGTTGCCGCCGCTCCCGCTCAACCAACAGTTGGCTGCCGCTGCAGTACCCGGTCAAGCCTCCGGGCCATCGACGGATCCCCCTGCTCCGGGATTGGCCGGTACAACCGGTGAAGCTACAGACGATTCTCCGCTGTCAACGGATGAGATCGTCACACTGTTGGCCCAGGCCATCATCATCAAGCGCACCTGCGCAACAAGAACACAACAGCTCCAAGCTATCATCTCCTTCGTCGCTAATTATGGACCGTGAACCCATAAAGATCGCCAACTGGAACGCTCGCTCCGTAGGGGCGAAAAACATTGAGCTTGCAGACTTCCTCCGCAAGCACGACATCGACGTGGGCCTTCTCACCGAGACCCACCTCAAGACCGGTGACAGCTTCTGGCTGCCCGACCACAGCATTGTCCGGCTTGATCGCACCAGCTCCAGGGGGGGCGGTGTCGCGGTCATCATCAAGAAAGGCATCAAGTACTGCACCCTACCCCACTACCGCACTTCCATCATCGAGGCCGTCGGCGTTGAGGTGGAAACATCGACCGGAAACGTCCGGTTAATCGTTGTCTACTGCCCCCGGCAATGTACCGTTAGCAATGGTACAGCACAGCAGTTCAAGAACGACCTTGCCATCATAACCCACACCAATGCCCGCTTTGTAATCGGAGGGGACCTGAACGCCCGGCACGAGGCCTGGCGGAACTACCAGCAGAACCAGAACGGCCGCCTGCTATTCGACCATTCCCAGCATGGTCTCTATTCCGTCTGGTTTCCGGACGAACCAACCTTCACATCACCGACGGGCAACCCATCGACGCTGGACCTGTTCTTGGCAAACACCAGATTAGCCAAGCCGGTTGCCGTCAACGACCTGAGTTCGGACCACCAACCGGTGCTGACCGAGCTGGGCTACAACGTGGCCCCTGCACCGTGCCAGCGGAAGGACTACCATCGAGTCAACTGGGTCCAGTTTCGACGCGTGGTCGACCGCCACATCGACGACAACCCACCACTCGACACAGTGGAGGACATCGACCGGGCCCTGGAGGGTCTCCATCAAGCCATATCCGTGGCTGACGAAGAGTGCGTTCGACGAGTTCCTGTGAGGGGTAAGTTTCAAGCAATTGATTCCCACACCAAACTTTTGATTCGGCTCAGAAATGTTCGTAGACGCCAGTTTCAGCGGACTGGGGATCTGCAGCGTAAATACGAAATGGTCGATCTGAATCGGCAGATCGCTTCCAGAATGGTCTCAATCCGGAACGAGAGTTTCGGGCGGCTCGTTCAGAACCTGGACGACCGTTCCAGACCATTCTGGAAGGTTGCCAAGGTGCTGAAGTCTCACCCCAAGCCCATTCCACCACTTAGAGTCAATGACGAACGGCTTATCACCAACGAAGAGAAGGCCAATGCAATTGGGGAGCACATTGCCGAGTCGCATTTGCTTGGCTCTACAATCCCAAGTCCACTCGAGAACCAGGTTGTGCAGTGCGTCCAGACGTTAGATGCTTCCCCTTGTGCCGTCCCTCCAGAAGAACGGATTACAGAGGAACAAATTTGCTCAGCGCTGAAACACAGTACGAACATGAAGGCTCCCGGGTTTGACGGAATATTCAACCTAGAGTTGAAAAATCTCAGCGCGAGGGTGCACTCGCTGCTGGCTGCCATCCTCAACAGATGCTTGGAGCTGCACTACTTTCCAAGCATCTGGAAGGTGGCAAAAATCATCCCGATCCGCAAACCTGGGAAAGACCCTTCACTACCGTCAAGCTACAGACCGATTAGCCTGCTCTCAGCGCTGAGCAAGCTGTTCGAAAAATTGATCCTCAGCCGACTAAACAAGTTTGTGGAGGAACATGACATTCTTCTTCCGGAACAGTTCGGGTTCCGCAAGGGGCATTCCACCAATCATCAGCTAGTGCGGGTGATGAATAACATCCGAAGTAACAAAGCTGTATCCAAGTCCACAGCCATGGCTTTGTTAGACGTCGAAAAGGCGTTTGACAATGTCTGGCATGACGGACTTATATACAAGCTTTGTAACTCTAACTTTCCACCATACCTTGTGAAAATCACCCGCAACTACCTCCAGCAAAGGTCGTTCAGGGTGTCGTTGAATAGTTCCCTTTCGGGACAATTTCCGATCCCAGCAGGTGTTCCGCAAGGGAGTCTGCTGGGACCACTGCTTTACAGCATCTACACGTCGGACATCCCTCCTCTAGGAGACGGTTGCGTGTTCTTCCTGTTCGCAGATGACACCGCGATAGCCGTCAAGGGTAGGATGCCTCGTGAAATTACGAACAAGCTCCAACGATGCCTTGACACCTTTACTGATAATGCCACCACGTGGAAAATCAAAATCAACGCCTCGAAAACCCAAGCGATCATGTTCCTTCACAGACAATCGCCAAAACTTAAACCGTTTCCCTCCTGTACCGTAATAATGGATGGTACAAGGGACGAGTGGTCCACTGATGTTACTTATCTCGGGATGTTGTTCGATGAGAAGCTCCTGTTCCGCTCGCACATAGAGAAACCCTAGTTAAGTGCTCCGCCTTGGTTAGGTGTTTGTATCCGCTCATTTGCCGCAGATCCCGCCTCTCAAGGCAAAACAAACTGGCTGTTTACAAACAGATCATAGCCCCCGCGATCTTCTATGCCGCCCCGGTGTGGGAATCGTGCGCTCAGACCCACAGGAACAAAATCCAGGTTGCACAGAATAGAGTGTTGAGGATGATCCTAGATCGTCCATTCGACACAAGAATAGCAGACCTCCATCAAGAGGCAGAAATTCCCAAAGTAGATTCCAAAATTGATGATATGACAACTAAATTTATTCAAAAATGCAATCTTTCTGAACATGCTTTAATAAGCAATTTGTACATAGTAGGTTAAGTGTATATAGTAGAGTAGGTTAGTTTTAAGCTGTCAATAGTAGTATTAAGTAGTTTCTCTTCAAATTCTAAAAACAAAACAAACCAATCCCACCAAGGTGGTCGACCGTGTACTAAGTCTAGGACTAATTCTGTAAAACAAATTTTGAATTTTGCCCATACCTAAAGATGAAGAAAGCAATTAAATCACTTAGTAAAAATTTATATGGTAATCGTCCAAGTTAAACTAAAATAAAGATCATTTAAACATTCAATTAGAGTCGGGTCTTTGCGATAAATGCAAGAATGACAACAGTAAAAAAATCGAATACTTCATCATTTTTTAATAGTGATGGAATAATACGACATGCACTAAACTAAGGACGCGGGATATACTACAATAGTTCAAATAACTGGTGGCAGTGGTGTTAGGTCCCGAACAGAGGAACCCTACCGAGAACCTTTGGGGACTAATTGCATCAAAGGTTTACGCAACTGGACGTCAGTTCAACACCGTGATGGACCTCAAAGCGTGCATGGGGGAATGCTGGGAGCAAATCGACGCACAAACAATCCAGAATCTTGTTACCTCTATGCCCAAGCAAATCTTCGAAATCATTAAGAAAAAAAAGGAGCTACCAAGTACTAAAGAATAAACGGTTCATGAAACATTTTAATTTCTTTTACTTCATCAACAGTGCGGCTAAACGAATGGAACACCCAAGGGGTAATCAACTCTGCACACTGTGCCGAAACACAGCATGGCACACTATTCGGTACTTTAGGACACACGTTGACAAGTAATACAAACAATATAATATAAAACGGCATCACTATCGAGTGTTGACGTTTTGTCAATAGTTGCTAAGGTTGACTTCTTTATTTACTCTATTTGGGCTTCACATTGGGTTCGAGGGTCGTACCTTGCCACTTTTCGAAAAATTTCAAGGAAAAATTCTGTGAGTATTGTCTGCACCATGAATCTCTTATCACTTCAAAACCAACCAAAATTAATTGATATCATTCGATTCATATCGAAAATCCCAGCGACTCGTGGTTTCATCCAGAATAGTTTCTATTCGGGCCTCACGCCCAGAGCCCAACAAAGTCACTTTCAATCGATAATCGTCAAGCGACGACGAAGCTGTCAACCATCACTTTCAATTGGAAGTCATTCTGTCTTCTCTTCGAGCAGATGCTCTTCAACATCAACAGAACCACTTTCGATCAGTTTTCATGCTGTTTGGTATAGTCTTGACTATAGTCGCTATATTCATAGTCTGGCAGATAGAATTTCGATCTACCAAAAAGCGGAACCAATTCAATATATTTTAGACCAACAATTGAAAAGGTACTATCAAATTTACAAACAAAACGTTGATTATTCTTTCCTCGCCAATCGAACGCAACCCAAAGATGGTGTCAGTTTGCGTAGGCGAGCCTTGAGTCACGAGAAAAGGGTTTCCGAAGTTTTGTTCGTAATAGCTGATGTGCTCTTTTCTGTTGTGACTATGAATATAGCGACTATAGTCTTGACTAGTGTTCATTTCGTCTTTCATTGTCCAATGAACTTATTTGCGCGTTGAAGCGAAGCTGTTCGATCCAAATTCACGCAGTTTTTCTGACTTTGGTTGATTGCTCACTCGGTAAATTTAAACGCATGCTCATAGATCTGTGCCCGTGGATGTCAAATGTACCATTGTCGGGTGGTTTGTTTACTTATCAATATGGGTATTCTTCGAATTGAGATGACGTCTACAGGCCTTAAATCAATAACCGTCGCCATATTGAAATCCAAGATGGAAGCTTCCTATTTCAGAAAAAGTGGGAAATAATGTCAAATAGCTATCAATATGGGTATTTTTTAATCGGGGTGACGTCTAGGATATAAATGGATATCCGACGATATTTTGAAATCCAATACGGTGGTGTCCGATATCAGAAAAAGGGGGACATACTGATTTCAACCCATCAATATGGGTATTTTTGGAATTGCGGTGACGTCTAGAGATTGGAAATAGATATGCTACGCCATTTTGAAAACCCAGATTGTGGTTTCCGGTTCAAGAAAATGTGGGAAATACTGCCAAATACCCATCAATACGGGTATTTTCAAAATCCCAGCAACGTCTAGAGGCCAGAAATCGATGTTTGACGCCAACAGGGTTCTTCCACACCATGGTCGGTCGAAAGGGTCGATACGGCAATCAAGATGGTCAAAATGGGTCCCCTCCAGCGACGGTTGGTCAAATGCCTGTAAGATCGTCCAAAACGACGGTACGGTGCAGAAGGCGATCGGCGAACTGAACGGACAAAAATCATTTGAACGATGGCAACATTGCGCCAGCTACGAAGAATTTTTCTTTTGTTTTACAAGTTTGTTATGCAGAACGGTATTTCAGCCAGGTTTGAATCCCGGTCTTGCCAAAGGTCTTCCAGGATGATAGTTTTCTCGCTTTCCACTGCATTTTTCTTTAGGTATTCTTGCCAGTCATTGGTTTCAATTCAATTCCTATGGACTCGATGGGAAATTCACAACTTTATGTTCATACAAGTCCCAGTACTGCTGGGGGATGTCAATACGTATTAACTCCAAATATTCCATCAGATATGGACAGCGAAACAGTATAGGATTTATAGGAACAGATCGATGCAATCTGAAATGCAATTACACTCTATTCCGTGAAGTACACCCCATCATCAACGATCCAATCTGCACTCGTATGTTGCACTAGTTTGACTCAAAAGGACTCGGGGCGATGGGTGGTCTACCAATCAGTCCATTATAAGGCCTTGCTCAACCACAGGATAATACTGCCTGTAGGTGAACTGTAGATGCGAAGCTTATCCGATTCGCACAGCATTTCCGAAGTATGATAAATATGAAGTGGCGGAACATTTGATGGTTTTCACTGGTGGTACATTAGCCATGGCCCTTATTACCGATGTCACTTCACGGTGAAGTGACGACTAATCACTCACGATGAAGTGATTTCCATTGGATTTACACGGTAATCCCGTCACCGTGAGTGACAAGTGGTCACCTCACTTCGTTTTCACCGTGAAGTGACACTCGTGATAGGGGACCATTGGTTTTGATTAGTGGTATATCGTGGAAGGTAGGTTAGAGAACTACTTCGGCCTAATCGCCCATTTTGGGCCTATCGAGCAGAAAACTTCAAATAAATCCATGATTTCAGAGTTAACAAGTCAATTATGCATTTGGTACGATACTTTACCCGAGCAAAGTCGGTTAACAAAATGAAAGCAAATCGATATTAAAGTGTGCAGTTCCTATCATAATGAAAACTCATTTTGATTTCAAATGTTGCGACATAAGTCTGATATCATATTGTGCTTTCATTATGCAGTCAAGACTTTTTATATGAAAGCAACTTAACTTGAAGTTCTGCTGTTTACTTCTTGTTTAAAATTTAATTGATATTTATCTGTCGTTGAACTAATGATTATTGTTTATTTGATTTGTTTAACACATTTTAGGTCATTCGTGACTTGCCCGGGGTAAGATTGGAGCCGAAGTCTTTCAGCTTGAGAAACATGAACGGTAACCATTTACTCCAGGCCCGTATTCAGTTAAACATTATGAATGCAAAATCAGTAATCAAATTGATTTCATTGAAAGCAGGATTAGTTTTCCGTTTGCTTCAACAGTGTAAAATTTTGCTCTCATTTTTGCTGTGTTAACCGTTAAGTCAACCAAAATGAGATCAACTGGAGTATTCAAAATAAGTTACATCATAACAGCAAATTTTGATTTCAATTTGATCTTCAGCTTTGCTCGGGTACCCGAGCAAAGTCGATTAACAAAATGCAAGCAAATCGATATTAAAGTTTGCAGTTCCTATCATAATGAAAACTCATTTTGATTTCAATTGTCGCGATATAAGTTTGATATCATATTGTGCTTTCATTATGCAGCCAAAACTTTTTAAATGAAAGCAATTTAACTTGAAGTTTTGCTGTTAACGTCATGCATAAAATTTAATTTAAATTTATCGGTCGTTGAACTAACGATTATTGTTTATTTGTTTTGTTTAACACATTTTAGGTCATTTATGACTTGGCCGGGTGAGATTTGAGCTCAACTCTTTCAGCGTGAGAAGCATGGATACTAACCATTTACGCCACGCCCGTATTTAGTTAAACATTATGAATGCAAAATCAATAATCAAATTGATTTCATTGAAAGCAAGATTAGTTTTCCGTTTGATTCAACAGTGTAAAATTTTGCTCTCATTTTTGCTGTGTTAACCATTAAGTCAACCAAAATGAGATCAACTGGAGTATTCAAAATAAGTTACATCATAACAGCAAATTTTGATTTCAATTTGATCTCCAGCTTTGCTCGGGTACCCGAGCAAAGTCGGTTAACAAAATGAAAGCAAATCGATATTAAAGTGTGCAGTTCCTATCATAATGAAAACTCATTTTGATTGGAGTTGGTTGGAAATGCTAACATGAAGCTTTAGTGTGATGATTTATTAGCTAGAGAATGATCTTTAGAAGAGGGTAGGTGGATAGTTCCGTTAGAGTACGGCAGTATGAAAATTGAATAGAAGTTGAAAATGAGCGAAGGGCCATTAAAGCGACAGTTTACAAGATAGACGCACATTTTTGCCTAGCCCGTACGATGTACGCGGGGACTTGAAGTATGTCTCCAAGTCCACAGGCAAAAATGTGTGTCCCTCTTGTTGCTCATAAACTGACTGCGGCTGTCTTGTAAACTGTCGCTTTAATGGCCCTTCGCTCATTTTCAACTTCTATTCAATTTTCATACTGCCGTACTCTAACGGAACTATCCACCTACCCTCTTCTAAAGATCATTCTCTAGCTAATAAATCATCACACTAAAGCTTCATGTTAGCATTTCCAACCAACTCTGAAAATCGTTAACTTCGCGTATGAAGTAACATAAAAAACACTTTGAATGTCATTTTGATTTCAAATGTTGCGACATAAGTCTGATATCATATTGTGTTTTTATTATGCAGTCAAGACGTTTTAAATGAAAGCAACTTAACTTGAAGCTCTGCTGTTTACGTCTTGTTTAAAATTTAATTGAAATTCATCTGTCGTTGAACTAATGATTATCGTTTATCTGATTTGTTTAACACATTTTAGGTCATTCGTGACTTGCCCGCGGTGAGATTGGAGCCTAAGTCTTTCAGCTTGAGAAACATGAATGGTAACCATTTACTCTAGGCCCGTATTCAGTTAAACATTATGAATGCAAAATCAATAATCAAATTGATTGCATTGAAAGCAAGATTAGTTTTCCGTTTGCTTCAACAGTGTAAAATTTTGCTCTCATTTTTGCTGTGTTAACCGTTAAGTCAACCAAAAAGGAGATCAACTGGAGTATTCAAAATAAGTTACATCATAACAGCAAATTTTGATTTCAATTTGATCTTCAGCTTTGCTCGGGTAGTTAATAAGCTTCCGAACGAAGTTAATGAGAACGCGTGATTTGAATGTTTGCATCCATTATTCCCAAAAACAAAAGAAGCGCTCCGACCGAAGCAATTTTTATCTTCATCCGATAGGCCGAAGTGAATTCATTGGCGTTTCAATGCGTTAGGCCGAGTTTAGAATCCGTAGGCCGAGCTTGGCGTCAAGAAGCAGTGTTAGACTTTTGACAATATCTCAACTATTGGTTTCTCTTTATCAAATCTTTTGGTACGTACAGAAAGGTAAATAAATTTGGAAGCCATCAGTAATAATAACATTCCGTTTGGTGCTAAACTGCGCTGGATTAAGAAAGACTAAGTGCGGGTTGTGCTTAATAGGCCGGAAATGGGGTAGTTAACCCTACCACAACTGCGAAGAATCGTGAACTTGGTAGACTTGAACGTGTGTGATTGGGTGGTGGTAGGAGACATCATAATCAGCGATACGATAGGCTTGGGTGATGTCTTTGAGGTCACGTCTGAGCCGATCAGATGAACTGTTTCGAGGATGTTGTTTCGAGGGTGGGATTGAACTTCGTCCGTTCGAATTCTAGGTTTGATTTTGTCGGAGAGCATTTTACAGGCAGCTGGTGGAAATTTCGTCAACCAGCAACCAGGCTAATCCTTCGTTTCTGCACACGTTTCTTGTGGATGGGTCGTATAGGTTGGATTGCTCCCAATTCCTTTTCCACTTCCTACTCCACTCTTGTTCTAATTAGAATGAAGCTTAGAGCAATTGAAAATGTAAACACAATCAGAAAAGTTTAACTTCAGTGTTAACATCTTGTTTGAAACACTTTGGCCTACTTTGCAACGATCGGCAAAACGCTTGGCACAGCTCCAAATTGGACACAACAAGCCTCAAATGAAAGGTACTGTAGTCCTATTGAACGCTATTGCATATTTTGGAATCGGTCAACTGCTCAACTGGCCCGAACATAATCCG
Source organism: Ochlerotatus camptorhynchus (assembly GCF_037179485.1). NCBI lineage: Eukaryota > Metazoa > Arthropoda > Insecta > Diptera > Culicidae > Ochlerotatus > Ochlerotatus camptorhynchus. The sequence continues at coordinate 375,074 of NW_027040587.1, read as the reverse complement.
GTCACAAGTCTAGAAGCGACCTGATGCGTTCCAAACCCATCATGTGATCATTAAAGCGGCATGTGAATTCAAAAACAAGATCAATGGTAGTCGTACTGAGTGCTCAGGAGGTCTCCCCCGGATACGTTCCATGTGCCCCTGAGCAGGCATGCCTATTCACCATTATTTTTCAGTGAAAGTAAATTAGATTAACTGAAAAGCAATAACAAGTTCTCCCCGCTCTAGTTCGTAATGCATAAGAGATACAGATTTTAGTTATGGACAAAAGTTGTAGTTAATATAAAATCCTGTAAAAGCTTCATACATTATTTTACGTAATTCTGTTGAAGAAAAAAGGTAAATTAATGTAATTGATTTTCCATGCCTGCCCCTGAGGAAGCGTCTAGTTTCTGACTTGAACCAAAACCCATCATGTGACACCTCAAACAACATGGGAATTCAAAATCAACTTCAATATTAGTCATATCAAGTCCAAATTTGCCACATCCCTTAAGTAAGTTTCTAGGAAATTGCTAAAATGGTCCGAAGGAACTGCTGGTATCTTCCGAAGAAAGTGATGGGAAATTTCTAAAAGAAAACTTCTTAATACTTCTAGAAAGAAGAGGAGATTGCAAAAAAGATCTAAATGAGTTTCAGAGCTGTTGAAGCGCTGGGAAGTTTGAATGCAGTTGAAGTGCTGGGAAGTTACAACGTTATAAGGGAATGGCTGAAAGCTGAGAAGCTGCGAGGGAACTTCTGTGAAGTTCTCAGGCAACTTGTGACAAGTTCCAAGATAACTGGCTCGAAGTTCCATGAATTTGTCGGAAGATCCGCGAACTTTACGGAAGTTCCGTGAACTTTTCGGAAGTTCTATACACTTGTCACAAGTTTCGTAAACATTTCAGAACTTCCGTGATCTTCTCGAATATTCTCTGAACTTTTTGGGATTTCGGTGAACTTTTCGGCAGCTTGAACATAAAAGTCTTTCCTGAACTTACGTATGAACGACGGACGCCGCTAACAGCACAACCACAAAGCCCACTTGTCGGTAGTTCCGTGAACTTGTCAAAATTTCTGTGAACACGTCAGAGTTCCGCATACAGTTTGGAAACTCCGTGTACTTGTTACAAATTCCGTGAACTTTTCCGAAACTCCGTGCACTTGCCAGAATATTTGTGAACTTGTTAGAAGTTCTATGTTTCTCTCGAAAGTTTCGTGCTCTTATAGGAAGTTCCGTGAACTACTCGGATGTTCCGTGAATTCCTCAAGAGTTCCATGGACATATAGGAAGTTTTAATAACTTCTCGGAAGTTCTTTTAACTTCTTGGCACTTATGAAGTCTGCAAGTAGCAGGCGAAATATGCGTATCTGTGAAAATATAAGCAATTATAACGGAAATAAATCAACACACTTAAAAAGCTCTTCACAATGAAGTTGTCAATACTCAACAATTTTTTAAAGCAATAATCTTTCAACTTTATCTTCAAATCAACCAGCGCAGTATTGAAGCGATTGGGGTTAATGATTCTATAAAAAATACACGCTCCAATGTTAGAACAAAACATGAAAATTTGCCGCATAAAAAATTAATTATGACCGACCTGTACCCCACTGTGCGATGGTATTCTTCAATTATGACTGTATTACTTAAGTGCCTAGTTTTATTTAGTTCAATAATCTGTTTCGGTTAGTAATTCAATTTGATTGAACAAAACGTAAGCGAGGTGAGAGCCTTGCACACTGAATTTCAGAGATTCAAAGTGAAACCTGGAGAACTTTGTGATTTGGGCGTAATTGCTTTTGTAAACAAACATGTCTATCGCCGATTTCTGGTAAATTGAAACTGAATCTTGCGAACAAACCATACCAAATGATAGAGGAATCATTTCTTTACCCGTTTGTGCCGTTAATTTTTTAGATTGAGCTTTAGTTTGCGAGAAATCGGCGATTGTCATGTTTGTTTACTAAATCAATTACGCCCTATTCTCAAAGCTCTCCGGTAAAAGCATAGACAATTAGGAAGGTATGTAGGAAAATGATCGCATTACCCAAAATGTCTACATATACCACTTCAAAGCACGTCCCAAAATGTGTTCTACACGTCATAATCCAATCATCTTCTTTGCATTCGTTTCAATTTTGAAGAATACTTAAGTTCACAATTTCATTAAACTCGTAAGATTAGATAGTCTGCTACGAACGACACACCGAATTTTGTCCTAATGGATTCCAACAGTCAAATAAACCCCAACAATGTTCAGCCTTGTCTTTCACTTTAGAATTATGCCACAGCACACACACACACACACCCACCCACTCAGTAAGGAGCTTCTAAAAATTTATAATCAGCCATCATCAGGAAAATACCAGCACCTGAGAGACACGTGGCAAACTTAGCTCACCGACGGCAGTGACCTTGGGCAGAGATCAAAACAAAGCCGAAGTTCTGAAATCGATGCCATAGAACCCACTACTGCCAGGAATAGTACCTGCCACGAGTGGAGGCCAGGCCTTCAAAGACGACGACGACGACGACGACCGACGGTGAATATTCATGAGAAGATTTTTGTTTCCACCCGTACGGAGGGAGCCTGCCCTGGCCTAGGCTTACCACTGACCCAGATTGTTGCGCTTCGCTGCTGCTGCTGCTGCTGCTGCTCGTGGTGGCTAATGATTTTATCGTTATCAAGCGCGCAGATCCATGGTCGATTCCTGTTGGGTAGTGGTGAAGGTAGTCAACCATCCGAGTCAGTCAGTCCGAACCAGAGAAATCACGATTTGGTGGTCTTAATGGCAATGCTGACCTCCAGCAGGACCAACTTACAAGCCACCCACCCACAGAGCAGGTGCACACGTTTGTTGTTGGGCGGTACTTTCACCTCTTATCGCGCCGATAGCATCGAACAACAACCATCACTATATGCATATATACCGTTTTATACAGGCAAGAATTCGAGTCAGTTGGGGCCATATTTTTGGACGTGTGGCGGTGGGGAATTCCGGTGTGTTGCTTTCTTCGATGGATCGTTAGCGAGTTGAGCTGAGCTGAGCTGCTGCGAAAACCGACGCTGTTGTGGGTGAAGTTCTACACATCGGACAGGAGCCATGTTCGTCATCCGATGACGACGGCGACGACGTCGACGCCGTGTGTCCTTAGCCCAGATTTTCAAATTGCTGTGCTGTAAAAGTGAAGTTATTAGATTGTGGAAAGCTTTCTCCATCGGGTTACTCTGAGTGGGAGAGCGGGGTGGGGGCAGGAGGTAAGCAATCAGTGAAAACTGTGTTTTCCATCCTTTGGTGGGGAATTTTCCCAAGGATTTTTGCAGCTGGTGTTCGCTCATTGTCGCTTAAAACGATGTCTTTGATCACAACGGTCCGATGAAATCAAAGGCAATGGTTGATGTCCATGAGCTTTCCAGATTTGATGGTGGGATCTTGATGGAAAGGATATTTCCATCGACTTGAACAGGATCAGGTTGAACAGGATTGATTAAATTAATTCATTTCATGATTAAATTTATAGAGTTCGGTCGAAACCACTTAAAAGATTAGCAATATGTTTTGCCGCAATGGTCCATCCTGAGGAGGTAGTTCTGCGAACGTTTGTCTGCTTCTGAACATAACCACAGGATGTATCAAATCGATTCCATTTGAATAGCTTTATGTCGCCGGGCTTGAACAATCGTTGTTTGGTTATGCGTTTTTGCTTACTTAATAGAAGATCGAGGGTTTAATTTCAGGCTCATATCAAATTTAGTTTATTTGTTGTAGAGGTAAACGTAGATAATCGCTAGTTATAAAACTCAGTCGAAACTGCGCGAAACAATTGAGGGTTCAAAAACAAACATAGGTGCTGATCCCATTTGAATAGCTTCATGCCGCCGGGTTTGAACAATCGTCGTTTATAATTGTTTATCATTATTTAAGGGGTTTTGTGTCCTAGTGGTGACCGATTTTGCTTACTGAGCAAAAGATCGTGGGCACACAGAGGCGTAGTTAGAGTTTACTGTGCCTTTGGAAATCTTTTGAAATGATGTCCCTTCCAAATTTGAAAAAAATCAAGTGGGAGAAAATAATGAAATCGGAAAAATCCTTGGATCGGATATCGGATTGGGGTGCCATGGATTCCCCTTATCCATCAACGCGTCGTTGAAAATCATCATCCTACTTTATGGAAAGGAATTGCGACAAGGTCAGGAACGTATCGTAATGACAGACAGGACAGAACCGTGAACTTACAGGTTGCCGATTCCCAATGATGGATCAGCGAATTACGGACGGATGGACTGGACTTGGTAGACCTCAAGATGCTCCGGATTTCCGGAGTTGGAAAATGGTGTTGAAAATGGTTAGTTCTGGCCGCAACGAAGCATTAGCAGAGCGCAGTTTAGTTTTGCTCGGAAGCAGAGAGATCGAAGTTGTCACGTATCGGTAGGCTTACGTTTTGATAGGAAATACGCGAATGTTTCCATCTGAGCCAGCATGGATGTCAGCGACACGTCCTAGCTTCCTTTTCAGAGGCGGGAGGTTGTCCTCTTTCAACAGAATTAAGTTACCGATGGAGATGTTATCGCGCTTGCGGGTCCATTTTGTTCTATTGTGGAGATCGGAAAGGTACTGGACAGACCACTTCTTACATATTTGTCGAACGTAGTCCTGAGCTCGTTGCCACATAGACAGCCGATTGTGCTGAATATCTTCCAACGAAGGTTCTACAATCGCTGTGGTTGATGGACGAGAAAGTGTCCAGGAGTTAACGCTTCGAGATACGACGGGTCGTTACTGATCGGAGTGAGCGGTCGAGAATTAAGGATGGCTTCTATTTGTGGCATCTAGAGATGGGCGATCCGCTCCCGAGCTGTTCTATAGAACCACAAAAAATTAAAACACTCGGAGTGGGATGGGAGATAGGACCAGACCAGTTTTGCATCGAAGTTCAGCCACCTATCAACGACGGTTGTTGGACAAAACGGAAGATCTTTTCGGCGATTACAAAGCTCTACGACCCACTTGGATTGGTGTCTCCGGTCTTAGCATGGGCCAAGATTTGGATGCAGCAACTTTGGATAGTGAATGCAGGATGGAACGATCAAGTATCTGAAGACATAATGGTCAAATGGAAGGAATTTTTGGAGCAGCTACCACTTCTCGGCAGTTACAAGGTTTCCCGGTACCTTTTCTTACCAGTTCCATTGACAGTGCAATTCCACATCTTTACTGATGCTTCAGAAACTGGATATGGTGCATGCATCTACGCACAATCCACTAGCAAGGAAGGGCATATTAACGTCAAACTCATCACGGCAAAATCACGGGTTGCACCACTCAAGCGGATTAGTCTTCCACGGTTAGAGCTTTGTGCTGCACTTTTCGGGGCGAAGCTGTATGCCCGGGTGTCAGCCGCGCTGCAGATGGAAGGGCTTCCTAGCTGTTTCTGGTCCAACTCTAAGGTAACTCTGCACTGGATATAAGCACTACCCAATACATGGCAGACCTACATTGGAAATCGTACATCGGAGATCCAGTTGTTAACTCACGGCCACAGCTGGAATCACGTAAACAGAATCGACAATCCAGGGGACCACATCTCACGATGAATGCTTCCCAAAGAATTCGTCACCAACATCATTTGGCGGTGTGGACTACCTGGCTGTTATTAGGAGAAGAAAGCTGGCCTAAGCATTCGAACGATACTCCATCTGAGGATTTGCTGGAACGCCGGAAAACAGTTCTTGTAGGAAAGAAAACGTTGGACCATCATTTCTTGTTCCATCGATATTCATCTTTTTGGCGGCTACTTCGGATTACAGCTTTACTTCTTCGTTTCAAAAATCGTTGCTGAGGAAATATCAATAATCATCCGCACCCGTTCGCTTCAGTAACAAACCTGGAACATGCTAAGGAAGTCATCACGAAGATTGCGCAGCAGGAAATCGCTGAGGAGTACAAAGAGTTAGCTCGAAATCGATCTGTATCCAGGGAATCATCTCTGGGAATGCTGTGTCCCTTCCTTGATGAAAAAGGAATCATCCGTCTCGGTGGACGTCTAGATCACTCCTCAGAGAACTACCAAACCAAGCACCCTATGATCCTTCCTAAACACCACGCACTAACACGCCTCATCACTGAGCATCACCATGAACTCTGTATGCACTCTGGTCCACGCATGACATTGGCCACCATGCACCAAGAATACTGGCCGGTTAACGGAAAACATATCGCCAACTCTGTGTATCGTAAGTGTTTGCATTGCTTTCGCCAAATCCCTGTCCCTGTCACCCAACCTATCGGCCAACTACCCAAACCTCGCACCGCACCTACTAGAACATTTGCTGTGACCGGAGTATATTATTGTGGACCAGTCTACATGAAGCCAGTGCACCGACGAGCTGCAGCACGAAAAGCATTTATTGCCGCGACTGCTTTCTAACACCCCAATGGGTCTGGGTTCAATCCCCAGCTGAGGTCGGTGGGATTTTTCTGAGGCATAAAAATCTCTGGTCACGTCTTCCTTCGGAAGGGAAGTAAACCCAACTAACAATTTTAGCTGCAGATTAGCTTATACAGCCAAAAATTGGCTTATACAGCTAATTTTTGCCTGTATAGGCTAGTCTGCAGCTAAAATTGTTTGTTGGGAAAGCCGTTGGTCCCGGCCCATGTGTGTTGTGAATGGGTGCGATATCCTACGCAAGCGTGGAAGCTGCCTTCCTGCACATTCGATTGCCGTCAACGAATGGCAATCGATGTCCGTCGGTGATTGGCACTAGATTGCGGAACAGAGACCGACGTTAAATAAAGGAAAAAAAGAAAAAAAAAAACAAAAAAACTGAAATACACTCGGACAATGGCATAAATTTCCAAGGCGCAAGCAATACTCTAAAGTGGACCCTACACGTGTGCTTTTATTGACAATAATCGTATTGTCAATACATTCTATATTGACGTCAATACATCGGTATTGACAATAATTCTGTAATCACATTATCAATATGATTGTCAATAATTCCCCTTCGCGTCAATATATTGATACGTGTGGGGTTCGCTTAACCGAGCTACATCGTCTTGTGGAAAATAAATGAACACGAGAAGCAATTAGGGTAAACGCTCCAATAGTTGCGGTACGTTAGAAGCGTTAGGTTCCTATAGTTGTGTATTGAGTCTCCATACACAACTACAGGAACCTAACGCTTCTAACGTACCGCTACTATAGGAGCGTTTACCCTACCAACGAATGCAGCTTGAAACGGATCGAGTAGGTTTTCATTTCGCCAAGAGCACCTTCCTTCGGCGGCTTGTGGGAAGCAGCGTTGCCAGATTGTTTTAAATCTTATCGGTATCGAAGGTATTAAAAAATCGGTATTTATCGGTATTTACTGTTTAAATAATTTTATATTTTTCCGTTTTTGACAGCGAAAATTTTAACGATGGTGACGATTGGGACTGGATTACTTTATTTAATAGCTTTCTCAGTCTTAAAACACTTTTTAATTTTTAATTTTTTTTTTAATTATCGTTGTCCTCAAGTGGTGATCAAAATTGTGATGAAGTAGTTTTTGTTCAATTTAATATCATTAAATTAACAAAAACGACAACGACTAAACTATTGACCAGAAAATTTTGGAAATCAGACGTAAATTTCCAGAGAAAGCCAGAAGAAGCTTGGAAACCCCTTCCAATAGAAGTCGAACAAAAAAAAACCTTTGGTTTATGGTCAACCTTCCAGAAGAAGGCGAAAGAAATCTCTGGGAGAATTAATTGAACTTCCTGGAGAATACGACAGAAACTTCCTGGAAACGCTGGCAGAAACTTCTTAAGGAAGATTGGAAGAAACATCCGAAGAAAGTCGGAAGCCAGAGCGCTTACGGAGCAGTTGAAAGAAACAAGGACATAATTCATAAAACATCCCTGAAGACTCTTCAATTTCCCTGAAGTTTTTGGAACATTCCTGAAATGCACTTAGGAATATTGCATAATTCCTAGATTCCTTAAAACTTCTTGTAATTTTCCTAAAATAAGGGGCTATTTTGGAGTTATCTGGTCATCCTCGAAGTGCTCGGAATTTCCCTGATTATAATGAGGCTACCAGAATATCTCTTATCATCTTTGAAGGTCTCTGGACTTTCTTGAAGATTACGGAATCTCTTAAGTGCTCTCACAATTTTCTTGAATTTATTGTAACATCAGCATTGAAGTTCTCTGATCTTCTCGATTTTTTAATTGTTAAAAATTATCGACTCCCGCAAAAAATGTTCTCACAATGTTCTAATGTTCATGTAACTTCCCTTACGTTTCCTCAATTTGCATGAGCCGCTCAGAACATTGGTGAAGTTTTCAGAAATTGCCTGAGCTTCTCAGAACTCCTTTATGATTTCAGCAATTTAATTGAAATTAATTGATCTGTCTTGTGTGAAATTAATTAATTGATGTTCTCTGAGCTTCACTAAATTTTCTGAAAGCTGTTAAATTTTCCTGAAGTTTTTTAGACTTGTGAAGTTTCCAAAATATTTATGATGTTTCCTTAAGTTCACTAGAGTTCGCTGGACTTTTCTAAAATTTCCGGGATTTCGAATTTAAACAGAAGTTAATGAAATTGTCTTCAATTTATCGAAACTTACACAAAAGCCTGGAGTTTTCTAAACTTTCAGAACTTTTAAAATGTTCCTGCAGCTAGTGTGGATCCACAATAAAAGTCTGATAGCATCCTTGAAGTTCCGGGAAAATTGAAAAAACTGGCGGGAGAAGATGAAAGAAACGTTTGAGCGAAGGCTGAAGAAGCTTACAAGGTAAGGTGGAAGAAAATTCTAGGGAAAGTTGGATTACATTTCAGGAAGTTTAAAAATGAATAAAAACTTCCGGAAGTTAAATAATGTTTAAACCATATTTCTCGAATCCCTAGGAACTACCAGAAAGAGCCATCGACTATTTCTCGATTGAAGGGTAGCCAAAAACGGTGAGGAAATGCAAACATTTGTCGAAAGAGTATCAAGCACAGTGTTCGGAAAATCATTCTCAAATCTCATTCATTGAGCTTCCGTGCGAGAATAAACTCGCGTGCGAACGCGGCAAACAAAATTCACGCTTGAGATTCTCATGCATATTCACGCACTCACACTCACAACGCCGAAAAATCATTCCAGCTTTAAACTCATGAAAACCACTCAAACGTCAATTGATATCATGCCTATGCATTAGAGTGATGCAAAAAATTTCGCTCCACAGTACTTAAACGATTCCAAATCTGATCCTGACTAACCTCTCAAAATTTGAACCCATTTGGTGAGAAACTGAGATGACACAAACCATTTGAAGTTTGTATGGGAATTACTATGGTAAAACCAAGATTTTTGTTCATGTCTATCTAATAATTCACCATATCTGTCTGCTTCAAAAGCTTTCAACTGTACTAGTAGGAAATTTTCCCAGCTACAACTTTGCTCAGGACCACTTTTTGATTAAATGAAAGGATCGAAAGTTATCAATGGTTCAATGCGCTGTCGTCTTATGATCATGCTCAATCAACTGCTCAGCAGGCAACATTGGTGTTTCTGGGGCGTTGAATAGAACACAAAATCATGGCTACTATGTCACACTGCAAAATACAGTGTTGCCTACAGAGCAGCTGCTTGATCATGCCATAAGTTTACAAATCTCTTAAATAATTAATAACTTTTTCCTGTCTCGTTTTACATAGAAACGATCTTGAGCAAAGTTGTAGCTGAGAAAATTTTCTATAAGAATGGTTATCGAAATGTTTCGCAGCTCAATATGGAAAAAAGGCTAGAAGGCAATGAACAAAAAGTTGAGATTTCCCATAGTAATTTACATGCAAACTTCAAATGACTTGTGCGAAGTCTGTTTCTAACCAAATGAGTTATAACTTTGGGAGGCTAATCAGGACCCAATTTGAAACCATTTAAGCACTGTGGAGCGAAAAAGTCAAATTTTGCATCAGTCTACTATGCATGTTGTGTTAGTTTTCCAACCCCTGCTGCACAAAAAATAGTAATAACAATGAATAACGCCAGAATATAAAGCAATGAACCTGAAAACTCATCGGTGATTTTTGCGACCTTGAAGGTAAAACTCATAGGCGCATAAACTCATGCAGGAGATTTGAGTTTTTGAGTTTTTCCGAACACTGAAAGCATAAGGCATCTCTAGAGATGATTGTTTAGAATTTTGAAGGCTCAAAAATATGAGGTAAAGATACAAGTCTCTCACAAAAATTTTCTCCGAAATTCGATTCCTTCAGGCAATAATAAATTTGATTGTTTAAAAAAATCGGTATACATCGGTATAAAATCTCAAAAATCGGTATTCTGAGGAACTTTATCGGTATATCGGTATCTAGTTTGGAAATCGGTATATCTACCGATAAATCAGTATATCTGGCAACGCTGGTGGGAAGCAGCGGTCAAAACAACGAAAGCGTCTCTGGAAAAAACACTTGGCAATACAAAACTATCGTTCGAAGACTTTGGTACCGTGCTTACGCAAGTGGAAGCCAACATGAACAGCCGCCTGTTGACTTCCTTGTCCAACGTCCTAGAGAGCTGAACGTTCTCACTCCTGGCCATTTTTTAATCGGAACATCATTGCTGAGCCTACCGGAACCTGACTATACTGGCATTCCTAGCAACCGTATACACCACTTCCAGCAACTACAAAAACTGATTCAACAACATTGGGACCGTTGAAGAAAGGAATGCCTCACCAAACTGAACCACCAGCGCAATAGGTCAACGAATGCAGTCGCTATTTACGTTGGTCAAATCGTTTTGGTCCAGGACGATAGCAAATCTTCTGTGTCTTGGCCTCTTGCTCGGATCGAAAACATTCGCCCTGGAGACGATGGGATTGTACGCGTTGTGACTCTGCGAACTTTTAGTGGAACTTACAAGTGACCAGTATCACGAATTTACCCACTGCCATTCAACCAACAGGCAAACACTGGACAGATTGCTACTGTAGGAACCGAAGAACCTAAAAAGATAAAGGATTAGAATAATATTACACCAAAACATGCCATTCCTTTTGCTTGTAATGTGCATTCGATGTCTTGTTTCTCTTGTTGCATAGTAAATTTGATCTGTCAAATTTAGGTGGCTGGCTATGTTGATGCTTGTATAAAGTACACTCAAAAAATTCTACACGTTTGATTCATGTGTTTCAGCTCTTGATTTTTCAAATGCACATTCAAATTAATTTGATGTGTTTTCAACATTCATTCAAAGTGCTTAACACTTAAGTTTTAAGTGTTTTGATCTATGAAATGTTGAAAAATCTTACCATATCAATGTAAGTGCATTGCACCTTGAATCCATTTGCACAATTTATTAAATCCCGCTACTGTTCAAAACATAAGGATTTTAAGTGTTTAGCATTTCAACACGATATGATTTGCTTGTTCTGCAAATGTAAACAACAGAACTTTGTTTGCCACCTGTCAATTGCATAAGTTTGATTCGAGTTATTAAATTTCGTTCCGTATTATCCCAGGTTTTATCATTAAATTAGCTGCTGAAGAAGCAGCTGTGATCTTCACGATATTGTCCAGGTAATTCATAATAGAAATTTATTATTGATTTTCTTGATACATCCTTGATTTAAGCAGCAGATAAGGTACTGTGAAACCGAGTTTGGATTAATTTTACTGCAAACAAAATCGAGATGGCAATTTGTTAGAAATATGCCGCCTAAACAACTTTTTCTTTTCAGAACTGATGTAATCCAGGATTGGCAAGGAGATAATCTTTATGAAGAAGAAAGGTGCAGTTCAATTTTTTTCAAAATTTTCGTAATGTCGTTGTCGAACGGAATTTGCAAGAACGATCATCCGTATGGCGATTCCAGCCGTAGTCACTGCAGCTGTCCCATTCGCGTGATTTCTCGACCGTAACGGAGAACGGGAGTAAGAACGAGGCATGTCTGGACCAAACAAAATCAATTTCAATAATGTTCAGTATTATTATCTATTGTAATTTAATAATAAACATTTTAAATAAAATATAAAAAAATAATAGAAAGCAGCACACTCAATTCATATATGATAGACAATATTCTGTTAAGAGTACAATATTCGACAATTATGTGATTGCTTGTTGACACTGACATTTGAAGTCCATGAAATCCAAATGTGTAACAAATGGCTTTATGGCGTTACTGAATAGATTGTATCATATGATTCACACATGAAATAGATGTGTTTAACAATTTGCGCGAAATCAAGTGTATTCATTGGGAAAATTTTCCGCTATAGAGCTTTTTGACGTTCAATCGGCGCACCCTACTGCACCATTTAAATCGAACGAGTGCTAGCAAGAGGGAAACAGATTAGTGGGAAAACAAACCGTGCATTCATCAATGTGTGCTAGATAGAGAAAGACAATTAAACGTCAAAAAGGTCTATGAATTTTTTTTCCCGATGAAAACATTAAATCAGGCATAACATTTGATAACGGCACAAAAGCATTTGTAAACAATCTTTCTAAGGCCCTTTACACGCGAACCAAAGTACACCCACGCAAACCAATACCACTTCCGGAAATGTGATAGTTGCCCCTATCCGATGATGTTGTTGGTTTGCGTGGGCGTACTTTGGTTCGCGTGTAAAGGGCCTTAGAAAGTTTGTATACAAATGCTTTTGTGCCGTTATCAAATGTTATGCCTGAAATAATAAATAAATAATAATAACAAATTAAATAATAAGTAAATTTTTGCGTATACGTATACGTGACGTAGTGTGCGTACGATAAACGTCAGCAATCTCTATGCCAAATATGGACCAGTTAGGTATGTGCCACAAATGTGAAAGATGTTTGTATGATAGGGTAGGCGTAAGTTTACGGCACAGTATACAATGCTAAAAAACTACAAGGGACAGCCCTATGGGGTTGTACGCAATGGTGACGTAGGACTACGCGGTCTTATATAATAAATCTTATTTGTTAACTGCAGCAGGAGCTTGTGTTTTGTGTAGGAATAGGAATTTGAGCGGGTTTTTCTTTGTTTATACTCTTTAGTATGAAGCGCTTGACATCGATGGCCCACAGCGACTCACGAACAGCTGCTGATTCCGATCAATAGTGGTGCGGCTTCTTCCTCCTTGTATGGATGCTCATGTGGGCTGCAGCTTGCTGCTTGCAGGCAGCGTTTCGTTGTGTACTGGAGAATACCACCACTAACCACGCGGTGATTGAATAAACACCGTTTGGTGAGACCGGATGAAATTCAACTTTGAAATCTGTGTTAGGGAAATCGCTTTTCGTAGGCAATCGGTGATAATTTTAATTATCATAGAAACAATTACACATTCGTGCAATTTTTAATGGTGACATTTTGATAAATGATAAAGTCTAAAATGATAAAAAAATATTTCTAATCCATTGGTGATAAAATTATTGAAATTGGTCCAGGGGCAGCTGAGTTATTAAAGTTCAAAATCTTTCATAATTTTGTTACATATTCCATTTTCGGTTTTCACAAAGTGTACCCTCATATAGAAATCACACACGTAGTCCTACGTCAAAACTGCAAGAATACCGAAAGCTCGTCCTAGACACGAATAGAATACACGACTGTAGCCGAGCCGAAGAATATTAGAAATCAACCAAACTTGGATTGTATCGACCGTTTTTAGATCTATTCGAACCGCTTTCGTGCCACCTAGGAAATTTGAATTTAGTGTTAATGTAGTTTATAATAAAGTGATAGTTAAAGTAATAAATAGTATTTACATCACGATGTCATCACCTCGAAGTGTCTACAGCATTTAATTATGGATTTGGAGAACACTATTAAGTGGAGGGTCACAACAAGTACGATAATTTAATAGTTAGAGAATGTTCTGAAGAGGATAGATTGATAGTTCCATTAGAGTAAGGTAGCGTGAAAATTGAACAGAACTTGAATTGAGCGATGGGCCATTAATGCGACAGTACTAATCAAACGCACACTCCTTTACCTAGCTCATACAACAATGGATAAGGGGACTTAAGGTACAGTCCTGTGGTTTTGAGAAAATACCGCAAATCCCCTCATCCATAAATAGCTAGGTAAAGGAGTGTGTGTTTGTTTGGTACTGTCTCATTAATGGCCCATCGCTCAATTCAAGTTCTGTTCAATTTTCACGCTACCTTACTCTAGCGGAACTATCAATCTATCCTCTTCAAAACATTCTCCAGCTAATACAATATCGATTCAAACATTCGATTTTTTTAAGCTCTACGAAATCTTCAACATTTTTTTTTTCAAAATTCTGAACATTGAAATTTTTTTGGAAATTGTGAATGTTTTTGTTTGTCTCCGAATCACGCCTATAAATCCTTCTGTATCGTTTTTGCTCTTATGCCTTCCTCGTTGAGTCGTTTATATTTACTCTTGCTCATCTGCTGTCTTCTCTGAAATTGTCGTAGAAAGGTTATCCGATGCTTTAGAAATTGGATATGACATGTGCAATTAGTAGTACTGGGAATTTTAAGCATATTTTATTAATAATTTTAATACATTTTGTTATTTAAATACTTGAATCTACAAGAAGCTTGGTTGCCCTAAAATTTCAAACCTAAAAAAATCTATTGGTTTGTAATGACACAAATACAGATAAATGCAATTTAATCAATGTCTAAAGCATTTTCAATATCCTACCACTTTCAGCTCAATCGGAGTATTTTCCGTGAAGGAAGTACATTTCATCTACCTATTCGTAAGTCATCCTTCCGATGTCGCTGCCACCATTTTTTGTCACCGTCATCCTCTCGTCATCGTCAATAATGTTAAACGGTTCCTCCTCTTGTATCCGTCCAGCTCAGCGCAGAAACCTCCAAAAAAGAATAGCGATGAAAGGAAAAGGTGACGGCTATAATAACTCTGAATGGCACCCTGCCAAGATTGAATTCTCTGCGCCTGCACCGTGGCCTTGAATGCTTAGTTGCTCGGTTTGATGGTCCATCAGCAGAGAGGAAACCTGCTCGCTCGACACCTCAACTAGGCTTGCCCAAAGAGGAGCCCACCGACCATCGTTGTCGTCGTCGTCGTCGTCGTCGTCCGCACCATGCAAACAGGCGTTAATAAATAAAACTGCAATTATCCTTGAACTGGGTGGAAATGCTTGCCCCTTCAGTTGGACTACGACGGGTTAAGGCAAAACAAAAAGAACTCTCACACAAACGCACACACTTGGCTTTTCCTTGGAGGAGTTATGAAATACTAACTAACTGACTGACCGACCACTTACTCCGCACGGTGAGGTTTCGTGATGCCCACATTCCGTGAGCAGGCTACCTAGCTAGAGCGATAATCGCTGAGGAGCCCTCGCGAGCTGGACCGGCCGATAGCAGTGGATTAATTCAGAAGATTTTCCAACCGGCCACAGTAGTGATTTGTCGCTTGGCGCGTCGAGTTCTCCGGGGTGGTAATTCTATGGACGTGGAGAAGTTCCACAGCACGGAGAAATTTACCCAGTGCGTGATTGTGTGCTCAGCACGATTATAATGAGGAGTGCGTGAGTGGGATTTCGGTTTTGCAAATCATCTGTATGGATTGCAGAAACCAGTGAGACATGGTGACTCAGCCATTTGAAAATCAGGATACGTAACCAGTAAGATTTTACGACTAGTATAAGTAGTTTAGTGTGACGGTGCTGTGTATTAACCACGGAAAAATCAAACAACAGAACTAATTTGGAGTCATCATCATCAACCTCTGAAATCGCCATTGTGAGGTTGAGAGTTGGCGAGAATCCCGATTGTAACCAGCCAACATGTTTAGCAGCCCAAGAAGGATTTACAAGGTCAGTTGGATGTTTTACTGTAATCCAGGATGTCGTCTTTCCCTGTTCTAGTTGAATTAAGCGATATCTCAAACTCTCTCGAATTCGTTTTTTTTTTAATTAAGAATCTTGATGCCACAGGTCAAACGTGATGCTTCATGTTTTACGACATATCCAATAATCTCCTCATGGTGTTATGGCTTGCAATACATAACTTCCTCTTCTGAGTATCCCATCAAATGTAAATCGCTAGGTGATAATGCTCTTTTCCCACTGCTCCCCCTGAAGGAACCCACGTAATCATGCCTCCCTCTTTAATAAGAGTTGATGGGTGGATTTCGAATGGCTCAATTAAATCCATCTTCAAATCATGACATCCTACCGGTATTTCGTTTGGAGTCTTCATTGGTGCCGATTTTAGTGGGGGGCAAGATACTTGTTTAAGGAACCAGCGCAGGCTTCTTGCTTTCTCGTTAATCACAGTTCTTGAAGTGTACAAGCAACCATGAATGCATATTTTTGTATAAAACCGTCACGAGTTTATTTTCTAGACGCAATGCATTTGGGGAAACAAACTTTGTTCGAAAATTAAGCTAATCTAAATATTACAAATTATTTTAAAAACCTTCCGGCGACCACATTACAGAATCTATTCATGTCGCGAAAGATTGCAAATTCTGCATACTTTATTTAAGGAATTGTGGGGTGCTTTTTAATATTAAAAATGTTCTCTTTTCTAATTAGAATGAGTGATAGAGTTTGTTAAATGAAAATGGAATGGAAATTGGGGACCAAGACTGGTCCTCTGGAAGATCCGGAACATCCATAAGATTTGTTCGTCGGTCTGTATTATTACAGAAACAACTTCGATCATGTATTTTTTAGTTATCTGAAGTTATCTATCGTGTTCTGCATTTAAAGTTGAAGTAACCTTAACATGATAGTAAAGTCACTTGTAATCGTAAAATGCCATTAAATGTCACTTCAATCCCTCTATGTTTTAACAAAATCGCCGCCACTGAATTCCCCGGTTGTATCCCTCCAACGGTGTGCAATAATCGACGAGCGTAAATTCACACACTCTTCGTTCAGAAAATTGTCATACACACTCCCCTCCACTCCGCCAAAGAGATTGCCGCGCAGAATTCTCACACACACAATAAATACACCTAAACACCACCCGGAACTGCTCCTTGCACTTTCTGTCGATTGTGCTACACACGTATCGTTGAATAAAGTAATAAAACGGCACATACGATGATCACACTCCTCCAACATCGCCTCGCAGAGCATCATATCGTGCTTGTTAGAAACGGCGACTCGGGACGAGCATTGCAGCGGAAATGTTAATGTAAATGCGGAAAAGCGGTGAAAATTTAAATGCGCTTTACCCACTTCTTCCGGGTGAGACAATTTCGTCCTGCCGATGATGACAACGACGATGACGACGACGACGACAGAGAACCACTTTCCGGAGATGCTGTAATAGGAGGTACTGCAGCAGCTAGCAGCAGTTCAGCATCAATCTTCATCACGATATGACAAAGCGCTCTTCGCGCCAGATTTTACGATTATTTTTTACAGTCGGTCGTATTTCATTTCACGCGTTCGCGCGAAAACTCCGAGCCCCAGTTGTGGAGGGCTGCTAGCATTCCGGAAGGGGGGGAGGGAAAACTATAAAATTCGAAGTAATCGAGTAGAGAACAGATGTGCTACCTACTCCGATGCTTTGGTTGTACCTACGTGAGGTACATGGCCTGATGGAGACTCCCGGCTAAAGTGTGATAACAGGAAGCTCTGCATTGACGTCGATGGTACGATAAATAGTGGAATTCGATGCGTTGCTGCAAATCCCCGGTCGGACGGTCGGTGGAGCGGAACGTGATGCTGATTGATTGTGTTTTTATGGTTCTGAACGGCGGCGTGGGGCAAGGGATGCGTGATGAGATGTAAAGTTAAATTAATATAGCGAAAATGGAACGTAAAAGGGGTTCACCGTTGCAGCTTTGAAAGAATAAATGCAGCAGTTTTGAACTTCATTAGACGAAATGGGATGTTGATGTGCGTTCATGAAACTAAGATATTAGAAAGTCTATCGAAACATAAAAGGAGGTGTTTTGTATTATAGGACGCGCTTGAGAAATAAATCATTTATTTAAGAAACGGCATAATTTCATTTGACACAAATGCTGGAAAACAGCGAAAAAAGGATTTTCGACGTAGGACTACGTCTGTGATTTTTATATGGGGGTACACTTTGTGAAAACCGAAAATGGAACATGTAACCAAATGATGCAACATTTTAAACGTTAATAACTCAGTTGCCCCTGGACCAATTTCAATAATTATATCAAAAATAGACCAGAAATATTTCTACGCATCTGTTAAATTAAAGACTTTATCATTATTCAAAATTTCACAGTTGAAAATTGCACGAATATGCAATTGTTGCTATGATAATTAAAATTATCACCGATTGCCTACGAAAATAGGTTTCCCTAACACAGATTTCAAAGTTGAAACACCGCGTGGTGAGTGGTGGTGTTCTCCAGCACACAACGAAAGGCTGCCTGCATGCAGCTAGCTATCAAGGCTGCCCTCAACCGCTGATCGGATTCAGTTCCAATCACCGTGTGTGGTGGTGTCCGGTCGTCGGCATCAGCAGCAGCAGTGCTTTTGGTGCGTGGTATTGAACATTGTTCTCCAGTACACAACGAAAGGCTGCCTGCAAGCAGTGAGCTGCCGCCCACATCTATGCCAAGTGCGTCACCCTCGTTCCAAACAACATACAGCTCACCAGCCTCATATGTGTTTAACACCCTAATAGCTCAGCATTACTTAACCATCACGACAAAACGGTCCTTTTCAGGACCACCATACATTTGTAAAAGAATATGTTTTGGACATTTGTCAAGGTCATCAATCGGATGTCAGTTCCCATATCAGGATAGAGCTGGAATTAGGGCGTAACAGCTTTTGTAAACAATGACTTCTTTCGATGATGTCTTGAAAGTCAAAGCTCGCCCACGCAAATCAACATCACCATCAGGTAGGGTAAGACTTCTGGTGTTGCGCCTAATTCCAGCTCTATCTAGATATGTTTAAATCTAACATACCATGTTGTTTAAGTGCAATTTCAGAAACCAAAGTCGGTCGCGGCTTGAAAGTGGTCGTTTTTTTGATCCAGAGATGATGGATTTTAGTTCTAATACGCCAATCGATGGGATTTTTTTTTACGATTCTGTTAAAATTAAGACTTTATCATTTATCAAAATGTCACTATTGAAAATTGCACGAATGAGTAACTGTTGCTATCAACATTAAAATTATCACCGATTGCCTGTGAAAAGCTATTTCCCTAACACAGATTTCAAAGTTGAATTCCATCCGGTCTCACCAAACGGTGTTTATTTAGTCACCGCGTCGTGAGTGGTGGTGTTCTTCAGTACACAACGAAAGGCTGATTGCTTCTGCGTTATGTGTAAATAATAATTACGATTAGGAATTCAAAGAGAATATATTGATATTAAATTTGGGTAGTACATCTTTCACGAACTGTTTGCAACTCCATATCTAGTCCATATTTGGACTAGAATCAATGCTTATGGTTTCCAAATATGCACATGGCTGGTTTGAAATAAAATTCATTAATTTTTTATTTTTTATTTTATTTGTAGACGAGAACGAGAATCAATTCACAATAATATAATTTTCATTTTCTGGCCTAAAACTATGATATGACTGTGTTCCGGAAATTTGTTTGACACGATTATAACGGGTTTTAGGGTTTCTTTCCATCGCTTTATGATCTGCGTCTGAAAAAAAGTCATAGTGCATTTTTGAATTGATTTTAGAAATTGTCCATGTATAAAGCTCTTAAGGTGATTCCCTGTAGCGTCCTTTTTCGTGTTACACTTCGCAATTTCACATGTAAAAATAATAAGGTTTCTGTGAATGCACGTAGCTGAAACTACTACTTGTTGTTTGCTGCGGAGAAGCAAGGAATGTCTGAAATATTCAGATGTATACACCTCGTAGATCTTTAGATGTGTGCTCTTAAAATTGCGAGGTGTGATGGAAAAACGGACTCTACGAGGAAACACCTTAAGCTTCTTGCAAATTTCACAATACTAATCTTCGTTGTATATTAACCTTACCATCAAATTTTTTTGAAATAACATAGTCGCGTTTTCGTAGACAGGCTCGGCTTATTTCGTCACTTGTATAGAAATCACGCACGAGTGATAAAGTTTCTTCTGCTAAAGACGCCCTGCTCAGCTTTCTTCCGGGTGTCGTCATTATCCCCTTGTTCTCCTGTAGTGTTTTGGTCCGATCCGCCATATATTGAGAAAAACCGAATTCCTTCGTTATTTTATATGGCTTCTAGGTAAAGTCGTGAGAATGCGATACTTCTCATTATTATCATGATTTTCTAGAAACTTTTCCTTGAGTTGCTGAATGAAAGTTAAAAAACATATTTGACATTACTGTAAACACTACATTCGAGCCTGACGTTACAAAGTTTTCAGAATGCTATAATGTGACGTCATGCTCGTTTGACTCATGTTTACCAATGTAAATACATTTTTTAAATACTATATTCACCTTGGCTGTTGACAGCAGGAACTCCGGATGGGCGGGCTCTTCGGGTGCGGGTTTATATAGTTTGAGGTAGCAATTTCTGCATATGAAGAAACTGCCATCTAATTCACTTTTTTCTTCACCGCATGAACTTGAAGAGCTTGGGTAAGATTCCTCTTTAAAGCATTTGAAACCCACAAACAACAACAAGAACACTTAAAATTCATCTTTTATAAAACACTGGCTGTACATTATATCTTTGGATTAACAGAGCTTTTGTTTCCTTACTGATTATTTCACTTCTAAGTTCATCCTTAAATATACCACCATGCATTGCACCTACGAACGAACACCTAGCCTACCAAGTTTTCCGTATGATTTTAGCATGTGCTCTGTCTAGGTAGCTATTTACTTGGAGAAGTATTCACTTTGAATAAACAAGCCTATGAATGCAAAAGCAGAAAATTGATATGGATTATGTGACTATGTCAGCTATGTACCAATGGAGACACAGGGTAATCTAGTCATATTGGAGTAATGAGCCGAATTTCTAAATATGATAATTTCAAAAAACCGTAACTCAAAAACGAAGACAAATACATCGCTTATTTTTTGATATGTTGTGTAGAAAAGCCTAAATTAAAAAAAAAAAAACAAAAACGTGTTCGCCCATTGTCTACAAACCATGAAAACCATAAAAAACAAATACAATCAAAATTTTTCGATACCAAACTTCAATATTCAAAAAAGATTTTATTTTTTCTGAAAAGTTTTAATAACCTTTCATTTGATATTTTGATCATTCAAATCGGTTTAATGGTTTAAAAGTTATGATTTTTAAAAAAATGCCATTTTTGGAAAAAATAGAAAAAAATCGATTTTTTGGACCACCCTAACAGGAAAATGGTCACCCTAATGAAAAAATAAAAAAAATACGGGTCTAATATTTTTCGATACGGAACAAAACTGCCAATTGTTACGAAATTCTGAGAACCACTTTATCGTTTTGCTATGGAATGGCTGGATCTATATACAGGGTCATAAGTGATGACTCGCGTGGAAACGTATTGCAACACTCGTTTGAATATTGCATCACCCCCAAAAAAGTTTAGCATCACCCAAGAAAAGTTTATATTTTCACTAAAATTTGAACAAATTCACTGTATCACTGTTAAATTATTGTAGTAAACATTCAGAAAGCCAGAATTAGGCTATGAAAGTGTTGCAGAAAGTGATGGCTCCCGGTAGAGAAGTTAAATATCACTATGGATAGTACTGAATCATTTCGAGCTAGAAATAATTTCAAACTTATTGATCTAGTAGATTTTCAGGTCTGATTCACATCAAATTCATGTGATTCTAAACTTTTCAGGTCTGATTCACATCCAATTCAAGTGATTTCAAACTTTTCAGCTCTGATTCACATCAAATTCAAGTGATTTCAAACTTTTCAGGACTGATTCACATCCAATTCAAGTGATTTCAAACTTTTCAGGTCTGATCCACATCCAATTCAAGTGATTCCAAACTTTTCAGGTCTGATTCACATTCAATTCAAGTGATTTCAAACTTTCTAGGTCTGATTCACATCCAATTCAAGTGATTTCAAACTTTTCAGCTCTGATTCACATCAAATTCAAGTGATTTCAATTTTTTCAGGTCTGATTCACATCCAATTCAAGTGATTTCAAACTTTCCAGGTCTGATTCACATTCAATTCAAGTGATTTCAAACTTTCCAGGTCTGATTCACATCCAATTCAAGTGATTTCATACTTTTCAGCTCTGATTCACATCACATTTAAGTGATTCCAAACTTTTCAGGTCTGATTCACATCCAATTCAAGTAATTCCGAACTTCTCAGGTCTGATTCACATCCAATTCAAGTGATTTCAAAATTTTCAGGTCTGATTCACATCCAATTCAAGTGATTTCAAACTTTTCAGGTCTGATTCACATCCAATTCAAGTGATTTCAAACTTTTCAGGTGTGATTCACATCAAATTCAAGTGATTCTATACTTTTCAGGTCTAATTCACATCCAATTCAAGTGATTTCATACTTTTCAGCTCTGATTCACTTCTAATTCAAATCATACCAAACTTTTGTATATAGAATCGCAACGACTTCACGAGATTCTAATTTTTTCAGGTCTGATTCTCCGTGGAGCGATATTATTCTTATGGCGGGTAAAATATATTAAATGATTAACTATTTTTCATAGTTATTTCAAACTTATCTACTAAGGATCAATAAATTTGAAACGATTTCCAGCTCGAAATGATTCAGTACTATCCATAGGGATATCTAACTTCTCTACCGTGAGCCATCACTTTCACCAAATCTTTCCTAGTCTAATTAAGAGCTTTCTGAATGTTTACCACAGTAATTTAACAGTGAATTTATTCAAATTTTAGTGAAAATATAAACTTTTCTTGGGTGATGCTTAACTTTTTCAGGTGATGCATTATTCAAATGAGTGTTGCAATACTTTTCCACGCGAGTCGTCACTTATGACGGGTACCCAACTGACAATTTTAGCTGCAGATCAGCTTATACAGCCAAAAATTGGCTTATACAGCTAATTTTTGCCTGTATAAGCTAGTCTGCAGCTAAAATTGTTTGTTGGGTAGTGTATATAAAGAGACACTTTGGGATATTTGGGTTTAAATTTTTTTAACCTTTGCGTGTCGTCTAATTTTGCATAGATTTCAAATTCCGATTAGCTATTCAAACATCATTCCTCAATCTCATCCTGCACAACAAGTTGTATTTTGTCGGGCATCTATTCAAGTTTTGGAATCCGTCAGGAAAAAAAAAAGATCAATGCATGGTTCCGGAGATATTCCGACTTTCGTTGAGGTCACTCTAAGACGGCATTCGGCTTTACTATTCTGTAATAATCATAGACATGGTGAACATACTATTTTCTAACTCAAATGATGTACAGGGTGCGTGACGAATTTTTGCAGTAAATGACATATTTGAGAAAAATTACACCAGTTAGTTATTCTAGCAATGAATGTTTTGTGATTTATTTTCTTTCGCAACATATGGAAATTTTAACTAATTTTATTCAAAAAAAGGAGGAGGGTCTGTGCCTAGGGGCACGAACGGAAGCTTGACGTAGGACCGCTAGTGGACGGAATAAATGTGAAGAGCATTTTGTTCTTTAAATTGATCAATTATCTATTATCTCAACT
Organism: Ochlerotatus camptorhynchus; assembly: GCF_037179485.1. Classification (NCBI taxonomy): domain Eukaryota; kingdom Metazoa; phylum Arthropoda; class Insecta; order Diptera; family Culicidae; genus Ochlerotatus; species Ochlerotatus camptorhynchus. The sequence continues at coordinate 351,542 of NW_027040587.1, read as the reverse complement.
CTTTCCGTTTTTGAATTGTAGGCGTACCAAATTTGTAGTAATTTTTTTCAAAGAGAAAGTTGATTACGAGAATCAATCAAAATCACTTGTACCCCTGCTTCCAAGTTTGGTTACAAGATTACAACTCTGGAGAGCATTTTGTGTGGTCGTTGGGGGCTTGTGGTTCTGAATATGGATAAACAAGCACAGATAAATTCTATTCCAACTCTTTACTGATGTAAGCTTGATGGCCCTGAAAAGGGCCGTTTTATTGAAGAGGACATCCATGGCCACTTACGTTTGGCGTGTTTAGAGTAGGTGACAGCATCACGGACCTAATTTTCCACGAACACCTTCAGCACACCTCGTAGATCAGACCGGAGATACGTCAGACACTGCCACGGCGAGCCAGACGACGAATGGTGGTTACCTCGAAGAATTTGCGATGACGATTGGCACCTCCTTTGCCACGACCAGCCACAACCTACTGCTGCTATTGCGACCACGCCGTCCGAAGCGAAAATAAAGCTGATACCAGACAGCAGCATTGCTTTATAATTTTTAGGTTAAAGCAAAATGATGTGCAACCAAGTGGTATAAAAGCTACAAAGACTCCTCCCATTATGAGTAGTTTGCTATCAAGTAGCGACACTGGCTATTTTCTTTTTGCGTACACGGCGAATGAGAACGATCCAAATTTGAGTTTAGTTCACTCATAATCGCCAAAAGTGTAGGAACTCTGCGATGAGTAAATTTGTCTCATTATTTCGTGTGGAAAACCTAAAAAATCTGCCAGAAAATGAGGAGATTGACAAAAATTTTATTCAGTCTCGGAGTAGTGCCAATAGACTGAGTGAATCCAATCTTTACTTTTCTCAAATTCGGGAATTTTTCCCTGGAAAATCCTGGAAAAACCTGGGAAACATGAGGCAAATTTACTCATCGCTGAGTTCCTGCACTTTATTTCTTATTTCTGAGATAACTAAACTCAAATTTGGGTCGTTCTCATTCGCCGTGATAGATATCAGCGTCTGTGGTTAGCGTGATTACCTCTCACCCCAGCAGGCCTGGGTCCAATCTCAGTCGGCGCCATCGGCATGTTCTAAGGCATAACATCTCTGGGAGCTGCCTCCCTGGCGTCGGTAGCATTGGAGCTCAGTACGGAAAACAAATCTCGCGTCACTTTTCAATAGGTCCTATCTACATTGATCGATTCTCTTCATCGACACTCTCTTTCGTAAATAACTCGGCCTCACAAATCTGGATCAACAATAGAAAAGAGCCCATCAGCATTTGTAAACAAACCGTTCCAAAGCCCTTTACTCACAAAGCGAAGGCCACCCACACAAACCAACACCATCATCGGATAGGGGAAACTTCTACCTACAAGATGTTGGTGTTGGTTTGTGTGAGCGGCCTTCGATTTGTGAGGCTTTGGAACGGTTTGTTTACAAATGCTGATGGGCACTATTCTATTGTTGATCCAGAAATGTTTCCTGACGTCTTCGTCGAATTAGATGCTAGATTGTTGCTTCTTCCATCGAAAATATCCGGCCGTGGCGATTCAAAGTTGATCAAGGTTGATCAAAATAATTTGTATCCCTGCTTCCAGTTTGATTATATGAGCATTTTGTGTGGTCGGTGGTTCTGAATATGGACAAACAGGCAAATGAATTCTATTCCTACTCTTTTCTGTAATAAGCTTGGTGGCCCTGAAAAGAGCCGTTTTGTTTCCAATGTTGGTGATGATTTAACCTCCAAAACCAAACAGATTGCGTCTCTGTCACTTCAAAAACGTAGATGACATCCATGGCCGCTTACGCTTGGCGTGTTTAGTGTAGGTGACAGCATCACGGATCTCATTTTTCAGGAACACCTTCAGCACACCTCGTAAATCAAACCGGAGATACGTCAGACACCACCACGGCGAGCCAGACGACGGATGGTGGTTATCTCGAAGAATTTGCGTTTGGTTCTGAACATGGCGATGAGTGTGTAAAGTATTACGCAATTCCATCCTCCCTATTCGCACGCGCCCGAGGATCGAAGGCGAATGCCACTTCGACTTGTTTCGTCTACTTACTACTCTCTGACGACTGTGCTGGGGAAGCAGCATATGCATGTAGGTAATTGGTGGATTTGTTAGTTAATTCGACGCTTTTGGACAATGCTGAACATTTACCAGTTTTTCAATAGTTTCTAGTTGAAAATCAACATTTTTTTTTTTTTTTTTTTTATAATTCGTTTATTTTTCCAGGCTCATTTGCTGTAGCTTTGCGGAGCCGATATTCATTGTTTAAATAACAAAATTACTTAAAACTAACGTTAGTAAGCGGAGGCCGATTACTCGCGGCTATCTCGAGGTTAGGGGTAACAAATTGTAACAAATGGATGGCAGGGTAGGGATTGTGAACACAAGGTTTGGAGAGCAATGTGCTCTTGATCTCGAACTAAGCGACACTCTGATGAAAAAGACAAACATGGGGGTACGCAAAATCAACATTTGGAAGCATTTTTATCAATGCGTAGCCATATTTCTGATCGATTGGTGATAAAATTATTGAAATTGGACCAGGGGCAGCTGAGTTATTAACGTTCAAAATCTTTCTTAATTTGTTACATGTTCCATTTTCGGTTTTCACAAAGTGTACCCCCATATAGAAATCAAAGACGTAGTCCTACGTCAAAATCGCCTTCCCTTTCGACGACTGTAGTTAGACGCTTCCGGAAACTGCCGCATGCACGTTTTACAATGTTTCGATCCATAGATGTCATCACTGCCTTGATTTTAGCTTTTAGCGACTTAAGTGTGGTGTGAGGGGTTCTATTGGTATCCCGTTCGACAAAGCCCCATACAAAATAATCAAACGGATTGATATCGGGACTGCTTGGGGGCCAAATTTCTTTCTCCCAAAATTCCGAAATATTTTCCGCAAGCCATTTCTGTGTTTTATTAGCAGTATGAGCAGGTGCTCCGTCTTGTTGGAAGATGAAATGACGGCCAGCAGCAACTTTCTTCATCCACGGTACAACAACATCCTTCAGAACCTTCAAGTATACATCGGCTGTTACCTTTAGTCCTTGATCAAAGAAATAAGGGGGCATTACATCCCCCTCGCTGGAGACTACGCCTAGAACCATCACATGAGTCGGAATCTTGGTTGACATGACGATAGGAACCTGACTGTGGTCTGGTGCAAGCCACCTGTCATTCCTTCGATTCACCTTTTGATCCTGGTTAAAGTTTTTTTTTCATCAGAGAAAAAGATTAAAGGATTGATATGACGTGGGTGCTTCAACCGACTCAGGAGTTTTTTAGTTTTTTTTCCAATCGCCGTGATTTGGTCTCAGCATTCATGAATTGGCCTCTGCGTAGCGCATATGATTTATAACCGAGGTTCTTAGCCATTACTCGCCGGATTGAGAAGTCCGAACACCAGATTTCCCGTGCCATAGACCTCATTGACCTTGCTGGATTCTTTTTAATCATTTTTTCTACTTTTTTGACCCGGTTCCGTTCATCCGCATTGGAGCGGCACTTATATTTCTTCCGGGTAGGTGTGTATGACACTTTATTACTTTCCCAAGCTTATTTTATGTTACACACTGTTCTTTTAGACACATTTACCGACCGAACTATTTCTTTTACGCTAACTCCGGCGCGCAACAAAGCGACAACGGCTGACCAATTGCTCTCTTGTTATCTTTACGTTTACTCAACACTGTTTGTTTACATCTGACACCTAACAGTATAAGCTATCCAGTGCTGCCAAATATTTCTAAATCATGATCCACAAGCATGAGAAATTACTATTTAAAATTTACTGCAAAAATTCGTCACGCACCCTGTAATTTGACCAATGTAGGCTATACAGATGGTCCATGATCATATAGATCATCGCGGAAAAGTTTCGGTGCTCCCGGGGAAGACATTAACAAATTGTGAATTTTTTAGATTAGTTTAAATTTTCAACTTCATAAAATAATCCAAATTATGGAGCATAGTTTGTCTATTTCTTGCGGTCTTGGAACCTAGTAAATTAAAATGAAAGTAAGAAGTTATATCCAAGACACGACAATTTGACGTAGGATTACGTGCTCGGTATAAATATTCGGCGACTGTGTTAGGGAATCCACTTTTTCCCATCACGGAAATGCCTCGTTTTCTGATGATAAAATTACGCATTTGCGTGCACAAAACGCACGGATTTTTTGGTTTATTCAATAGATAATGACAAAGCAGCCTTTCATTGTGTACTGGAGATCAATGTTCAACGCCACGCGCTGAAAGCTCTGCTGCTGCTACTGCTGATGACGACCGACCGGACACCACCACACACGGTGATTAAATGAGTACCGTTTGGTGAGACCGGATAGACGTCGATGTTGAAATTTAAGTTAGGGAAAGTGCGTTTTGCAGGCAATCGCTTATAATTTTGATCACCATTGCAACAGTTGGACATTTGTGTAATTTTCAAAAATTACCTATTGAAAATTGATAGTATTCATTTTAGCATATTCGTAGAAAAATTTCTAATCGATTGGCTTGTTTGGATTTAATTCCATCCGCTATTGACAGAGTTATAAGTGGTCAAAACCTTACCACTTCTCGTAATGCGGTTGATTTTTTTTTATTCCACCCCCAATATGTTTCTGAAAGACGTAATCCTACGTCAAAAATTGAAAATTTATTTTGTGTTTTAAAATAGAGGAATGGGTTTTCCCCGGTTTTCTTCATTTAACAATTGAAATTTTTTGCATGAAACCTACGAATTATCCATCTTTGCCATGGACATGTTGATCTATAAGTAACCAAATGGCACTCTTGTGCCTCTCAACTGAACTGTTCTCCATTTAAAAGGCGATGTCCATTTGAACATCTTTGCTGGTATCCTTCCCAGGCATGGAAAATCATTTGCATTCATTCATACATTCATTTACATTCATTTGCCTCTAACTTTTTTCATCAACAGCATTCCGCAAAATGATGTATAGAGCTTTTGTAGGTTTTGATATTAGCTACAAGTTTTGTTCATAATTTAAATCTGTATCTCTTATGTATCACGAACTAGAGCGGGCAGAACTTGTTACTGTTTTCAGTGAATGTAAAATACATTCACTGAAAAACAGTAGTGGCTTCTGTTCGCTCTGCTTCGTCATGCATAAGAGATACGAATTTGGTTTGTTAACAAAAGTTGTAGCTAATAACAAACCCTACAAAATTTCTATACATCATATTGCGGAATGCTGTTGATGAAAAAAGTAAGAGGCAAATGAATGTTAATGAATGCACGAAATGAATGCAAATGATTTTCCATGCCTGATCCTTCCATTTGGTGAGAATTTCGATATTGGAACGAGTAGTTTCAGTCGACCTTCAATAGCGTCTAATGGTTTGCCGAGTGTACTTCGTAACATCCGCGGTTGATTACGGTCAAAAAGTTTTATCAATTTGAAATAGTTAACAATTGATAAACAACTATCATCTTTGTACCAAACACATCTTACATCCAATCTGAATCAAATAGTGTAATTCAAATTGAAATTAATTCATAAATCGCCATATCAAAAGCATTCAAACCCTGACACTATTTCGTCACATCAGATCATTAGATCGTTAGGCCAACATTAGAGCCATTTTCCCTATATAATATAGGGGAAATGGCTCTAATGTTGGCCTATGGATCTAAGATTGGGCCATCGCTAAAAATCAGCTATTTATCAAATTTATATAGATGAACGCGTCATTGGGACGGTACTAATGGATATGTTTGGACGCTTTTATCGCACGTGGTGTTGAACATTGTCCTCCAGTACACAACGAAAGGCAGCCCGCAAGCAGCGAGCTGCAGCCCACATGAGCATCCATTCACCGAAGAAAGAAGAAGAATCCGCACCGCTACTGATCGGATTCAGTTTATATTCGTGAGCCGCTGTGGGCCATCTATGTCAAGCGCGTCACCCTCGTTCCAAACAACATACAGCTCGCCAGCCTCATCCGTGTTGAACACCCTTATAGCTCAGCATTGCTCAACCATCACGACAAAACCACAGAGTAACAGACATAAAACTCGCAAGTTGTTCATCGAACTAGCGTTTAACGGTCAATTAAAAAGTATCTTAGTTGGTAGTACCGTCACCTGTGGCGCGCATAGTCAATTCCCTTGCGTTTAACGTTTGAACACTACGGCCATCTGTTCAGCGTACTGCCTACCACAGTGGGCGCAACAGATGGCGGCAATGTCTTAGCGACGATGTTTTACAGTGAGAAATATTCAATGAGTTATGTCTGTTTGTCTGTGACAAAACGGTTTTTTCAGGACCACCATAAATTATTGTTGCTTAAGAATTTATTTTAATTGAACGTTCGCTCGCCTTGCAGCCAGCTACATCACCCCCAAAGCTCTTTGATAATGTACCCAGCAGCCAAACGTTTGTGGTCAAATGCGCAACGGTATTGAAGGGGTACATAAAAATTCTCGCAATGACCGAATACCACATGACCTTGTCAATTAACCAGAAGCAGGTAGAATTAAGGTAAGAACGCTTGAAGAAAGCGAAAATCTTTAGAATTTATGATTGATCGCGAATATGTCGCAATTGGAAAATTTTGGCAAGACATTCCTCCAATCAATTTTCGCTTTTTTACTATCTATCCAAAAATTCCGTGCGTTTTGTGCACGAGGCGTTTCCGTGATGGGGAAAAGTTGTTTCCCCAACACAGTCGCCGAATATTGATACCAAGCACGTAATCCTACGTCAAATGTACGGTCATGTCTTGGATGCAACCCCTTACTTTTTTTCTCTACGGAACGCACACATATGCAGTATTGGTTTTTTTTCCTCTGTTCGGGACATAACACCACTGCGACCTATTGTGATCTATTGTAGTATATCCCGTGTCCTTAGTTTAGTGCATGTCGTTTTACTCCATCACTTTTGAGAAATGATGAAGTATTCGGTTTTGATACAGTTGTCATTCTTGCCTTCATCGCACGGAATCGATTCTAACTGAAAGGTTCCGCTATTTATACCCTTCGGAGTGTTGAAACACCCTCCAAAGGCGCGCCCCTTTGTCAGTCAAAATTGGATTCCTTAACAACAAAAACAAGCTATGAAACCGATAATGACCATGCATCAGAACCCTAGTCTTAACCACTTCAAACTAGGGAACAACGAATAGAAGATTAGGAATCACATACATAGGTGAATACTAACTAACTAATTTTTTCCTTGTTTCAAGATCATCCTCGGTCCAGGCAACCCGAGGACTTATCACTATCAACAAAGCATAAAAAGTAATAAGGACTAAGATGTGTTCCTTTGATTACTGAAAAAAACCTGTTCCCCTAGTTTGAAGAAGTCAGGACTAGGAATCGGTGGTAGATCTTACATCCCGTAACGTACCACGAAAAGGTGATCTACCCACGTTACGGGGCATGCAGTATTGGTTAGTTTATAATCTTTTGCTGCCAGCTGCTCTAACAATTTCAGACGAAAGAATAGTCAAAAACTGGTTTGAAACTGTTGCGATAGTTTGGAAACAAAACACTGAAATTCTGCTAGCTATTAGCATGTACTTACATTTCGGTATTAGAATAACAAATTTAGATTCCAATTATCTTATTTTCAACTTTAGATTTAGGTAGTGGTGAATCTAGGTTAGGAAACTAATTAGATCAAATTCTGAATGTAATGACTTACGGATTTATAATATTTAGATTTTACTAATCCAGACCACTATTCTAGTACTAAATAAAGGCAATTAGGTTTATATCAATATTAAATAATTCCACAAGCAGATGAATTTCACTTTGTGTTAACGTGGTTCTTAGCTTAGCTTAGCTTAGCTTAGTCTGACTGCACGTATCGATAGTTGCACTCCGTGATTGATCTGAACCAGTGAAATTGTACAAAGAATCAACTGAATGGGGCTTGGTAGTAACCTGCCATTCTCAGTGTACATGTTCCAGTGACTCCTACCTTTAAAGATCAATAACGTCACCGGCCACGTCCTTGCAATCAGGTGGGAGAGGGAAGGAATGTTAGTGTGTGACTTTTGTTGTTTTGGGACCGTGTTTACCTCTGCATCCCACAAAAGTCACAGGAAGGAGGTTTTGTTAGTGGGTTAGGTTCGTTGGATCAGGATTCACCTTGATAAGTGATGCGATCTTTTGTTTTGTGTAGTTATTTATAAGTGTTTTCGATTTATGCTCTAAACAGCCGGCTGTCTAGAGATGTAGATCATTATTAGATGTGTGTATACCGATTTAAACCAACAATAAGGATACTGTTGGGGCCCCTCACAAAGTGTGATGATGGTTTATTTTATTTTATCAATGACCAAAATAATTAATTATAAGCGGTTTGAACCGATTTAAACCAACAGCAAGGATGCTGTTGGGGCCACTCACAAAGTGTGATGGTGGTTTACTTGATTGAATATAAAATAATTATTAGAACCGATTTGACCCGATTTAGACCAACGGCAAGGATACTGTTGGGGCCACTCACAAAGTGTGATGGTGGTTTATTTAGTTCGGAAGAAAATGAATATGTATACTTCTTTTTTTTTTTTTATATAATAGAACGAATTTGTACTGATTCAAACCAAAAGCAAGGGTTCTATTGGGGCAACTCACAAAGTGCGATGGTGGTTTATACTATAAGGGCATAAAACAAAATCAAGAGCCATTTCGGTTTCCATAGCTTCCTAGACACTCGGCCGCAAAATAATCTTATCCGACGGAAACGTCTCGATCATCGCTGCACAATGGTTTATTATAGCATTTATAAAGTAAATTTGAATACCTTATTGTTTATTTATTATCCATTTTGACTTGACTTGGTACCGTTCAGTTTTATGATGACAAAGTTGCCTGGAGAAAAGTGACAGTTCAAAATGTTTCGGAAGGGAGTCAGCTAGTGTCGTCCAAGTTCAAGTGCGGAAAAAATGCCATTTAAAGTGGTACAAACAATTGAAAGATGCGAAACATGCCTAACCGTAATTCTTTCTGGTTGGAAAGAAGCTGGAATCCTACACTGGCCGGAAAAAAAAACGCGGTAGCGAAACTCTCTCAAGACGAGTTCTCCATGCCAAACCCAATGTGGGAACGTATCAATTGAGTGAAAAAAAGAGAGTTCAAGACTCGCTTGGAGGCTGAAGCAGAATTGGAACAGATGTAGCCAGTTTCGGATACGGAGGCGAACGAAGGAAATAATCCACCACCGTCAAAGAAAGTTTGCCCCGAAGTCTACAAGTCCCCCAGTCGGAAGGGAAACACAATAAGAGACTTTAACGAAGTTTTCCTTATTCCTGGGCAGGAGGTTGACACCTGTGAAGCTGACTGTAAAATCCAGAATCAGATGAGATTATAATATATGCGACACAAATTCACTTTTTTATAGGGGAACATGTGATGTGAATAGAACCCACCATCAGTGCAAGGATTACATATGACTGCAGATACTTCACTGGTTGTAAAGTTCTGCCTGATGGTTTGTTGCAGCTGGGTGAATCAACTTCATTGAAGACCTTTGGAAGACAAACGACAAGATGTACGTCTATCAACACGTGACAAGGGACTGGCAAATCCACGAACACTTGTCCAGTCTACAAATCCATTGAAACCCTTAGGCTGCCCCCCAAACCCAACATATAATAATGTTTGATTGATGAAACGTATTCAAAAAAGGGATATTTAGAGAGAACAATCTTCAACTGGAACGTACTCACCAAATCAATACATCCGGGAGCGCATTCTCGATGCTTAATTTTCTCTAGTCATTTTTAAACAATTCCTCCTCCAGCGAATCCAAACACACAATAACTAAATATCACTTTTCTTCTTCAACTTTGTGTTAACGTGGTTCTTAGAAAAAAAAAAAAAAAAAAAAAAAAAAAAAAAAAAAAAAAAAAAAAAAAAAAAAACACTTCTGATTACTGTTTTCGATTTCAACGGTTGTCATTCCTGGTACGATATGTCACTCGACCAAGTCGAGGGAGCGCCCGGTCGCACAATCGCCCGGTGACGACCCAGTGGTTGTCGCAACAGAAACGCTTATACAAAGCTCCAATCTTCTCTTGTGAGAGTGACATCTAGTGGGCAACATCTTTTTATTTGGCAACCTTTCCATTCGTGCTGCGTGTTAAATAACTGTGCTTTCATCGGCAACTCGAAATCAGCAGCATTTTGTAGTGCGTGTGTTTCATATCAAGAAAACCCTGCTAGATTGCTTTTTCTCAGTGGTAAAAATATAATCAAATTGAAGCTGAAAGCCTAAAGAATCGTTTGAATGCATTCAGCGAAGCAGGAATTTATAGAGTTCACCAGTTTCGAATCAGGTGGCAATATAGAGGTCTAGTTGAAGTATGCCCGAAGAAAATCAGCAAGAACGCTAAGGAGAGCAGCTAGCTGAGGTGTTTAGTCAGATGTTCACAGGGACATCTAGCAGTAGCAAACCTCAAAACGAACAGCAAAAACTGCAGCTTGAGAGACAAGAATAATAGAGGTCAAACTATTGACAGGTATAAAACAGGTTGGAACGGCAGACCGGGAACAAAAAGTCGTAAATGTACTGAAACTTGCCACGGAGAAAGCATGGTTGGCTGTTATAGAGAAGATAGGGATACGCCAGGAGAGGCAGTAGGGTCCAAAAAATGTAAGCCTGATCAACAAGACAACAGGGAGCTAAAAGGTGGAGTAGGCAGTGGATGGCGTACTACCGACAATCCAAAGAAGAAGAAGAATAAAAAAACAGAAGAAGAAGGAAGAGAAGAAAATGAAGGACACGTGTATACATTTCGAAAAAGTAGTGTAAAATTCATTCAATATTGTGCTCTTTATATGTATTATCTAATTTATTTTTTCAAACGGATCCGTCCGTTGCTTCCAGCGCCTCATCGCCTCAAAAGCAACAACCGGCTGGTTCGACTGAAAATCGGATCTGGGTGTACTGATGATCTATTCCTGGCTGCTGCTGATTGCGAGTATGACGATATCATCTTGATTGAAACCGAACTTGACTATAGCATCAATTCGACTCAGATTTTTGGACCTGGCTACGTTATGCCAGCTCATTTGCGTATGTCAGACACGGTACTAGACTGGAACAAATCTGTGTATCACTGAACATGGATATAGACTATATTTATGCGCTGTGTACATCCCACCCGACCGAAGTCGCGACGTCGAAGCTATGGAAGCGCATATTGCCTCAGTCAAAGAGATGTGCGACAAGGCATCTTGTGATGATAAGATTCTTGTTTGTGGCGATTATAATCAACCTCGTCTTCAGTGGGGAATCGATGACAACAGGGTCTATCTCACCAAAACATCTTCACTGACCGCTGCAAGTATTGCTCACGTTGATGGAATGGATTTCGTCAATCTCAGCCAACACAATACAGTCCGAAATGAACTTGGCCGCACGCAGGATTTGGTATTTTGCAACGGTGAAAATGATTTCGATATCGACGAATCCGCTGTGCCGCTTTTACCTATTGATGCTCACCATCCTTCCTTAATCCGGTCGCTACCTGCTCCACTTGACTGGCCATCTCACCCAGTTTGCAACGTGGATGATAGAGCAGGGCTTTTAGACTTCAAGAAAATTGATTATGTCTCATTACTGCAGTATCTTTTTGATCAAGACTGGGTCGATGTGTTTGAACGCATTGATGTTGATGAGATGACTGTGCGTTTTTGTAGCATTATTCTACATTGTTTGGAATCAAATGTTCCTCTAAAAAGACGACCAATTTCCCCAGTTTGGAGTACTTCTCAGCTTAGAGTGCTGAAGCGTGAGCGTAACGCAGTCCAGAGAAAACTACATCACAGAACAGCTGACACGAAACGTGACTTCAAGCGTGCCAGTATCGCTTACATTAAACTTAACAGTGTCTTGTACAAATCACACGTCTCAGACACCGTCCAACTTGCTACTCGATGGGAAAGAGTCCACTTCTCTTAGCGAAGCGTGTGAGATGTTTGCTAAACACTTTGCATCTGTCTTCGATAAAAATATGACAAGTGACGTTGAAGCTGAATCTGCTGCCTCTGATACGCTTAGTGACTTAGTGGAACTGAGCACATTCGAAGTAACTCGAGATATGGTACTTTCAGCAGCAAGGAGACTGAAACCGCACTCTCTCCTGGTCCAGATGGAATTCCGACAGTGGTGTTCTGCCGTTGCTCAGCTGCCTTAGCAGAACCTTTAGCAGCCATATTTAATTCATCCTTCGAGCAAGGAAAATTCCCAACATTGTGGAAGCAGTCGTATATGTTTCCTGTTTTCAAAACTGGCAATAAACTGGATATTAAGAACTATCGAGGTATCACCAGTCTTTCTGCAGCGTCCAAACTGTTTGAGATCATCTTGAGCGAATTTGTCCTGAATCACTCGAAGAACTACATTTCAACTGACCAGGATGGATTTATTCCCGGTAGATTGGTAGCTACTAACCTTTTGGATTTCACCAGTACATGCATCACCGCGATGGAGGATAAGGCACAAGTCGACGTCATATATACTGATCTGGAATCCGCATTCGACGAAATCGACCAGAAGGTTTTGTTATGCAAGCTTTCCCGACTAGGAGCGTCTGAGCAACTTAGGTCGTGGTTATATTCCAACTTGACTGGACGAACTCTTCCAGTACGACTAGGATCTTGTGTCTCTTTTACGTTTACCAACACCTCTGGAGTACCTCAGGGAAGTAATCTAGGTCCACTTTTGTTTACGTTATACATCAACGACCCAAAGTTGACCTTCAATCTTCACTATTCCTCGATCATCTCTAAGGCGAATCGTCAACTGGGATTTATTTCGAAGATTGCATGATATTTCAAAGACCCTCACTGCTTGAAGGCACTATATTGCTCTTTAGTTTGGCCCATAATTGAGAATGCATCTGTGGTCTGGTCTCCATATGAACTAGTGTGGAATCTACGAATAGAACGTGTTCAGAAAAGATTTTTGAGGTTGGCTTTGCGCAGCCTGCCGTGGCACGATCCAATGAATTTACCACCTATTGAACCTGGACACACTGGAACACAGAAGAAAAATGCAACAAGCCTTGGTTGTAGCGAAACTTTTAAATGGCGATGTGGACTGCCCTCAACTGCTTTCACAATTAAACTTCCGTGTTCCTCAAAGGATGTTGCGGCAATCATCCTTACTACAACCAAGATTCCACATAGGACTGCATATGGATACCATGAGCCATGTCTGCGATATTTCGGGCACTCTCCGCTGTGGAAGAAGCATTTGAATTCGGAGAAACATCGAACCAATTTCGAAACCGATTGAGAAGATTGTGATTATTTTTGTAATCTGTTTATTTGTTGCTTGTTTGTGTATTATCTAAGTTTTATTTATTAAGGCAACTACTGTCAGATGAATTACAATAAATAAATAAATACATAAATAAATAAATATGATCAAAATAATTGAATGATTCTACTACAGGTGACTTTTTAATTCAATTACCTTTCCATACGCACCGTTACGTAAAGAGTCACATGCTTTGTTAAAAAGATACTGTTTAAAATCATATTGCCACTTAGCGAAATTTTTTCGAACCAAACTGTCAAACATTCAAAAGGTCTTAGCCTCCTGAACAACATTGCAGAGAACAGCATCTTTGTATCTAGCAAAGATCTCGAGATGTTAACCCAGCATTTACACAAAATTTATATTGACACTAGTGTCATCTAGCGGGAGAATTCCGAACTAAATTGTCCTTAATTCAATAGGTCTTAGCCTCCTGAACAACATTGCAAAAAACATAAACTTTGTATCTAACATGGATCTTGAGATGTCGACCCTGCATGCACACGAAGTTTTTAAGAAAACTAGTGCCACCTAACGAGAGAATTCCGCACAAAACTAAGCACAGTTCAATTGGTTAGGGCTTCCTGGACAACATCGCAGAAAACAGCAAATTTGTATCAAGCATAGATCTCGAGATTCATAAGAACACTAGTGCCGCCTAGTGAGCGAATTTCGAACTAAATATTACTCAATTCTAAAGGTGTTAGCCTCATTAACAACATTGCAAAAAACAGTGAATTTGTATCCAGCAAGGATCTCGAGATGTCTAGCCTGCATGTACATGAAGTTTGTAAGAACACTAGTGGAACCTAACGAAATAATTCCGAACTAAACTGTCCACGATTCAAAAGGTCTTGGCCTCCTGAACAACATTGCAGAAAACAGCAACTTGATAGCCCAGATCATGAGATATTGCATGTGTACAAATTTCACATGTACACTAGAGCCACCTAGTGTGAAAATTCTGAACTAAAAATACACTGTACCCGAGCCAAATAATACCAAAAAATAATACCAAAAATATGTTCCCAGTATACAAAATAATGCAAATGCAATACCAAAACAACACCACACAGGTAATATTTTGGTATTCTAATATAAATTTTGCTATTTAGGCAACACGAACTTTTGATATCAGGTCAGAATTAGGTATTCATTAGTTAAGTTCTTCTGCTAAGTTTTGTAAAAACGCTAACACCACCTATATTTTGGTGAAGACATGTATAAACTTTGAGGTTAAGTTTCTCGACAGTAATCAAAAATGTTACTGATCTGTAAATAGATCATTGGGTGTTAATGGGTCAATTTTTTTTTTGAGGTGGTAAACTTCTCCCTAACTCTTTATTTAGTATTTTTTCCTTGATTTGTTTTCCGTCGATCTTGTTTCGCGTACTCAGTACCAATGCGACCGACGCCAGGGAGGCAGCTCCCACACCTGGACCCTACCTATCGACCCATCAACTCATAGGTAGGGACCCATCAAGACGTCATCAGAGATTTTATGCCTGAGAAAATCCCGACGGCGCCGACTGGGCTTGAACCCAGCCCTTTTGTGGTGAGAGGCAGTCACGCTTACCACTACACCACCAGTGCTGCTTAATTAGAATTTTGTAATCCTTTTCTTGCTGAACAACTTTAACGAACCTCGATAATCTATAATGTGGCCAGGCTTTCCGCACCTGGGCCATTGTAATAATTTAAGTCATTGACAAGTCTAACGTTGTCTTTAAAAATAAATCGCTTTTATTTTCACTCAAAAACCATTTCGCCTTCCAGCGAACAGAACTCTCCCCACCCACTTCCGCTATCAAATCCGTTCTCTTTTCCACATAAATCAATCAACCGAGAACTTTAAATCCTTCCCGAGGCAGCTGGCTTGTAAAGTCCTACCGCAACGTGCCAATTACACCCATTAAATCCCCCAGTTAAAGTTCCCATTTATTATGCCACCCGTTGGCTGTGTCTCTCCGAAAGCGAAAGGCAAACATCCACCTCGGAGGCGGAGGCAAAGCACGCAATGCTTTTCGAACATTCGACAAAAGCTCGTCCTTTGCCAGAGAATAAAACCTTTCGCACACCCTTCCGAGAAAAGCAGCCGGTCCATGACGTTGGTTATTAAATTTTATGATCTCCCCTATTAACGCCATTTGATGGCTCTCCTCCACGACGCTGAAGGAGGCCAATTTCTTCGGGAGCGAATGTCCTTCGTTTTCCCTTTTTTTATTCGGTCAAGATTTTTCAATTTTCGAAATCCCTTGTGCTTGCGCACTGGACTGACTCCACTGGAAAGGCCATCAACCCTCGTCGGTTGCTGTCAAGGTTCTTGTCGGTGCAGAAAGACTCGCTACAGCATCCGAATATAAATTACCTAGTGCCGGAATTCCCGACAAGCCTGCGGCAAGGATCGGTCAGTCGGTTTGTTTGTCCTGCCCAGAGCCAGGGTTCCCGTCACGCTCTATGACACCACTCGCTGGGAATGTCATCCGACGGTAGGTGACGCTGAAAGCAAAAAATTATGGTGGAAATCATTTTCCCATGCGAGCCCCACGGACGAACCAGTTGAAATGTATAGAATGTAAGTCAGGGCTGAAAGGATCATAAATTGCTGCCGGTTGGAGCATGTGCCTTCATGCAACAGCGGCATCGTGGAATGGAATCGCAGAACGGAGTCCAGGGAGTGATAATTACTTAATTTTAGAGGAAAACCTCCATTTCCGGGTCGTTCTCGTCGACTCGATTCCAGCGGGATGATATGGATGCTCTTGAGTGCGCATGGGAACGCTCTGAGTGTTGGAACGACGGGTTTAATGGTGGCGTTTCTGAGTGAAGATTTTTTTTTGTTTTTATCTTGGGTAAGTTACGGTGCGGATCCGGGGTCGACATTTATGGTGTAGTTTTAGAATTAAGCGTTCTGTTAAATTTATGTTGAGAGTTTTGAAGTAACATGGTTTGAAAATGCTAAGACCAATCTAAGAGAACAATTCGCTAAAGGCTGACTAAAAGTAAATTGGTACGCCCCTCGCGCGCCGCTAGCACGCCTCTAGTGTTGGGAATCGAAAATCTTTGACAGTGGTTTGTTTACATTTCTATAGAGAACAAGTGGTGCAAATATGATCAAAGTAGTCGATCGCGTTCAGAAATAACGTCAAATGGAACTCGAAAGAAGAAAACATACTGTGCACAAACACCTCGAAAATCTGGAGGGGTTCGGTTCCAAGCTGGCTAAAGTGCTGAAGATGCCGAAAACAACAATTTGTCGAGTGCTCAAAACCTACAAGGAAACCCTGAGTGTGGAAAGGAATCAGCAGACCTACGAAAAAACTGGAACCAGGATTCGTCAGCTGCGCAGCAAGGTGTTGAGGTGCGTTAAAGCCAACCCCGGTCTTTCGATCCGATATGTGGCCAGAAAGTGCAACGCCAACTTTCAAACGGTGCGGAACATCATTGCCAGGGAAGGATACAAGTCGTACAAAGCCAGTAAGAATCCGAACCGGCACATGAAGCAGAATTCCATGGCCAGAAAGCATGCAAGGCTTTTGTACGACCTGTTTTGACGGAACACAAGGGCTGTACTTTGATCGATGACGAAACATACGTCAAACTAGATTTTAAGCAGCTTCCCGGTAAAAAGTTTTACATCCGAAAAGTTCGCAAAGAAGGCCAGGATTTGAAAAGCGATTTGCAGTTTTGGCCTGAAAACGGAACCATTCGTCACATCTTCAACGATGACATCCCAAGTTTAATGCCGAAGAATGCCTGAAAAAGCGTGTATTGCCGTTCATCCGCAAGCATATGGGCAAAGTCATCTTTAGGCCCAATTTGGCCAGGCTACTCCAAGGTGAATATGGAGTGGTATACTGACAACAAGATCGATCTTGTCCCCAAGCTAATGAATCCCCCGAATTGCCCCGAATTTCGACCAATCGAAAAATCCTGGGCAATTTCAAATCAGCGACTTCGTCGAAGCGGCGTGGCAGTCAAGGGCATCGGCAAAATGGGAGAAATGTGCTCATCCCGTGTCCGTTTCCACTGTGCGGGCGCTGATGGGTTCCATCAAAAGGAAGGTTCGAGATTTCGTTCGAACTGTAACTTTGAAGTTTTAATAAAAGTACTGTAAAGCAACCATTAATGGCCTTTTTAAACCATCAATAGCTCTTGATCGGCTGATAGAGATTGACAAATTCTTCGCTGCAAAAAGAGCGTCTTCAAAAGTTCTAAAAGTTATGTCCAGACAACTTTTTTGAGAAATTTGGATTTTTAAAAATGTTTTTTTTTAATACACCTCAAGTTGATTGAGAAAAATTGCCCTAAATCTGTAGATTCACGATATACAAAAAAGTTTTCTTTAAGAAATTCGTTTGAAATTAGGCGATCTACAACTTTGCTAAAACATACAGGGAAAATGGATGCAATATCGGCCTAAATGGCCCATACATAAATTCAGCAGGGGCCTCATAGCCTAGTCAGTAAAGGCACGGTATTACCAAGCCGGAGGCGGCGGGTTCGATTCCCAGTCCGGACGAGGGAATCTTTCGTGTTGGAATTTTTTTCGACTTCCCTGGGCATAGAGTATCATTGTGCTTGCCACACAATATACAAATTCATGCATTGGTATTGGCATCGAAAGCTCTCAATTGATAACTTTCGAAGTGCATTTAGAACACTAAGTTGAGAGCACGCAATAAGCTAATATGCGCTAAGCAATAAACTTGAAACGCGAAGAAGAAAAAGAAGATAAATTCAGCAATCGACTAAATTTTCAATAGCGACCAAAAATATCCCTTAGTACCACCCCAATAGACGCGTTTATCTAGATAAAATTGATAAATAGCAGATTTTTAGCGATGGGCCCAATCTTAGATCCATTGGCCAACATTAGAGCCATTTCTCCTAGTTCGGATCTTTTTATATTTTTCACAGACGTGAGACCACGCGCTACCTTTTTAAGTAGTTGTGATATCGCGATAGTTTTTTTTGGTT
The DNA here is from genome assembly GCF_037179485.1 of Ochlerotatus camptorhynchus. NCBI lineage: Eukaryota > Metazoa > Arthropoda > Insecta > Diptera > Culicidae > Ochlerotatus > Ochlerotatus camptorhynchus. Next base: position 333,248 of record NW_027040587.1, on the reverse strand, counting down.
CTTCTTCTTCTTAATTGTTAAGTATGAATGTTGGATTTTAGTGTTCTTGAAATTGCGCTTGGAGATCTCGTAGCGCGGTCGGTTTTGGTTTTTTGAAATTGCACCCCCAATATTTTTCCGGAAGACGTATCCTACGAAAAAAAAAATGTGTTTCAAGGAAATGATGAGGAGCATTTCAAATAATGAATGGCAATCCTGATCAGTTCATACTAGGAATTCCAATGGAATTCTACGGGAATTTTAGGAGAGTACTAAGTAAATGCCGAGAAGAAATCCAAGTGATTTTTTTCAGAAGTATTTTTCGGGGAATTTCTAGAATTATTAATATTATGAAGAGCATTTCAGAGTGAATTCAGAGAGAAGGTTTCACCGTATTATGGTGAAAATTCGAGATCCTGTAGAAAATATAAATTCTCATGCATACATTTTTTGAGATTTCATATTAAGAAAATTATATGACCCTGAATATGGATAAACCTTCAAGGTCCAGGGTGTTTTATTTACAATTAAATATTCCGAACACGAAAGGGAGATTAGAAAGAAGATTATGGACTGTGACTTCTTTTGTTAAGTTCCAAAACTAGCAAAAATATTAGAAATGCCGAGCTTTGAAATTTAAGGTTGCGAACTTGAAATTAATCATTCTTCTAATTCTGGGATTTTGACACTTTGAAATATTTCAAGATCTTGGAGTTCAACCATTTAAGGCTGTCAATAGCGGATGGATTTTAATTCTAAACAAGTCAATCGATTGGAAATTTTTCTACAAATCTGCTCAAATAAACGCTATCAATTTTCTTTTTTTTTATATTAATTTATTTGTACAGGCACTATCAATTTTCAATAGGTCACTATTTAAAATTTCAAAAATGTCCAACTGTTGCAATGGGGTTCAAATTTATCAGCGATTGCCTTCAAAAATCTTCGAATTCCATCTGGTCTCGCCGAGCTGTTCTTATACAATAACCGTGTGTGGTAGTGTCCAATCGGTCGTCATCAGCAGCAGCCCGCAAGCAGCGATCTGCAGCCCACATGAGCGTCCATTCACCGAAGAAGGAGGAAGAAGCCGTACCGCTACTGATCAGATTCAGTAGCTCTTCGTGAGTCGCTGTGGGCCATCTATGCCAAGCGCGTCACCCTCGTTCCAAACAGCATACAGCTCGCCAGCCTCATCCGTGTTGAACACCTTAGTAGCTCAGCATTACTCAATCATCTCGACAAAGCAGTTCTTTTCAGGACCACCATAAATTATTGTTGTTTAAGAGTTAATTTTCCTTGAGCGTTCGCTCGCCTTGCCACCAGCCAAATCACCCTCAAAGCTCTTTGATAATGTACCCTGCAATCAAATGTTTGTGGTCAAATGCTTAGCAATATTGACCGAATACCACATGACCTTGTCAATTAACAAGAATCATTTCGAATTAAGGTAAGGTTTTCTCTAGGACGCTAGAAAAAAGCAAACAAATCTTGAATTTATATGATTGATCGCGAATGGAAAATTTTAGCAAGAAATTCCTCCAAATCAATGTCGCTTTTTTTATTATCTATTGAATAAACCAAAAATTCCGTTCGTTTTGTGCACGAAAATGCGTAATTTTGACATCAGAAAACGAGGCGTTTCCTTGATGGGAAAAAGTGGTTTCCCCTAACACAGTCGCCGAATATTGATACCGAACGCGTGATCCTACGTCAAATCTACGGACGTGTCTTGGATAAAACTTCTTACTTTTTTTTATTTTGCTATTAGGGTGACCATTTCCATGCTAGGGTGGTCCAGAAAATATTTTTTTTTTCAAAAATGACTTTTTTCAAAAAATCATAACTTTTGAACCACTGGGCCGATTTCAAAGATCAAAATATCAAATGAAAGGTTAATAAAAATGATTTTTTGAAAAAATATGATATTGAACAAAATAGATGTTGTGTTAAAAAATCATTGATTGTCTTTGTTTTTTTATGGTTTCCTTGAAAATGTAGGCTTTTTTACACAATATATCAAAAAATCAGCTATGTGTTTTTTTTCGGTTTTGAGTTACATTTTTTTAAGTTATCAAGTTTTGGGTTTTCGCCCAATACTCCTATGCGACTTGACGACCATGCGTCTCCATTGATTTATAGCGACTATAACATGGTTAATATATTTTTGATTTCAGCTCGAGACAATTTTGAAATAAATGTTACCAGAATGTTTATGGAAAACCGATCCCTCCCTGTGCAGATACTTGCAGCATGGTTCCTGAGGCCATTCCTGAGTTCTTGTAATATTTTTCTGAGTTTCTGGAAATGCCAAAGGACCAATCGTAATATGTGTAGTTTCAGCCCTGTATTATTCCGGAAATATCTCTTCGCAATTCTGAAATTAGAAATGAACTGATATGATGATATTCAGCTTAAGATATTTTTAATTTCCTTTCCGGTGCTATCACTATTTTGATATTTTTTTCAACTTAGTGAACTAGACGTTCGAGTCTGTTATCTTCAAAATTGGTCCAGATTATAATGTTTTTCTCCCTTGCCTGAGATCTCAAATTTGTCATATATTTTCACAAATTTGCTGATGATTTGAAAAAAAAAATGTGATTCCAATCAGAGAGCAGGACGCCTTAGCTGAATAGATCAAAATATTTTTTAATGTTTTATTTTCTTGACTAAGACTGTAAAACAAAAATATCCGTTGATCAAACATTTCTCAGCCCAGAACTTTTTGATGATATTTTCAAATATATCTAAGTTTTCTTGCCCTTTGATCCCAATATCCTAGCTTTTTTACTTCGTGGTCCGGAAAGTTGGCCAAGCCTAAGATGTCGAAAAATGGCGTAGAAAAATTGTCAAGCTCCAAAATTTGGAAGCCCGATTGCTTTGAAATTTGTACAAATTAAAAAAAAAAATCATGTCGATTTCTTTTCTTAGTTCATTAAATTGTAGTATTTTTTTTAATTTGTGATCCGGAATAAAAGAATGTCCATGAACAGTTAAAAAAAAAACAATGTCTAAGATCTAAGATAATAAAATGTTTTCTATGTTTCAGAAAGATTTGAATTTTTGTAGGACTATGAACTTAATATATAAATATTGGAGAAAAAAACTTCATGGGGTTATAAATTTTCTTATTTTGTTTATCTTTGATAGGGGAAATGAATAATTCAGCAATCGACTAAATTTTCAATAGCGACCAAAATTATCAATTAGTACCGTTCATCTAGATAAAATTTATAAATAGCAGATTTTTAACGATGGGTCCAATCTTAGATCCATAGGCCATTAGAGCCAATTCCCCTATCTCGAATTTTAAAGTCTCAAATCTAAATAATGCATGAAGAATGATAGTGGTTTATCACTCAGTGTAGCACGGATGCTAAGTCCGATAGCAGTGGGCTCTCTTTTCTGCATGTCTTGATCAAGCCTAAAAACCTCTGATTGTCCTCAACATGTCGCTGTATGAACGGCCAAAAACGAATAAGGTGGATCGATTTTTAAAGTAGCCTATACGCATTTACGAGACAGTAAAGAATCTCCTTCCAGCAACAATTGGTCGCACAATTGGTCAAAAAGATGAGCCCCCAAACAAGAAGACAGATGCTCCTGAGTGGGGAGAAGAGCCCGCCTTTTATCCACGAAATGTTATCAACAGGGAGTTGGCATTCCTACTCTCCCCGTCCAAATCGCTTCAATTGGGTGCAATGATATGGACAATAATATAAATTAAAAATTTAAAACTATCTCACCTTCTTTCGTGCCTATTAGTGAACTCGTTGTCCTTCTCTGCACCTCTGCTAGTCGCTACTAGTCTCCCGAAAGTCTCCCATGTTATTTCTGATGTGTTCGACAACATTTCGTCAGTTGCGTCTTATAAAACCGTAACACCAATGCGGAAAATAGACAGTGTCTCCGGGTATTTTCTCAACGAGCATCACTCCATTGTCGTTTTTCACTTTTACTTTGTTGACTTCATAGTACCGGAAAAGATATAGACGTATACATTATTAGTAATGCTGTGATATAACCACAACGGGATGACCGTTCAGAATGGTTCAATGGATGTGAAATGAGAGAACATTTAAATGTGATACTATTTATAGTACTTCAATGCAACATTTGTTGACTAACAATTAAGACATTTTTCAATATGTTTTCTTAATTTCTGGAACAATTTACTTGTGTTTTATACAATGATCCGTCATATCGTATCTTCAAGTGATCTTCGCAAGCGCTACATTTCATTCAGGCTCTTTGGAACTACATGTGGTGAAATGTGAAACACACCTTTAAAAGTGAATTGCACATTACAATGTCCCGTGTCATCACTTACTCACACATGAAATCTGACTCGACCAACCTGGCAGAACGCACCCTAACTCTCACTGAACCAAAGGGCAGAGCTAAGTCTTGAATCTAAATAATGGTCCAAAATCTCTAATGGTGGTAAGCTCCAACCGGTATTATCCTCGGATTAAATCCCGATTAATAATGTCCGGTTGCTTTGATGTCGACATCAGAGTTAATCAACATGGATCTAAGCAAACATTTTGTAGATCATCCAAACAGGGACGGTATTAAAAGTTAATCCGAGTTGGAGCTTACCGCCATAAATGTCTTTTCAAGATCGAGATTTTAAGTCCTTGGTTGTCTTGGTCCCAGAATTAAATCTTAAAATGGTCAACATTTGTCTAAGTCTAACAGCTTGAGCATTTTTCTGTGTACCTAAATTTTTCGTTCTTATCACCAATTCGCGATCTGAACCTTAAATCAACCTAGTAAATTGTTTGTATTCAAAAAATCGAGGTGGAAAAATGAGTGCAGAATGCGGACATGGAAGTTAGAATTGGACCGTATTCTTACTTATTCAATTAATACTGATTTTTCGAGAACAAATTAGTGGGATCCTCAAACCACTTGCTCTAGTTTAAAGAAGCGTGAAAAAATCTCATGATAGGTTTCAGGGTTGGCAATTGCCTCAGAGCAACTTTTTACATGCATCGCACAGTAATCGGTAAAGAGAGTGTCATTGCCCCATTTGCTTCGCACTCTTTTCCAACTTATCTTTGAGCAAGCAATCCACACAAAGAGTGGAATAAATGGACTACGGTGGCTACAGTTTGCGTTTTCGTTATCCCTGGGTGTGTCTCTTTCTTTTCTTCTCGGCTGCTATACAATTACAAAGGGAGAAAGGCTAGCACATTTTGAGTATGACTGTATATTTCAGAAAATCCGCACACTGCACGCATTGAGTGATCAGATCCCAAGTAAAAATTTTGGGTTTTATAAGGGTCCTGTAGACCATGATTTAGAGGGTGACCAACAAACCGGGGAATACCGGGAAAAACCCTGGAAGTCAACGAGAGAACCGGGAAAAGTAAATTGACCATACCATAGGAACAAATTTTTACACCAGAATTTCAGAATCAACCGATAAAATAGAGTGATTCTTTACCAAATGAATGTCTTGCTCTATTCGCTGCATAACTTTCTTTAGTTTCCTGTCTTATTTTTTTTAGAATTTAATCACTCAGCAATATTTCAAATATATTTTTGTCGTTTCAATTTCAGATGCACTTTGGGCTTTAAAGAAAATATTGAATATGCTGGACTTTGCAAACAAATATTTGTAAAAACCGAATCTTAACTATTTTATTCCGGGGTTTTAATTTTTCGTAATAATTACCGTTGAATACTTTTTTGAACTTCCTTGAAACCTCTTCTATGAATTTGAATGGAATCCTTCTCGTGATTTTCTTGAACCTATCCGGAAACTTTGATTCATTTGAAATTATTTTCAAAATTTTCTTGTAACTCTATTCAAAACAGCAGAAATCTTTCAGATTTTTATTTAAAAACCCCTTGTAGTATTTTAAAGAATTTCTTTCTAATTGTCAGAAATATTTTTGTTGCTATCAATTGTGTTGGAGGTCTGCACTCTTAGAACTCTTGTTGAATTCTCAACTTAATTCTATTTCCTTTTGAAATCTTCTAAAGTTACATGAGAATTTAATTTAGAACTTGCATTCTTCTCCACAGAAATCTTTCCAAATTCATACAACAATTTCTAAGGACTTCATGTCAGAATTATTCTGGAGTACTGCTCAGAACTTCTCCTTCGAAAAGCATGTTAGATTCCTCCTCAATATTTGTTTGAAATCAACACTTTGAATGCTTTTGAATTTTACTAAAAATTCCAGGGTTTGTCCGTAAGATTTTATAGATTGTTCTGTAATTTGTTATAACCCTTAAAATGCTTCCAAGTCTAAGAGGCTTGACAATCATGACTTCACGACCCATGAACAGTGATGGAAAAAATTTAAAAAAATCCAAAACCAGGACCGGTCGAAAATCACTGCTGAACTTGAGATCAGCAAAATCACAAACAGAAAATCACGGCTGATTTTATCTAAGCTGATCTTGAGAGTAGCAAAATCCCACAGCAGAAAATCAAGGCTGATTTTAACCTTAGCTGCTTTTGAGGTAACAAAAAACCAAACGGAAAATCAATAGCTTGGTATTACAGTCAAAGTAAAACACCGACATCCACTGCCTTTTTGGAATCCAAGATTGAGGACCAAAATCCAATATGGTGAGGGAGGGGAGGGGGGGGGGGGTAATATACATCTAAACCCATGAAATATGGATATATGTGGAATGGGCTCTATGAGGAGAAGTGGAAAATTGACATCCGCCGCCATTTTGGAATCCAAGGTGGTGGACCAAAATCTAATATGGCAGCCTCCGAACAGATAATATGCACCTAAACCCATGCAATATGGGTATCTGCGGAATGAGCTCGATAAGTGGAAGCGGAAATTAGATATCCACCGCCTTTTTGGAATCCAAGATGGTGGACCAAAGTCCAATATGGTGTCCCCTGGACAGGGAATATGCATCTAAGCCCAATATTGCTTTTGTTTAGATGCATATTCCCTGTCAGGGGTCGCCATATTGGACTTTAGTTAACTATATTGAATTCTAAAATGGTGGGGGATGTCAATTTTCTACACAGATAAAAATTCTGAATTTTAATTGTGATGTAAACACGTAAACCTAAATTTCATTTCACGTAATCGAGCAACTTGTAAACAATGTTGTTTACAAAGATGGGCTTTTGTATACAATATATGCAACATTGCATGAAATGTGTCAGAACTTTACATGATATATAATGTAAACTTATATGATATGTGACGCTCCATTTATGTGCATCATATTGAATAGAAATTGACACTACTTTTTCGAACTGTGTACTTCCACTTATCGAGCCCATTCCGCAGATAGCCATATTGCATGGGCTTAGATTTTGGTCCGCCATTTTGGATTTAAAAATGGCGGCGGATGTCAATTTTCCACTTCCACTCCTCGAGCCCATTCCGCAGATACCCACATTGCATGGGGTTAGATGCATATTCCCTGTCCGGGGGTTACCATATTGGACTTTGGTCCGCCATATTGGATTTGTGGAAGCCATCTTGGGTTGAAATCCACCATTTTAATTTCATACGGAATGTTGACTTGAATTTCAGATTGCCCCAAACACTAGAATTTAACATATCTTCTAATCCTATGATTTTCGATGATTTTGATCTTGGTTGATATTGATGCTGGTTGATTTTGGGAATCGAAAATCACGGCTGATATTGATCGAAAATCAGATTTTCCGTGATTTTCGATTCCCAAAATCAACCAGCATCAATATCAACCAAGATCAAAATCATCGAAAATCATAGGATTAGAAGATATGTTAAATTCTAGAGTTTGGGGCATTCCGAAATTCAAGTCAACATTCCGGATGAAATTAAAATTGTGGATTTCAACCCAAGATGGCTTTCACAAATCCAATATGGTGGACCAAAATCCAATATGGCAATCCCTGGACAGGGAATATGCATCTAAACCCATGCAATATGGGTATCTGCGGAATAAGCTCGATGAGGGGAAGTGGAAAATTGACATCTGATGGCTTGTGATATTGGTGCCTGTGATTTAAGGTGACATTGATCTTGAAAGTTTGATGATTTTGATTTTCTGATCTTGATTTTAGCCAACACTGCCCATGAATATGATATTTTTTTTTTCAAATCTGTGATCTTGAAAATTTTACAAAATCTTGCATTTTAATTATTTTTTCTCCAAATATTGCATCACGAAGATTGTTATTAATCGAAAAGTTTTAGTTTCAGACTCTACACAAATGTCAAAGGCCCAATATCTTGGGACTCTTCTTAAATCACAATCCTTGCAGTAAATAACCTTTCAGTAATATTAAATTTCATGAACCATGTTTAGTTTCACGTTGAGCGAGTTCCAAAGTTAGTAGGTCTTACATATTTTTTTTTCGTGTTTAACTTTGTACATCATGGCAAGTACTGAAAGGTTAATATTTATGTGAGTATAGACAAAGGAGTGAATACACATTTTCTTTATCCGATATCCCTAACAATTTCCTTTAGTTCTTATTTGTTTTAAAGTTAACTTTTTCTGAAACCATTTTTTTAGTTAAATCTTTTATTTCTCACAATTCTAGGGCAATGAAATTGATTTTTCAAAGTTCATATCTTGAAAGATCAATGATTTGTTTGAATACATTAAGTTGACCATAGAGTTGAAATACGTTCAGCTTTAAAAATTATTTTCTTTAATTTTGCTTTTATTTTTCCCACAAATAACTTCCGAAAAATTACAGTTGGCCGTCTTTTTAAAAATGCGTTCAATTTAGTTTTTTGTTGAATATTAACAACCGGGAAATTCTTAAGATGTGAACCGGGAAAACCGGGAAAAACTGGGAATTTCAAAATGAAAATTCACTGGCCACCCTAAGAATGTTTTAAATCTTCGATAAAACATGAAATGGTTTGGTTACTATTTAAGTTATTGTAAGCACTACTATTATGTCACATAGCCACTACCAGCCCTGGGATGGAATTACCCATATTCGTTATGAGACGAGCAACACCGTAGTGCCTCTTTCAATTCTTTCTGATTGCTATTATTCAAATGAATAGCCTCGCTCGAGCGCTTCATCATCTGCGCCTATTAACAAATATCCCCTTCGAAATCGGTGCATAAACGTAACAATTACCCAAAGGACCAACAAACAACAAATTGCTGCCCGGTTTGCCGAAGGACTCCGAACCCATTACTCATCGCTTCGTGCTTCCAGCCGCTCGCTCACTACCAAGCACACAGTGGGCCAGAATGGTACTTTTGCTGTGTAAAAGTCATAATTGGATAAGTGTTTGCTTTTGCAGCCATCCGAAATCAGAAAGTCTAATATTAGCACTACGATTTTTGTCCAACAAACGAACCATTCTTCCCCATTGTGCGCCATCGAAAACTATATCTCAGATCGGTGGTTATTCGATTTCCGTGCCAATGCGTCGTTAATTTTTATTTGCCTTAATTTGTGATCGATTCGTAACTTTATTAGTATATCAAAGGCCCTATCACAACATTTCCATACAAATATCTACACACACACACATACACACACCCATAGTGCATAATTCCGTTCGTTGGTGTTAATTCATGGATGAATTCATGCACCTTGAACTCTCTGCCACTATCACGCGTCTCGCTACCAAAGGAATTCCCCGCAGGGAGTTGGCAAGGGCTTACGGCTGAAGTTTGTATTTGTCATCGAAACCGAGTTACAGATAAGATTAGGCGCAATATTAGTCCTGCTTATAGAAGCTTTATTTCCGGGGGACGCGTCCTAGGATTCGATATCGCTGATGTTGTTATCGATATGGGACATGCGAAACAAACAGCTAATAGGTGAGGTCAAGATCTCTCAAAGCTCAGGTTAAGCGGATTGCATAGTTTGTGGGCCTAAGCAGTGCGAGTAGGCAGAGGGCGCAGTATGTTTTTATTTTTTAACTTGAAAATTTAGGCTTTTTTACACAGCATATTAACAGATCAGCGATGTGTTTTTTTTTCGTTTTTGAGTTATATATTTTTGAAGTTATCAAGTTTTGGGTTTTCGCTCAATACTCCTATGCGACTAGAGTACCACGCGTCGTGACCATGTTACCGTCGCTATAAACCATGGCCACTTCAGTGGATTGTCCCATTTGAATAACCATAAGCTTGACTGTATTAAAGAATCTTTTCTTGCGGAGGTTTATTACAGATTCTGTACAACTTAAATACAAACAATACGTAGGGGAAAAGGATGTAATGTCGGCCAAAATGCCCCTAATTTGGACATATGCATAAATTCAGCAATCGACTAAATTTTCAATAGCGACCAAAATATCCATTAGTACCGTCCCAATGACGCGTTCATCTAGGTAAATTTGATATGGAAATAGTTTCACCATTGTGTAATTAATGTTTTGAAAATGATACAATCATCAGTAATAACCTATGCAATTCATCGGAAATCGGCATAAAGTGTGATCAATCGAATCGAATGGCAACAAATGGATTCACTGCTGCTCGAACAAAAAAAAAGACGGGGTACCAAAACGTACAAGTGATAAAGTGAGACTTTTTTGTCCTTCCCTGGCACGCCACCGCTATTTGAATAGTATCAAATTTGCACGTTATTTGTTATTTTCACGATTCGTTTGTGCATTGTTTTCACCGCCAACAACACGCACAGACACGTTTACAAAAACATTCATACCACCACCAACACCACGGACACAAATGTATGCAAATATACGCGCGCTCACACCTGTCAGAATGGGACGTGTTCGTGGGGCTCACCCGAAAAAAAAAACCGATCGCTGTTTGTTCGCTTTCCACCGAGAGTTGTTTGCAGTCGGCAATGAATGTGTACCGGTTAGACTGGTCCTGATAATTTTTTTTTCGCACATCCCATTCACTCACTCATTTTTCAAACCTGAACTTGATATGCGATTTTGAGTCACTCTAGAATTTCTGTTGATATCGACTTCTAATGGCATTTGCGGTGGAGATCGGCATTGTATATCCAGTTGTGAGGCCATCAAGCATGGATTCGTAATTTTTCAGCTATGATTTCCGATCAACTGGTCCCATACTCAATGCCCAATAAATTCCCCGAACCAGTTCAACATCACCGATTTTCCCACTGTAGGTACCTTATTTTTTTGTTGTTGCCCCATCCCGATTGTGTTATTTAGTTTGGTCTGGAAATTATTTTATTGCATGATTGGTTTTGTGCAAACCATTCCCCATTCGCAGGAATTTCCTCAACCCTGTTGGTGAACGTGACACCGAGTGGACTGGATTTTTTTATATTCGACAATCCATCTGACAGGTACCACCACTGACGGAACTCCAAGCGATTGATGAAGGTTCATGATGTGGTGTTGGCTTCCGTTCGTCACAATTTTTATTGAAGAATCACTCCGTTTTTTTTTCGTTGCCGGTCGATTTCATTGAAGGCATTCCGGGTAATCGGGATGGGTGTAGATATGAGTACTTTGATCATGCAGTTGATGGATAAGGATTTTTGTTTGCTTGTGTGGGTGTGTGTGTTCGACTCAATGTGCTTTCAGTGATGAAGTGCGATGAAGGGACGGAGCAACAGGTTGGTTTATTTTGTGTGTGGGTTCAATATTGTCCTTGGCTATGGATGTCGGATTGAAATTTAAACAATATCAATTGATATGGCTGTTTCGATGGAAATGCGTTCGATGAAAATGGTGGACTGTTTGATGTTTTTCCAAGGATTGTCAAACAGACAGCAAGGGGTTTTACCAGATTTATGTTCACAAGAACAGTGTTTGTCAATTATTTTTAATTTAAAAATTTAAAAAATTAATTAAAACTTAATCGAAATAATTAACACAACGTAAAAGTAGAATTAAGTGAAGGTATAAGTGTTAATCCGTAGCTTCATGCCTTCGGGTTTGACAAATCATTGGTGACAGTGGCTTATTCTGGTGTAAGGGGTACTGCCGACGGGTTTGAACATTTATAGCATAAACTCCATCATAAGTGGTGTGTTGTGATAGGAGGGGCTCGACTGCCTTAGACATCCGTTTTGCTTATTGAACAAAAAGCCGTGGGATCAAACCCATTGCTCATTGATGCCGTGTTTGATTAGTTAAAACAACAACTCGGTCATAAGTGGTGCGATGTGATATGAGGGGCTCGGTGGCCTTAGAGCGACCGGTTTTGCTTACTGAGCAGAAGGTTAAGGGTCTCATATCATGCTTCTTCACATTCAAGATTCGAGCACATCACTTTAATTCAGTGTACCGTTAACCAAAACGAATCCTGCTGTAAGCCCAATGTCCGAAGAAAAAAACTTATCTTCAATTTAATTCATTTTCGAGGGTTGCGAAACATCTAGGTTGTAGCAATTTCATCGTGAATTTCACCAATCTTTTAAAAATCTTTTCATCTATTCTCACCTGTGCCATCTAATCTCACACTTCTCGCATTTTTACATTTACTCGCACATCCCAAGTAACATTGCAAGTTTTATAGAGGTTTTATAGCATTCTACAAACCTAAATCATGGTCTACGGAACCCTCATAAAATTAAAATTGTTACCTGGGATCTATGGTACTTGCACCGCCTGCACCTAATCGCATCCCTCCGCCAACGAACGAACGCAACAGCAAAGCAAGAAAAGAAAGCAATGTCAAATTTGTGTTTGTTTGTGTATTGATGTCTCAGGTTTTGATGGTTTCGCTTCAAAGTTTCTGTGGATTCTGCTGTGTTCATTTGCCGATTAAAGCATGAAAGGACGTATATTTCTGCTGTTAGTCATCTTTAATAGATGCCACTTCTTATCATGGTGAGATAATCAAATAGAATATCCCTTACATGTGAGCTCATAAAATTTTCACTAGGGTAGGTGTATCAGTATGGCTATACGTTCCTATTATGGTGTGTTCCAATTATGGCCTATGGGAATTCCATAGGCTATAACTGGAACACACCATAATAGGAACATATGGCCATAGCTGGTACACCTACCCTACACAAAAACTGATTATTTCGACGGAATCGAGTGATCCGATGGACAATAAACCGCTTGATGTTGTGGAGAATGATGATTCGGATGGTAACTACTTTGATGAGATGGAATTCCTTGCTAACTGTAACAGATATCAGAAACCTTGCCCCTACTTTATACATGCTCCTCTACATACCCCTATCTACTCGATGTATACACGACGCCACTGTATCTCGATCATGAATAAAACGTAATAAACACCGCATGGTGTCAGAAGTGGTTTTCGTGCGCGGAAAAACCCGAAAAAACCGATGAAAATATCGCGGATACGGGAAATATAGTTCGGAAACGCGAAACGTAAAGTTGGACAACGTAAATATTGATTGGATACGGATCGGTAACGCTTAAAAGTTGCGAAAATGGTCGATCCACCACAGCCACCGCCTCAGCAGCAAGCGAACAGCGTACATAACCCCATTCAAAGTTTCTCAGCCCAGCCGCCGGAGAGAATCAACATCCGGAATCAAATTGACAAGGCGAGAATCTGGAAAGATTGGAGTCAGCAATACGAGTGGTTCGAGCTAACAGCAGGAATTAAACAGCTCCCGGCGGAAAGGCAGGTCAGCATCCTCATGAACAGTCTGGGACCGGATGTAATAGGAACGTTTACGGGATTCCAACTGACGGAAGAGGAGAAAAAAGACCCGAATGTGATCAAGCGAAAGTTTGCCGAAGCGTTCAACCCTACTGCTAACCCTACGTACAGCACGTGCATATTCCTGAAGACCAAGGCCCGGATGAAAGTTTTGACAGCTTTCTTATTAAGCTGCGACAGGCTATTGTGGATTGTGATTTCAATACTCCACAGGAAGGTATGTCTAAGGAAGATCGACTGCTAAAGGACAAAATCGTGCTGGGAGTGCGCAGTCAAAAAGTTCGGGAGAAGCTCCTCAGTGACTCCAAGTTGACCCTTGAGAAAGCAATTCAAATCTGCAGATCCAGTGAAAAGACGACGGAAACGTTGCACCAGATCAGCTCTGACACGAAGAGTTGCGATGCCATCAAGGGAAGAGAAGCTGATAAACCTTTCAACTGCCGTAGGTGTGGAACTAAGCACGGAAAGAAAAGTTGTCCTGCATTCAAGAAAACCTGTCCTGTTTGCAACAAAACTGGACACTTGCCAGAGTGCTGCTTCAAGAAGAGCAAGGACCGGGAATCGTCTAGCAGTAGCAGCAAGAAGAATAAGGAGAAGAAAACAGCGTCTATCGTACAGGAAACAGAAGATTCGTCGGAAGAGGAACATGTGGACCTGCATCTGCACGCAATTCAAGCTCAGGAGAACTCCAGGACGGATGATGACGATTGGTTCGAGGAAGTGTTCGTGGGACCTGCGAAAATTACGTTCAAGTTGGATTGTGGAGCACAATGCAATGTTGTGCCATTGGATCTGGCTAAGAAAACTGGCTCGAAGTTACTGGACTCATCGACCAAGTACACTGTCTCGTACAATGGACACCGGAACAAGGTGGAAGGCGAATTCACAATGAAAAGTGTACTTACTTACTTAAGTGTCCTGAGCGCCATCCCTGGCGCAAAGGGCCAACGTGAAAGATCTCCATCCTGGGCGATTGTTTGCTTTCGCCTTGACCTGGGCCCAGGTCAAATTCCGGTCGACTTGCTTAATCTCCTTGTTTAGGCTTCGCCGCCATGAGCCCCTGGGTCTGCCTCTGCTGCGATGTCCGGCTGGATTCCAATCCAGCGCTTGTTTGCAGATTTCATTTCCGCTCTTCCGTAGAGTGTGGCCAACCCACCTCCACTTACGTTCCCGAATTTCTGTCGATATCGGCTTCTGGTGACACCGTCGATGGAGCTCGGCATTCGAAATCCAGTTGTGTGGCCACCAAGCACGAATTATATACCGCAGGCATCGGTTGATGAACACCTGCAGCTTCTGTGTGATCTCCGCTGATACGCACCATGTTTCACTAGCGTACAGCAGTACAGATTTCACGTTAGAGTTGAAAATTCGGATCTTCGTGCGGAGACTAATCTGATTTGACTTCCAGATGTTTCGTAAACTCGCAAAAGCAGCCCTTGCCTTCTTGATCCGTGCACCTATGTCACTCTTGGTTCCGCCGTCCGACGCTATCTGGCTGCCAAGATATTGGAAACTTTCAACCTTCTCCACTTCCTGACCAGCTACCGTAAAATTGGATGGATTTCCCGTGTTGATATCCAACGATTTAGTCTTGCTGACGTTGATGTTGAGACCTGCCGCTGAGGAGCGTTCGGCGAGATCGTCGAGCTTACTCTGCATGTCAGAACGCCGTTGTGATACTAAAGCAACGTCATCCGCCAAATCTAGGTCGTTTAGATGCTCCATTGTAATAGGCTGCCAGAGCAACCCACGGTTCGGCACACGGTCGATCGCACCAACCATTATCTCGTCGATTACGATGAGGAACAGTAGCGGTGATAGAATACATCCTTGCCTCACTCCAGCGACTACCCGAATAGGGTCAGATAGGGCTCCGTTGTGCAGCACCCTGCACGTGAAAGCCTCATACTGAGCTTCGATGAGGTTGACGATTTTATCCGGAACTCCCTTGCGCCTTAGGGCGCCCCACAGGTTTTCGTGGTTGAGTCGGTCGAAAGCTTTTTCGTAGTCAATGAAAACCAAGTAAAGGGACTCTTGGAATTCGTTGACCTGCTCCAAGATTATGCGGAGCGAGACAATATGGTCCACACAGGATCTTCCAGCACGGAATCCCGCCTGCTGCCGTCGGAGAGTCGCGTCGATCTTCTCCTGTATCCGGTTGAGGATAACTTTGCATAGAACTTTGAGAACACAACACAGTAACATAATGCCACGCCAGTTATCGCATACAGTTGGGTCCCCCTTCTTTGGGACCTTCACTAAGACGCCCTGCATCCAGTCAGCCGGAAAAGTCGCGGTGTCCCAGATATTGCAGAATAGTTGATGCAACATTTGTGCAGATAGCATGGGGTCAGCTTTGAGCATCTCTGCTGATATGCGATCGACCCCGGGAGCCTTGTTGGATTTCATGGTTCGGATAGCAGCTTCGATCTCCGGTAGGGATGGCGCCTCAGAATTGACGCGAGTGATGCGTCGCACTCTTGGCGGTTCATGCCGAGATGTTGATGGCTGGTTGACCGACGAAACTTGTAGAAGCTGTTCGAAGTGTTCAAACCAGCGTTTCAGCTGATCAGTGGGGTCGGTGAGCAACTGACCAGTCGCGTCCTTCACTGGCATCCTAGGATTCATCCTTGCTCCACTCAGGCGTCGTGAGATATCGTAGAGGAGACGGATATCGCCTGTTGCTGCGGCTTTCTCACCTTCATCGGCTAGGGAGTCCACCCACGCTCGCTTATCCCGCCTACACGAGCGCTTCACTTCCTTCTCGAGAGCCGAATACAGTTGGCGGGCTTGGTTCTTCGCTCCTCTGGTTCTCGCCCGCTCTATCGCGGCTTTTGCATTTCTCCGCTCCTCTATCTTCCTCCAGGTGTCATCCGTGATCCACTCCTTTCTCTGAGCGCGCAGCTCGCCCAGGTTGTTTTCACTCGTTTCAGTAAAGGCATCCTTGATCGCCGTCCATTGCTCTTCTACGCTGCCACCATCAGGAATATCCGCAGCTCTGGTCTCCAGTTCCTCGACGAATGACCTTTTTACTGCTGGATCTTCCAATCGGCGTGTGTTGAATCGCCGTCCGAGCCGCTCCTCCCGCCGCTGGACCCGCGCGATACGAAGGCGGATCTCTCCAACGAGGAGATGGTGGTCAGACGCGATGTCGGCACTGCGTTTGTTCCGAACGTCAAGAAGGCTCCTTCTCCATTTTCGGCTGATGCAGATGTGGTCGATTTGATTTTCGGTATGTCCATCACGGGAAACCCACGTGACTTTGTGCATTGGTCGATGGGGGAAGAGCGAACCCCCGATCACCATGTCGTTATTGCCACAAAACTCTGCCAACAGCTCACCGTTTTCGCTCATTTCGCCAAGACCATGGCGCCCCATGACACGCTCATAATCCGTGTTGTCGGAGCCGATCTTCGCATTGAAGTCGCCGATGTAGATCTTGATGTCACCTCTCGGAATTTTATCCACGACTGCATTCAGTTGACTGTAAAAGTTCTCTTTGTCCTGTAACTCGGCAGCATCGGTTGGCGCATAACATTGGATTATGGTTAGGTTACGAACCCGCGTTCTGAATCTGGCAACGATTATCCTCTCATTGATAGGTTCCCACTTGATGAGCGCCGCATTTGCTTGGGCGCTAAGCAGGAAACCAACTCCACGGTGGCGGGGAGCGTTTTCACCTCGAATACCAGAATAGAGTAGTACCTGTCCCGACGGCAGCTTGTGTTCTCCAAAGTTTGGCCAACGGACTTCGCTTAGTCCCAGGATTTCGAGCTTCATGCGTCGAGCCTCGCTGGCGAGTTGTGCCAGCTTCCCCTGTTGGGCTAGCGTTAGTACATTCCATGTTCCAATTCTTGTCCGTTGTTTTGCGCTAAAAGTCGTTGCCGTAATATCAGTCCGTGATCTTTCTCTATTGGTTTCTGTAACAGTTGTAAAGTTTCGGGGACAGTAGGTAGTTAGCCTAAGGTCTCCTATCCGCCGTGATGGGGCTGCCATCTTGGGTATAGCTTTCGGGGATAAGCATTTCTTGTTTCAGCCGCTGGATGCCAGGCAGACGCTGTTTGAGCCGCACCTCCATGGTGGACAGACGCTCAGTTATTGTGTAGATGGGGCTGCCATCTTAGATTTAGCTGACACAATACAGCATTTCTTATTCAGCCGCTGGATGCCAGTCAGACGCTGTTTGAGCCGCACCTCCATGGTGAACAGACGCTCAGGCCGTGTAGGCCGAACCCGCTAGGGGCCCCCTTCCCTGTCAGCATATGACCAAAGCTCCCACCGGGGTTGGTTACCCGATCTTCGCTAAGGTTGCTCATATCCCAGGAGACACCACGAGGAGGTAGGGATAGGAGTTACTGGGTAAGAGGCTAATGGACCACTAATGGGGTCTATTTTATCCTTCAAGTACTCGCGGTACTGGTGGTACGCATTACCCAGTCGTTTGCCCCGCTGGCCAATGGCCAGCGGTGATGAAAAGAATATGATACTTTTACATCATCCCGCCGATGAAAAGTGTAGTGAAAGGTAAAGAAGAGAACATAACCTATAATGTTGTGGATCTAGACGTCGTTCCTGTTCTTGGAAGGACCAGTTGCGTGAAGCTGAATCTGCTTAGGCGAGTACACGTCGTGAGAGAGGACACCAACATTTTCAAAGGTTTGGGCTGTCTGAAAGGATTTGAGTACGAGTTGGACTTTAAGCCGGACGCAAAATTCGAGATTCGACCAGCAAGGATGATTCCGCACAAAATTCGAGGAGAAGTGAAGGAGGAACTGGAAAACATGGTGAAACTGGGAGTTATAAGGAAGCAAGAAGAACCAACACCAGTGGTAAGCAACCTAGTAGTGGTCCGGAAGAATAAGAAGATTCGACTGTGTATTGATCCGACAGACGTGAATAAAAGCATTCTGCGCAGACACTATCCACTCAGGACGATTGAGGAGATTGCGACAAGGATCCGTTATTCAACTTGGTTCACCATACTGGACTGCAAGAAGGGCTTTTGGCAGATCCAAGTAGCGGAGGCGTCCCAAAAATACTTGACATTCGGAACGCCATGGGGCCGCTACTCATGCAAACGTCTTCCATTCGGTCTCGCATCAGCACCAGAGGTGTTCCAGAATCAGATCTCAACGCTGCTGGATGGACTAGATAACACGGATGTCTCGATGGATGATATATTGATATATGCAACAAGCGAAGCGAAACTAAAGGAGATCACAGCGAACGTTATTGACCGCCTAGATCGCGCTGGTTTGATGCTGAATAAGGAAAAGTGTCGCTTCGCCGTTAGATCCGTGAAGTTTCTTGGACACATCGTATCGGCGGAGGGACTGAAACCAGACGATGAGAAAATTGTGGCAATCAGAAGGCTGAAAGTACCGGAAACCAAGAAGCAGTTACAACGTTTGCTTGGAATGGTAACTTACCTTTCGAAATTTATTACTAACCTCTCGCAAATTACAGCTCCTCTAAGATTGCTACTCCAGAAGGAAGTTGCTTGGGTTTGGAGCCACGAACAACAAGCAGCATTCGAGAAGATAAAAAGACTTCTCTCAAGTCTCCCAACGCTGAAATTTTATGACGTGAATCAGGAAAACGTGCTATCGGTCGACTGCAGCTCACACTCGATGAGAGCAGTTCTCCTGCAAGAAGGACACCCGGCAGCATATGCATCTAAAGCGCTGACTCCATCTCAACAAAATTATCTTCAAATCGAAAAAGAGGCCTTTGCAATTAGATTCGGATGTCAGAAGTTTCATCCTTATATCTTTGGGAGGCCGGTAACAATTGAAACCGACCATAAGCCTCTTGAATCGATATTCAAGAAACCATTGGATAAAGCCCCACCACGACTGAAACGCATCATTCTCGATGTCCAACCGTATGCACCGTCGATTATCTACGTTAGAGGAGAAAATGTACCAATTGCTGATACGTTAAGCCGTGACGTTGACAACCCGAAGGAGAAAAACGAGGATGAGCTAGAGGTTCACGTGGTACTCAACGTGACGAAGCCGTGGGTGGATCAAATTGTAGCTGAGACTGAAAGGTCTGAAGTGTTGCAGAAACTAATTCGCTGCTTACTCGAAGGATGGCCAGAAGAACTAGCACATGTGGATGGTGATCTCCAGCCCTATTGGAACTTCAGAGATGAGTTATCAACGTATGAAGGTGTGATTTTTAAGGGTGACTGCATTCTGGTACCAGAATCGCTTCGAAAGAAAGTACTGAGCCTTACGCATGCTGGACACTTCGGAATCCAGTCTTGCATTAAACGTGCGAAACAGTTAGTGTTCTGGCCTGGCATGGGCCGTGACATCCAGCGGTATGTGGATGAATGCAGCGTGTGTCAAAAGCACAGTCGAAGTTGTGTAAAGGAACCGATGATCGTCAAGAGGATTCCTGACTATCCATTCCAGATAGTCGCTTCGGATATTTTCCACTTCAACGGAGTAAATTATCTGGTACTCATCGATAGCTATTCGGGATGGATTGACTTTAAGAAACTGCGCACGATGGAGTCATCGGAGGTAATAGAGAAGCTGGAAACATGGTTTGCAGTTTGGGGAGTTTCAGAAGAGCTCAACAGCGATAACGCGAAGCAGTATACGTCACAATTGTTTAGAAAGTTTTCATCAACGTGGAATTTCGAACACGTAACGTCGAGCCCGTACTATCCACAAAGCAACGGTCTATCTGAAAGAGCGGTTCAAATAGCCAAGAACATTCTAAGGAAGTGCAAAGAAGACAACAGCTCCGTACAGCTTGGTTTATTGAACTACCGCAATATTCCACGATCTAAGGAACTATTGTCGCCGAACCAAAGGATTATTAGCAGGATAACAAGAACTCCGCTGCCGATAGTAGAAGAGAAGCTAAAACCAATTGTTGTCGAAAACGTCAAGGAATCCCTAGAAGCTGCGAGGCAGAAACGCCTGGAATTGGATGTCAACGATAATGTACTGGTGCAGAATCAGTTGACTAATATCTGGGAGTCGGGTAAAGTGATCGCCAAAACGGACACTCCACGGTCTATTATCGTTGAGAAAAACAACGGTGACATCGTTCGACGCAACATGAAGCATGTAAGGAGATCCGTTGTCTCGATTACACCTAAGCCCGAAGCCATTAGTGAAGATGCTCCCGAGAATCCCGAAGGAATCGATCCCGATGGACCGTCATCCGAAACTGGAAATACGCCGTCATCGTCGCCAGCTGTATCACCACAGGGTCAACCTTCTCTACCAGTTCTTCAATCCAATGATAATAGCGGCCTTCAGCCATACGTGACAAGAGCAGGAAGAACGATCAAACCAGTAACCAGACTAAATTTGTAGTTGTTCTTTTTGAAAAGGGAGATGTAACAGATATCAGAAACCTTGCCCCTACTTTATACATGCTCCTCTACATACCCCTATCTACTCGATGTATACACGACGCCACTGTATCTCGATCATGAATAAAACACCACACTAACCACCTTATTAAATAACTGAATTCCGGAAGGGAAATATATCTATGTGCACATTAATCTTCAGCAGATGAATTTCGCTAGAAATTGTCATGAAGAGCTGTTCTAGCAATTCCAGGAAACAAAATCTCAGCAACAATATCCTCACACAAAACATCAAGGTTTCTGGAGCTGAACATGAAGAGTTTTCTACCATGCATAGCCTATTCGAGCGGCATTCGCCACTTCAAGCCATCGAAGGAATGGCTTCTTACTAAAGCTGATGGACTGATTGTCCTAAGGTGGTGAACTCGACCAGTTACACCAATGAAAACTACGGACCACTTCATAGGACTACGGTGTTACGTCTACTCACTATCAATACAGCCATAATTCGGCGTATGGCTAGGTTGTCAGTGTACACATAACTGTTACAGGTTACATGTAAGTTCCATAAAACATGAAACAGTTATACAACCACCCGCTGCATAGCACCAAGAATCAGCAATATTTAGAGTATGAAGCCAATACTGTTATATGATATTCAACAAGTACAGATTTGTGACTCTCTCTACCCCAGTGGGTCTAAGTTCAATCCCAGCCAAGGCGAGCAAAGCCTGCATTTTTTGTGGTTGGTATCAGTGAAAATATGTATTTAAAAGAAACATTTCAATAGGTTTAGTTGATGCTTTTATTTTTCAAGAATGAAGTTCTTTTTTACCATACATTATGAAAGTAAATGTCAATTGATAGTGCATAACTATTTAACAAACTGTTTCAGAAACCCTAGATGGAGGTAATTTGTGTTCATAGTCAGTGTAAGACTTGATTAATTAAATTAAATACAAAGCAACGAAACTGGAATAATTATCTCGAAGATGTATCAAGTTCTGAGTATTTTCAATTAGTTTCAACTGCAGTTCTGCGTTTGTGTACGCATAGGTGTGTAATTAATTACCGATTTTTACTCTAAAGTTTTTGGTGCGCTTAGTAGCTAGAACAAACAACTACTTCAATACAGGTATTGATAACATCGGGACAATGTTACAACATGATTACGACCAAGTAATTCTCGTCCATTCCAGGTCTTTCAATCCCATCGGACTTTCACTGAGACAATCTTATTGTTCTTCGGACAACCACCGCAACCTTGAACGCGGTTATTGTCTGTAGATGAAATCAATGACAAAGTGGCAAGCAAGTTGAACCTGCACAGTTGGTTGAACGTTGAACTTTATTTTCTGAATCGGCCACCAACATCTGATGAACTTATATTTATCTTCAAGAGACGAAATATGAATCAATATAACGCTTAGGGAATTCCTTCCAGAAAACTCTTGAAATTAACTCTACATTTATCTTTGTACTCTTAAAAATTGTCGCGAGATTGATTGCTTCAATTTCTCTTCATTACATTCTTTACAATTCGCTTGGAATATTCCTGGTAATTGCTGTTTAGAATTTAGCATAGTGTTATCCCAGATTTGCTTGGATTCTACCTCAGAATACTTTTTAAAAATTCTCAGAATTTCGTTCAATTACTTTTCAAAATGCTCTTGCGGAGGACCTCTTGTAATTCTCTTGAAACTCTCCTTATAATTCCCTAGATAATTTCTGTAGAATCTCCTGGAACACAAGTCAGAGTTTCCTTGGAAATATGTCAGCCAACCTTTTTTTATATTTCTTTAAAAAAAAATTAAATTTCTTTAAGAATTCCCTTGAAACCATCTTCAAACTAGCTTAAACTTCTGCCAAGTATTTTTTAGCTACTTTAAGAATAAGGGGTTACTATCCTAATTTCGTTACAGCGCTCCTCAGAATTGCTCTTTGATTAATCGATCAATCAACATTTAAAGGCTTTCAACCGTAAATGATCGTTGCGTGTAGTTTTCGAATTGTAGTCAAATCATCATTAAGTTTGCCTCATGGTTAATTCATTTTGATTTCCCTTCCGAATTCCCTTGGAAAGCTCCTTGAAATTCCTTCCGATTGCTTTTGAGTTCCCTTGAATACTACTTCTAATCCCCATAACAGTATTGTAAGATCAACATTAGAGTTCACCTGTACCAACTTTCCTTAAATACTTCTCAAAATAAATGTCTATACAAATTCCATTAAAAGTCTCCCATTTAATTATAATCATTCCTGGAGTTCCTCTAGAATTCTCCTCAAAACTTATTTGGCATTATCATCATAATTCTATATCCAATGCTTCGGAGTGTCAGAATTCTTAATTGTTGTCCAACTCCATGATTTTGTTTTAAATTGAGATCTTTAAAATACACTTTGAAGTCAGAAATCTCACAAAGGTGAAGAACAGTCCTATCCTCAAATAATTTAAAATGTTCTCACGTAATCTTCTCAAAATAATCTTTCTCCGATTACCAATAGAAATTCCGACAAATTAGACATGTATTTGTGGTATCGCGTGATGAATTTAGACCTTGGCCACTTCCCCGGGGGTATCCGGATGCGGCCAATGTGGTCCTGGGCACTTCAAATGACTTCCTTCCAACTGATTTTTTGATTCTCATGTGATTTGAGGTGTCACATGATGGTTTTTTTTAGCTCAGTCTGTACAGGCGTAGTTACTAAGCAAGACCATGCTGAAGGTGGCTGGGTTCAATTCCCGGTCCGATCTAGGAATTTTTTCGGGTTGGAAAATTTCTCGACTTCCCTGGGCATAGAAGTATGATTGGACTTGCCTCACAATTACACCAATGCAAAAATGGTACAGGCATCGAAAGCTCTCAATTAATAACTGTGGAAGTGCATCTAGAACACTAAGTTGAGAGCACGCAATAAGCTAATATGCGATATGCAATAAGCTAATATGCGATATGCAATAAGCTTGAAATGCGAAGAAGAAGAAGCATAAGAAGAAGAAGAAGCATAAGAAGAAGAAGAAGAAGAAGAAGAAGAAGAAGAAGAAGAAGAAGAAAAATAAGAAGAAGAAGAAGAAGAAGAAGAAGAAGAAGGGTTTTATTCGTTTCTAGTCAGATTTATTCTCATGGCCCATAAAATCCGGAATAAATTCCAGCCATATCTCCGGAACCAGTCGACCGATGTGAGTGATGGTTGAATTTCCACTTCAGTCGACGAAAATTTAATTTAAAGAAATATATCTACTGGTAACGGCGCCGGTGGTGTAGTGGTGAGCGTGATTACCTCTCACCCCAGCAGGCCTGGGTTCAATCCCAGTCGGCGCCGCCGGGATGTTCTGAGGTATAACATCTCTGATCACGCCTTCCTTGGGATGGGAAGTAAAGCCGTTGGTCCCCGGTTCATGAGTTGATGGGTCGATAGGTAGGGTCCAGGTGTGGGAGCTGCCTTCCTGGCACGTCGGTAGCATTGGTGCTCAGCACGGAAAACAAGATCGACGGAAAAAACAAACCAAAGGAAAAAAAAAAAATATCTACTGGTCTTGTGCGGCTGTTAAGTTATCACAGGGGAGTTCTGTTATTAAGTTTGCGCAGTTTCTGGTTGATTTCTCTTCAAAATATTAAATTAATTTGCTCAAGCTGAAAAAATACTTAAGTAAATAATTACTAATTTAATACCTATTTCTTCAAACTGGTGTTTGACTATCCGATTACATTCTCCACAGTGTCTACACAAACAAATGCAACTCAAGGAGGTCATACAGCTAACTTACATCAGCTATCTCACCAAGAATCCTACAAAAGATATTTCCATTTCCTCGGACCGAAATTCTCCCAGACTCCCCGGGCCGTCTCCCACGGAACTGTTTTATTTGAATTCTTTCCCACCGCAGACAGCAGTACAAGGCACCGGTGAAAACCTCACACGCCGAGCTGCTTGAAAAGTCCACCCACTAAAATGTGATTACGCTGCACTGAAATAGCAACTTGAAGCTCCCTCGCCCACTTTCCCTCCCACCTCTAACAACGTTACTATCTAGCTCGGGTGCTTAGGATGGAAATTACTGTCATTTTGAAGTCCGCCCTCATGCTACCACCGACGACTACCACCGCAGCGCAGGGTGAAACAGATTGAACGAAAATCACACCATACTCTGAATGTTTCTACGTAATTGCACCGTAATTTGGCTCACTTGAAGGATAATAACTTTATTACCACCAGCACCACCAAGGCAAGGTTGATCGGTTGATTCCCTCGTTTTGTTTTAAAGTAACTCACTTTCGTCGAAGGTCCTCTCAAGCCTTGGGGTACGGCACGACGAAAAGCCCCGAAATTCATTTCTGGGTCACCGCAATCATGTTTGTATTTAGGAAACAAAGTTTTGCTCTTGAATAAAAAAAAACGGTCCAGTTCTACTAATTCCCAACAAAGTAGAACCCCAAAAAAAAAAAACCATAATACATAGGTAGAGCCCAAAGAAGGTTGCCGCATTGCGACCGCGATGTTGTGGGCTGGGACTCTGTTCGGAGTGATAAGAAAATTGCTAACGATTGAACCGCATCATCCTGCCGCCTTCTCCTGCCACCGGAGAATAAATGGATGGAAAACTTTTGCCAACACAATGACCCGTTTGAGCGTTGTGTCTCTGGCAGTGCCTCCCCACCCATCAACGGGAAACAAGTCTTCAAGGATCATAACGACGACCGAGGGAAACTCGGTAATCCTAATTAGCTTTCGCACGAATTATAATTAGTAGCCAACAGGAACAGAAGGCTTGCTGTGTGCTGCATGAGGAAATAGTGGGATAGAAATGATTAATGACTGATGCCTGCCCACAGCCTCCCAATATCAAAGGGATGTGGGGGGGGGGGGGTCAGATGAGGGGAATTCAGCAGAAGAGAGGCTTCTTTATCTCAAGTTTTCTGCGATTGGGATAGGTTTGTGCAGAAGTGGCAGATTCTTCAAGCGACGGTTTTTAGTGGGCCCACTTTGGTTCAAGGAAGCAGCTGCGATATTAAAGTGGTTGAGAATTGACGAGCCATGGAATCAGTGAATGATGTAATCAGTTCTCAAATTATGAAGTAAAATGTGTAAAAGGTGGTAAGCAGAACATCACGAGTCTAAGCTCAAGCCCATCGACATTCAAGATCGTCAATCGGTTTTATTTGCTAATAGGACTAAAAAAAAATAAATTGCTGTTATGGTTCGAGTGACACTTGCCTTTGATAAAAAACAGGTCTACTGAGGATTCATATTTATGAAAAAATCATATATCAATGAAACAGTCATCGGTCGTCATTGAAAAGCAATGCAACTATGTTCTGTCAATCTAATTGACTTTTATTGGTTCTGTTGTCTTGTGAATTTTAGCTAAAACGGCCTCTTTTCTGATTTTTATCTCTCAATCTATGAAATATACACGAAAACTATGTTGGAACGAAACTTCTAGAACAATATGAGGAACATTATGCCGTACACTACACATTTTTATATCATATGGGTGGAAAATTCGTAGAACAAATACTTTAAAATTCTTCACTTTTTAAGATATCTTCGAGCATGAAACTAAGTCAAACTTCAATAAAATCACTTCGAATAGTCAACCTTTGGTTACAAAGTTGATACATAACACATTAAACTTTGCTATGAAAGTTGTTACAGCAGCTTTCGTTGTTTCAGTCTCGAGATACAAATATTGTAAGCCGTAAATTACCTTAAAAACATAAAATTAACTTGAAGCACCTCTAAATCATCACCGATTTTGCTGAAAATTTGCACAGAAGTTCAAATTAACATGACGAACAGTAATCACGGTTGACCCGTTACATTCCGAACATTTCGTTTAAAATGAACAGGTCTAGACTACATGGTAATAACAGTAACTCGATGATTAAAAAGGAGCTCGTTTGCTTAGTGGCAACCGTTTTTGATTACTGAGCAGAAGACCGTGGATTCAATCGCAAGCTCCTTCGAGATATATGATCGTTAGGACATCAATTCAGCTTAACTTTTAACAAAACGAACCATGCTGCAAATCGGTGTTTATACTTTTTGTTTTTTTGTTTTGTTTTTTTGGAAAACCAAGAAAACCGGGAAAAAGGCGGGAATTTATTTTCACCAGGAAAAACCGGGAAAAGAACCAGGAATTTCATAAGTCCACCAGGAAAATAATCTTGTTTGTATAATTTAAATCGGTTTTAAAATTGTATCTATGCCAAAGTTCCTTTTTATAATCAGGTCAAAACTAACCATTTTGTTCAAGCTAAATCTTTCACACAGCTAAACATTGATGAACAAAATTTACCCTGAGAATTTAGTAAATATATTTTGTATTTATTTTTATTTTTTTTCTCGAATCAATTGCATGTATTAAGCAGTGCCGATCCGTAGCTACTTTAAAGTACCGGTTCAACATGTTCAATAAAAAAGTTCTATTTCTAAAAACTTCAGATAAGGCCTTTGAACTTCATGCAAGTTCTACAAAATTCGGGAAAGTCTTACAAGTTTCGGAAAATCCTGTGAACTACGACGGTCAGGAAATCTCTCCGAACCTTCAGAGAAGTTTTACAAATTTCAGAGAAGTCTTACGAACTTCAGGGAAGTCCTTTAATCTTTGGGGAATAACTACGAATTTTACAGAATTTTCTACAAATTTAATGTAACTTTTTCGGCATTTAGGCATTGCTCAAAACTTAAGGATAATCCTATGACACTTATGGATTTTTTCCGAACTTCAGAGAAGTCTTCAATACTTTTGGGAAGTCCTCTGAACTTAACATAGTTCTCCAAGCTCAAAAAAAATAAAGGGTTGTGTCCTAGACACGACCGCAGTATGACGTAGAACCTATCTATCTATCTCTATCTATGATGCAGGATATATGCATTTAAGTTAACATCCGACGTCCCTCCTTTTTACATATTCTGCACAAAACATACTTTCTAAGCCCCACAACTGACAGGATTTCCCGCCATTTTATTAGGAATGGGGGCGGGGCAGAACATTTCTTTTGTGCAGAATATGTAAAATAGGATGGACTTTGGATGTTAATATAATTGCATATATAGAGGTACCAGATATGTTTTACCGTCAGTTGTGTGTAATTCACCAACTTAATACCATTGAATATGTCTTTCAAGCAATTTTTGTTAAAGTTGGAAAGTTTTGGTGTGGGAAGAAATTAAGGGAAAAACTTCTGTTTTTATTAATGATTGTGATTTGTTTAAAATTTATTTCCCGAAAAAAAGAGATCGTCAAAGTCTATGTCTTTTTCGGGTAATTGTTGAGGGGTGGGGGGATTAGGAGAGGTTGTTGATGGGGGGGGGGGGTATGAGAGGTTGTTGATGGGGGGGGGTAGGAAAGGTTATTGATGAATGGGGGGAGGGGCTAGGAGAAGTTGTTGAGGGGGGGGGAGATTGTTGTGAAGGGGGAGGGGGAGGGGTTAATGTGAAAGGCGGAGGGGGTTTACATATATTACTTTTCCTCATTGTGGTCACGCCGCGATCCACCTTTAGCCGCTGATTTGGTCCTGCTTACTGCAGGACCAAGTGCCACGCCTTCCGAAGCGACAATGAGCAAAAGCATTTGACTTTAAATGATCTTTATTTCTTTTGTTTGTGTGGTTTACATGTATGAATTTTTCAAGTGACACAGATGCGTCTTTTCAACTTTAGTACATTTGAGATTTTAATTATTATTTACAGTTCTTTGTCCTATCAGGCGTATTTTAAAGTATGACCACCTTGGTGGGATTGGTTTGTTTTAAATTTGAAAAAGGAGACTACTTATAACTACTATTTACAACTATAACTAACCTATAACTACTATATACACCTAATCTACTATATACAAATTGCTTATTAAAGCATGTTCTGACAAAATACATTTTTGTTCAAATTTAGTGTTAATTTCGTTAATTCTGGAATCTATTTTGGCAATGCCTGCCTCTTCGTGTAAATTTGTTATTCTAGTGTCGAAAGGACGATCAAGAACCATCCTCAGCACTCTATTCTGAGCGACCTGGATTTTGTTCCTGTGAGTCTGAGCACATGATTGCCACACCGAAGCTGCGTAGAGGATCGCAGGTGCTATGATTTGTTTGTAGACAGCCAGTTTGTTCACCCTTGAGAGGCGAGATCTGCTGCAAATCAGCGGAAACAGACACCTAACCAAGGCGGAACACTTGACTACCGTTTTCTCTACATGCGAACGGAAGATGAGCGTTTTTTATCGAATAACATTCCGAGATAGGTTACTTCGGCGGACCACTCAACCCTTGTGCCATCCATGATTACAGTACAAGATGGAGCCGGTTTCAGTTTGGGCGATTGCCGATGGAGGAACATGATCGCTTGTGTTTTGGTGGCATTGATTTTGATTTTCCACGTGGTGGCATAATCAGCAAAGGCGTTAAGGCATCGTTGAAGTTTGTTCGTTATTTCGCGAGGCATCCTTCCTTTGACGGCTATTGTGGTATCATCTGCGAACAGGAAAAACACGCAACCGTCTCCAAGGGGAGGAATGCCGGAAGTGTAAATGCTGTAAAGCAAGGGGCCCAGCAGACTGCCTTGCGGGACTCCTGCTGGGATGGAAAACGTGTCTGAAAGACAACCATTCAACGATACCTTAAACGACCTTTGCTACTACCTCCAGCTGGAGGTAGTTACGGGTGACTTTAACCAGATGTAATGGGAAGTTGAAGTCACAAAGCTTGTATAGAAGCCCATTGTGCCAGACATTGTCAAACGCCTTTTCAACGTCTAACAAGGCCATGGCTGTGGGCTTGGATACAGTTTTGTTACTTTGGATGTTATTTATCACCCGTACTAGCTGATGATTGGTGGAGCTCCCCTTTCTGAACCCAAACTGTTCCGGAAGGAGATTGTTATTTTACTCGACAAACTTGAGCAAACGATTGAGAATGATTTTCTCGAACAATTTGCTCAGATTCTGGACAACACGCCCGAAACTTTCATTTCGGAGTGAGTCCATTCTGGAAGCAATCTGCCTGTTCAGATCGGCCATTTCACGTTTTTTGCCCAGGTCTCCAGTCCTCTGAAACTGGCGTCTACGCACATTTCTCAATCGACTCAATAATTGGGTGTGGGAATCAATAGCAACAAACTTACCCCTCACAGGAACTCGTCGAACGCATGTCTCGTCAGCCTCGGATATGGCCTGTTGGAGTCCTTCCAACGCCCGGTCGATGTCATCTACGGTGTCGAGCAGTGGATTTTCATCGATGTTGCTGTCCACCCTTCGACCGTACTGCACCCAGTTGACATGGTGGTAGTCTTTACGCAGGCAGCTTCTAGCAGGAATCACGTTGACACCGACTTCAGTCACCACCGGTTGGTGGTCGGAGCTGAGATCGTTGTGCGCCTCCGGCTTGGATAGTCCGATGTTCGATAGGAAGAAGTCCAGCGTGGAGGGATTTCCCGTCGGAGAGATGAAAGTTGGTTCATCCGGAAATTGCACAGTGTACAGTCCATGTTGTGCGTGGTCGAACAATAGACATCCGTTCCGGTTCCGCTGGTAGTTCCGCCAAGCTTCATGGCGGGCGTTCAGGTCGCCCCCAACGATGAATCGGGAGCTAGTACGAGTGATGGCGGTCAGGTCGTTCTTGAATTGGATGTCTAGGCCGTTGCTTGTGGTACACTGACGTGGGCAGTAAACTGCTATAAACCGGACGTTTCCAGTTGGTGTATCCACCTCCACACTAATGGCTTCGATGATAGAAGTGCGGATGTGGGGCAGAGGGCAAAACTTGATTCCCTTTCTGACGATGACCGCTACACCACCCCCCCTGGAGCTAGTGCGATCAAGCCGGATAATGTTGTGGTCAGGCAACCAGAAGCTGTCACCGGACTTTAGGTGGGTTTCCGTTAGAAGACCCACGTCGATGCTATGCTTACGGAGGAAGTCGGCAAGCTCAATCTGTTTAGCTCTTACAGAGCAAGCGTTCCAGGTAGCGATGGTTAGCGGTTTAGACACCATATTGGATGATGAACTTACCGAGCACTTGGATCTGTTCGGGCTTATTGCGGCACTTACGTAGAGCACCGGTCATGTTGATAAAAATCTCCATAAGTTCATCTGCTGAGAACAGATCGGGATTATTTGTTTGAGCTGTTGGTTGCCTCCAGAATCCAGGGGGGATGGAGAGCTTTGTCCAGCAGAAGATCCAGACGTTTATTGAGGGGGCGCGGATCGCACCCTGGGATTCGCTTGTCCATTAAGAGGCGGAAAGTCCTCCGTCCTGAAAGCCGGGGCCTTATCCTTCCTTCGTGCTGGTTGATTGTTGGTGGACGCTTGATTTCGGGTGCGCTTGAAATCCTCGCGTTTAGGGCACTGCTTGTTGGATCCTTGGTGAGCACCACCACAGTTGGCGCATTTGGAGGCCACAGCTTCATCCGCAGCACATTCGGAGGTGGCATGGTCTTGAGCGCAATTTCCGCAGCGTGGCTTAATGTTGCAGTTGCGGGTACCGTGTCCGAAGTTCAGACACCGCTGACACTGAGTCACATCGCGATGGCCGCCACGGTATGGCTCCCAGCGAACGATGATGGAATTGATGGACCTGATGGCTTTCAGTGCATTGAGCGTCACCGTTCCCTTCTGGAAGTGTACCAGGAAAAGGCTATCCAGGTACGCCTTCACATTCTCGTGTCTTCTTGTTATTCGGTACACGGCACTTGGGGCCAGCTTGTACCTGTCCCTGATTTCATGTTCGATAAACTTCGGGTCGAAATTTGGTAGGTCCCTGATGACGACCTTGAACGGTTTTTCACCGGGGATGTCGTGGGTGAGAATTCCACCTTGGAAGTCCTCAGGTGGGCGATGACCAAGTCATACTCCGCTTTGGTACGGAGCACCACCTTGGTGCCGACTCTGCCCAATTTGAATTCGGCTTTGACGCCCAGCGACGCCAGATCCGCGATGAGCTCGTTGAGAAGGGCATTTTTCACCACCAGCGGAGGTAGCTTCACTCTTGCCGCGCTCATGTCAGCAGCTTTTTCTTTATCGGCAGCGTCACCGAAATCTCCGTTCGTCGCAGAGGCATCGTCTCGACCAATCGTGCCATCAGACTGGCCTCGGTTCTTCTTCCTTTTCTTGCTGCGTTTTTCCAACACAGCCGGCTGAATATTCCCATCCATGGGGAGAACAGCAAACCTGTTCGAGGTAGGCACACCGGAGCTTCCTTCACCGGGGTTCTGGACCTTCGCCGGGCTTCGCGACCGATGCTTCCCCATTTCGGGGCACACACACGCACACACGCACGACAAACCGCGAAAGAGAGCGCGAACACTATCGCCACGAACTTTTCAAACAACTCGAGAGAGCGAGCTAGCACCGAACTGAACTGCTTGACGATCAAGCAGAGGATGAGCTCATGATAGCAGTGCTGTTTTATATCTTTTCATGATCAGAATCTGATAGGATTTCTCGCAGTTTTTTTTTATGAATGGGGGGGAGCAGAAAGTTTCCTTTGTGCAGAATATGTCAAATAGGATGGACTTTGGATGTTAATATAATTGCATATATAGAGGCACCAGATATGTTTCACCGTCAGTTGTGTGTAATTCACCAACTGAATGTCATCGAACATGTCTTTCAAGTATTTTTTGTTCAAATTGGAAAGTTTCGGTTTGGGAAGAAATTAAGGGGAAAACTTGTTTTTACTTATAATTGTGGTTTGTTAAAATTTATTTCCCGGAAAAAAGTGATCGTTGTTTAGCGGGAGGGGGATTTAAATGCACGTTTTTTCAAGTCTCATTTCTCATTGTGGTGGATACGCTGTGATCCACCTTTAGCCGCTAACCTAGTCCTGCTTGATGCAGGACCTAGTGCCGCACCGTCCGAAGCGGTAATGAGCAGTTGCATGAGAGCAGCGCTGATTTATATCTTTTCAGGTTCAAGCAGAATGATGTGCAACCAAGTGGTATTCGTTTATGATGACTGGGTTTGGGAAAAAGGCTTATTTCATGAAATCAGTGATAAAATTATCATTTGTACATTTTCAAAAGTTTAATTACAGAAAAATTGGAAAAATATTTATTTCAACAGGTTCGTAATGTAATATCCTATCGATTGGCGTATTTGGATTTTAATTTCATCTATTAATGACAAAGTTACAAGCGTTCAAAACCTAACACTCCTTCACCACACATATTTTTTGATTTGCACCCCAGTATAGTCGACAAAGACGTAGTTCTACGTCAAAACACCTCGCTGATTTTGGAATATCATGTGTAAAAAAGCCTTAATTTTCAAGGAAAGCTCATTGTGGCTTCTTATACAAATCATGAAACCATAAAAAACAAAACCAATAAATGTTTTTCAATACAAAATCCCACTTTTTCAATATTGATTTATTTTTTTCAAAAGTATTATTAATGACAATTTATTTCATATTTTGATCTTCGAAATCGGCACAGTAGTTCAAAAGTTATAATTTTTTGGATAAAGTCATTTTTGATGAAAATATATTTTTTGGACCTCTCTAACATGGAAATGACAAGTGACAAAAAAAAAACGGGTCTAATTTTTTGCGATAAGGAACAAAACTACCAATGTTAACGAAATTCTGAGAGCCACTATATCGTGGAATGGCTGATATAATAAAATTCCATGAAGCTTAAAAAATATGCAAGGAATTTACCATCAGAAATTTCTAGAAGTATTAAAGTATTCAACTCCAGAATTCCAAAAACTTGCTCAAATTTAAAAGTTGTTTGAAATATGCATATTTCAGAACCATAAAAAAAATATGTCAAGCCTCTGAATTTTTAAAAGTTTTTTGATACTGAAAATTAATCTACTCTGGATGTATAAAGTTCAATGCGTGAATGAAAATAAAGAAGAAAATTATATGTGGGTCATTCCAGCTCAAGTTGGTACACCAAACTTGGCCAAAATGCTTATTTTGGCATTCTGAACAAACGCCTTTTTTTGATTTTGATCTGAAATGCCTAGATCCGCTCGGCTATAACCCTGGATCTTCGGGGTTTTTAAAAACTTCATCTTTCAGAAAAGATTACTCCAGAACTAAATAAGCTATTCGTGATCTTAGAACGTCAATTTGAAGGTTTTTTAATGTAGATACTTAAAAGTGTACGCACATTTTATTTTTGTTATAGTAGCTACAGTAAGCAAGCTGATTACCGCCAGGTATCCAAATTATCAAAAATGGCCTATTTTCACCATAGGCGAGATTTTTTATTTCTTAATATTTTGCGCTCAAATTTTCATCACACTTTAACAAACTCTTCTACTTGATGTGTTTCCAAAAGCAAATGATTTAAATTCTGTACCCACTTGAGCTGGAATGACCCACGTTTGTATTCTAAAATGCATTATTTTCTTCAAAATATCCTTAGTAAGTATTGAACCCCCCTAATATTGATAACATTCCTTAATACTTCCAAGTATTTTCAGGGAAAATAAAGTCCCATACGGATTCCTGGTTTTCCAGGTTTTTCCAAATAGTAGAAACCCTGGTTAATACCGTGGGTTTGGTCATAAGCTTTCCATTGAATCTTTCATTTTAAAGCTTCTTTGCATATATAAGTGTTTATGAGATATTAACCGAATAAGTCTAAAACATCAACTTTTTATTTGGTGTGCCATCAGAACGGTTATTTTTCTGCTCTTAGGTCACTTTTTTTACAATTATAAGTCACTATTTGGTCACGTATTTCTAATGAATCATAAAAAAAAACTTGTAATCTTTAAGATTCAAAATCTGCTTGACGAAATATATGATTCTTTTCGCGTTATGTAATTTATAAATAGAAAAGGCTGCTGAACACTTTGGCACCATCAAAATAAAAAAAAAAATAGTAGCAGATATAAGCTTTTAAAAATTTCAAATGAAAAAACCACAGCTCTGGAAACACTGTAGAAAAATAACAGTTACAGATGATTTAACGTTCAATTTTTTTTTAATAGAGTACTCAATATTGTTCGCATCTTTATTGGCTCCAGAGATTAGTAAAAATGTAAATTGGTATTTATAAAAAAAAACGGCAAAAGGATGGGAGGGAGGGGACCTTGGATTTTTAAAATTTTGGGTTAAACCAAAGATATTTAATTAACAAGATATCCCTTTAATCAATTCCTCGTACAAGGCAATGGATACACCACCCTTATATGATCGCAGTGCCATCTAGTGAGTGCACATTGAAACTGTGGGTAGTTCCCCGCCAACTTCGCCACCAGGGCTCAATAAATGACAGGTGTCAGTATGACAAGACAGCCGAGGGAAGAAGCTGATCGATGTCATCATCATTATATTTCGATAATAAAATTCTCACTTTGTTGCGATTGTATCGATTTTCAATCATTACCACATTATACGCCACAGAAACGCTTGAGAATACAAGGACACATACAAGCTGGGCTTGTAATATACTTTGCTTTCGAGTGAACGAGTTTCCAATATCACCACCGGTATCAGTAAGATGCATTGTTTACAATAGCTGATACGGCCCTTCGAAAAAGTAATCGAATAAGTTACTCAACATAATCTTTATAAGCATAGAAGTATACTTCGAAAAACACAACGTATTGAAATCATTGCTTTGTAATAAAATATGCCGTCTTCCTTGGCCAACGCTGCACGTATTCTATTCAAAAATTACGTTGGAATAATGATTACTTTCCTATTTTATAAAGAAGGTATTTGTCAACGCCACCGAAATCGCAAACTGAAGCTGCCAGAGCTGAGTGATGACACCGCTTCGTGTTTTGATTTGCACTGTACCCTCCGCTCAGTGGTGTGGGTTCGTACATGCGTGTGCGTGGTGTGCGTGTTTTCTTTCAACGCTGCAGTTCAACGTTGTATCGTCACAAACCTATTGGCGCTGTTATCTGTCTCTATAAATTCCAAAGAGTGAAGGGGGTCTGGTTAAACTAAGTAAGGACTGTTCATTAAAGAAAGTGGACATCTGTTTACCAATGGTTTAGGGTTAAAACGTAACGAAAAATTGTGAATTTTTGCTCAGTGTGTAAAAAATTGTTTATTTTGGCAACACACCTGAAAAAAAATGTGAGAAATTTCGAATTATGGGTCGGACCAGCTTATCAACTCACAGATTAATTCTGCACAAATCGTTTTCCGAAAAGTTGTCGTTTCGAGAATTGGCAAAAAGCTTGAAGTGCAGTAAATCTACAGTGTTCAAGATTGTTAAGAAGCTCAGAGAAACATGTTCTCTTGAAGATTTACCGAAATCTGGGCGCATTGGACCAGAAAAAGGAGCTGGCAGCAGTACGCCTTTTGAAATCGCATAAGCCGTGTTCCGTTCGTGAAATTGCCAAAAAAAATTGAACATTAGCGTCGGAACTGTGCCGAATATCAAAAAAACGTAACAATATCAGAACCAACAAGAAGCAAAAAGCACCCAAAAGGGCGAATTCACAGAAAGCTTCTTCGAAAATACGTTCACGGAATTTGTATGATGTTCTTCTTCAAAAGCCGAACCGGTGGATTTTGATGGACGACGAGACGTACGTCAAATTGGATACCAGTACACTTCCCGGGCCGCAATTTTTCAATGCTGAGCAGGATGTGCCTGATGATGTGCAATACATCCAAACTGAAAAATTTGAAAAAAAAAAAAGGTTTTGGTGTGGCAAGCCATTTGCTCCTGTGGCTTGAAGAGTTCTTCGTATTTCACAACGGGCATAATCAATGGTGAAAATTATAGAAAATAATCTACCGAAAGCATACTGATTGGCCGGATCTGGTATCTGCTCACTATGCTTCTGCTACGTAGGAGATGCTCAAGAAGGAAAAAGTTGATTTCGTCAAAAAAATTCAAAATCCCCCAAATTGCCCTGAACTGCGTCCTATCGAAAGTTACCTGGAAACAATTAAACGGCATCTTAAGCAAGCTGTGTTGATTTCTTCAAGAAACTTTGGTCTGCAGCACAACGAAAAGTTAAGAAGAAAGTTGTATAGAATCTAATTGGCAGTATCAAGGGAAAAGTCCGAGAATTCTTCAGACATGAGAAGTAAACATTCAAATTCACGTGAAATCGGCCATATGTTTGTTGATTTTTATTTATATAAAGTAAACTTATGAATTTGTTCGAAAATAAATATTTTCCTTTGAGAAATAGGTGTCTACTCTCATTAATCAACAGTCCTTAGACCCACCAATTTTGGTTCAAATCGGAGAGGGTCGATGCAATTTCTCGGTCACTTGATATGGAATGACCCATATATGCGATTTAGGCAAAATCAGTAGAATTTTATAATCATCTCTGTGATTTGTCATACGACTTCTAGTTGTATGGGCAGGTCTTTGAAAAGGTTCTGCCTTTGGAGAAGTTTCGCTTGCGGCCAAGGCCTTTCCAATGGTGAACAGTTATACTTGAAATACTCTCACTACGTGGCGCTTGATAGCGTTTGATTTTTGGAAATCCTTATCATCAGGAGACCTAGGGTTAAATAAGTTTTGTAAAGCAACTCATATTTAGACCAATTCCCATCGAATCCATCAATTTTTCAACCATTCACACGAAAATCACAGAACCCATATTTTCACCATCAACCTCTTTAATTCCGCTGAATCACACACAGACACCCATCTGCCGGGATCGGATATGGCAACATGGTGCTGATGTTTTCATAGACTCCGTCGTAACTGTTATTTTTCGAAGCTTTGCCTCTGGGCCTGTCAAGATTTATGATTCAATTTTTCCACCCAAATCATATCTGACACCCGCACACCGATGAACCCTGATGACGAAGGCCTCGACGGCTGTAATTGGGAAAGTATGACTTTCATTCTAAGGCACGCTCAGGCCATCTGCGACGATGTTGTTACAGAAAGCGGAAAAGACGACCACGAAAACGACTTCTCGCGGCGGAAGCAACAGAACGAAAATATACAGCACTTGATTATTTGATGTTTGGCCATTTTCCTTGAATGGGGCTCTTAATGCAGTTATTATTACTGTCCCCTTGGACGACGTGGCGGTGATTTGGGTGTCCTTGGAGCGGTTTCTCGCGCAAACCAGGGTGGCGCCATTCGGTCAGTTGAATGCCTTTCGTATTCATTTGTTTTGCCAAGGGGTTTTATTAAAAAGGTGGGTGGAAAATTCCCAGCGCCCATTCGATGGCTGGCAATGACCCAGTTTTGGGGCATATTTCGGCCGAGGAGCTTATTAGGGTTCTGATTTGTTATGAGTTCAAATTGCACTTCACCTTGATTGAGTTCTAAGGAGGTTTCCTTTCAATTTGGGAACAGTTCGGCAAACTCATCATTGGTTGGCCATTGTTTTATGGAATTATTAGTTAATACATCAATTACGTTTGCCAGTCTTGAGTGTGGAATCGAGGATTCTTTGTAATAATAAAAATTCCTCTCGTCTATCAGAATGTCACCAGAGCATACTTCTCCGAACTTAAGCGTTTCCATGACACGCTTCTCCCGCAATTTCAACCGTTTTCTACACCATGCTCCTTTGATCCATTAAAAAAACAACCCCTTTGATTGACTATGCGCTCGTTCGTTTGATGTGAAACACTTAAACCCGTCGTCATCTCGGAACAATTCAATTCCACACACCTACCCTCATCAAAGTGCAAGTCACATTCCTTTTGCTTCTCGATATCAAAATGGAAATAAATCGCTCGTCGTCCCTACAGTAGGAGCCCGATCAATCAGCTAACGGTAGCAACGCGAAGCCAATCACCCTTGAGGTCCCAGGGCCATGGTCATAAATACTGCTGCTCCCCTTTGTGCTGGAGTTATATTGGCGATGTTTGGGATTCTCGAAAGTAAAAGCCGTAATTAACGCCCCCCCATCCGCCAATCAGAACAGCAACGGTTACGACGTCGACGATGGTCGGCGATTGTGGTCCAGCAGTCAGAGAAAGAGCGAATAATGGCCACTTTACACGCTTAATTTGATTTGTGCGATCGGTGCGAATGACGAATTAGGAGGTGCGGCGTGGAAAGTCAGCGTTGCCAGAACTACCGATGAATCGGTGTTTCTACCGATTTTTGAAATCCATACCGATAAATGTTACGTAATTTTGCCTAGATGTAGAGGTTATGGTTAAAGGGTGTCCCACATCAAATTGCATCACGGAAAAAACGCTGTAGAAAATTGCCCATTGGGTATTTTCGCTTGAAAATTTAGGTAGAAGTAGTTTAGAGTGTATTGTTTACACTCTATTGTTATCGCTGTCAGTTTTTTTTTCGCTTGGCGTCCCCCGAAAAGCAACGTCGCGAATTGATTTTGCGCAAGCACCTGGAAAATCCTCAACTCTCTCATCGGGACACCAGAAAACAACTCGGAACGTTACTGAGCATCGAACGGAAGTAAAAATGCGGCTTGAATGGATGTTCTATTAGTGATCAGGATCACAAGTGTGTCGTGAAAGCGTTCAAGCGGAATCCCAATGCTTCGGTCAGGGATGTGGCCAAAAAATTGAATCTGTCCCAGTCTTTCGTTCAGAGAGCCAAGGACCGGGAGGGACTGCATACGTACAAA
Source organism: Ochlerotatus camptorhynchus (assembly GCF_037179485.1). NCBI lineage: Eukaryota > Metazoa > Arthropoda > Insecta > Diptera > Culicidae > Ochlerotatus > Ochlerotatus camptorhynchus. The sequence continues at coordinate 293,865 of NW_027040587.1, read as the reverse complement.
GTGCAGAAGGCTCCAAATCGTGCATTAAATATCTTATAGATACCATTCAATGATTTGCATGTTGTCAAGAGGATTTCTTGAGCAAATTTGCTCTACATGGTTCAAGACTCTCATTGATCCTGTTGAACTTCAAAATCTTAGCTCCAGAATAGTTTCTTCAAATACTGTTCAGAATTAATAATCTAATTGATACCATTCCATGCGGAAACCATAGTACGGTGATAGAGGAAATGCTTCACCAAACCCCCAGCGTCAGTTCACCATGAAGGTGACTCTAAACAGAGCTGTGCACGATGGTCCCCCGGCGAGACAAGGGGTTGGGGCAGGCCCAAAAAGCCGCCCTGGAAAAAACATAAAGTTGCAAATACTGAAGAAAGAAATACGGATCGGAACAATCGGCGCGACGAAATAAGGACTACGATTGGAAACTCGGAACATGGAACTGCAAATCGCTCGGCTTCCCGGGCTGCGACAGGTTAATCTACGACGAACTTCAACCACGCAACTTTGAAGTCGTAGCACTGCAGGAACTTTGCTGGACGGGACAAAATGTATGGAAAAGTGGGCATCGAGCGGCTACTTTCTACCAGAGCTGTGGCACCACCAACGAGCTGGGAACCGGCTTTGTAGTTCTGGGTAAGATGCGCCAACGCGTGATTGGTTGGTAGCCGATCAACGCGAGGATGTGCAAGTTGAGGATTAAGGGCCGTTTCTTCAACTACAGCATCCCCAGACAACCAGAAGTCGTATAACAATGTACAGACAGTATCGTAAATTGCTACAGTTTAAGTCAAAATCGCATATTAGAATGGCATACCTCGCATTATGTTTAAGTAAAATCGTATAGAATGCAAATTTCCGACTTATATGCGATGACTCATTTTTCCGTCGTACTGTATCACAAATTCAATCGGATTACATCGTAAGACTTTTCAAAATGGATTTGTTATTACAGATCAAATCGCATATGATGTTAAATCAACTCGTTTAAAATTAAACGAAAATATGCACGTACAGTCAGGAATCCTTATTGCCGGATTCCTTATTGCCGGTATCTCTTATTGCCGGATCCTTATTGCCGGGCTATCCGCGAATAAGGATACCCACAGCTTATGGGATTTTCACTAATGGGGGCTGTAGTGGATTATCTCATTTGTTTCAATACATAAAGCTATACTGTCTTCGACAAAGTTGCTGTACTGGGTTAGACCAACAAGCCTGTGCCATTGGATTCGGGGTAAATTGAGAACTACGCCGCTAGAGGCGCTTCACTTTTATGTTACTTATGACCATATAGAAAGTTCCTGTCTTGAGCAAAGTTGTTCAGGTGACCAAGTCCTTTCGGATGGTGGCCATATTAGTTCAGAACTCTCTCACTACGTAGCGCTAGTGTGCATGTGCAATTCTTATATAAACTGTATCTCGAGAGCCTGGCCATATAGAAAGTTGCTGTTTTCAGCAAAGTTGTGCAGGTGAGCAAGTCCTTTCGGATGATGTTCATATTAGTTCAGAACACGCTCACTACGCGGCATTAGTGTGCAAGTGAATTTCCTGTATAAGCTGTATCTCGAGAACCTGGCTATATTGGAGGCGAACCAGCCTAAGGCTGAAAGCCTCCTAAATAAAGCTAAATAATAATAATAACCTGGCTATATAGAAGGTTACTGTCTTGAGCAAAGTTGTGCAGGTGATCAAGTCCTTTCGGATGATGGTCATATTAGTTCAAGGATATCCACAAAGCCACCTGGAGATCACCTGACCAACACCTAGAAAACCAAATCGATCACGTTCTAATCGACGGGAAATTCTTCTCCGACATTATCAACGTCTGCTCGTACCGCAGTGCGAACATAGATTCGGACCACTACCTAGTTGCAATAAGCATGCGCTCAAAACTCGAGCTTCTCTTGAAGATGGCTGGAGGGACATCCGTTCCGCCATAGGTAGTATTGCTGCAACGGCACTAGGTACTGCAATCCCGGAACGAAGAAATGACTGGTTCGACGGCGAATGCAAACTGTTAGTAGAGGAGAAGAATGCTGCAACACCGCACGAGATTGACAAACAAACAGACAGACAAGCGCGGAACAGACTAAACTCGGTTTTCCGAAGGAAGAAGCGTCAGCAGGAAGACCGAGATCGCGAAGCGATGGAAAATCTGTACCGCGTAAACGACACACGGAAGTTCTACGAGAAGCTAAATAGTTCGCGCAAAGGCTACGTTCCGCAAGCCAACATGTGCAAGGACTTGTACGGTAACCTTCTTACGAACGAGTGTGAGGTGATTGAGAGGTGGAAGCAATACTATGACGAGCGCCTCAATGGTGAAGAAGCAGAAAACGAAGGTGGCACGCCAACAAACCTTGGAGCACGCGCAGAAGACGACAGGCTACCTGCCCCTGATCTTCAAGAAGTTGAGGAGGAGATCGGTCGGCTGAAGAACAACAAAGCAACTGGTGTAGATCAACTACCAAGTGAGCTATTAAAATACGGTGGTGAAGCACTGGCTAGACCGTTGCACTGGGTAATTGCCAAGATTTGGGAGGAGGAGATATTACCGGAGGAGTGGATGGAAGGTGTCGTATGCCCAATCTTCAAAAAGGGCGACAAGTTGGATTGCTGTAACTACCGCGCGATCACACTGCTGAGCGCCGCCTACAAGGTACTCTCCCAAATTCTATGCCGCCGCCTGTCACCATTTGCAAGAGGGATTCATGGGTGCCCGCGCTACCATGGACCAAATTTTCGAGATCAGCTATGGTAGATTATGCACGAGTACGGTTTCCGGATAAACTGACTCGATTGGTCAAGGCGACGATGGATCAAGTGATGTGCGTTGTTCGAGTATCGGGGACACTCTCGAGTCCCTTTGAATCTCGAAGGGGGTTACGGCAAGGAGATGGACTTTCGTGTCTGCTGTTCAACATCGCGTTAGAAGGTGTGATCAGAAGAGCTGGGATAGACACGAGTGGCACGATATTCAGGTAGTCAATCCAGCTCCTTGGCTTCGCCGATGACATTGACATTATGGCACGGAACTTTGAGATGATGGCGGAAACGTACATCAGACTGAAGGCTGAAGCTAGACGGATTGGACTTGCCATCAACGCATCAAAGACAAAATACATGAAAGGAAGAGGTTCTAGGGAAGACAATGTGAGCCTCCCACCCCGAGTTCACATTGACGGTGACGAAATTGAGGTGGTCGATGAGTTCGTGTATTTGGGCTCACTGGTGACCGCCGAAAATGATACCAGCAGAGAAATTCAAAGCCGCATTATGGCAGGGAATCGTGTCTTCTTTGGACTCCGGAGGACGCTCCGGTCGAATAAAATTCGACGCCGCACGAAGTTGACTGTCTACAAGACGCTGATTAGACCGGTGGTCGTCTACGGCCACGAGATCTGGACTATGCTCGTAGAGGACCAACGGAAGGTGTTGCGTACCATCTACGGTGGAGGAGGCGAATGAACCACGAATTGCACCAGCTGCTGGGAGAGCCATCCTTCATCCACATTGCAAAAATTGGGCGACTACGGTGGGCTGGGCACGTCGTAAGAATGTCGCACGACGACCCAGTGAAAATGGTTCTAGAAAGTGACCCAACAGGAACAAGAAGAAGAGCCGCGCAGCGGGCAAGGTGGATCGACCAAGTAGAAGGTAACCTGCGGACCCTTCGCAGACTACGAGACTGGCGAAGTGTGGCCATGGATCGAGTAGAGTGGAGACGACTTGTTCGGACAGCAGAGGACAACAAGGCCTTACCCTGATTGGTAAGGTAAGGTACCATTCCATGATGTGCATGTTGTCAAGAGTTTCTCTTAATCTTCATGAAGTCAAATAAATTTTCATTATATATTTCAAGCCTTTCATTGAGCCTGTACCGACTAAGATACATCTTCAAGATCTTAAATCCAAAATAGTTTGGAGAGTACAACAATTTTTATTGGTGCCAATCGAACATTTGCATATTTTTTTTTGAGTTTCACGAACTCATAATGAAATTTAAGACTTCATTGAGCCTTTAGATCTTCAAAATCTTATCTCCAAAATACTTGCGAGAGCAATAAATATCTCAAAGATTTCAATCCATGCTGAGCATGTTGTCAAGAGGCAAAGATTTTGAGGACATTGTTCATGCCTTCACTGAGGCTGTAGAACTACATGATTTGACCTCCAGAATAGTTTGGAAATCATCATTGATACCATTACAAGATGTGTATGTTGCCAAGATGTTCTCTTAAACTTCGTGGACTCATACAAATTTTTAATATATTGTTCAAGACTTTCATTGAGAGAAATAAAAAAAATATAGGGTCGTGAAATAAACCTGGACCTGGATGGCCATAGGACCATCCTCCGGAAGATCCGAAAGATCCTTAAAAGTGGTCCATCCATGAAACTGATCCTAGAGCTCCGCGGTTTTTTTAAAAACATTAGGAACTGTGATATAAAAAAGAGTTTGGGATTGGGCAATAAACCTGGACCTGGATGGCCATAGGACCATCCTGCGGAAAATCCGAAACATCCATAAAAGATGTCCATCCATGAAACTGATCCTAGAGCTCCACAATTTTTTCAAAAACACGTGGAACTGTAATGTGAGAATGAATTTGGTGTGGCGACATAAACATGGACCCGGATGGCTACCCAAGTAGCATTGCAAGTTTTATCGCGGTTTTAAAGCATTCTACAAGTCTAAAACCAAAATTGTTACTTGGGTATAGAGCCGTACTTCGAAAGATTTAGAGCATCGGTAAAATTGGTTCATCCATGAAACTGGTTCTAGAGCTCAGCAGTTTTTTTAATCTCTTGGAACTGTGATATAAGAAAGGTCGTGACGTAAAAATGGACCTGGATGGGCATGAGACCGTCCTCTGGAAGATCTGGAACATTCTTAAAAGTGGTAAATCCATGAAACTTATCCTAGAGCTCTGCAGTTCATTTCAAAAAATATTAAGAACTGTGTTATAAGAATGAATTTGGGGTCGTAACATAAACATGAACCTGGATGGCCATTGGACCGTCATTTGGAGGATCCGGAACATCCGTAAAAGTGTTTCATACATGAAACTGTGAAATGAACGTGATTTTTTTTTCGAAATCTTCACAGTTCGAAGTGTTTTCGAGAAAACCGCGAAGTTCTAGAATCAGTATCATCGATGTACCACATCTTCCAAAAGAGAGTTTCATGGTCATTCGAGTTCATGTTTATGTTACGCTGTTACCCCAAATTATTTCTTATATCACAGTTCCACGTGTTTTCGAAAAAAAAACCGTGGAACTAATGGATCAGTTTTATGGATTGACCATTTAACGGATGTTCCAGATCTTCCAGACGACGATCCCATGGCCATGCAGGTACATGTTTATGCCATGACCCCAATTTCTTATACCACAGTTCTTAATGTGTTTGCAAAAACTGCGGAGCTCTAGGATCAGTTTCATTGGTTGACCTCTTTTCCGGATGTTCCGGACCTACCAGAGGATGGAGGAGGAGTCATGACCACAAATTCTTTATTATATCACAGTTTCAAATGCTTTCGAAAAAACCGTAGAACTCTAGGATCAGTTTCGTGAATTGACCACTTTTACGGATGTTCTTGATCTTTTGGAGGACACTGTTGTGGCTATCAGGGTCCATGTTTGTAACGACACTAAATTCATTATATCATCACAGCTCCTAGTGTTTTTCTAAAACTGCGGAGCTCTAGGATCAGTTTCATTGGTTGACCTCTTTTTCGGATGTTCCGGACCTACCCATTCGGGTTCATGTTTATGTTAGGACCCCAATTTTTTTCTTATAACGCAGTTCCAAATGTTTTTGAAAAAGCACGGAGTTCTAGGATCAGTTTGTCCAAATCGGTTGAGCGGTTGCTGAGAAACGTGAGCGCATTCATTTCGTTACATACACACACACATACAGACATGCACACATACACACGTACACACACACACACACAGACATGTTCCGATTTCGTCGAGCTGAGTCGAATGGTATATGATGGTTTTGATACGTTTTCCGTTAAATCCAGCGTGAAGGCCCATATTCACCGGATCTTATTCCGGCCATATCTCCGGAACCGGTTCACCGATTCGAAAACCGTTGAATAGCGTTCAATGGGACCCCAAGACCTATCATTTGGCGCCTAGTTTGTCCAAATCGGTTGAGCGGTTTCGTTACACACACACCGACACACACACACACACACACGCACACACACACACACACACACACACACACACACACACACACACACACACACACACATACACACGCACACACACACACACACACACACACACACACACACACACACACACACACACACACACACACACACACACACACACACACACACACACACACACACACACACACACACACACACACACACACACACACACACACACACACACACACACACACACACACACACACGCGAAGCTGCAAATAGCCCACCACAAAACGGAAGTGTTATTGGTCAGTAACTGTAAAGCGGTACAGCGGGCGGAAATCACCGTCGGGGAGCACACCATAGCCTCGAAGCGTGTGTTAAAATACCTGGGAGTTATGATCGATGACCGGCTAAACTTCAACAGCCACGTCGAATATGCCTGTGAGAAGGCTTCGAAGGCCATCAACGCGATAGCTAGAATCATGCCGAACAACGCTGGTCCCAGCAGTAGCAAGAGGCGTCTTCTGGCCAGCGTGTCATCATCGATACTGAGATATGGAGGTCCAGCCTGGGTTCCAGCGCTGGAAACGAAGCAGAACCAAAGGAAACTGAGCAGTACGTTCCGGCTCATGGCCATGCGAGTCGTGAGTGCGTACAGAACCATCTCGTCGGAAGCAGTATGCGTTATCGCCGGTATGATCCCTATCGGCATCACCCTGGCGGAGGACAGTGAGTGCTACAGGCAGAGAGAAGCCGGAAGAGTACGGAAAGTTGTGAGAGTGGAGTCATTGGCTAAGTGGCAACAGGAGTGGAACACGACGGAGAACGGTAGATGGACACATAGACTAATACCGATTCTTTCGACCTGGGTGAACAGAAAACACGGAGAAGTCAATTTCCACCTAACGCAGTTCCTGTCTGGCCACGGCTGCTTCAGGAAATACCTGCATCGGTTCGGACACGCAGCGTCACCCCTCTGTCCGGAGTGTGGCAACGTCGATGAAACGCCGGAGCATGTGGTCTTTGACTGTCCAAGGTTCGAGGCAGTGCGAACGGAGATGCCCGTCCTTAACGTGGAGAATGTCGTTGATGAAATGTGTCGAGAGGAGGACTCTTGGAATGCCGTCAGCAGGGCAGTCACACAGATTATGTCAGAGCTGCAGCGTAAATGGAGAGAAGAGCAGCGATCTAGCAACGCCAGCTAGCGCTGAGAGTACGACAAGTGCATGAGCACAGCCACCCCCCGAAGTAGTCGCTTCACAGTGGTCCCGGGGGGATCCAGGCAGAGGAGAGAGTAAGGAATGGGTTTTAGTGGAGCTGCACTAGGCAACTAGTGGATACCACACCGTGCCACCTTCACTACAGGCCAGGCTTCTTGAAGCTTTCCTGAACCTTACTAAAAAAAAAAAAAAAAAAAAAAAAAACACACACACACACACACACACACACACACACACACACACACACACACACACACACACACACACACACACACACACACACACACACACACACACACACACACAGACAAGTTTCGATCTCGTCGAGCTGAGTCGAATGGTATATGACACTCGGCCCACCGGGCCTCGGATCGATAGTCGGTTTTTCAAGTGATATCTATACCCTTCTTTGTAAGAAGGGTAAAACCGTGGGCTCTAGGATCAGGGGTGAAAAAACCGCGGAGTTCTAGCATCAGGGGTTTATGGAAAGACCACTTTTACGGATGTTTCGGATCTTTCGAGGACCGTTCCGTTATCTCCAGGTTCCATGTATAAGAACCATGACTGTATGCTGGCTTATTATGAACATTTGGGCCAATTAATCTAAATTATGGATCTTAAGCCACTTTCTAAACCCATAAACCCACCTTTAAAAAAAATAAACGTGTTACGGTTTAAAAGTAGACGACCCTATTTTTAATCTTTCTGCATTTAAAATAATCTACAGAGCCAAGGAATTCTAGAAGTACCACAATTTTTGAAATTCATCAAGAAATGGCTAATTTATGCCATTGCAAACTTGCTGTTACACGTTTTTCGGAGGCTTGAGTAGTTTACCCACCGTATTCGGAGTGTTAAATAACTCTAGGGTAATTTAATTTGCTTCAGGCAAATAGTGGGAACTTTTAAAATTTTCTGTGAAATTCAGTGAAGTCTAGAGAACTTAATTGAAGTTCAGAGATCTTTTGGGCAGTTCCAATCCCCCCCCCCCCCTAGAACCGCACTTCCGTTCATACTGGCGACAACACTCTGATCAGACAATGAAACCCCATTTCTTAACTCCTCCCATGATCCTATCCTTCGACAATGCACCCATCTTACCTTGGGTGAGTCACGAGTATTCGGCCCAACTCCTACTAGGCATAGAAATAAGTGAATTTTGTTGCCAACATTCAACAATGAATCATTGGCTCCGTGAAGCTAACGCAATTGAGCCTTCCAAATAAACGAATTAGATTAAAAAAAAAAGCAGTTCCAACAACTTCAGGGAAGCATAAGAATTCACAGAACAGTATGTGAAACTCCTGGAAGATTGAAAATCTTGATGAATTATTCATTTTGAATGGGTTTTCCCATTTTTTTAGATAAAGTGCTGATAACGGTTTTGAGTAGTTGCAAGCTAAATTATTTACGATGTTTTTTTTAATATACCTGTTTTGATTTGCACTGGCTTGTTGATTTACAATGATTGATTGATTCAATGATTCACATTATTGCTAAAATTCGGTCATTTTAGATCTAAATTTTTGTAGCGTCCTTGATTTTTTTTTTAAATTGCAGCATGGAAACGGCATTTCTGATCGAAATGACGACTGCTTTACACGTTATTCATTTTAAGTAAACATTTAACATAAAAAAGTTAAAAACCCAATTATCTCAAAATGTCTTTGTCCGATTTTTGACGTAGGACTACATCTGTGATTTCTATATGGGGGTACACTTTGTGAAAACCGAAAATGGAACATGTAACAAAATTATGAAAGATTTTGAACGATTATAATTCAGCTGCGCCTTGACCAATTTCAATAATTTTATCACCAATCGATCAGAAATATTTTTAGACATATGTTAAATTCAAGACTTTATCATTTTTCAAAGTGTCACTGCTAAAAATTGCACGAATGTGCAACTGCTGCTATGATAATTACAATTAAAATTACCACCGATTGCCTGCGAAAAGCGATTCCCCTAACACAGATTTCAAAGTTGAATTCCATCCGGTCTCACCAAATGGTGTTTATTCAATCACCGGGTGGTGAGTGGTGGTGTTCTCCAGTACACAACGAAAGGTTGCCTGCAAGCAGCAAGCTGCAGCCCACATGAGCTTCCATAGAAGGAGGAAGAAGCCGCACCGCTATTGATCGGAATCAGTAGCTCTTCGTGAGTCGCTGTGGGTGTTCTATGTCAAACGCGTCATACTAAATAGTATAAACAGAGAGAACCCCGCTCAAGTTCATATTGCTACTGCAGTTGACAAATAATATTTATTATATAAGACCACGTACTCCTACGTCACCATTGCATACAACCCCATAGGGCTGTGCCTTGTAGTTTTTTTTTTATTAATTTTTTAATAAAAGCTTATGAAAAATTCAAACTTATGAATTTACTTGGGTAACATCTAATGCACATCTTGATCACAACCAGTTAACAATTGTAAATAAATACAAATCCCGATACTCAAAACAATAGTTCTGGCAACTCTGAGTGGAAAGGTACAAGTCCGCACATCTTGATTTTACGACCTAGCTGCTAGTTTGGTGAATTCTTGATTATCAGAATTAGGCACCAACACAGCTAGGACGACGACGCCGACGGCCGAGCCAAATAAGTAATCTCATTCGAATGATATCATTAGTACCTACCTCTAAAAGTAGTGGAGCGTGAATTGTGCGAATTATGGGGGTGCCACAAAATTTGCGAAAGTGTTTGGCAATTTATGGCCCACGTGAGGAGCTAAATTTATTGCAACACTCGGTGCGAGTGCGTGTGTGACGGTCGTGGAAGATTGATGAGCGGAAGGCGCGATTGGATGTCCTTAGCGTGCCCGGGATCAATTGTGGGGCTGAACCATGAAGCGTGCGAACAACTTGAACTGCGAGAGCTGTTGTGTCGACTGTGAATGGTTTTAGGAAATTGTGGTTGTGATTACTTGATTTACTCTTATTTCCGTCGATAATCTGGATACTCAGTGGTGAGTTTTTGAATTATGAATCAACATTTGTGTTGGCACCTCGCTTCGGCAGACTCCGTTTTCTCCCTAAAGTAGGTTCCCTTAGAAGTTCGTATAGGTGTCAAGGTCCATGCTTCAGCACTAATCTTATCCGACACAGACTTCAGCTCCATTTTCCGATGCTTTCTCAACATTAGATAGTGAAGCAGAATATATAACATAGGCAGATCAAGATGTCATAACGGATGATTTACAGTGCTCGATTATCATTGAAGAAGGAGCAATCAGCCAATGGAAATGGTTTTTGCGCTGATTGGCCATCAGATGTCACTATTGTTGTTTATGGTGATATCTGTTGGTACACTGCTTTCCGTTAGTTGTCAAAAGAGGACAGTGCAGTCTAAAATCTTAAATATCGCTGCAAACAACCTCTATATATCCTCCGTTTTAATCTAAGTGCATGAATAAGGGTACTATCAACTTGTGCAGTGCCTGAAGTCTGTGTGAGGGCAAGCACAAATCGAGTGTCATCCAAATGCATGGCATGATTACATATTGAGCTCGTGAGACAGAGAATCACGTGAAAGACAAAGTAGTTTACTCTCTTGGTAGCAAGGTAGTTAGTAAAATGTGTGGGAATGAACTATTATATTGATTCTACAGTTAATTCACAAGTAAATTTTTAAGTAAAAGTCCCAAACAAGGTAGACATTTACTATCTCTATGAATTTGGCTGCGTAAATTTTGATTACTGTTTGTAGTTATTGAAAATAATAAATTTTCTCTCTTTTCTATACCAAGATGCCTACCAAGAAAACAGTGCCATCTCTGGGAAAAGTCTTTATGGGAATCACCTAATTATCAAATTTAACCAATCTCACCTTCAAAATTCGGTTGAATTGCCCCGGAAGTAAATATTCACCAGTTTGGGAAAATAATACTCATGCTTAAAGTATAAATGCAAAAAAAGCCGCAAACATAGCTACACAAACCAACCAAATCGACCCACTCGGGTACCATTCTGCTTTTACCACCCCAAGGCCACAAAGAGAGATCCTTGAACTCGATTTTTCTCTGTTCCATTCCTTTTCCTCGATAGGCGTCGTAGCTTGACACACTTGTGCCGCTGTTGAACCCCCACCCCTGTCAAGGTCAAGTGTGTCGCCGTTGCCTGCAGACTATAAAAGGAAAGGCCTATTGGAAAAGACCTCCTCTACTCAATCAATGGCAGCCCCGAAATTTGTTACCCGGGTTCCCGAGCAAAATCTGAGATCAAATTGAAAACATAGCTTGATGTTGTGATGTCGCTGATAATGATTGCTCAGGTTGCTGTCGTTTTGGTCGTTTTGACGGTGAAATATCAACATTGAAAACAAACAAATCTACCTGTGATATCACATTGAAAACTAATTCTGCTATCAGTGAGAGCAAACTGACAACTCAATTTGATGTACATTTTTCCTGTTGATAAAAAAAACGAGTATTTAATTTGATGTTCTGGTAAGGCAATGAAAACTGCCACAACATATTTCTGAAGAGCAAATGTACATCAAATTGAAAACATAATTTGTTATAAGACAAATGTTATCGCGTATACTGAAATCGAATTACAATTTCAGTTTGATGTTGATATCAAAATTGTATTTCGATTTGCTGTCTTTTTGATGCTTGATATCAACATCAAACTCAAATCATAATTTGATCTCAGTTTACGCGATTGACAAATATGACAACAAATTGTGTTTTCATTTTGCTGTGAATTTTCCCTTCATAAATATATTGTTCCAGTTTTGTTTGCATTGCATTAGCAGAACATCAAATTAAATAATCTTTTTGCTATCAGTAGGAAAAATGTACATCAAATTGAGTTTTCTCTCACTGATAGCAGAGTTAGTTTTCAAAGGAAGGTATTTTTGCTCTGAATTTTGATATTTCAACACAGCAAACCTGAGTTATCATTATCAGATACATCACAACATCAAATTTAGATTTCAATTTGATCTCAGGCTTTGCTCGGGTTGAGGTGCACATTTAAATCATATCAAAATGACATCAAATTTTGCTATCATATCCTATTACATTATTGTTTTGCTGTTCAATAAATCAACCTAAAAACAAACTAACAACTTGTTATATTATCATAACATAATTTATTATTTTCATGTAATTATGAAACCTAAAATAAATATTATTATTATTTTTTAATATCATAAAAATTACAAATTGTATTATGATAACAGAATAAGTTATTAGTATGCTATTGATTTAGTTTATTGAATAACACACCAATAGCTTAATGAGATATGATAGTAAGCTTTGCTATTATTTTGCTATGTATCTCTCCGAGCAGGAACCGATAGCTAATCGATAACAAATGAATATTTTAATGTGGTATGATACCAGATTTTGGTGTGCTTGTGGTATAAAACCTTGTTTTGATATTATTCAGCTATCGAAATATTTTGTAAAATATCAAATGTATACCAAAATAACAAAATGTGATCTTTCAGGTTTTAGACAATAACACCTAAAAAAGTTATTGAATTGGTATTAGAAGACCTTCAAAATAACAAACTATGGTATTCTGGCAACTAAAAAAGCGTCTGTTATCCGTTTGTTATTGTAATAGCTAAATTATTCAATAATTCGTTATTAGTAGAATATTTTTGGTATGTTACCTCTTATGTCAGCCTCACAAATACCATATTTAGGTTGCCAGTTATGCTATTTTGATACCAGAATTTGGTATTATGAAGTTATTTTTTCTAGGTCGGGTACCCCGAACATCTTCAAGGAGAAGCTGAATCACATACAAAATAATAAAATCTCGTAAGCTGACGACTATATCTTACCCATAATAAATCGAAATATTGTAGAACATTTTGAAAATCACCCTTTGTGGTGTGAAATGCACACGACGCACGATCTACTTTATTTTCGTCTCTGAACAGTATAACCTTGCTAACCGGAAAACAATCTTGATCCTTTTTCCTCCTTCTTTCAACAAGAAGATTAAGCTGAGTGGTCAGCATTTGAGACAGTCACGCAGACGACTAGAGTTCAAGACTCGTTGAATCCATACTGTGTATTTTTCTGCAATAGCTTTTTTTGCAATTGGTTTTATTTTGGTAAAGCTCCATCAAACTCTGTTCATACCCGAGTAGGAGAAAATTACTAATGAATACCAAATCCAGGTATGAAAATAGCATTACTAGCTCAACCTTAATATGGTCCGGAGGAGCCTGACATAAGCGGTAAAATACCAAAAATAATACTTAAAAAATGTTCTACGGCTAACAAACCAATAAATAATAATCTATTATTGTAATAATTGACGAGCAATTAACGATTTTTTGGATTCCAGGATAACATAATTTGTTATTTGAAAGGTCTTCCCTAGCAGGAGCAAATAACTAATGAATACCTCATTCTGACCTGATACCAAAATTTGGCATTGACGAATTGGTATTGTGATTCCAAAAGAATACCTGTGTGGTATTGTTTTGGTATTGCATTAACATAATTTGGTATTGGGATGGTACTGTGGGAACCTTTTGTTGGTATTATTTTTTTGGTATTTTACCTCTTATGTCAGGCTCATCTAAACCAGTTTCAGGTATCGAGATATTCGTTCCTGCTCGGGATCTAACACAAATCCAAAAACTATTTTAGGTGTTATAGAGCATTGAGCATGATTGACCTTCCATGGATGTTACTCTGTCATTGCTGTAATTACACAGATAACCAATAGACGATGCTTGGGACTAGCATTCATCCTCAATGTGTAAAAACTGATGATCTCAATCTAGGCAATACCAGCGCCCAAGAGCGTAGCCAGGTTTCGAGCTAGGGAGGGGCGAAAAAAAAATTACTATGGAAAATTTGGCCGAAAGCCATTTCCCCGAAAGCCTTTGTGTTGCTGAGTTTAGGGGGGGGGGGCAGTCACCGGCTGCGCCCAAACGCAGGTCAAGAAAGGCATTGGTATGAATGTGTTGACATGTTACCCGCTTTGTTGGAAGCCGAGAAATTATCTGCACTTCCGCGTGAAATCACTGGGATTTTGGATAAAAGTGTTGGGCTTGCAACAGGATTCGTTTTGGTAACTCTATGGTACTCCTATAGGTGAACGACTTTACCAAACACAACGCAATTAGCCATGTGCCAAGCCTGCATCCAAACACAACGAATTAAAATTACAGCAGTTGTATCTTCCGTTTCACTAGCAACTAAAAAAAAAATAACACAACATTATTATTCTATTTAAAACCGAACAAAAGATCACGCGCGATCGGGGATATCCCACCAGACAGCAAACAGATTGTTTCTAAGTGGAACAAACTCACCAAATCCAACCATGATCCATGACCAATGGTAAATTAACTTGCATGAGCATAAGCATGACTGATCGCCCACGGCCGCTACTCCAGAAGAGTCAGATCATACCAAAGGACAAAAACGCAGGATTATTAATTACAGTCCAATCGCCCTGGATAATTGTTGGCCTTTTAAAATTTCAAGAATGGATATAGATATGGATACGGATTCTTAAATCATTTCTCGGATGCAAAAATGGAAATCTGAAGATGCTCCAAATACTCTCTGAAATTTTTTGTTCATTTTAAAATTACAGGATTTATTGGTGGACACTTTAGGCGCCTTCTGGATAGGAATAAAACTCAAAAGCAGTATGCAAAAGCTCTCCAAACGTATTGTGATGATGTCACATAATTTTGTAGCTTTGAAGTCTATGATATTTGTTGAGACACTCCAAGCGTTTTCTGGATACAACCAACCATAACATATTTTATTTAAAACAGCCAAAAAGGCTATTTTGTTTTTTTTTTTTAATTTTATTTTGAATGGAAATCTAAAAAAAAATGTCAAAGGACCGATTTACCCAATAACTCTTTCAGGTGTTGTATACGAAGAAAATCGATCAACTACAGCGCCACCTAGAGCCGCGAATGTGAAAGTGGCTCGCTCTCCCATACATGTTGTCGATTTTCACCATACAAACTTCGAGCCCTTTGAGCGAGGGGTTCCCGTGAAACAAATGTCTTCAAATTTTGGCTGGGTCTTTCTAACCCCTCAAACTACCATTCGAGGGGGTAGCGTGTGGAATTCCCGACTTTGATTTTGTTCCATATAACGCTGAAACACTGTAATGTTCACCCAACATTCGGAAACTGACTAATGTTAGTCATGGCAAAACAACTTTAGAAATCATAGCACACCTGTCATCACAAATCTTTGTGAAGCAGACAGACAAGTGCCTTTGAACTAAAACCCATTTAAGTTAACTTAAATTCAGTTTATTTTTACCGGTGCTCAGTTATAATTGAATAAATGGAATGTCAATTTGATTCTTTGACTGTAGCATATTAAACCACCTATAGAATGGATATATGTACAACATTTGGTTTTAGTTCTATTTATAGTCTTTATAACATTCATTATTCTTTGTCTTCTTTTATTTAGAGAACGATTGCATATATCGTGAGATATTCATCCATATTTTTGTTTACGTTCAAACTGTTCTGTTTGATCCATTCAAAAAAATATGGTTCGAACGGTTCGAACAAAGACAAGAATATGGGTTATCGACAAAAAAAAGTTTGTGTTTTGAGTAGAAGACAGACGCATAATTCCAGTTGGACCGTAACAATAAAATTCGGAATTTGTTGTATTCATCTGAACAACTTTTCCAAAGACAGCAACCTTCTATGTAGCAGAGCGGCACATAACCTAAGAGGAAGAGGAGACAATATGGAGACTTGTATGAACCAATTTTCTGTCAAACGCGAGAATTTTTACAACAGGGAATCTATTTTCATGTATTTTGACAGTTGACTGCGTCACCCATAGTTTTTGCAGGGTCGTTTCCGCGAAGAAGAACACGTCACAGACAAATAGATTGTGGAATAACGGCACATCGAAATGTCCAAATTCATTGAACTTAAATTTCAATACTGCTGCAGAAATAAATACAAGAACAGGAACATTGCAATACCACGGGGTTAATGTTACTGTGGTCCTTATAACGAGTGTCACTTCACGGTGTAAACGAAGTGAAATGACCAGTTGTCACTCATGGTGAAGTGATTGCCGTGTGAATCAAATGGGAATTACTTCATCGTGAAGTGACATCGGTAATAAGGGCCTTTAGCTCTTCATCCACCTCGGGGAGTACTTTCATGAATCATAAATATTCAATTTTAGAGAGCTCTGCCTGGATGTAATATCATATTCTTATTTGCTGACAAATTGTCAGACATCTTCATGGCTTAGACAAATCATGGCATGCTGAAATCCAAATTTTATCGTGTGTCGTAAAATATAACACTTGGGCTTGATCAGACCCCCTTCACTCTTTGAATTTTTTAGAGACAGATAACAGTGCCAAACGTTTTGTGACGAGACAACGTTGAACTGCAGCGTTGGAAGAAAACACGCACACCAACATCTATACATGTACGAACCCACACAACTGAGCGGATGGTACAGCGCAAATCAAAACACGAAGCGCTGTCATCACTCATCTTCTTCATTCAGCTTCTGCTACTTCCGTTTGCGTTTGCTTTCACCGGCGTTGACAAATACTTCCTACGTTATAAAATAGGAAAGTAATGATTATTCCAATGTAATTTTTGAATAGAATGCGTGCTGTGTTGGCCAAAGAAGATGGCATATTTTATTACGTTTAGCAATGATTTCGATACGTTGCATTTCCATTTTAGAGAGAGTGAATGCTTTTCCCATGTTTACTTCTATGCTTACTAAAATTCATTTGAGCACCAGCTCCGCAAATCATCAATAACTATTAGAGATTTGCATTTTACTGATACCGGTGGTATATTGGAAACTCTTTCGCTCGAAAGCAAAACATATTACAAGCACATCATGATGCGTGCTTGGATGTGTGAATGTTTTCTCAAGTGTTTCTGTTGCGTATAAAGTGGTAATGATTGAAAATCGGAACAATCACAAACAAGTAGGAATCTTGCTATCGCAATATAATGATGATGACTTCGAGGATGATATCGTCCTCTTTCCTCGGCTGATCATCAACGTCTGCATTGACATCTATCATGCTGACACCTGTCAGTTATTGAGCCCAGGTGGTGAAGTTGGCGGGGAACTCCCAACAGTTTCAATGTGCACTCAACAGATGGCACTGCGATCACATACGGGTGGAATTATATGCCTTGTATGAGGAATTGATTAGCGGGATATCTTGTTAACTAGATATCTTTGGCTTGATACAAGGGATACAGCAAAAGTATACTTCGAATTCATGTTTTTTAAATGTTTTCACGGATTGGACTTCTAAATATTTGAATCGACGCAGCCAAAATAAAGTAAGATAACGTATAATCTTGTTTTCGGTTGCAGCCGTTGCCAGCTTCTCAGGCTGCATTATTAACAGTTGATTACCTGTATAAGATACATTAAATCCAGCTTGTCTATTAAAGGTTGATGCAGGATATTTGGAATAGTTTAAATTCATTGTCATAATTTTTAAGATAAACTTCTAAAGGGCCGAATCTCCAAATCTCAATCCTAAGTTGCCCGAAAATCTCACGGTAGCAAATCATTATGCGGAAAATCTTTTTTCTGCATCTAAATCCCTTGTCTCGCATCGCATTCCATGACAAACTTGAAGTGAGTCTTAATGCTTTATTCAACATCGAAACATACATTATGAGACTTTCCCAAGGGGTAAGTCACTAAGCACATTGGGCCGAAATTATATTCGGGACAGCTTGGGCACATCCATTGGCACACTTTCGGCACAATCACGTGGGCATTGGATTGTGGTAAATAAAATGGGAGCACTGCTAGACAACTGTCATTGAAGTTGTTCACAACATTACGTGCTGTATGACTGTATATTCAGGAACATTCTTTATATTCTACCGTCAAGCATGTCACTGTGTATGAATTGAATAAGCTTTGGCGCAATATAAAAATTGTTGGCACATTGCAGTGCATTGTTCAGTGGTTCAATTGTGCGTTTCGCGGTGCCATCGCGAAACAGTTCGCGATCTCACTCACGGTAACGAGGAGAGCACATTTTGAAGGTGAGCCATTCTACGACGATCGAAGCGCCAGGAACGATACCAAAGCAGACATATTGGATTACCAACATAATTGGGAAGTAGTGTGCATGTTTATTATCATGGTGGCCTGTTGAATGTGCATGCGAGTTTCTCTTTTACTGCGTAGCCTTGTGGGTTCTTCTGGCAAGTTGTTTGGTCTCGGAAGTCTGCTGGAATTTTCGGCTTCACGATATAGACGAAATCATATTCTGCTGTCCACCATGGTAGTACGATGGTAGTGGACGACGACGATGTGTGTGAACAGGTGATGGTGGTCGAGAATGTTCGACCATGATTAATGATTCTCGAATTTCTCTGCCATTATTCAGAACTTTAAGCTCGTGCGAGAAACTTTCTCGTACCAATACCTTCAGAGCTTCATCAAGTGAGGAATCCAAGACGTCGATTGTTGCGATTCGTTGGTTGGGTTTTATCGCGAGATCTGAGCGTCCATGCAGTGAGGCGTAGGAGATTCATGTACGATGATCGAAGGCTGAATATGTCTCTTGGGACTGTCACTGGAAGTGCTACCGATACACTTTTGGTTTCGAGATCCGCGGGAAAGACTTCCTCTTCACAGATTTGTGGGGCTGAAGGCCAGTTGTGTTCGTCTGAACTTAGCCAATACGGACCGTTAAACCAAAGCGATTCGTATTGCAGCTGAGTTGGGATCATCCCACCGGAAATTATGTCTGCAGGATTGTCCAATCCTGCTACTTCGTTCGAAGCACCATTCTTGGTAATATGCTGAATCTCCAATACCCTATTCGCAACAAACTGCTTCCATCTGAACGGCGACGAAGAAATCCAACACTGGACGATGGTTGAATCGGTCCAAAAGAAACATTTCACTTCGATGCCACAGTATTGGCATTACCTTTTCCAACAGGTGAGCTTACAACAAGGCTGACGACAGATCTAAGCGTGGAGTGAAGAGCCGCTTGTTACATTTCTTCAAGTTGTCAAATGGTGCACAGGGTGACTTCACTGTCAACAACCTCACAAACACAAAACACCAAAATTATGCACACCCGCCACTTCCCGTGTCATCTTCAATCCGATTTATCCTTGCGCTTTCAAACCAAAACATTCAAGGTGTCAGAAATACCGAATTGCCGGGATGGGTATTTTACAAACAATCGCAGCTTGCTCTATGACCAGCACAATCGGCACACCTGCGGCACACTGACAAAAAGATTACACAAGATTGGTGTGCGGAGTGACCTACCCCTTGGACTTTCCATACTTTTAGATGTACCGTGGGGGACCGAAATCTGTAATAAATGAATAAAACTTCGCGCTTTTAATACAAAACACCTGTGTATAAGGTTGTATAGATTTTGAGATTTGGGGAGCAAGGCGAATTATTCCAATTCTCTTTGTTATTCATGCGTAGCTTAACCACCAATTGTAGACTTCCTTAAAATCAAGTACTAAAAGCCCTCTAGTATTGAGGAAGTCAGTAGTAAATTGATGGAGCAGGATCAAGAAATTGCATGATGAAGAATACTGAGAATTTTCTGCAGAACTTTGACTAGCCTCTCGGTTTCGGGGTCGTTTGGAAATAATAAATGCTTTGACAGATCGATGTTCATGTATAACACTTCAAATCCCAAAAAAAAAAACAGTTTCAAATGTTGAGGCTCAAGTTCCCCATGTTATGTGAGAGCAGTCAAGATAAAGCAAGTAATCAGAAGTCAAATGGTACACAAGCACCAACAGATATGAGCTGTACAGTATTCAATAGGTCTTATCCATCTGAATAACTTTACTAAAGACAGTAACCTCCTATCTAGTCCAAACACTGAAAACGAAACTAACTCAGAGAGTGAGTCACTTTCACTTTTTTTCTTAAAACGTAAGTCACACAGAGCATGAGTCACGTACGCTTTTAGAAATTAATCTAAACGAATGAGTAAAAGTGACTCACTCGTTGAATAAGATTCGTTGTCAGTGAATGTAGATTGCTTAAGCAAGTCTTTTGAATCAAATACTAGCGCTGCATGGTGAGTGAATTCTTAACTGAGAGGCCAATCAAGCGATAGGTCTTGTCCATTCGAATAACTTCACTGAATACAGAAACCTGCTTTCTGGTCGTGCTGTCAAGTCAA
Source organism: Ochlerotatus camptorhynchus (assembly GCF_037179485.1). NCBI lineage: Eukaryota > Metazoa > Arthropoda > Insecta > Diptera > Culicidae > Ochlerotatus > Ochlerotatus camptorhynchus. Next base: position 273,303 of record NW_027040587.1, on the reverse strand, counting down.
AATATGGAGTTTGATGCAAATTACTCAATGAGCTTGACCATCCAATAGGCCTTATGCATCTGAATTACTTTTTCTCTAACCAAGTGCAAAACTGAAAGATCACGTTTTGTTATTTTGGTATTTATTTAATATTTTATAAAATATTTCGATAACTGAATCATATCAAAGCAAGGGTTTATACCACAAGCATACCAGCAAAAGGTATCATACCACATTATGATATTCATATGTTATCGGTTAGTTACCCGAGCAGGAACCGATAGCTAATCGATAACAATATCCCAATGTGGTATGATACCTTATTTTGGTATGCTTGTGGTATAAAACCTTGTTTTTATATTATTCAGTTATCGAAATATTTTGTAAAATATTAAATAAATATCAAAATAACAAAATGTGAACTTTCAGTTTTTAGACAATAACACCTCCAAGAGTTATTGTATTGGTATAAGAAGACCTTTCAAATAGCAAGTTATGGTATTCTGGTGTAAAAAAAAGCGTCTGTTATCCGTCAGTTATTATAATAACTAAATTAGTTATTAGTTCGTTATTCGTAGAACATTTTTGAGGTATTATTTTTGGTATTTTACCTCTTATGTCAGCCTCGTCAATACCATATTTAGGTTGCCAGTTATGCTATTTTCATACCTGAATTTGGTATCCATAAGGTATTTTCTTCTGCTCGAGAACCGATAGCTAATCGATAACAAATGAATATCTTAATGTGGTATGATACCTTATGTTAGGATACTTGTGGTATAAAGCCTTGCTTTGATATTATTCATGTATCGAAATATTTTATAAAATATCAAATAAATACCAAAATAACGAAACGTGATCTTCAGTTTTTAAACAATAAGACCTAAAAGAGACCTTATAAATATCAAATTATGGTATTCTGCCATCAACAAAAGCGTCTGTCATCCGTCAGTTATTATAATAACTAAATTATTTATTAGTTCGTTATTCGTAGAACTTTTTTGAGGAATTATTTTTGGTATTTTAACTTTTATGTCAGCCTCGTCAATACCATATTCAGGTTGCCAGGTATGCTATTATCATACCTGAATTTGGTATTCATAAGTTTTTTTTCTCCTGCTCGGTTATCGGTACTAGCTCGGGTGATGAGAACTGATTTTGTTATTATTCAGTTAATAGTACATAGATTTTTTTGATATCATTTTTATTAGTTTCCCGAGCAAAGTTGGATTTCAAAAAAATATTAAAATCATGTTGATGCCATATTTTGATATTCATTTTTTTTTTTCATTGTGGTTGAGTTCATATTTTGATATTATTCAGATGTTTCTAAAAATATAATTAATAACAAAATATGATATTTGATTAAAAAAAAGTATGGACATTTATCACTGAAAGCTACTTTTTCAACCTTCATTTTGAATAAAGTCTAAATAAACTATCGATCCATCTATCCAGTATTTTAGAGGTGATGTAGTGAATTCTAATTAAAAATTAATGAAGATATATAGCAGGATTCGTGCTTAGTTCATGACCAATACAAGGAAAATTATGAGTCATATTAAAACTTTTGTTTTATTGTTTATATTAAACAATTCGCAATCCGAGGCACGATTACTAAATTTGACATCATAAATTTAATATTGCCGTTTACTACAACATTTAAAATAATAACAAATTTTGTTATGTTTTTTGTTTGATTTTCTTCTACAGTAGTAATAACATATTGATAACTTATTTTGTATAAATTAACGAAAATAACAATACTAAAACCCATACATTGTTTTGTTATCTAGAAAACTAAATATGTTATCTTTTTAAAAACCGTCGTATACTGTTTGGATCTAATTTTTGTTATGATTACTGTTAGCTCAACAAAAGAGTTAGCCAAATATATTAGGATCGTTTATATCAAAATACCAAATTTTGTTTCCATTCTCTGCTCTGGTTACCTCTTATATCGATCAATCCAATAGCAAAACGAGTTCTTTCCATTTCCAATTGTTAATATCAAGATTTGCTATCAGGTCAGTTATTTCTTTCTACTCGGGTAACCTTGCGCTGTCGATAGTAATGTAACACCATAAAAAGCGGAAGTTCACAAGTAGGAGCAACATCGACCGAAGTAAAAAACAAAAAACAACGGCAATGAAAATGTAACCATTCTGGCATTCTTCCTCGCGTTTCCACCCGGCTCGATCCCAGAAGCAAAAAGGAACGCGAAAATCCTCCGGGTTTCGGTTTGGAATTTCTTTATTTTCATCGTTTGCTTTTTTCTCAACTCCGGTCGGACTGCTGCCAGCCGACCACAGATGCTGGCTGCTGGGGTGCACTTTATGGATGATGGTGGTTTTTAGCAACCGCAATGTTGTGCAATCGCTACGACTTGTTTATTCTACTCCGCTCGATTGGAGGGACAGCCGGGAGGGAGGGGCTGCTGCAAGTTCCATTCCGTGTTAAGGTTTGATCAAAATCCAATTTCCCGAAAGTCGATCCGACTTGGCCAACAAAAATCGGGGGGGAGGGGGGGGGGTGGTAAATCCAAATGACTGTTGCTTCATTTGCAAGCTTTCCCGGTAAAAAGCATCCACCATGCGGACGCGACCACTGGGACCGGATGCCGGAGGCCGGAAGCAGGCCGCAGAATTCCGCCCCAGCGTGTGCGCGCGAGAAGACCGGTGGCACTTTTCTTATTCGATTCACCTTCAATGGGGTGGAAATATTTACTAAATCGTCTTCACAGTCCGGAGCCACGTCCATCGTCGTCGTCGTCGCCGTTGATTCGGTACGGACCCAAAATAGTGCCCGGCGGACGCACGGCAAAAATTAACTAAATGGAACGGAACATTGAAAGTACAGCGGAAATGGGAAAATAAGTATCTTTAGCATTAAATAACCAGCAGCTCTCGAGTTTCCCTATTTTGCAGCACACCGACGGGGGCCCCGGGAATGTGAGCTTGCACCGGATCGTAACGATCCGGTCTAATTTAGGAAGCAGCGCGCTTTAAGAGATTCAAAGAATTCCGCCCTGGTGAAAATGGAGGAATTTGCTGAAATATTTTCTTCACTCACATTGAATCGCGACGAGTGGGAGAAAAAAGTCATTCCCAAATCAAACCAGCTGCTGGTAGCAATTCATCCAAGGCACCCGTTTAAAATTATTCATTGCTTTCCATCCTTCTCCTCGCCTACAGCTGTGGTCTCCTCGCGAACGTCAAATCATGTCAGGATGAATAGCAAGCCATGATATTCACCCCCCCAAAAACGAGCGACTGGCTGTTGTAGGAGTAGGTGGGTAGCTTGTTTCAACTCCGATAGGCATGTGATAGATGAGCGGTCATTTACTATGACTAGATATCCGGCTTCCACACAACATGGGTAACGATGCGTAGATCCAGGGACGTAGTGAGGCGGTGGCGACGAGGCGATAGGGTGATTTCAAAGAGGTCTAGCTACACACTTAGAAAAATTCATAATTGAGGTGTTCTGAGAGTGACATATACGAGCGTCAATTTTGACATAAATTTGAGTCATAATAGACGCAAAATATAGCTCAATCAAACGTACTTTTCGTCGAGAAACGAACGTTTCAATGTTGGAGCACTTAATATTACATGACATGTGTGTTTACGTCTCATCTTTTATGCCAAACATGGATTTCGTCACGTGTAAAATTAGTTATTTCTAAGCGTGTCCTTCATGACAGTAATTTCATTGTCATTTTAAATTTAAATCTTTTTAGATATACTCAAAAGTAGCGGCTTCATCGACCCAAAATTATGTTCTTTCTTAAATTTACTCAAACCACCAACTGAAGACGTATTTTGTCGTGACTTAAATTTCAGTCACTGTCCTCATTTTTACTGATTTTGATAATTTTTCAAAAACCTGCAATTTTTCATATTTTTAGACACAATTTTTCTTTTAAAGATTAGTAAATGTAATAATGTAATATTTTATACGGAACACAAGTCAACTAATACAAATGTTTTGAAAATATTTAGCAAACAATATTACTTCACATCCAAACGCGCACTTATAGAATTGCGAATTTCTATGTAGCCGGATGTGTTTTTTTATATAAAATGTGGAATTCGTGCACTCCAAACCGCATATATTGCACCGGACACTCATGTTTTTCAATACTGTACCGTAACGCGATAAAACTGCGGCGTGTGTTGCCAACGACGATAGAAGGTTTACTTACTGCTTTCAGGTTTGTTGTCGCCAAGCTTATGCGCCATGTAATTTTACATCTATTTAGATTTTTTTTATTATAGAGGTTTTAAACCTGAAGGTTCACTCGCCTCTGATTAATACTTTAGTTTATAATTCTTATAGTGCATTGAACAGTTTACATTTTCTTATGAATTTCAGTAATTTTGTCTCGTTTTCTTTCGTGTTGCTTAGAATAATATGAAGGTTGTTACTTAATCCTATATTTCTTCCCTGATATGATCAAATTTTATGCAATCAAGCACACAGCAAAAAAATAATTTTGATATCACGTCAAAGTGGATGCACTACAATCATGTCGAAAATATGGTGTAATATTACTTGCTAAAAAGGATAAAATTATCATTAATACAATGCATGAACTGACATCACGCTGCTTTTACTGCATTTGTTTATTTATGTGGTCATAAAAATTACATGAAATTTTTGACATGATTGTAGTGCATCCACTTTGATGTGATATCAAAATTATTTTTTTGCTGTGCAGTATTTGCTCAACGGAGAGTTCAGAGTTACATACTACGCAATTGGGGGAACTTCTTCTTCGCATTTCAAGCTTATTGCATATCGCATATTAGCTTATTGCGTGCTCTCAACTTAGTGTTCTAGATGCACTTCCACAGTTATTCATTGAGAGCTTTCGATGCCTGTACCATTTTTGCATTGATATGATTGTGTGGCAAGTCCAATCATACTTCTATACCCAGGGAAGTCGAGAAATTTTCCAACCCGAAAAATTCCTAGACCAAACCGGGAATCAAACCCAGCCACCTCCAGCATGGTCTTGCTTTGTAGCTGCGCATTTACCGACTGAACTGATTCTATCGAATAGATGTTTCTTCGTCAGCCATGTATGTCCTATGCGAAGCCGGGTTAAAATTCGTTGTTCTTGTCGGTCGTCCCTGTCCGTCCATTTATCAACCGATGGCTTACATTTCTGAAGGAAGGTGGTCCGTTGAGTGATCCATTGTTCTGAAAACCTTCGACGGAAAAGTCCTTGGATCCATTGCGAAACATCAGATGCAGGAACTGATCGGGAAAACGTTCTAGCAGTCCGTACTCGTTCTGCTGCTTGGTCTGCTTTTTCGTTTCCTGGAATTCCTGAGTGACCAGGCAGCCAGCAAACCACAATGTCTTTTTTTTTCGAATGCTTGTAAAAACGGATGATGAAGTTCGCCGCTATCGAGGGCAGCGACGGAACTGGCAGAGTCTGACAAGATTACTGTGCGTGTCCTAGGAGCGTAATGCGCAGTGGCTAAGATGGCTGCAGATTCTACAGTATAGATGCTGCATTGAGGTTGAAGGCTTCTTTCGACAAGAATGCCGGGTCCGATGACTCCAATGCCAACTTCGTTATAGGTTTTTGATCCATCCGTATAAATTTTGGTGTACTCGCAATATTTGGTGCTGAGGCGCTCTCGAGTGATGATCCTGGCGTTATTCATGTTCTGTCCCTTTTTGAAGGCCCTCTTGATGGTCCAATCCACCTTGGTACGAGGAAGATTCCAGGGACGGCAACCAACGCGTTGAAGTTTGGCTATAGTTGGGATGTTTTCTCCGCAAATATTAAAGAGTATAGTGTTTGCAGCTCTACGGAAGTGTGGGTATTCGTGGTTGCTTTTTTCTGCTAATCAACGATATTTGCGTATGAACAATTCGGCTAGTCGTAGCTCCAGATGAGACTTTTATCAACTGATTGAAAATAGGCTGCAGTAGACTGGTAAGTTCTGTTCCAAATAATTCAATACCGTATGTTAGCTTTGACATACACACAGCGTTTGTAATTTTCCATAGGGAGGACCTGCTTGCTCTCGGTGCCAAAGCCTTGATGAAGTTTATTCGATTGCGAAGGATTTCTTTTGTTTTTGCGCCATGAATGGTAAACTGGCCTTTCTTGTTAATTCATACTCCCAGGAAGCGAGCAACGTTGACCTATGGTATGTTTTACCATCAATAACTATCGCTGTTCTCGAGTTAGCCCATCTGTGTCTGGATCTTTGGCAGACGTGTAGAAGACATGATTTGGAGGCCGATAGAGAAAAAATTACAGATTTTGCCCATGTATTCACCGCGTCAACAGCATTCGAAAGATGTCGACGTACCGTTGGTAGTTGTTTTGACGATGCAACCAGAACAATGTCGTCAGCGTACACTAGAATGCGGATCTTCTTAGGCACAACTTTAAATACAGTATTCATGGCTAGTAAAAATAACGTTACTGCTAGTACCGACCCTTGAGGGACGCCATTGTCTTGAGTTTTCTCTGATGAATATGAACCACCGTAGCTGATAAAAATCGTCGATTTTTGAGGAATTTCAACACGGCGCCCAACATTGAGTTGATTAAGTTGATTTAATATATGTGGGCGCCAAGTTTGATCATATGCCTTCCGAATGTCCAGTAATGCGAATTCCAGGTGGGGTTTTGAGCGTTTGGCCTTTTCTAAGATTTCTCTTAGAGCATGAGCATGAGCATGATTGACCGCCCACGGTTGCTACTCTGTTATTGCCAGATCAGCTGTAATTACACAGAGAACCAATAGACGATGCTTGGGACTAGCAATCATCCTCAATGTGTAAAAACTGGTGATCTCAAATTAGGCAATACCAGCGCCAGCCGCGCCTGAACGCAGCTCAAGAAAGGAATGGGTAGGAATGTGTTGACGTGACACTCGCTTTGATGGAAGCCGAGAAATCCTCTGCACTTCCACGAGGAATCACTGGGATGTTGGGTAAGAGGGTAGGGTTTGCAGCAAGGTTCGTTTTGGGAAACGATAAGCTGAATTGATGTTTGAAAGATAGGGAGGGGTTACTGTATAAATAAATAAAAAGGAATGATCTCAGCCAAATAACCAAGTGCAACCGGCCAAATTCATATTATATTATAATAAAATAAAAAGTAAATAACAATGATAAGCTATTTGATACACCTTCTGGTCCTTCAGGATCTACAGGACAACTATTTTCTAGAAATGAAAATTATAGTTATATATTGTGATAGTGATATAATGAGATTTTAAATATGTGAAATAGAACTAATTTACTAGTCATGCAATATATAAAATAATGTTAAATAAACAAGTACTACAAAATACAAATAAGCTCGATTTCAGTTAACCTCAATACATTCAACTGATTTCAACTTCTGATATTTTATTGGAATTGAAACAAACACTTTATTATGCACCATGGAATCTCTTAACGCAATATGGAATGCTTTTTTTTTTTAAATATTGGTAAACTTTCATAATGCATCAATAGTCAGAAAAATCGAGGTTATTTGGACAGTTAACAGTTTTCATGCAATTGTAATCATGCATTCCAATGTTTTTTGTATTTTCCTGAACGAAGGCTGAAAATAGTGAAGCATTATAATATTAATCTAAAAATGTCGAAGAGCTGAAAATAAACTTAAAGATTTAAATCAATGCGTCCAGCCTAAACGGAGGGCTCGCAAACACAATAAGCTTCCTCATCACTCAGATTCAGAATTTGATTAAATAAGTATTTACAAATATACAAATAAATATATCAATAAGTTATGTAACTTTCTATCCTGGAAAGGAAAAATAAAATGGTTAATTTCACTGTCATATGAACGTTAAACATACATTAGAGAAAATAAAATGATGTTACGTTGCTTCTTCCAGTTGTGTTTTGACCCTGTTATAAATATTTATCAATGAATATTTAATAATAATATAATAGGACCTAGGATGTATTCAAACTCAAACTATATCAAGATGGAAATAAAATCATAGTGAATTATTCGTATACACCTATCCGTAAAAATCCGAGGAACATGCATCATGCGACCGTGGTCATCACTCTGACAAATGAAACGATGAACGATGAACATACATAAATCTCGAATACTCCCCCGAAGGGACGCATCCACTCCCGCAAACAATGCATCCCATCGCCAATCCGGCGCAACCAGCATCCAAAACACGCATGCCAACACCACCATCAGATAGGAGAAATTTTCCCCTACCTGATGGCAGCGCCACAACGCGCGGGCGAGTCACCAACCACACCAAACCGACAATCAAACGCACTGCCCACAAAAGCAGACACGTCCCCTCGAAAATGCAATCGAGAAATGTGTAAGAACAATCTTCAACTGGAACACACTCACCAAATCAATACATCCGGGAGCGCATTCCTGATGCTTATCTTTCTCTAGTCATCTCTAAACAACCACAACTAAATATCTTTCCACTCTGTGCACAAAGTAATGCATTTTGCAAAAACCTAATAATAGATCCACGCGGTCAAGTAAATACCAGCTCCACCGTTACATTTCTTGGGTCGATTCTAAGCTACAATAAACTATCAAACATGACCAAACACAATCACGATAGTGAAATCGAAACTTAAACACACGAAATCTTTCCAATTCAGACACAATAGTTAGCTCCAAAAGCTCTTTCTACACATCAGCCAACACTACTAGTAGCCTCACAATAATTATATTTAATTTTCCTCCCGCCGATTCTAGTCGCACAAACCGCCAGAAACACAAAATTCAAATAGAACCAATCGCTTACTTCCAAGCTCTGCTTGATAGCAACGATCCACACTACAGCCACAGCCTTTTCTTCTTTATTTTTTTCCGTCATCCCGTCCGTTCCCGATGCTTTTTCTCACTCGAATTTTCTGAGGATTATCCATTCACAAAGCCAATGCTGCTGCTGGTTGAAAAACAAGATCCAGCAGAGCAGCATGCTATATGCGCGCGATCTTCCAACTTGCTTCTCTCTCTTCTTTCACCACGCTCTTCTCGCACCAGCTGACACGAATTCCACGACGGACGACGAAATGAGATTTTTTCTCATCATAGCGCACCTCCTCTTGCGGGCAAAATTAAAGGGGGAGAAACAGAGAAAAGAGCACATTTCACATACACTACAACGCGCCCCGGCCGGTGAAAAAAACCAAGCAACCGATAGAAAAAAAAACATCATGGTGGACGAAAGATTGTACTAATTCGCGACACAAATTAGGACCACCGATCGAGAAATTACGGCTTTTCTCAAAAATAATTTCTATATCCTATGAATTCTAATACTGAAAACTAACACTTGACAATACATTTCATATTTAAAGCCGTATAAATCACTCGAAAAAGAACAAATTACCGGACGCACTTAAGACATCAACCGATCACAAAGGCAGTGTGGCCAGACTCCCGCCTTTTCTAAGATTTCTCTTAGCTCGGCAAAGTATGTTGACGTTCCTCGACCAGCTCGAAAGGCATGCTGGTTGGGATGTAGGATATTATTGTCTTCAAGGAATGATATTAACCGATGGTTCACCATGCGTTCGTATATCTTACCAATACAGCTCAGGAGCGTGATGGGACGGTAGTTTTCGACAGAGCTTTGTGAAGTGCCAGGTTTTGGTATGGGTATTACTACACCTTCTCTCCAGCGTTGTGGGAACTTACCCTCGGCCCAGATACGGTTGAAACATCGTAACATCGCCAGTTTGCCAGTGATAGGGAATATTTGGATATGAAAATCTGTCTTGAATCTACTTTTCAATTTTCGGTCATGTAATTTTATGTTTTTTGACACCTAAAATTAAACGCATGACATATTTTTCAGAAGTTGATGTGGTATTCAGTCATAAGACGCTATTTCACATCTAGATGTGTTTATTATTAAAATTAAACTTTTATTTTTTGAAGTGCGTTTATGTACACATAAAATTAAGTCGTTTATAGAATTACATGATAAGAAAATTAGATCTTACGTTAATTCAAACTCGTGTAATTTTCATTTTTTTAGAGTGCAGTGTCCAGGATGGAATTTAAGTCCTAGTGCTTTTGTCTTAAGTTTTGTAGGTTTAGTGTCTTCTGTGAACTTTGATGTAGGATGTTATTTTTGACGTAGGACTACGTCTTTAATTTCTATACTGTGGGTCACATTAACCCAATCAAAATTCAGACATGGAACGAAAAATCTCAAACCCGGACGCAACGATAGAGCGCAAATCGAACAAATGACACATTGCGCATGCCCACAAGAGCGAGCTCAGTGCTCGGTTGATCGCTCACCATTTCACCAATGAAAGGAAGGGAGGAGAAAAGCAGCGATGATACAAACGCTTGCCAAATCGTTTTCTTTATCATTTGCTTTCGAGCAACGGACGGATAAGCGCTGGACACGACGTATGAGTGGAACAGCACGCATCGCACCAATTCGACAAAGACGCAGTGTTGCCACATTATTTACATTTAAAATCTGAATTTTCACCGTAAAAAAATCTTTTTAATCTGTTTCTGGCTGACAAAAATCTGAAAAATAATCTGTATAAATTCTATAGTATGATTTTATTGCGGATCGTCGTAAATATACTTTGAGTACATTTGAAGTTCAGAAATAGTTTGTTCAGAGTTAAGAATCTTGAAGAATGACTTAAGCTTGCTTTCTAAAGAATCAATCTATTTAAAAGACCTCGAAATCCTGAATCTTGATTTTTTTTGTTGAGTGATTTTTGTCGTTTTTTAAAGTTTAAAAATACAAAAATCAAGTCCAAGTAATGAGAGACAATTAATGAAGAAGCAATCACATTTTCGTAAAATTTGAATTTGCGAAAATCTTTGTCAGGTCATTTGTTTGCTTTTTTACACATCAATTTAGGAAAATGATTAATATGCATTGACATCTTATTAAGTATTAGTTGTTAAATGTTATGCTTCATTTTCTTAAATTTTTGTAATCAAACCAAATTTCAACTTTATCTAATCATTTGGCAGATCAAAAGGACATTGAATTCGCTAGCTGTTGCTCGCACCTATATACCTAAGTATACTAAGTATTGTTTTGTGAAAAACTTTGGGAAGGCTTCATCTGTAGTTCTCTATTTGCAATCGTGTTCATAACTTTTATTTAGATATTTAGTAGAATTGCATAGAATATCCTTTATTTCTGATATTACGCTTGTAAAATGTCAACATTTGACACTTATTGACTGTTCGACTCACAAACTTTAATCAATCAGCTTGTGGGTTGTTAAAACGGCTTGTTTACCGATTCGACAATTCAAAAAAAAAACAATCATAGTACCTGCCACAATGTGATATGGTTAATTAAACAATAAGAATGAAACACAAACATCCCTTCTTACTAGCAATCAGAAATCAGAAGTCCGTTCAAAATTAACTAAGATAATAAAAAAAAAAAGCGAAAAATTGGATGTTAGGTGTAGTTAGGTGCTCAGATGGAAGAAATGATTATTTATGGATATTAATAAATATAATCCAGTGTTAAACATATACATATTCCACTTATTTGAAAAATCCGTGTATTTAAAAACATCTGTTATCATTGTTGTTTATTAAATTATTTGATAAGGCTCAATCGAATTAACTTTGCAGAGCCGAGGATTCTTGGTCACTATACAATACATCTTAAAACTATTGTCAAAAGGTACAACACAATAAACACTTTATCTTCCGCTATCCAAAAAACCTCCTCCATCAGAACGGGAGCCGCTTCCAGTGGTTTCATTGTATGGCAGTAACGCCAACGGGTGTCAGAGCGCTTCCATTGCAGCAATGGACGCAAAACGTAGTCAGCACTCACACACTCATCACTAAACGGTTGCTTTCCAAAGCCGACGACGCATCGACTGAAAGAGCTGCTGATGAAGAACAATGAGGAGGACCACACAATGGTTGCTGCTGAGAAAACAGACGATCGCATGACACACATCGAGAGTGGTGTGCTTCTGTCAACAGCCGAGTGATCTGAGTGAACAGATATCTGTATCAAAATGTTGAGAAAAACCTGCATCATTACAGATAAATCTGTAATCCGGTCGGCACCGACTTGCACTGGTGTGGCCACCATTTGAAAAACAACCGGCCCTTTTTAGAAAGGAAAGAGTTAAATACTAAATGATCAACATATTTGTTCCGTCCACAAGCGGTCCTCCGTCAAGCTTCCGTTCGTGCCGCTAGGCACTAACCCTTCTACTTTTTTAATTAGGGTGGTTCTCAAATTATGTAGATACAGTCATTCCATAGCAAAACGATAAAGCGGGCTTCAGAATTTCGTAAGAAATAGTAGTTTTGTTGCTTATTTCAAACTATTAAACCTGTATCTCTTTTTAAATTTTGTCACCAGGGTGTCCATTTCCATATTATGGTTGCCGAAAAATGAATTTTGTAGTTTTGTTTTTTTTTTCAAAAATGACTCATTTTAATTTATAACTTCTTAACCACTGGGTCGATTTCAAAGATCAAAATATCAAATGAAAAGCATTTAACAATATTTTTTAGAAAAAAAAAACTATAACCATATTAAAAAAATGATATTTTGTAATGAAAAACATTGAAGGACTTCCGTTGTGATTTTAAAAACAATTTTGGACATTGCGAGGAGAACTTCAGGTGAATTCTTAGTGAAGAATCCTTCCAAGGGTATTATGAATAAAAATACATGTCCATTATGAAGTTAATTCCATTGGGATTGTGAGAAGATGCCCAGGAGTATTTTAAAATCAATCTAGGAAAGATTTAAATTAACTCTGAAGACAATTGGGTTGTTTAGGGGTATTGAGGTAAATACATATTCGTTATCTGCATTAAAAATGGAACCGAAATCCAAAGTTTCATCAATTTTGGTACACTGCAACTATTTTAAATAAGTACGATTACATTAGCAAAAATCATCATCTTAGCGCCCCTTGGTGGAACTTTTTATGGGAGCGAGCTGTCAACGAATAGATTCAGTGTCAACGAGCAAAAATTTAAATATTGATATAAAAATCAAGATGATTGTCTACAGGATCGATAAAAATATCGTTGTGCTCAAAAAATCAAAGCTCTATCAGATGATGTATAAAGGAACCCACTTTAATTAGTAATTACTAGGGATTTCCAAACACAATTCCAAGTAAATTCTGTCAGGAGCTCCAAAAAAATAATTCCAAACAAATTTGAATATGAAAGCAGTCCTTGATTAGAATTGATATCTTCAGGGTGACCAGTGAACCGGGAAATAATGAAACGCAGGAAAAAGCCGGTAGTCTCCGGGAAAAACCCGTGGATTTCCATGAAAAATTGATAAAATATATGCTTTGTCCCGTCTTAAAAAAAAAAGATTTTATTGTTGTTTTACATCAACAGGCTGGATGAAACCCCAATGATGTTAACCTTATGTCAGTTACTCCTGCCGACGAAAAACAGCAGAACACTTTCGACGAAGCGCATCACGGGAGAGATGAAAGTCAAAAACAGATGCAACTCTGTTGAATGTTCTCTGCAGTCCGCAAATCGCACCCTATGCTCCATAATTTGTGCGACGTAGAGGCAGTCTTAGCATAAGGTTATTACGAAGCGGTCGGGGATGAACATTCAGGTCAATTTACCTCAGGATCAGGCATGGAAAATCATTTACATTCATTTCATGCATTCATTTACATTCATTTGCCCCTAACTTTTTTTCTCAACAGAATTCCGCAAAATGATGTATAGAGCTTTTTTAGGTTTTGTTATTAGCTACAATTTTTGCAAGTAACTCAAATCTGTATCTCTTATGCATCACGAATTAGAGCGGGCAGAACTCGTTGCTGTTTTTTAGTGAATGTAAAATACATTCACTGAAAAACAGTAGTGGATTCTATTTGCTCTGGTTCGTCATGCATAAGAGATAAGGATTTGGGTTTTTAACAAAAGTTGTAGTTAATAACAAAACCTACAAAGCTCCATACATCATTTTGCGGAATTCTGTTCATGCAAAAAGTTAGGGACTAATGAATGTAAATGAATGCACGAAATGAATGCAAATGATTTTCCATGCCTGCTCAGGATAGCCCCACAATCTGTCCTTCCTTGCAGGATATCGGCCACGGTTAGGACTCTGCTTGTGTCTCTTCTAGTCCGGAGAAGTTCGAGGTCGATAAGTTGACAACGGCTTTCGTAACTGGGTTATCGAAACGGATCATTCCAAGGTAATCTACATAACGCAAAACGAAGAAAGCGACGTTGAACAGATTCAATTCTCTCGGCACCGTTGTTGTAGTTCGGGTTCCAAACCGCTGAACAAAACTCAAGCGTCGATCGAACAAGCGAACTATAGAGAGATTTTAGACAATAGATATCAGTGAAGTTTTTAGCTATCCTAAAAATGAACCCTAAAGTTCTTGACGCCTTATTAACAACATATGCAATGTTTTGCTTGAATGAAAGCTGCGAATCCAAGATCACACCCAGGTCTTTCACCTGATTCACACATTCGATTGTCGAGCCAAGCAGGTCATAGCTAAATATTATCGGTTGTTGTTTTCGTGAGAACGTAATAGCGGAGCATTTGGCTGGGTTCACTGCCATTCTGTTTAACCTGCACCAACTAGCGAATACATTCAGCTGACGTTGAAGAAAGTGACAGTCAGCAATGGAGCAGATTCGTAGGAAGATTTTGAGGTCATCTGCATGTTATAACCGAGGAGCTTCCCTGATGTATACCTGATGTGGCGAAGAAGCTAGCTGATCTGCAATCTCCTATGGCAACCTTTAGTTGCCGACCGGTAAGATATGATCGAAACCAACTCAGAAGATTACCGCATACAGCGAGCCTGCCGAGTTTAGCAATCGCAATAGCATGGTTCGACTTGGCGAATGCTGCGGATAGGTCTGAATAAATAACGTCCGTTTGAACCCGATCCGACATGCTTTCGGTTATATACGATGTGAGGCACAGCAGATTGGTGGTTGTAGAGCGGCCGACACTAAATCCATGTTGATCAGCACTCAATCACTGCTTGCAATGGGACAACCACGGTTCCATAATAACTAGCTCGAATAGCTTCGAAACGGCACTTAACGATGTAATTCCTCGATAGTTATCCACAGCTCGTTTCCTTCCTTTTTTGTAGACGGGAAACATGTGCCCAAATTTGCGCAAGATGGAAATATGCCACTGGAGAGAGACATTCGGAACAGGCGAAGAAGCGGAATTAACAAGCTAGCAATATGTCTCTTCAAAAATACAGATGTAACTCCATCAGGTCCAGTATTGAAGGATGACTTGAGCAGAGTCGCGGCCTTAGAAATCATCTCAGCATTAACATCAATTGCACCCAGCGTTTGATCATTTACTGGAACGTTCCTGGCAGCCAGGTTAATATGGTCGTCAGTTAGTATCTCATTAGTGAATACACTGGCAAACTTTTCGGAAAAAGGTGGCATATATCCTGAACGGTAGCAGCAACTTCTCCGTTGAATTCCATAGACGATGGAAGGCCGGATTCCCTGCGTTGCTCGTTCACGTAGTTCCGAAAGGATTTCGGGTGTAGCTTAAGTTTGCGCTGGATGCCTCGTTGGAAACTTGAAAAGCATTCACGACTGACTCGCTGGTACATGTGATTCAGCCTAATGTAGTTTCAGAGGAAGCGTGCGATACTTCGTAAATCTTCTCAATGCTGCTCTCTTGATAGACTTCAACCTACGCGGCTCTCTCGTCTGCCAGGCAGGGTGAGACACTTTGTGGTGAGTTCTTTTCGGGACGTGTCTGTCAATGACATATACCAAGACATGTGATAAGGTTTGCGCTGCCGGCTCAACGTCATCTGGATCGACGATGTTCTCCCATACCATGCTAGACAATACATCTATGATGCTACGGTGGTCAGATTTACGGAAGTCATAAGAAACCGTAGCAGGATAGTCATCGAGGGTGATGTGGAACTAGCTTTTTTTTTTTTTCCGTGTCGTGGACATTTACCACTGCGACCAGTGTTTTGATCTATTGTGGTGTATCCTCTTTTTACTATTTGCCGTGTGTTTTGATGATCAACCACTATGTAGAGTGATCTTCATCATTGATCATCGGCATTATCCCAATATGGAATTGCACTTCGAATGAAGTTTACAACTTTATTGGGTATACTGGTCCAAATTTCTTCAGGTACGGTGAGTCCTTTATCAAGAAATCTGCATCGTTTATTAAATAAAGCAGTGCAATCACACAATAAATGTTCAGAGCTTTCGCTCTCCAAATAACAAAAGCGACATCTATCGTCGCTAAGCTTTCCAATTTTTTTAAAATGATATTTACTAGGACAATGTCCTGTTATTAATCCAGTGTAGGTGCTTAAATCTTTTTTGGAAAGATTGAGTAACCTTTGCGTACTCAAAACGTTGGGCTTAATGAATTGTTTAGATTGCCGGGCTGTTGAGGTCTTATTCCAATTGGATTGTACCTTGCTTTTTTCCCAGTTCTTTAATTCCATTTTCAGATTAGAAGGCGATAGACCAATAAATGGTTCGGGACCAATAAATTTCTGGGATGAGCCAAGCTTTGCTAATTGATCAGCTTTTTCATTTCCTTCAATGCCGCAATGACCAGGAACCCAATATAGATTTACCTTGTTACGACAGGACAATTTCTGAAGTTGATTATAGCATTCCCACACTAACTTTGAAGTGTAGATCATTGATTTAAGGGCATTCAATGCTGCTTGACTGTCCGAAAAAATGCATATGTTTGCATTCCTATAATTTCTTTTTAAACATATTTCTACACATTCTAGAATCGCAAATATTTCTGCTTGGAATACTGTTGGCCATTTACCCATTGCTACAGAACAGTTAATTCCGGGACCTGTTATTCCTGCCCCTACCCTGTTATCCTGTTTTGAGCCATCCGTGTAGAATGTTATAGACCCAGGACGAATCAACGGCCCTCCAGTCTCCCAATCATTGCGTGTTGTATTAAACACATTAAATAGATGGTTGAATGAGTTTTTGTCATAAAATCTTCATTCTTTAAAATTAGTGGACTTAATTGAATCTCTTTCAAGATGCTCATATGGTTTTTAAGATCTCCTTCAAAGAGCTCTTTTGTTCGTCTGAGTCTGAGAGCATTCTTCATTGCATCCAGTTGAATGAATTGATGTAAAGGAAGAAGATTAAGCAAAGCTTCTAAGGCTTTAGATGGAGTACTGCGCATTGCTCCAGTTATGGAGGTAGTGGCCAACCTCTGCAGTTTTTCAAGTCTTTGTTGAGCTGTTTTTTACACTGTTTTTGGCCACCAAACTAGTGATGCATAAATTATTCTTGGTTTTACTATAGCCGAATAAATCCAATGTAACATTTTAGGTTTGAGTCCCCATTTCTTACCAAACGTCCTTTTACTAATCCAAAGAGCATTGGTTGCTTTTTTATTGCTTGTTCTAAATGTACATTCCAATAGAGCTTGCTATCTAAAGTTACTCCTAAATATTTTACTTCCGAAGAATATTTTAATTCTGTTCCTTCCAAAGAAAGTTTTTAAAATAAGACTTTTCGTCTTTTTGTAAAGGGTACAATCGTTGTTTTTGAAGGATTTATTTTCAATCCTTCATTCTTGCACCACAGTGTAGCTACATTTAATGCCGTCTGCATTCTGCTTGATATGATTTCATCAAATTTTCCGCGGACTATTATCACTATATCATCCGCAAACCCAATAATTTCAAACCCTAGCGATTCAAGGCTAATAAGAAGCTCGTCTACTACCATAGCGACCATAGAAGAGGAGAGAGGACGCCTCCTTGAGGACAGCCTTTAGCAGCTGTTACCTTTATGGTTGACTCTCCAAGATTTGATGTTATTTCACGATTCGATAACATTTCTACTATCCAATATATTACGCTTTCATTAAACCCACGTCTTTTCATGGCAGTTTCCATTGATTTAAAAGATGCATTATCAAATGCTCCTTCAATATCAAGAAAGGCAGCCATTAATACCTCCTTTGCTTCGAAGGATTTTTTGATTTTTGAGACAAGAGTGTGTAATGCTGTAATTGTTGATTTGCCTGGTTGATAAGCAAATTGAGCTTTACTCATTGGTATTTTTGGAAGAATTTCAGATTTGATATGTTCATCTATTATCTTCTCCATTAATTTAAGGAAAATTGACGACAAACTGATAGGTCTGAATGATTTGGGAGAAGACTTGTCTTTTTTATTAGCCTTTGGTATAAATACTACTCGAACTTGTCGCCACGTTGTAGGAATGTATCTAAGCAAAAAGCTTGCTTTAAGTAAACTTACTAAGGCCGGAATCAATACTGTTTTACACTTTTGAATTAAAATTGGATAAATTCCATCCAAACCTGGAGATTTGAATGGTTCAAAAGAGTCTATAGCCCATGCAACTTTAGAATTAGTAAACATTACACTAGCTAGATTTTTTGCCTCTTCATTGGACTGTCTTGATCCATTTACTGAGTCATGACCTCTAGCGAAATTTACAACAGATATAGTGGAAGTAGTAGGCAAATACCCTGGGAAGTGAGATTGCATCATTACTTCCAATGTTTCTTTAGTAGTTAAGGTAAAAGAACCGTCCTCTTTTTTAAGGGCTCCTAAGCCGTTTGCATGATCCTTAGAAAGGACTTTTTGAACTCTTGCGGTAACAGGAGTACTTTCAATGTTTTCACACATATGTCTCCAATCTTTACTTTTGGATCTTCTAATTTCTTTGTTATAGTCAGTCAAAGCCTCTTTATAGGTAGACCAATTTCCTATTATTTTAGCTCGGTTTTTCCTTAGCTTTTCTAATCTGTCATTCCACCAGGATACATCTCTATTAGTAGAGCGTTCCTTTATAGAACAACTTGCATAATAAGCTTGTTTAATTTGTGTTACTAGGCATTCAGATGCCTTTTCCAACTTATCATTGGTGCTTATATCCATAGAAACATCCCATTGTACGGAGAGATTGGAGTTGTACAGCTCTCAATTTGTTTTCCTAGGATTACGATAGGTTTCCTTGATTATATCACTTGCTTTATATTCAAATAGAATTTGTCTATGATCAGATAATGAAATTTCATCTGATACATGCCAGTTTATTACCCGATCTGAGAGAGCAGAGCTACATAGCGTTAAATCCAAAACTTCCTCTCTTATTGCATTAATAAATGTTGGAGAATTACCCCTATTACATATATCGATATTTTGTTGTGTAAATAATTCAAAAAGAGACTCACCCCTTTTGTTGATTCCAGTACTGCCCCAAATGGTATGATGAGCATTTGCATCACATCCGATGATAAAGGCCTTGTTTTGGCCTTTGCAGTATGAAACGAATGCTGCAATTTCTGGAGGAGGTACGTCATCAACGTCACCAGGAAAATACGCCGATGCAACGTAAAGCGTTGTTTTCCCCCGCGTAGTTGGTACCTCTATAGTAACTGCAACAAGGTCTCTGTTGATGAATCCTGTAATTGGGGTCATTTTTATATTATTATTTATAAGAATAGCAGCTCTTGGTAAGAGTTGTGTATCGTCATAAATTAGCTTACACGATTGTGAAGGCATTCCAAAAATCCTGCTTTTGTGTGTCCATGGCTCCTGGAGGAAAGCAACATCCAGTTTGCTTTGAACAAATGTTTTGCTGAATATAGCTGAAGCTCCCTTTGCGTGGTGAAGGTTTTCTTGTATGAATTTTATGCTTTGTTTCGTCATCGGTTTAATTAGTGTTTCATTTTATTGGGCATTTTCTGCTCAATTTACATGGTATTGTGATTACCCGTCAGTTTGTATTGTTTTGTGTGGACTTGTATCTCTCGATATTTTTGTCCAGTATTTTCCGATGCATTTTGTGTACTTTGGAGGGCTAGTTTTTTTCCATTTCCTTCGCTTCTTTCTGAAGTGGACTTATCTGAGCGACAGCAATCCATCTCAACATCATTAGAAGCTTCGCTAGTCTGTCTGGTCTCCCGGATTTTAATTTTGCTAGCTTCTTTATTGCATTGATCAGTATTGCCATCACCCTTATCCACAATTTCAGAATTCTCGTGGATCTCAGGAATTTTAGACTGTTCTTTATCTCCCTCGATTATTCCATCACTATTTCGCATTTCTTCATCTTCTGCCTTTGTTGGAATTTTTTTCCTTATAAAAGCACTACCAAACTTGTAGTCAACAGTAAAATTGCATTCTTCTAGGGTTTTCATGGATACAGCATCAACAGTGAATACGAGTTCAGTGTGATGCTGTTTGACGATATACCTTTTGAGGATTCGCCAGGCATCAACCATTAACCCCTCATTCTGGCTTTCCACCAAAGCAAGAATATCTTCAGTGCTATCCTCTGCACTTCGCGGGAAAAAGCCCAATAAAATTTCAGGTCGAGGTATGTGTTTCTCGTCGACTGCAACGAGACAGGCATTTTCCCATGGTCTGATACTGGGAACTTCAGCCTTTAACCAGTCAGCCGTTTCCTGGTTCTTGCAGATGAGAATCATATACCCCGGTCTGAACAAACAGTTCCCAAATTTTGGCTTAACTTTTTCTTTTCTTTGCTGAGCCACAATTTTCAGTATTGCTTTTTGAGTAGCAACCAATTGTTGAGTTGTAAGCTCAGTGTTTGGATAATCTTGAGGCATAATTCCAATTTTTACAGAGCTTAAGACATCTCTATAGGACGGTTTGTTGTTATCTTTGTTTGTGGACCCGTTTGATCCCGAATTTCCTGTTGAGCTTGATGATTGATACGAAGATCCTGCTCTAGCTTTATTCAACCTGTCTTGTACCGAGGACGATCTTTTGGGTGGATTTCCTCTCTCATCCTGGCGCGCAATCCTTTTCGGTGGATTGCTGTCGCTACCATTTGACGCATTGGGATCTGCATTTCTACGCCGCTTAGCTGGCTCAACAAACGGCGTTCTAAATGGCTTCTCAGCCAACATACGGGCATCTTCAGGTTTGTGACCTTGAGCTAAGAGATATTTAAACCTCTTCTTTGCAGCTCCATTCAGTCGCTTGATGGGTTTCATTTCTGGCGGGGCGTTCCTCTGATCTACTCCCTTAACACCATCCTTCTGTTTATTAAGGACATTTCCAGGCATCGACACTAAAGTCACGTTAATACCGTCCTCAAAATCATCATCGTCGTCGTAATCGTCTCCAGTTCCTTCACCTTGAGGAGTATCAAGGATGGATGAGGAACATGAAAGCACATCCTCTAGTGAATTGCTTCGCAGCTGATCCTGTACCGCATCCGTTTCTCCATCGAACTCCATAATAATTCAGAATTTTCTTCTTGGCACAACGTTGACCGTGTCCCTGTGCGCCGGTTTACGGTCAATTCCGCGACGATGGCAGAAAAATTCCAGCCATCTTCACTCGGATCTGCTGCCTGTCGTTGTTTCTACACAGTATATTCTTGCTGCTTCTCCTCCTCTTCTATCCAGGCATATTTACACACTCCACCAGCAGCAGCAGCACCAGGCCTCCGCACAAAACGAGAATGTGTGGATGTCAAAATGTCGACGGCGAAAATCACGACCGCCTTCGGTGCTGCTAGCCCACGTAAAATCGCACGGGTCCACAGCACTGCACAATGTCGGATTCCTTCACCGGAAGTAAGCACAAAATTCCGTCACAGAAACACTCTTTGCACTACTGCTGGGAAAAAAAAAACTAACCTCCGGCACGGCGACGACGACCGAACGGAACGACACTCTGTTACTGCCTCTTTTCCGAGGGAATCAATTCCACTGGAACTAGCTTAGTTAGTGCACAAGGAGCCGAGGAAATTAATGGAGCCCTGTCCTGTGTGCTCACGAAGCAGAGGTCCAAACTACGATCATTTTCGTTAACTACATGGTTAATTTGAGAAAGCGTCGCTGCGCTATAGTTGTCGAGAAGGCTAATAGCTCCTGGGTGAAATGTAGAGCTACCAGGATCTGGGTACAGGAATCCGCTATGAGATGGACTCCACGAAACGCCTGGCAGATTGAAGTCACCAAAAATGAATATCTCATCAACTGGAGTGGCACTTTCGATAACTGAGAAAACTGACCGACAGTGAGTATCGAAGAGTTCATTGTCCCGGTGCGATCACCCAGATTGATGGCTGTCCAAACCTGCTCCACATAGTTCCATGAATCGTTCTCGATGGCCTTTGCCTCCAACCCACCACGGACAGCTACAAGGACACCTCCACCAGTAGATTTACGGCTGTTGTTAGGACTCCGATCGCAACGAAAGACCTCGTAGTCAGGACCGAAGACTTGACTGGAAAGCGTTCGATAATCGAGCCACGTTTCGCACAGGACAATTATATCGTAGCAACAATCCGATACAGCTAGGCGGTACTCTTCAACATCAGAATTCATTCCACCGGCGTTTTGGTAGAAGATCACGTCGTCCTGCTTGCGGCAAGGATCGAACGACTGCTCTCCCTGGAAATTACAGATACATCAGGCAATAACTGACCATTATCAAGTCTCATTGGATACTCGTCATAGTGTGTGGGTTGGAAGACACCCTCTCCACAAGGCTGCTGATGGCAGGACTGAGACGGAGGGATTGGGGGCTTTCTACGGCGCGTTCCGGGTTTCCAGGATTGGGAGTTACAGAGGCATCATCACAATGACTAACATAGTCAGATTTGCTGAAAATTTGATCGGCATCAGGCAGTGAATAGTCAATATATTGATTGTACTTGCTTGTAGAGGCAAGGTGGAAGACTCCTGATTCATATCCAGCCACAGGTCCAGGGCGACTATGCTGAACGCTGGCAGGAATCGGCACGACTGGGCTGGAGGAACCAGGAGCTTCCAAGAGCGGTCTATTGTGCGTCCCGGGGATGAATTAGGATTGTTCGAACAGTAAAGCGGATGTTGTGAATGAGCAGCATCAGAAGTGCTTCTCAACTAGAACTCAAACTCATTGGAGGTTTTAAAACACTGTTGTCCTGTGACTGTCAACTCGAGTGAGTGGCGGCGGGAATATGGAAGAAGTAAACAAAAACTCCTCTAGAGAGAGGGAGAGTGAACTTCAGTGAGAGGATGATTTGACGTGAGGTGCGCTTTTCGCGACTCCGGATGACTATTTTGTTTGACGCAAGGAGCTCAATGTTCACCCAGAGTGAGAGTAAGAGCATGTGATAGAAAACATTAACATGAATGGCAGAAAATCTCACCCTCATTTTATCCCCCTTCGCTCACAAGCTCTGAAGCTCAGTGGAATGATTTGGCAACAGACATTCTACTCCTCAGAAACATGCTACACTCGGCTCATTTCAAACTCGCGAGTGGGGCTCCATCAAGCCTGCCCGTAATGCGACAGGCAGTACGTTCTGGTTTACAGCGTTCCAATTCACAACGCGGCTTCCAATTCAGAATCAGCACACTGGGTCTAGTCCGCAGATCGGAGTTGAGAACTCGGAAGGTCCCGGAACAGGAGAGATCGAGATGGCTGGCGTGTTCAAACGAGGAATTCACATGTTTTTTGAACTTTCTTCAAATTCACGGAACAAAATTCCTTTCGGCCATGTATCCAATGTAAGAGCAACTTCACGTAGTTTGGGAACCAATCCGACTTTGTTCGATATGTAATTCATACGGCTGATGTCGGATCCTTTTTTAACTCGTGGCACAACCTTAATCGGATCATCGCACTGTTTTAGATAGTAGCGTCGCAAAACCTCACTTACGACATGTGCACCAACTTTAAAAACGTGATTTGTATTGAAATCGATTTCAGAATGCACATAATTGTTTAGTTTTTCTAATATTTATCCATTGCAAGCAATATATTGAGATTTCCTAACGTTTTGAGAGCTGATATATTGAGGTTAAGACCACTGATTTTAGATGTTGGAAAATTTGCAATACTCTTGGACTGGAATAGATTTTCAGGATACAGACATTTTGAAGAACTATAATGAGCATTAGAGATTTAAAAAAAAAACATTTTGAGTAGATTATAGAAATATTTCTAGAGATAACACCAAGGTATGTGGTATTTTGTATTTGGATGTTTTTGATGAACTCTAAGAGAGTTTGACTAGTCAGTTGTGTCGGTTCAGAGATCTTTTAAAAGCTCTGTGATAAATTCCATGGCGATTGTGAAGAGGATTCCAGGATCCGTGCAACATACCAAGGAAATCGATTTTTAAGGGAACAATTCCAAAGGTATTGTGCGTAAGTAAATGCTGAGGATAATTTCAATGTATGTTAAAAATAAATTCTAGATAATTTTAAGGAGTATTCTAAGTGAATTTAAGCCTTAACTCCAGGATAATTCTGAGCAAGATTTTTGAGGTGAATTCCATGGAAATTCTAAGGAGAGTTTAAAACAGAATTGTTAAGGAGTTCTGTGAATTCTTAGAAAAAGTTTAAAATTAGTTTAGAACGAATTTTCTAGATTTTTTTGGAGTGTTCGGCAGATAATTTCTGGACTGTTCCAAATAAATTTTCAAGGTGCTCCCAGAGAGAATCTCAAATTTATTTTGGAAGAATTCAGCAAAGAACTCTGTTCAGGGAAATAATTTGAATGGAAATGCTTATGAACAATCAATTAAAACCCAATCAATTAAAAAAATTGAAGACTACGAGCAGAGAATCAAATTCAAGATACAGGAAATTTCTGCTATCTTAGTCATTGCTCATTTAACCTAGTGATCTCTTCGGTTCAATCACACTTGGATTTATGCTAGATTTAAATGCGGTCAAAACGGAAAAAAGAAGTTTTTTTTTATAGATTCTATCGAATTCAATTTATTATAATCAATTATCCACATAAGAAAGTGTAGAATTCAGGGTGGCCACTCATCCAGGAAAATCAGCAATGAACAGGGAATCGAAATAAGCTAAAAAAATTTCCGCAAATTCAATTGCATTCTCAGCATATATTTGTACCGTAAAGCACTTTTTGCACTTTTTACGGATAATCCTGAACTTTTTGTACACTTTGTGAAAACACAAAATGGAACATGTAACGAAATTATGAAAGATTTTGAACGTTAATAACTCAGCTGCACGTGGACCAATTTCAATCATTTTATCACCAATCGATCAGAAATATTTAACTTTTCGTGTATGATTGCTGGCGTCCAAGATTTGTTGCTCTCCGGGTGAGCTTTGACGTAAACTGGTAAGCCAGTTTGCAGTGCAGGTAAGTTACGAGATTTGCGGTCGAAGTAATATTTTACCTTTTTTCTGCATTCAAGGATTGATTCTGGAACGTTCTGCACGATTCGGGGCGCGTATTTCTCGATTGAGGCTGGTACTCCGCATCTAGTGCTACGCGAAAACAGTCTACTTACTGGACTGCTTCCGATCTTGTTCGGAATATTCCTCCAATGGAGCAAAACATACCAAATATCCTGACCGGTTTCCTCTGCCTTTTGAAGCAATCGCTTTGTAATCTTAACAGCTGCTTCCGCCTTGCCGTTGCCTTGCTGATGATGAGGAGAAGACGTCGAATGCTTGAAGTTCCACTTAATTGACATGTCCTTCATCTCCCCGTTCACGAAATTTGTTCCGTTGTCGGTGATCACTATCTGTGGAATTCCGTAGCGAGAGAAGTTTCTTTTACAGGTTTCAGCTAGACTTTTGGCAGACATGTCTTTGAGGATGTCCAGCTCAATGAAGTCCGAGTAATGGTCTACTGTAACGAGGAACTGGTGCTTCTTGCCTAGGTAGGAAGCAAAAAATACATCCATCGAGACAATCTGCCACGGATAGACTGGAATAGCGTGACTCTGCATTGGAGGTTTCTGCTGACTCGGAGTAAACTTAGCGCAGATAGTGCATTCCTTTACCACATCCGTAATTTGTGCGCTCATACTCGGCCAGAAAATATTTTCCCGTGCGAGTTTCAGAGTTGATTCGATGCCGTTATGACTCACATGCACCTTGTCGATCATGGACCGTTGCAGTGCACTTGGGATCAGAATCCGATCGTTCCTGAACACCAGTCCGTCTTGGGTAGATAGTTCGCCTCGATATTTGTAATAAATTTTGGCGGCTGCCGGAACTCTGTCGATGGTGTTGGGCCAGCCATTTCGTATGAAATCTATTACGGATTGCAAAGGTGTATCCTGCTCCGTGGCATTCATAATGCTATCCAAACAGCTGTCGGATACACTTAAGTAATTGCTCACGTTGCAGTCCTCCAGCTGCTGGAAGATCTTGTAGATGTTAAGCTTTCGATATTCGCTGTGTTCGGTTGAATCGTTGTGAGGTGCACGAGAGATCGCATCTGCCACCACATTCTCCTTTCCTGTAACAAATTCCAGCTTTAGGTGGTAGCGTTGCAGATTCAAAAGCATATGCTGCAATCT
The DNA here is from genome assembly GCF_037179485.1 of Ochlerotatus camptorhynchus. Lineage (NCBI taxonomy): Eukaryota > Metazoa > Arthropoda > Insecta > Diptera > Culicidae > Ochlerotatus > Ochlerotatus camptorhynchus. The sequence continues at coordinate 247,007 of NW_027040587.1, read as the reverse complement.
CTTCGGAGCTGTTAGCAACGGTTTACTGAATATGTTGATCAGAGGCTTGTGATCAGTTTTCACAGTTACGCAGGGGTTCCCAACGATCAATTGGTCGAAACGTACGCATGCAAACAAAATTGCGAGCAGCTCCTTCTTGATCTGGGCATAGTTTCTTTCTGTGTTCGTCAGCGTTCTGGAAGCGTAACCTACGACTCCATCTTTCTGGAATATGGCCACACCAAGCCCGAAACAGCTCGCGTCACATTCGATGATCAGTGGTTCACGTACGTTGTAATAGCGTAGCGTCGTGATATCTGACACTAGGGACTTCACTTTCGAAAACTCCTCATCTTCTGCCTGTGTCCATTGCCACGACTCCTTTTCCGAAATCAACCGTCGCAGCTTCGAAAAGCTGGCGCTCAAATTAGGAATGAACCGGCTGAGATACGTGACCATCCCAATGAACCGATGCAGTTCCGTCCTGTTTGCTGGAACCGGGTAGTGCTTGATAGACGAAATTTTGGTGTTGCAATCCTTCTGTCGAGAGAATGTGTCCATAAAATTTTACTGTGGTTTCACAGAGTTTGAGTTTCGACTTGTTGAGTTTTACGTTGTTTTGCTTCAGACGTACGAGTAGCTTCTCCATATTAGTGTTGTGGTCGCGAAGTGCTTCTTCAATGGTTGAGCCTCGACCATAAATCAGAAGATCATCTGCCAAGCACTCTACGCCGTTCAACCCCTGAATTATTTCCTGCAGTTTTGATTGGAATATTTCGGGTGCAGATGAGATGCCGAAAGGAAGCCTCAGCCAACGGTAGCGCCCAAATGGTGTCCAAAACGACGTTAGCTTGCTGCTTGCCTCATCTAGCACCACGTGCCAGAACCCTTTTCGTGCGTCAACTGTCGAGAATACCTTAGCCTGACCCAGCTCAGGCAGAATCTCATCCAGGGTAACGAATTGGAGATTGGGCCTTTTCAACGCCTTGTTTAATGGAATAGGGCCCAAGCAAATGCGCATTGACTCGGATCCTGCAGTACCACGCTTAACGACAAGAATGTTACTCACCCATTCTGTGTGTTGATACTCCCTCGTGATGATTCCGTCTTTCTGAAGTTGATCGAGTTCTGTCTTCAGCTTCGGCCGAAGAGCGATTGAGACCCGGCGAGGCTGTTGTATTACCGGTGAAACACTACTGTCGATCTCCAAGCTGACTTCTCCGTTCATTTTCCCGTATCCATGGAAAACGTCACTGAACTTTTCGATAGTCTTCTCGGCTTCGATACGATATATTTTCATCACATAAGGATCACTTTCTCCCGATGACGATTGGGTAGGTGCCATGCTGACAAACTTACAAAACTTGATCAGACCAAACGTTGTGCACACCTTCAGCGATAACAATGGCCTGTGGCTGACGTCGACGACCTGTAGTACAAGTAGATACTTCTTGGATTGACACTTGCAGGGTAGTTTGACTTTACCAAGAACATTGATTACGCCACCACCAAAAGCTTGAAGCTTGTACGGTGACGGGAGCAATTCCGGATCTGATTCTCTGGTTAGCTTGCACAGCCAATCATACCCGATCAAGCTAGTATTGGCACCTGTATCCAGCTCGCATTTTACGCTTTTCCATTTGTCATTCACCTTCAAGAGCACCTCCGCCAGAACATTCCCTCCTTTCTTAGAGTTATCAAAAATCTTGCCAATTTCTCTTTCGATTTCTGATTCCTGCTCACTGCATTCGTTGTCTGAATCGCTGTCATCCGATGTATCTTCGTTTATCTTCTGTACTCTTCGTACATGGTTCCGTTTCGACGAGCTCGATCGATTCTTCCGACAGACTTTTTCGAAGTGGTTCTTTCCGGAACACAGCTTGCACTTTTTTCCGTAGGCTGGGCATGAGCCTTTTGTGAAGGCATGCCAATCTCCACAGAACTTACACAAACGAGCCTTCGATGATGATGTTTGGACCTTGTTTACCTCCAACATCTTGTCCGACGAAAGGGTTTGGACGTGCTTCGCAGTAATCTCTTCTACACGACACAGATCTATCGCCTTAGCCGATGTAAGGCCCGTCATCGTGAGCATTTTTGATCTAAGATGTGGCCATTTGTTGGAGGTGGCCAGTTTGTAGGTGATCATTTCCGCTTCTAGAGCTCCAAACTTACTAGGCTTCGCTAGAGTCTTCAAACGTGCCGTGTAATCGTCTATACTTTCCACCGCAGTCTGGCTGGCCGTGAAGTAGTCCAGCCGATCCACGATGATATTTCTGGTTCGTGTCACTTTGACCTTTATGGGTGCCAGTACCGTATCCGGCGATATTCTGTCTGCTGCTGTTAGGTCGAAGTTGCAAAACTTTTTTAGCGCCTCCGTATCTACGACTGATAGTAGGAAGCTCACTTTTTTTGCATTTTCCGCATCAGGCCAGTCATCCATGCCCACCGCCGTGGCATAATTCTTCCAGTTGTCTTCGAAAAATGTGAAGTTCTCATCCATGTCCCCTTCGAGAGACAATGGCGGAGGAAGCGGAACATTTTGAGGTACTAGTGCTACCGCTTGGGGCTCGCGCTGCTGGTGGAGCAGCTTCTCGAAAATTTTGTTCTGATGTTCTAACAATTTAGTTAGCTCTTCCATTTTAGATTCTACTTGTTACGCGGGGAAAGTTTAAATCGCTTTCTTTCCGCAACTGACAACGCGATCTCGGGTTGTGTGATGCCCGACGATTTCAAACGTTTCCAGAATTTTATTCCGCGAAAACTTCTGACACCATGTTTCGTATATGGTTCAGAGTAAAAGGCTTTGTGAGTCTTTCCTTTACAAAGAGCTTTATTATACTGACTGGAGCGGGAATCAAGATAGTAGTAAAAAGGTGTGAAGGGGGTGAAGCAAATATGTATATATATATACCGGAATGTAACACCTTGGTTGCACTTAATCAAAGTTATTCTGAATTTAAAGAAAATATCAGGAAGCAACCTGAAAAGTACAAAGACTTCATGGTTTCAGGAGATAAAATCTACAAGCATACTGAAGATTCCAATAAAGTCAGCGACAAGCGTTTCAACTGGAAGTATTATCCACCAGAAATGGAAAGAGCTCGAATTATTCGCAAATTATAGGTATTGTCCAAAAGCGTCGAAATAGCTAAAAAATCCACCAATTACATACATGCATATGCTGCTTCCCCAACACAGTCATCAGAGATTCGTTTTTAGACGAAACATGTCGATGTAGCATTGCTGCTTCCCCAATACTGTCATCAGAGAGTAGACGAAACAAGTCAAAGTGACATTCGCCTCCGATCTTCGGGCGTGTGCGAATAGGGAGCACGCAATTGCGTAACCACACAAAATACTCTCAAGTTTTGTAATCTTGTAATCAAACTTGGAAGCAGGGGTGCAAGTGATTTTGATCGATTCTCTTCATCGACTTTCTGTTTCGTTAATAACTCGACGCAAGCACATTCATTGATACGTTTGTTGTTCTGGATGATAGAAGAGCATAGCAGAAATAATGCAAAATAGGTTAGTAAAGCCATAATTCAGTCGTCGTCATAGCAATGAAAACAAGCATCACACCGCTTCTGGTTCTGGGGTTACACTTGCTGGTTGCAATTCTACTGTTCGACATTTTCGAAGGTTCACTGTTTTCTGGGATGCCTAAAAGTCCAATTATTCGAATAAAGATTTTTTTGCAGCTATTGGATTAAATATTTATTGAATGTTCAATTATTCCACCGCGTAACCGAGATCCCTTCTTATTTCTACTCGTTTGATTGAGCGCAGTAGAGAAAAAAAAATATAAGTACTAATTTATCTGAACAGGCATAGGAGAAGAACCATGGCGTGAAACATGATCATAAATTCGCTGAAAAAAGTGTTACACACTTAGAAATTATCGCCGACTTCGGTAATTTTTACCGAAATCTGAACAGCTGAACTTTTTGGTAAAATTTATGCAATTCAATTCAATTGCTTTTCAGCTACTTTGAAACTAAATCTCCACTAAAATGTCAGGATTTGATCATTTAAACAAGGTTGAACATGTTTTGAAATTATTTACAAGTTCAATAGCCTGTAAAATGAAGTTCAAAGTTTTACCAATCATTGAACCGAAGAATATGGGATTGTCCGGTCCGATTTGCTGATCCAACTGCCTACATGTCATCATCATCTTCCAAAGGCCTGTGCTACCATCGATTTTCCAAAAGAGGTAAATTTCTGAAAATGTCCCAACAAAAATACATATCAAAAGGTTCTTTTCAAGGCAATCATAGTCATATTAAAGAGAGAGCCCCGCTCAAATTCCTATTCCTACACAAAACACAAGCTCCTGCTGCAGTTAACAAATAACATTAATTATATATGACTACCTAGTCCTACGTACCGTTGCGTACAACCCCATAGGGCTGTTCTTTGTAGTTTCTTTTCAACCATGTGTTTGTAACACCAACAAATACCTCTCAAAGTTGTACTAGCAAATGCTCTTTTAATGTAAACATTTTGTTTTTTAATTCAGCCATTCCATAGCAAAACGATAGAGTGGATTTTTTTGCTCTAAAAATAACTGTTTTTAAGGGACACCTATTGCCGAAATCGGTATTCCTTTTTGGTATCCTATGATGTTGATACGGAACCGGGAAAGAACCGGGAATTTAATTTCTCAAATCCAGTGGCCACTCTGAAGCATAGAGCACCCTTTCGGTAATGCGTCGGTGCCGTCAGCTTCCTGCTATGGTTTTTCTTCGGCCGGTTTCTGTGGTCACCGAGGAAAGAACCCTCCAACACCATCGAACGAGAACGACGGTGCGACGACGGTGATTTACAGGACATGGATTAATTCTCCATCATTCCTTTTTCTCGCCGGGTCCGAGTGCGCTTACGATCTATGCACGAGAAAGTGTGTGTGTGTGTGTAGATTAGTCACTCAAAACACACCCACCCAAATGGGAGCGTGCGGTGAGCTTTCCGACTAGCCACCACCGACCGACCGATGCGATGCTTGGAAAACTGATTGGACAGGTGAAAAACGATGCGGTTAATTCGTGGTGGCATTTTTATTTATCACGTAGGTACCCACGTGGGGGCATTCGTTAGCATCATCGTCGTCGTCGCCGTCGTTGAAACTGGCCACCATGCAACCGGAAGCAGTTCCTAGTTTCCTCTCGCACACGATAGGTATGCAAGTGCTTGAGCGATTCATGGCCCTGACCCGAATTGCGCGGCGGATACGAGGAACCGATTGTGATCTTGGGCGGCAGTGACATATTTTTTTTTCCGCTCCCATTTCAATCCGACCAGCAACAACTGGTCGCTTTGGAAGAGTTTCTGCTGGCGTGATGGCAATGGCTTTTGCAGACGGAAAAAGCTCCTGCAAGGGAAGTGTAGTGAGAGGATTAAATTGTTTCACAATCCTTATGGTTACAGTCGAATGGCACGGAACAGTCAGTTTGGCACGGAGCTGTTAGTTTGTTAGTTTGCCCCGAAGTGAATTGCCGGAAGTCGCTGAGTGCAGTCATATTTTGGTTGTCACGAACGTGGGCTTGGGCAATCAGAGTGTGAATGTGGAACGTGCAAGGCGATGAACGTAAAGACGCTGTATAATTGATTTCAATATTTGAGTCGGAAGCTTTTATCAAGTGGTGGCCTTGAAAATCATAATACTTTGACACGGAAAGCGGAACAATATAAAGCCGTCGAAATCGAGACAGCCCAGCTAAAAGCACATAACCGATAGTGATTATTGCGAGATTTTTTTAGGCCAATCTTTGGGCTGTTTTTGGCAGCGTTCTTCTGGGGGGAAACTGTAATGGTCTGGCTGATTTATTAACATTGTTTTATCATATTATGTACCCGATACAAATACAACCGATAGAGTTACGTTTAAACATTGACTTGACTGAATAAGGTCCGGAAGTATATTGGGAGAACTAATTACAAAAAATGAGCTAACTCTCTGCTGTCTTGCATATAACATCTCATGATTTCACAAAATTTAATAATTGGTAGAGGGTTGACGTCTTCCGCAAAGTTGTTCAATATGTCAAAAACCGTCATTTTACATTATCAGATTAGTTCCAGATCGTGTCGCAGATATGTCGCTGTAGTCTATATTTTCCAAATGAAGCTCTAGAGGGTTGTAGTCCTCGGCATAGTTATTCAGTATGTGGAATGCTGTTATTTGAGATTCTCAGATTACTTAGTTTCAGATCGTGCCGTGTTTTTTTTTCCTTGATTTGTTTTCCGTCGATCTTGTTTTCCGTGCTGAGCACTAATGCTACCGATGCCAGGGAGGCAGCTCCCACACCTGGACCCTACCTATCGACTCATCAACTCATGAAACGGTGACCAACAGCTTTACTTCCCTTCCGGAGGAAGGCGTGATCAGAGATGTTATGTCTCAGAACATCTAGGCGGCGCCAACTGGGATTGAACCTAGACCTGCTGGCGTGAAAGGTAATCACGCTTACCACTACACAACAGGTGCCGCTGTAGCCTATCTTTACAAAACTAAGCTCTAGATCAAATTAGTTTCAGATTGTGCTGCAGAGATAGTCTGTAGTCTTTCTTTTCCAAATGAAGCTCTAGAGAGTTGCGATCTTGGGGATAGTTGTCCAGTATGTGAAATGCTGTTATTTAACATTATCAGATTAGGTAAACCTGTTGCGGTGCTACGTAAGTCCACTCAAGGGATATCTCTGACGATGATTCTCTAAAAGTTCTACTTTCTTCTGAGGCTATGGATACTTCGTCCACCTTTGTCCCTCCTCCATCTGCATCCTTCTTCCATCAAAAACTATTTTTTAAATCTTTATTTAAGAGAGAGAAAAACTTAATGCTTATTATGTAAATCAGATTTAAATGGATCTTAGAGTTGTTACACTGCTACAATATGCTTAGTTCCTAGTTTGAAGTTCATTAAACTTACGAACGGAAAGTACGCAAATAAAACCAAGACAACTCATCATCAAAGCACACTTCAATTTGCTATTCCGCACCTTTCAGGAGTCCAGCTTCAACTGCAAAATACAATAATCAGGGTGACCAGTTAACCAGGAAATCGGAAAATGCCGGAAATTCGATGTCACCGGAAAAAAATACCAAGCTAAACCCGTGGACTTTGATGCCAATTTGAAAAAAAAAATGTACTTCTTTCTTTCTTTAAAGAATGTCAAAACACTTGGACTGGACTAGATTCACAGGATACTGTCACTTTGAAGAATTATTAAGAGAATTTTTGATTTTTTCCATAGCAATTTTGAACAGATTTACAGTAAAACTCCCAATCAAAAGTTTGGGGTCACCCCAACAAAAATATTCAAACATGTTTTTTCATAACTTTGACCATTTTATATCAGATTTGAATTCCTTAAATATGTTTATTTTAAATTTTGTATAATTCAATTTTACCTTAAATAACAGCATTTCCCAAAACGCACACTATATAATCATGACTTATTTTAAATGACAGACCCATTTGTTGGCCACACCAACGAAAGCAAAACTTTTATTGAAACCGCGTCGTTTGAAAGTTCACCTCCGAATGAAAGAGCTTCTCTCTAATCTAATCTAACACCACATTTGATTTTGGTAATTATATGATTGGTTGGTCGTTGGAAGCATCAAAGCTAGAAAGGTTAAGTGATGCTCCATTTTCTTCTGACGGTTGGGACATGAGCAGTAACTCTTGTCCTAGCCGTTTATGACTTATGACTATAGCGCCGTTACTCGCTTTCTGAAAAGAGAAGAGGGAAAGGAAAAGGAAAAGGGCAAAGAGAAAAGGATTATGTGAAATATATGAACATAAATAATATTTTTGAATTGAAATATACAGTATAGAAATGCATAACGGCGGTGGTCACTACCCGAGTCTTATCACTATTATCAAGTCATAAAAAGTAAAAAGAACTAAAATGTGATCCTTTGATTACTGGAAAATCCTGATTCCCCAGTTTGAAGTTATCATGACTAGGGTTCGGTGGTAGATCTTATACCAGTAACACACCACAAAAAGGTGATCTCCCAACGTTACTGGTTTGAAAAGATAAAAATTTACAAAATTTTTAGCCAATTGAACCTGAAGGCAGCTTGACATGTGTTGATGTAGAAGTCCAAATTGTAGACGAAGCTTGATGACATGAACTAGTCCGGTTTATGGTAGTTGAGCGAAATGTCTTCCCTCGATTTGAGACAAAAATGTTCGGATGTATGTAGTCGATTTTTGATGCACACTTGGAAATAACTAATTTTACACGTGATGGAATCCATCTTTGACATAAAAGATGAGACGTAAGCCATCATGTCGTACGCCGAGACTGAAAACTTCGTTGCTCGATGAAAAGTACGTTTGATTGAGCTATATTTCGCATCTGTTATGACTCAAATTTATCTCAAAATTGACGCTCGTATATGTCGCTCTCAGAGCACCTAAATTTACATTAATTTTTCCAAGTGTATGTGCATTGGCAAGCCTTTTCGTGGCCAATTGTCAGGTTCAGCGCTGCAACGCAACGCTGAGGCGAATGATGGGACGCCTCATGGAGGTTCTACTTGTCTTCGGAACTGCTACTCAACGGGAAATAACAGAGAGGTACAACTAGATACAATGAGATGCAGCTCTCGCAGGACTTCTTCTGTCTCAATGAACTCGTTGACAGACTAGAAATCGTCTCCTGGGCCTGGTTTAGACCAGATCAGTAACCGATTATAGATAATAAAAGTAGAAGGGTCTGTGTCTAGGGGCACGAACGGAAGCTTGACGTAGGACCGCTAGTGCACGGAATAAATGTGAAGAGCATTTAGTTCATTTAATTGATCAATTATCTATTATCTCAACTCTTTCCGTTTTTGAATTGTAGGTGTACCAAATTTGTAGTATTTTTTTTCAAATTGAAAGTTGATTAAGAGAATCAATCAAAATCACTTTGCACTCCTGCTTCCAAGTTTGGTTACAAGATTACAACTCTGGAGAGCATTTTGTGTGGTCGTTGGGGGCTTGTGGTTCTAAATATGGACAAACAAGCACAGATAAATTCTATTCCAACTCTTTACTGATGTAAGCTTGATGGCCCTGAAAAGGGCCGTTTTATTGAAGAGGACATCCATGGCCACTTACGCTTGGCGTGTTTAGTGTAAGTGACAGCATCACGGACCTCATTTTCCAGGAATACCTTCAGCACACCTCGTAGACCAGACCGGAGATACGTTTGACACCACCACGGCGAGCCAGACGACCGATAGCGGTTATCTCGAAGAACTTTGCGATGACGCTTGGCGCCTCCTTTATCAGACCTTTTCCTCCTTTTAAACGACCAGAATATTATTGCTAGTTAGGTGTGAAGGAGTGGACTAGCCGCCACCTTTCTACTGCTGCTATTGCTGTTCACCACGCCATCCGAAGCGAACATGAGCTAATGCTATACAGCAGCGCTCTTTTATATCTTTTCAGGTTAAAGCAGAACGATGTGCAACCAAGTGGTATAAAAGACTCCTCCCATTATGAGTAGTTTGCTATCAAGTAGCGACACTGGCTCTTTTCCTTTTGCGTACACGGCGAATGAGAACGACACAAATTTGAGTTTAGTTCACTCATAATCGCCAAAAGTGCAGGAACTCAGCGATGAGTAAATTTGTCTCATGGTTTCCTGTGGAAAACCTAAAAAATCTGCCAGAAAATGAGGAAATTGACGAAAATTTTATTCAGTCTTGGAGTAGTATCAATAGACTGAGTGATTCAAATCTTTACTTTTCTCAAATTCGGGAATTTTTCCCTGGAAAATCCTGGAAAAACATGAGGCAAATTTACTTATCGCTGTGTTCCTGCACTTTATTTCTTATTTCTGAGATAACTAAACTCAAATTTGGGTCGATCACACTCGCCGTGATATCACCTTGAAAGATATCGGCGCCGGTGGTTAGGGTGATTACCTCTCACCCCAGCAGGCCTGGGTCCAATCTCAGTACGGAAAACAAATCTCACGTCACTTTTCAATAGGTCCTATCTACATTGATCGATTATCTTCATAGACACTCTCTTTCGTAAATAACTCGGCTTCACAAATGTTTCCTACAGTCTTCGTCGAATTAGATGCTAGATTGTTGCTTCTTCCATCGAAAATAGCCGGCCGTGGCGATTCAAAGTTGATCAAGGTCGATCAAAATAATTTGTACCCCTGCTTCCAGTTTGATGACATGAGCATTTTGTGTGGTCGTTCTATTCCTACTCTTTACTGTAATAAGCTTGGTGGCACTGGAAAGAGCCGTTTTGTTGCCAAAGTTGGTGATGATTTAACCTCCGAAACCAAGTGCGTCTCTGTCACTTCAAAAGGTAGATGACATCCATGGCCGCTTACGCTTGGCGTGTTTAGTGTAGGTGACAGCATCACGGATCTCATTTGTCAGGAACACCTTCAGCACACATCGTAAATCAGACCGGAGATACGTCAGACACCACCACGGCAAGCCAGACGGCGGATGGTGGTTATTTCAAAGAATTTGCGTTTGGTTCTGAATATGGCGATGAGTGCGCAAAATATTACGCAATTCCATCCTCCCTATTCGCACGCGCCCGAGGATCGGAGGCGAATGCCACTTTGACTTGTTTCGTCTACTTACTACTCTCTGACGACTGTGCTGGGGAAGCAGCATATGCATGTAGGTAATTGGTGGATTTGTTAGTCAATTCGATGCTTTTGGACAATGCTGGACATTTACCAGTTTTTCAATAGTTTCTTGTCGAAAATCAACATTCGGAAGCATTGTTATCGATGCGTAGCCATATTTCTGATCGATTGGTGATAAAATTATTGAAATTGGGCCATGGGCAGCTGAGTTATTAACGTTCAAAATCTTTCTTAATTTGTTACATGTTCCATTTTCGGTTTTCACAAAGTGTACCCCCATATAGAAATCAAAGACGTAGTCCTACGTCAAAAAAAGTCTCTCGGAAAAAAAAACAAACGTCACGTTTGATCACACGCACAGTCTACTCCTTCTCAAATCGTGGGCACATCATCAACCTTAACCATGGATTCATGTAAACAAAGTACAAACTGACAAAAAACAAAAAAGAATGATCTCACCAAATTTGCAACAAGACGCTATGCCACTTTTCATCGTAGCAATCCCAATTGTAGATGATCCACTTCTTGACAAGAACCAACATATACCATTCCGGTTCATCTGTCTGAAATTCCATGAGTAATGTTCTCCTTTGATAGGTTCAGCGATCCGCCATACCTCCATCATAATATCGGGAAGTCACGAGTTCGTTTGAGGCTCCACCTTGGTTTCAAAGCCACTTGTAAAAATACACGCTGCCCGGGGCTTAGAAGCAGCCATAGCAATACAGCCCTTATGAAGACGAACCACAAAGGAAATGTGGAACCAGCCTAGAACCAGCCGCTTTTGCTATAACTTTCAGGACCCTTACACAATTAAAACACTATACATATATTGCCTATGTGAGGTCAATACTGGAATATTGCAGCATTGTATGGTCTCCATTTTCAATCACGCACGAAGAAAGATTAGAATCAGTACAAAAACAATTTCTATTATACGCTCTTCGTAAATTAGGTTGGACTTCATTTCCTCTTCCATCATATGAAGCACGTTGCATCTCACTGCGTCCTAGCAAGAAGTACGGTCGACTTGTTTCGCGCTCCGTTGTTTTGGAAGTTTTCTCGGTATTCGCTTGATATAAATTATCAGTTTTTTCTCACTAAGTGACTCCTGGCATAGTTCCCGGTAAATTGATCGAAAAGTGAGTTTTTTTGTAGTAGAAAGTGTCATTTTCGGAACGATTAATCCGTGCTATTGGTAATTCGCAAAACAATTTGAGCATCATCGTTGCGTGGTCACGCATACGCGCTCACGCATACCCGCTTACGTATCATCATCATCGAGTGTGAGCACCCGTTTCTACATCTACATCGTTCATCAATCATCGTGCGCCTGTGTGCGCTGAGTACCGCGCCTCGATCAAGTGCACCACAGCGAAGGTCATCCACGCAGCGCGTCTCTTCCAGCCATCTGTGTAAACGCCTACACATATAACGCTCGGTGGTAGTAGTATAGGATTATCAGATAAGTTTTTGTTTTTTCTTGTTTCTTTTCCTCCCCCATTAGTTAAATTTTCATTTTGTATTTCTGTGTTTGTTGTGTTTTCTGTGTATTGTGTCTGTGCGTTCAGAGGGAGAGCGTTTTGCGCTCCCACTAGTTGAACAAAATGGATGTTTTGTCAGAAGACGACATGGATGACCATTCATCTCAGAAAAATGATGATGTCATCCATGGTTCGTCGTCTCAGTCTGACAATGAGCAGGCTGAGAAAAGCTCCAGATTGCGGGCCTACCCGAATGACTCGACTGGCCCATGGGTTGTCTATTTTCAGCCCAAAAACAAACCCTTGAATGTTGTTCAGATATCTGATGATCTGACAAAGCGATTCTCTGCCGTGACCGAAATAACGAAGGTTAGGCACAACAAACTTCGTGTGACCGTCGCTAACCTGAAACAGGCCAATGAAATTGCTGTTTCCCAGTTTTTCACACTGGAATATAGGGTGTACATTCCAGCCTCTGATGTGGAGATCGAAGGCGTGGTCACTGAGGCGAGTCTGAACCCCGAGATACTGGAGAAGCAAGCGGTTGGCCGATTCAAGAACCCCTTGCTTCCTCCGGTAAAGATACTGGCCGTTCATAGAATGAAGTCAGTATCGCTCAGCGAGGGTAAAAAGAGTTTTACCCCCACAGACTCGTTTCGGGTGACCTTTTCTGGATCTGCCCTTCCTCAATACATCGAGCTGGGAAAACTTCGTCTTCCTGTGCGGTTGTTTGTACCTCGGGTCATGAACTGCCAGAATTGTAAGCGGTTGGGACATACGGCCTCCCACTGCGGCAACAAGGCACGCTGCTCCACATGCGGGGAGAAGCATGAGGATGGCGCCTGCGCAGCTACTGCACCAAAATGCGTGTACTGCAACGGAACTCCTCCTCATGCTCTCTCGTCGTGCCCGGCGTACAAACAGCTCGGGGACAAAATGAAACGCTCCCTTAAGGAACGTTCCAGGCGGTCTTTTGCAGAAATGCTTAAGACAGCCAAGCCATCGACCAACGAAACAAATCCCTTCGCTCTTTTGTCAGATGACGAGTCTGGCTCTGACTTGGCTGAGGAGGGAGTTTCTTTCAGTTTTCCGGAAGGTTCTGCCCGGAAACGAAAACGCATCCGTTCGCGGAAAGTTGCAGATCAAGAACCCCAAATCAGCTTGCCCAAATCAAGGAGTGGTGGAAAAAAGGAGACTTCTACTCCTCCTGGATTCCGCAGAACTGATTATACCCAGGATTTTCCACCTCTTCCGGGGACATCAAAAACCCCTGATGCCCCAATTTTAAGAACAGAAACCCCTTCTTCATCTGGGCTGTTCTCATTTGATGACATTGTGGACGGTATTCTCAAATACCTCAACATTTCTGATCCTCTGAAAAGCATTGTCCTCACATTGCTTCCGACTGTGAAATCCTTCTTGAAGCAATTGACTTCAAAATGGCCCCTTCTTGCAGCTATCATCTCCTTCGATGGATAATTTTCCAAACGAGGTCGGGGATTTGATCACTGTTCTACAGTGGAATTGTCGAAGTCTTATTCCGAAATTAGATTCGTTCAAGTATTTAGTCCATAACAATAATTGCGATGCATTTGCCCTCTGTGAAACATGGCTCTCTTCAGAAACTGATCTCCCTTTTTTTGATTTTAACATTATTCGATTGGATCGTGAGGATTCACGTGGAGGAGGGGTACTTTTGGGGATCAAAAAGTGCCATTCCTTCTATAGAGTGAATCTTCCCGAATTCCCCGGTATTGAAGTTGTCGCATGTCAGGCTACCATTAAAGGTAAGAGCCTTTGTATTGCTTCTGTATACATTGCTCCTAGAGTCTCTGTTAATCGCAAACAACTTTTCGACATATGTGCGGTACTTCCCGCTCCATGGTTGATCATGGGAGATTTTAACTCCCACGGTACAGGCTGGGGGGAGCTGTACGATGATAACCGTTCTACTTTGATTTATGATCTCTGCGACAACTTCAACATGACAATACTTAACAATGGAGAAGTAACACGTTTGGCTGGTCCATCCTCGAATGGTAGCAGATTAGACCTCACCTTTTGCTCCAATTCACTATCGTTGGATTGCACTTGGCATGTAATCCAGGATCCGCACGGTAGTGATCATCTGCCGATCAAAATTTCGATTGCCAGTGGGTTCAACTCGTCAGAATCCGTTAACGTCGCGTATGATCTAACCCGTAACATCGATTGGACTAAGTTCCAATCCGCGATAGACGATACAGTATCGTCAGTGGAAGAGCTTCCGCCGTTGGAGGAATATAATTTCCTCTCTAATCTCATCGTCGACAGCGCACTTCAAGCTCAAACACGACCGGTGCCGCGATCGTCTATTCGTAAGAAAACACCATCGCTCTGGTGGGATCAACAATGCACGGAGGTTTACCGTAAAAAGTCCGACGCGTTTAAACTTTTTCGGAAACGCGGAACACGCGAGCATTTCAACGCATACACATCTCTTGAACGCGAACTCAAGAGCCTCATCAAGGCCAAAAAACGGGGTTACTGGCGGCAGTTTGTAGACGGATTGTCGCGCGAAACGTCTATGAATACGCTTTGGAGTACGGCGCGAAGAATGCGTAACCGGTCTACTAACAACGAAAGCGAGGAATGCTCGGATCAATGGATTCTTAAATTCGCGCGAAAAGTGTGTCCGGATTCCGTGCCGTCGCAGTTGATTCCTCGCGAAAACGCGAATTCGGTAGACGAAATCAGTCAGCCTTTTTCAATGGTGGAACTTTCACTCGCTCTCCTTTCGTGTGGCAATTCTGCCCCGGGATCTGATAGAATCAAGTTCAACTTGCTGAAAAACCTCCCAGACGTCGCTAAGAGGCGCATGTTGAACTTGTACAATCAGTTCTTGGAGCTCAATATTGTTCCCGACGATTGGAGACGAGTGAGGGTGATAGCCATTAAAAAGCCTGATAAACCCGCGTCGGATCACAATTCGTATCGGCCCATCGCGATGCTGTCGTGTATTCGGAAATTGATGGAGAAAATGATCCTTTTTCGCCTCGACAAATGGGTTGAGACGAACCACCTTCTTTCAGATACTCAATTTGGTTTCCGTAGGGGTAAGGGAACGAACGACTGTCTCACGTTGCTTTCCTCGGAAATTCAGTTGGCTTTTGCTAAGAAAGAGCAAATGGCTTCTGTGTTCTTGGATATCAAGGGGGCTTTTGATTCAGTATCCGTTGAAGTTCTTTCAGAGAAACTCCACGCTTGTGGATTGTCTCCATTAATGAATAATTTTTTGTACAATTTGCTGTCAGAAAAACATATGAGCTTTTCTCATGGAAACTCTACAGCTTTTCGATTTAGCTACATGGGTCTCCCCCAAGGCTCATGTTTAAGCCCCCTTTTGTACAATTTCTACGTTAGAGAAATTGACAATTGTCTTAGTGACAATTGCACGTTGAGACAACTTGCAGATGATGGCGTAGTGTCTATCACAGGGCCAAAAGAGGTTGACCTGCAAGGACCCTTACAGGATACCTTGGACAATTTGTCTACTTGGGCTATTCAGCTAGGTATCGAATTCTCCACGGAGAAAACTGAGTTGGTCGTTTTTTCTAGGAAGCATAGCCCAGCACAACCAAAGCTTCAACTTTTGGGTAAACCGATCACTCATTCCATGTCTTTTAAATATCTCGGGGTCTGGTTCGATTCCAAATGCACCTGGAGATCCCACATTGAGTATCTGAGACGAAAATGCCAACTAAGGATCAATTTCCTTCGATCAATTACCGGAACGTGGTGGGGAGCCCATCCACAAGATCTTCTGACGTTGTACCGGACAACGATTTTATCGGTTTTAGAGTACGGCAGTTTTTGCTTCCAGTCGGCAGCTAAAACGCACATCATCAAGCTGGAACGGATCCAGTATCGCTGTCTTCGTATCGCGTTAGGATGCATGCACTCGACTCATACTATGAGTCTCGAAGTGCTGGCGGGCATGTTGCCACTATCCGTCCGTTTTTCAGAGTTATCTCTGAGGCTCCTCACCCGTTGCGAAGTAATGAACCCACTGGTGATCGAAAATTTTGAGAAGCTTCTGGAGCTAAATCCTCAAACATGTTTTATGACTTTGTACTACCTATATTTAACACAGGATGTCAGCCCTTCAAGAAATATTCCCAATCGTGTAGTCTTCTCCGATTTCGGCAATACAGTGAATTTTGATTTATCTATGACGCAGGAAATCCGCGGAATTCCAGAGCATCATCGTCCTATGATTTCTCCGTCATTATACGCTGCAAAGTTTGGCCATGTTGATTCTGCAAGAACGTTTTTCACAGATGGATCTCTAATAGAGGAGTCCGCTGGTTTTGGTGTATTTAATGAATTTCATAGCGCCTCTCGAAAACTTGAAGCTCCTTGTTCTATATATGTGGCTGAACTGGCAGCAATTCACTACACTTTGGAAACTATTGCTTCACTTCTTCCAGACCACTACTTTATTTTTACGGATAGTCTCAGTTCTGTCGAGGCTATCCGTTCCATTAGGCCGGTAAAGCACTTCTCGTATTTTCTCTTGAAAATACGAGAACTGCTTAGTACTTTATCCGTGCGCTCTTTCATCATCACCTTCGCGTGGGTCCCTTCGCATTGCTCAATTTTGGGCAATGAGAAGGCGGATTCACTTGCGAGGGTGGGCGCTATGGAAGGCGACATTTATGATCGACAGATCGCCTATAGTGAATTTTTCTCTATTTATCGTCAGCAGTCGCTCGTTAGCTGGCAACATCAATGGAGTGAAGGGAGCTTGGGACGATGGCTACATTCAATTATCCCTAAGGTGTCGAAGTTTGCATGGTTCAAAGGGTTGGACTTGAGTCGAGACTTCATACGCGTGATGTCTCGTCTCATGTCCAATCACTATTGTCTAAACGCTCACTTGTTCCGTGTGGGGTTGGGAGACAGCAATCTCTGTGAATGTGGACAAGGTTACCAGGACGCTGATCACATCCTTTGGTCTTGTGCGGAGTATCGTGGAGTCAGATCACATTTTTATGATTCCCTTCGGGCTCGAGGTAGACAACCTAATGTTCCAGTTCGGGATATTTTGGCTAGACGCGATCTGGAGTTTATGAAACTCATATATGTTTACTTTAAGGATATTAACCTTAGATTGTAAGTTTGATTAACCTTGTGTTTAGTTTGTATTTTGTACGTGTGGGTTTTTTTTTTCAATGTTTGTTTTCAAGATGAATAGAAATAATTTCATGCTTTAGGATTAATTAAATAGTTGTATCGTAAACCACATTTCAAACCTCCTTCTTCCCTTTTCCCATCCAAAATATTGTAAATCTCCACTAACCTCGAGACAACCGCGAGTACTCGGTCCAGTTCCTTTAATTTTAAATTTAAGACAGTAATAATGTATAACGCAAAGGATAACTCGGCTCTGTAAAGTTTATTCGATTGAGCCTGTACAAATAAAGTAATTATAAAAAAAAAAAAATATGAAGCACGCTGCATGCTTATAAACATACAAACATTAAAAGAGCGTCGTGAATATGCAATGGTTTCATTTGTAAATGATATCGTTTCGCAGCGAATTGACTCAACAGAACTTTTATCAAAATTAAATTTCCATGCACCCACTCGGCAACTCCGAAATCGAAATTTATTTGCCATAAAACATCATCGCACAAATTATGCAAAATATGGGCCATTAAACCGCATGATGGCCTCTTATAATAAACACTGCGAAACCATTGACTTTACAATGTCTCGGCATAAACTAAAGCAATATTTTTATTCCATAAGAAATAACAACTCATAAAAGAAAAGACAAGAAAGCTGACACTACTTTTTTATATAAATATATATTTAATGAAAACAAAAATGTATTAGTTGTTCTAGTCTACGTTGGTTGACGAAATAAATAAATAAATAAATAAATAAATAAATAAATAAAAAGTCACAGCAGATTCATCCAATTTGAGTATCACTGCTCAGACTTCATGATTCAGATTCACACTTCACAAACTTCAGATTCAAAGTCTTGATATGCTCGAAAAATAATCACTCGAGCAGCACCCAAGCAGAGAAAAAATTAGAACGTGACGTTCGTTTACAAGCACAGCCTGCTATCTCCCGAATGAAAAAGCTTCTCTCTAATTGCAAAAACAGCCATGATGGTAACGGAGACTTCTAGACTACTCTGGCAAGTTCAAGGATGCCAGTTCTATTGTTAATACCATTAACTTAAGGAAATTTGCAGCGACGTACAAAGAGCTCCGTGGAATTATGGGATATTCCGAGAGTTCTATGATTCCCTTGGCTCAGTCGGTAATGGCGCAGCTACAAAGCAAGATCATGCTGAAGATGGCTGGGTTCGATTCCCAATCCGTTCGAGGAATTTTTTGGGTTGGAAATTTCTCGACTTTCCTTGGCATAGAGTATGATTATTATTATTATTTAACTTTATTAAAGAGGCTTTCAGCCTTGGGCTGGTTCGCCTCCACTAGAGTATGATTGTACTTACCACACAGTTATACCAATGTGAAAATGGTACAGGCATCGAAAGCTCGCAATTAATAACTGTGAAACTTAGTTGTGAGCACGCAATAAACTAATGTGTGATAAGCAATAGGCTTGCAATGCGAAGAAGCAGAAGAAGAATTGTTCGAAAACTGCAGAAACCTCAAGGAATTATAAAAATTTGCCGGAACATTAAACAAATGTAGAGAACTTCAGGCAAGCATAGAAAACTTCTGAAATGAAGGTTAAAAATAGTGATTCAGGCCAAAGCTCCAAAAGCGTTTATACAGTTTTTAAAACATAAGGATGGCTGTGGAGACTTCAAGGAAATTCAATGAATTTCAGTAAAATTGCAGGTTTTTATAAAAATACTGAGAAATTCAGGTTAGAGCTTTAAGGAAATTCAGTTTTTTGGTCAGTTTTGATAACCTCAGGGAAGTCTAGACTAATGAAGAAGCTATGAATTAGTGCCAATAATTTAAGGGCCGTTACATAAACTTCAGAAAAATCTTCTTTTTTTCCTTTGATTTTTGTTTTCCGTGCTGAGCACCAATGCTACCGACGCCAGAGAGGCAGCTCCTACACCTGGACCCTACATTTCGACCCATCAACTCATCCCTTCGATCAGAGATGTCATGCCTCAGAACATCCTGGTGGCGCCGACTGGGATTGCCGCGGCCACTATCTTGAGTGACCAAGACCTTTTAGGTAAACACCACTTCCAAAAGGTTCGCACTCCAGATTAGGACGGCTGATGGGACGTCACACGAATGCGTAAACCTGGTGTACAACCCGTACTGATTTAAAGAAATTACGAAAGTAGTTCCCACGCTTAGCAAAGGAATTGATTCTGGGAAACGATTTTTGGAAAACTTTCAGAATAACTCATGCGTTGGAGGAAAATGGTAACCTCACGTGGTTAGAGACTAATTGTGTAGAAGGTGTTGACCAGAATTACGTTGACCACTATTTTGAGGACGAAGGAATAGAAATCAACTTGGTATTGGAACAAACAGCCAATATCATCCAATCTGAGACTACGGAGGACGTCAGTCTTGATCTACCCTCGGTTGAACGCCCAACAACCTTGGAAATATCAAAAGTATCGACAGAAAGGAATTGCTGGAGATGGTCGAACTGCTGAAAGGAGACGGAACTCTCGGAAAAACGTCCACAAACAACACAAAATTGAAATTATAGAAAGGGAAATTACCGAAAAGGCCGCCCCGGTACCGATGGTCACCCGCGATTGAAAAGGAGATGGAGAAGGAGATACAACGAATGAAGGACCTGGACGTGATTGAGGAGTCAACCTCGGACTGGTGTAACCCCCTCCTCTCAGTGAAGAAGTCGTCTGGTGAATGGAGATTGTGTTTGGACTGTCGAAGGATCAATAAAGTAACCAAGAAGGAGGCATACCCATTCCCCAACATGCAAGTCATCTTGGGTCGAATCGTGAAGGCCAAATACTTCTCGATAATCGACCTGTCTAAAGCATACTGGCAGATCCCGCTTGCACCTGAAAGCCGAGATTACACCTCCTTCCGAGCTGGGTAAACCCCTTATAGATTTAAAAAGTTATGCCCTTTGGCCTGAACGGAGCTCCAATTACACAGACGAAGCTCATGAACCGCGTCCTGACATACGACTTGGAACCCCAAGTATTTTTATACTTGGATGACATCGTCGTGACATCCCGAACCCTCGAGCAACATTTCCAGCTGTTACGCACCATAACTGAGAGACTGCGCAAAGCAAATCTGTCCATAATTGTGGATAAATCAAGGTTTTTTTCAAAAATGGATATCCTATTTAGGATATATCTTGTCCGAAGAAGGGTTTTCGATAGACGCCAGGAAGTTAGATCTGATCCTTAACTGTACCCAACTACTCAACGGTTTTAGCACCGATCACAGACCTGCTCAAGAAATCTAAATGCAAACTAATCTGGACAGAAGAAACAGAACAGGCTCTAAACAATATAAAAGGAATACTTACATCACCACCGGTCCTCGCAAACCCCGATTTCAATCGGCAATTTGTCATCGAATCGGATTCATCGGCCGTTGCAGCACGTTTCCCGAAAATTCTCCGCAACTCAGAAAAAGTACTCAGCAACAGAGCGGGAGTGCCTGGCCGTGATCTTAGCCATCGAGGAGTTCCGTCACTTTGTCGAAGGAACTCAATTCAGGGTGATAACAGATGCTCAATGGGGCCTCCCTTTAGCTCAGTCGGTAAAGGTGCAGCTACAAAGCAAAACCATGCTGGAGGTGGTTGGGTTCGATTCCCGGTCCGGTCTAGGAATTTTTCGGGTTGGAAAATTTCTCGACTTCCCTGGGCATAGAAGTATGATTGTACTTGCCACACAATTACACCAATGCAAAAATGGTACAGGCATCGAAAGCTGTCAATTAATAACTGTGAAAGTGCATCTAGAACAGTAAGTTGAGAGCACGCAATAAGCTAATATGCGATATGCAATAAGCTTGAAATGCGAAGAAGAAGAAGCTCAATCGCTAAAATGGCTGAATCAAATTAGCGTTGAGGGAAACTCGGCGAGGCTTGCCAGGTGGGCATTGAAATTGGAGCAACATGACATCATCCTAGAATACAGAAAGGGGAAATTAAATGTTAAGGCGGATGTACTATAAAGGGGTAAAAAGGTAAATGAATCATTAAACAATGACGATGTTCCTTAATAAGCAAAAAAATCTCCTTAACATAGATCGGGTTGCTCCTTAAATGATTGAACAAAATACGTTAAAAATCTTAAAATGCTCAGTAAATATTTAAAGCACGCTCCCTAAAATAGAGAAAACTGTACATTGAGCATTTGAAAATGCTTCTTAGTATGCACCACTTTGCACCATTTTGAAGTGTTATTGTACCATATATCATCGGAAAAGCTGCTGTGGAAAGGTTAATAAGTACCATGAAATCAGCTGAAATTTTCAGTAAATCATTGTGTGCATTTGTGCATTTTTACTGAACATTTCAGCTGATTTCATAGTACTTATTAACCTTTCTACAGCAGCTTTTTCGATGATATATGGTACAATTACACTTCAAAATGGTGCAAAGCGTGTTTTCAGATACATTTTGTGAAGTGCATTTAAGTCTATGGAACTTTTATGAACATTAGCGAAATTCGGTAGCATTTCAAAGAAGCTTAGAAAGTTCCAAATGCAGGTAAATTTTAGGGGGTGATCAGTTCCATAAGTTTCAGAAAATTGGTGGGAAATTTAAAGAAATTCTCAGACTTTCAGGGAACTTCAGGGAAGGAAATTGAAAGTTAAATCTTTGTATGGTTGAGGCGTGTAAGGGGTGCTTTACCTACCTTGCCATTCAGGGACGTATATACAATTGATCTCCAGGGGAAATTGAAATGGGGCAGACTTTCATCCCAATTTTGGTGGAAAGGCGGAATTTACAATGATTTTCTTCACAAACAAAAATTAGAACATATAATCAGTTGAGGTTTAGAAGGCCAGACATTTTAATTTTTTTAAGAGAAATTCGCGAGTATTTTTTGTAGGTAAACCTTTTATTTATAACCATGCTGTGAGCTCACCGTTGCGGCCGATTGTTGATCTGCTCTGGAACATCTGGAAGTGGCTGGGACTTCGTTGATCTCCGGAACGCTTCTTCACGAAATCATTCTTCTTCTTCTTATTCTTCTTCTTCTTCGTCTTCGGGATACTTAGGGGCTGTTCATAAACTACGTAAACAGTTGGGGTAGGGGCTTGACAATTATCCATGGCCCATACAAATTTTAAAACATTTGTATGGACAATTCTCTACGTACGGGGAGGGGGGAGGACGGTTCAATTTGGTTATGTGCAGCACACCAAGCTTCATTAGAACTGCTAAGACTTTAGAGAAGTTTCGAGAACTTCAGGAAAGAACAGATAATCGCCGTGCAGTTCCGTTAAGTTAAAAAATTGGATGAGAAGTATTGTTAGCATCAGACTAGTTTCTCAAACTACAAAAGAACTGCTAGGCAGTTTTATTGACTTCAGGAAAATGTTGGGAACTTTCAAGTAGTTCTGAAGACCTCACAATAGTCTATTTCATATTCAATGGATATTTCTCATGAAAATGCACTTGGAGTTCTTCTCAGCATTCGCCTTGTATTCTCCCAAAACGCTCATGGATTTATGCTGGAAATCCACTTGTAGCGTTTCTCTGGATTTTCTAAAAAAATATCACTAGAATATACTTAGAATACTTCTCGAAATTCCATTGAAATATTCCTCAACTATCTATCTAACTGAAACTATCCTCCGAATTCAATTAATCATTTTGTCATGCTTATGCATTTATGTTCCATCAGATGTCACTGCTAAACGGCGCCGGTGGTGTAGTGGTAAGCGTGATTACCTCTCACCCCAGCAGGCCTGGGTTCAATCCCAGTCGGCGCCGCCGGGATGTTCTGAGGCATAACATCTCTGATCACGCCTTCCTTCGGATGGGAAGTAAAGCCGTTGGTCCCCGGTTCATGAGTTGATGGGTCGATAGGTAGGGTCCAGGTGTGGGAGCTGCCTTCCTGGCACGTCGGTAGCATTGGTGCTCAGCACGGAAAACAAGATCGACGGAAAAAAACAAACCAAAGGAAAAAAAAAAAAAAGATGTCACTGCTGTTATTTGCGGTGACATCAATCGGAAACTACACATACAGTCAGGAATCCTTATTGCCGGGGTAACGGGGGCGTGAATAAGGAACCGCGAATAAGGATACCCACAGGGATTTTCACTAATGGGGGCTGTAGTGGATTATCTCATTTGTTTCAATACATAAAGCTATACTGTCTTCGACAAATTTACTGTACTGGGTTAGACCAACAAGCCTGTGCATTTGGATTCAGGTTAAATTGGGAACTACGCCGCTAGAGGCGCTTCACTTTTATGCTACTTATGACGGGCGCTATAATATATGGATCATATTTCCAACATAGAATATTTCGTGATCCTGCCATATAGAAAGTTACTGTTTTCAGCAAAATTGTGCAGGTGATCAAGTCCTTTCGGATGATGGTCATATTAGTTCAGAACACGCTCACTATGCGGCACTAGTGCGCAAGTGAATTTCCTGTATAAGCTGTATCTCGAGAACCTGGCCATATAGAAGGTTACTGTCTTGAGTAAAGTTGTTCAGGTTATCAAGTCCTTTCGGATGGTGGTCATATTATTTCAGAACTCTCGCACTACGCGGCGCTAGTGTGCACATGAACTTCCTTAATATGTTATGTCTCGATAGCTTGTCCATATAAGATGTTGCTGTGCAATGTAAGAACAGGAACCGGAAAAGGGATGACGTGTAGAGGCCGGAAATAGACGTCAGATGCCATTTTGGAATCCAAGATGGCGGCCATCGGTTCAAGAAAACCTGTCAAATACTCTACAATATTGATATTTTTGGAAAGAGGACGACGTGTAGAGGCCAGAAATCGATGACAGACGCCATTTTGGAATCCAATATGGCGACCATCGGTTCAAGAAAAACTGTCAAATTCCCTACAATATGGATATTTCCGGATAGGGAACGACGTGTAGAGGCCGGAAATCGATGTCAGACGCCATTTTGGAATCCAAGATGGTTGTCATCGGTTCAAGAAAAACTGTCAAATACCCTACAACATGGGTATTTTCGGATAGGAGATGACGTGTAGAGACCGGAAATCGATGTCAGATGCCATTTTGTAATCCAGGATGGCGACCATAGGTTTAAGAAAAACTGTCAAATACTCTACAATATGTGTATTTCCGGATAGGGGATGACGTGTAGAGGCCGGAAACCGATGCCAGACGCCATTTAAAAACCAAGATGGCGGCCATCGATTTTAAGAAAAACTGTCAAATACCCTACAATGTGGGAATTTCCGAAAAGGGACGACATGTAGAGGCCAGATATTCATACCAGACGCTATTTTGGAATCCAATATGGCGGCAACATGTTTTCCATAAATAAGGCTTACCAAGCATTAAGCGTATAATTGATTGTGTATAGCGTATCATTGAGCAAGATCGTAACGTAACGTGGAAAATTCCTCAAAACAATAGAACGCTTTGATTTGTTATGTTTTTTTCTATCGTAAACTACAGATTTATTCCATATTTTATTTTCTCTTTCGATAACAAAGAACCAACCAGCGCTGTCATGTTTTATGCATTCTAGTCACTCTCGTTCTTCCACTCCGTGAGAAGGGTCTCGACTTCCCTTAGCAAATCTTGCATTTTTGCACTCCGTTCAACATTTCTGTCCAATGTGCAGAAACTTTTGACCTCGGAGAGTTGATTTAGTTTTAACTCGATTTCTGCAGCACCAGGTGGTGGATGAAAATATCATCCATATTCACTGTAGAGCGGTCTAGGAATAAATCTGTAGTTTACGATAGAAAAAAACATAACAAATCAAAGCGTTTTATTGTTTTGAGGAATTTTCCACGTTACGTTACGATATTTCTCAGTGATACGCTGTACACTATAAATTGTACGCAATATTCTTAGTAAGCCTTTTTTATGGAAAACATGTTTTTTTTTAACTAGTTCGTTTATTGAGAAGGCTCAATCGCGTTAGCTTGACGGAGCCGATAGTTCATTGTTCTTTGTTTGTAACAACATTCACTTAATTCTATGTCTAGTAGGAGTTGGGCCGAGTACTCGCGGCTTACTCGAGGTAAGAGAGGTACAGTGTCGAAGGATAGGATCAGGGGAGGATCTTGGGGGTAAGGTTTCGTTGTCTCATCAGAGCGTTGTCACCAGTATGAACGGTAGTGCGGTTCTAGTTTCGTCTAGAGTTCGACCGGCTATGGTGACCATGGAAGACATGTTGCCGCCATATTGGATTCCAAAATGGCGTCTGGAATCTATATCTGGCCTCTACACGTCGTCCTTTTTCGGAAATTCCCACATTGTAGGGTATTTGACAGTTTTTCTTGAACCGATGGCCGTCATCTTGCATTTTAAAATATCATCTGGCATCAATTTCCGGCCTCAACACGTTGTTTCCTTTTCGGAAATACTCATATTGTAGAGTATTTGACAGTTTTTCTTAAACCTATGGTCGCCATCTTGGATTACAAAATGGTATCTGACATCGATTTCCGGTCTCTACACGTCATCTCCTATCCGAAAATTTTTATTTATGCAGAATATGAAAAATAGGAGGGACTCAAAATGTTAAACTAAATGCATACATAGAGGTACCAGACACGTTTTGTAGTGACAGGAACTCTATTTTGTAATCTGTGAAAGGGAAATCACAAATCGAGTGTCATCAAAATACATGGCATTTTGAGAGCTCGTGAGAGAGAATTTTCTCTTTCAAATTTAAAGTTTATTTAATTGTAGCTTGTTTAACAATAATTTCCGGAAAAAAAAACTAAACCCGAAGATCGGACGCGAAAGTCACTTCGACTTGTTTCATCTAGGAACGATTCTCTGATGACTGTGTTGGGAAAGCAGCATATGCATGTACGTAATTGGTAGATTTGTTAGTTATTTCGAAGCTTTTGGACAATGCTTGACATTTACCACATTCACAATAGTTACAATTTGAAAATCAACATTGCACTTGCACTTACTCGAAATTCATGGGAATTTAAGAATCTCCTTCCGTATCGTTGGAAGGAGATTCTTAAATTCCCGTGAATTTCACTTAAGTGCCTCTGCTTACGGGTCCACCCCGCCGTTTTGAATATTGTGAATTCAGATCGGTAGCTCAAATTGATCTTGCTATTAAGTGGATCTGCACACAAGACAAGATCTTCGGAGGGATGGTGGCTACCTTACATACATACATAATGTGATAGCAGCCTTAAGTTCATTTTATTGTATTAACGTTCAAATTAAATTTTACCAACAAATCAAACCATGACACTCTGCATTATGCAATTGAATCTCCCTGTAACGCTAGTTTCATCCGACATTTGAATATCCATTTTCCCGAAACAAGGGATTCGTAGCACGGAATAATTAATCCTCAATCACTGAAATTTGCTGCTATCGGGTTGCACCATTATTGCACTCAGCGGTTTAACGAGCTTACCTACGTTATTATTTTTAATACTCCCTTTGGAACCGCTGGCTGCCTACACTCATATCTGAATTCAATTAATTGTTCCCCGTGTGTGTTGTATGGAAATTGATTTTTAATTTCCATGATTATGCATAGCTCCGAGGGTGTCGTCCTTCCTTCCCGCTGGCTTTCGTTTTGCAGCAAGAGGTGAATTGATTCCATTCCTTCCGTCATTCCATTTGGTGCGTATTAATAAATACCGATGTTGCAATTAAGTTCGATCAGCTGTGGCCAATTCGATTACAATGTTCAGAAGCATAGTTTACATATTTATTGGATTTTTCCACCTTTGAAATGCAAAGCACCGAGCTATTGATCGCGCTTGTCCGACTTTCATTTTATGCAGCTAGACGAAAACCGCAGACACACATCCGCAGATGAAAGTTTTCCAGTTTGCAAAAAACGTCTATTGTTTGTAGAACTTCCGTTTGTGCGGAACCCTCACGTTCCTGGCTCTGATGGTGCAAACCTGTTTTGCCGCTTGGAAACCGAATGGGAGTTTATATATTTTCCGCCAACAACATAGGGACCCTTCTATGAGCCGAAACGCCGGCAGGCTGCGGCGTTGGAAAGTCGAAGAATGATCTAATAACGAAATGGAAAAAGTTTGCAAAAACCCCGCGGCTTGACTTTCACGTATCCGGTTTGTGGGGTATGATTTTTTTTTTGGCCATCCTGCCGTCGTTGGAGTTGAGAAATTGGGGAAAAAAAAAATTAAAACAGCCAGAGGCGATCGAGCGACCCAATTTCGATCCAGCCCGGTCTGCGTGTTTTGAAAAGAAACATTGAGAGGGTAAACTTTTCAAGGCGTAGAGTTTTTTTTTTAATTTATGTGATATTGGTTTTTGACACCGGATTGAAGTATTAGAACAGCAGAAACTCGTAGCTAACTTCAACCGAGTAATGAAAACCTAAAAACTGCAGATCAAAAACATTATCAAGTTTCAGAAAAGCAACTTCAGATTAGCAACTTTTCATCCTTCTGTAGCGATAAAAAAAAAAAAAACATTTCGGCAATTTGTCATCCTACATTTTTAAATTTTCCCCGAATTGCAACCCGGCAAACGAGAAAACATCACTCAAATCCAACAACTGAACCCGACCCAGAAGTGAACCCATGTTCCAGCATTTACCATTAGATCCGGAATCAATCGGTTGAAAATTACTCTCTGAATTAATAAATGACCTAAAGCAGCGGAAAAAACCCTCTCCAAACGAAAAGCGATTTCCCGTCCCCTCGGACAGCCGTTCTGAATTTCCTCCGAATCGTTCTCCAGGGCTTTCAGCGGAGATATCGAGAAAAAAATCCAATCGAATGGGCGTTTGGGTGGGTGGCATTATTGCTTTCCACATTTTTTTTCTCCAAATTGCAGTCATTCATTTCAATGTTGATGCTGAAAAAAAAAAAATCGCCCCTACCGTTAGATCAAAAGATTGGCGCAATGTCATCTAATAAAACGGAAAAGTACATAATTATCGTAATGAAATGGCACACTGAATGAACATTCAGTCGCTTCATTTGCACCATTCAGCTCTTTTTTGTCGTTCTCGGAGGTGATCTCGGCTTCGACGGTGGACTGGCTGTTGTAACACGACAGCGACGACTGATGGCTGCTGTTGGCAGTGCAAAAAGGGATCAATTTTTTATACATTCATCGTCACTAATTGGTTTTCGCTCCGCGCTGCCCGCGCTTGGTAAAAGTGCGAAAAATGTTGAATCGCCTCCGATCGGAATATTGCTATTGGAAGAAGATAAAAAAAAACTACCAAGGAAGAGCAGAGTACCTACATTTCAATGAAGTCCGACACAAAGGATCAAACGGCAGGAAAGACGGTCGTTGGGCTTTTATTTTCTAGCTGAAATTAGTCCCACCAAGAAGGAAGACAATACTCATCGAGCTGCAAATGTTGCGAAGCAGGCCGGGGAAAAAGTCACAACGGTCAACGAAGGGCCAACTAGAATCGGGAATCACGAAATCGAATGCTCGAACAAGTGGTGAATGGGAGTCCGTGACAGGAATCGGAATCCGGTACAGCTCTCGGCAAAAGTATCAACGGCTGCGAGGGGATTTGATTTTATGGTGACTTCTGTTTGTTTGTTATCGGTTCTGTGCCCAGGCCAGAGGTGCGTGAGTAAGTTTTAAGCGAGTGATTAGGGATGTTGCAAGCGAATCGGGTGGGTTGAACGTAACGGACGACATTTCATTAAAAGTTATGATGTAGATAAAACAAAAATCGATTGTAATTGTTGCTTCTGTTTGCTCTCAGATTTTGTCGAAGCATTTACGTCGTACCTATAGTCGATAGCAGCTATGGTTGGTGCCTTTTGTCGTCTGCGTTGGAAGCAAACATTTCAAGATGGTGGAAGTAAGGAACACGACTGGATCTGATTTTCCCCATGGAAGTGCAAAGCCCACTACGGGCGAAATTGCTATTATGAAATGTGCATCATATTACGGCCTTTTGAAGGTTTTTTTTCAATAAATTTCGTTCTACGCTGATGAAATGACAGCAATTTGATTTTGGGATCTCTAGGTCGGATTCGGTTCAACAATTTCGGTCTCACATGTAACTGGTACAGCGTTCCCATTGGCAACTTCCAGGTGTTCCACAATTTGTCTTGATGTTTTAGTAGCTTGAATAGTTTCAAAAACGGCCAGTTTTCGGTATTTTGAACCTCGCAAAAATGGCGTATTCGATATTTTTCACCACATCATAACTTGAAAAAATCTCTGACACAGCTGTTAAAAAAAAATTGCTTCTCAGTAATAACATACACGGTTAAAAAATTCAAGTAATTTTGAGTAAAAAATCCGAAAAAGTGTTTAAACAATAAATAACAAAAAATGGCCGAAGCCGGAGAATTAATTAGTTGTTAGCAAGTCCTTATCAACGCTATTGATTTCAAGTAACAAGTCAATACAAATTTCCATTCCAATTGTAACACTCCACAAGATCAGTCCAATAAAGTATATTAAGCTGTCACGGTAGTCGACACATTTTCTGTGATAATCGACTGCCTTTGCTTCCCACACTTGCAAAACAAGCTATCAAATTACAGTAGCAAACTAAAATGTCATATGACAGGCTCTGCCATACGACACTGGCGCCGAAGATCGTCACGAATGTATGTATTTTAGTTTTTCTCATAATAAGAGCTGCTGATGTTGTATTTGTTTATTTATTTATGTATTTATTTATTTATTTATGTATTTATGTCGTCAATCAATCGTAGACCAATTACAATGAATGCTTATTAACTATGTCTTAAATATTATTGCCTGGCTAACCTTGAAAAGAATGCTTTTTTTAGTGTTATTTTATTCATTGTTACATCAATTGATTGGGAATATGCGTTATAGCAGGTCATAATTCTATTCAAAGGCCAATTTTTAACATAGTTTGTTCTTTGATTGTTAATGTAAAACAAATTCCTAATCCTCAGAGAGCGAGTGGGAGCATAAAAATTTATATTTTCTAAAATTTCCGGAACATTAACTCTTTGAGCAATAACATCGTTTATAAATGTTACCATGGCAAAGTCTCTTCGTTTTTTCAGTCCATCTAAACTTATTAACAAGCATCGCGATTCATAAGATGGAAGTGGTAATCTCGTCCAACCTAATTTTCGAAGGGCAAACAACAAAAACTGTTTTTGAACAGACTCAATGCGGTTTATATATGTATCCTGATACGGAGGCCACACTACGCTACAGTATTCAAGAAGAGGTCTCACATAGGCCACATACAATGTTTTAATAGTGTAAGGATCATTGAAGTGCAGACTAAATCTTTTGATAAACCCTAGCATGTTACTTGCTTTATATATAATGTTATTGTAGTGATCAACAAATGACAACTTAGAGTCGAGAATAATGCCTAAGTCCCTTACTTGATTACACCTTTCAACTGTTTTCTACCAAGGGAAATTGTGTCATTTACTATGGCATGCTTTCTTGTAAACGATATAGAATTACATTTACTAACGTTAATCTCTAACAAATTCTTCTTACACCAAGTGTAAAAAATGTCAACTTCTTGCTGAAATAGCTGCATATCAGATGCTTTAGATATTTCCATGAAAAGTTTCATGTCGTCTGCATATATTGAAACATGAAGCAGCTTCAAAATGTATTCTATATCATTGACAAATAAGATGAATAGTAGTGGACCAAGATGCGAACCTTGTGGCACACCAGATGTTACATGAACGACAGACGACAATTTTCCTTCAAATCTTACTCTTTGCGTTCTCCTTGACAAGTATGACTCGATCCATTACAGTAGCCTGGTATTAAAACCTAACTTGGACAACTTGAAAATCAACAGTGGTATATCCACTGTATCGAATGCTTTACTAAAATCAGTATATAATGTTTCTACGTAATTTCCCTTATCCATTACATTTAAAGCATATGTTACAAAATGTATCAAATTAGTGGCTGTAGATCGACCTTTAACAAATCCATGTTGTTTACTAGTAATGAGAGATTTAACTTGGGAAAATATGTTGGCATTAATGATGGACTCGAAAAGTTTAGGAATAGTAGATAATATAGCAATCCCGCGATAGTTTGTGATATCCGATTTTTTTCCGTTTTTAAAAATAGGGATTAAGAAAGATTCCTTCCAAATTGGAGGCAGCATACTGGCGTTTAACGATGAATTAAACAACCAAAATAAAGGCTTTACTAATTCATTTGAAAGTGTTTTTAGAAGAATAGGTGGACCAGCGCCTTTTGACGTATCCAAGGACTCAAGAGCATGCAAGATTTCTTTGAGGGATAAATTGTTAACTGTAATATTCGTCATTGGCTCCGGAAGGTATGAAAAATATTCATAATCGCGATCATTCTCGTCATGAGTTGTGTAAATGTTCTGAAAAAAGTCCGCAAATAAATTACTGATCTCACCAGATGTGTTCCCGGTTCTGTTATCTAACTGCATTTTAGAAGGAAAGTTCTTCGATTTTTGTCTCTCTTTAACATAGTTAAAAAATGATTTTGGATCTGTTTTAATATTATTTTCTACCTTGGTATTATGTTCTTCATATGCATTTTTCATTTCTTCATTCAGTTGATCGCAGACTTCTAGATAAAATGTAAGATTTTCTTCACTATGATTTCTTTTATAAATCTTATGTGCTTTCTGTTTCCTATTTTTAGGATTGATAACCTTTTTATTGTACCAAACTGGTGTCTTGGACTTTGTGGGTTTCCTCTGCTTCAACGGTACCGTTTGTTGCAGAATTTTATAAATAATTTGATAAAATGTGTCCACTGCCTGTTCTATGTCAAGATTACGTATTGTAGTTTGCCAGTCAATACAGGCTAATTTTTCTTTGAGAAGTACATAGTTTGCTTTATGAAAGTCGAAGTATGTTTCAGATAAATTGTTATCCAACGTTACCGTTTTTTCATGCATGAATATGGAGTATTCAATAGCAGTGTGGAACACTTCGTTTTTCCAAAGAGGGGTGGGTGACTCTGATGCCCAGAAATTATCAGTCATATTAGTGAATAACAAATCTAAGTAGTAGTTAATTTGTTTTTTCATGTGATTTATTTGGTTGCGTCCAATTTCTGCACTTTTATCGAACAGAGTACGAAGTGTTTCATTTTCTCCTATAATCGGTATCAACAAAGATTCGTTGTCGTCATCAACAATAAAATTCACTGAGCGTTGGTTAAAATCTCCGTATATGAGAACATTTGCTTCCGCCTCACATTTCGAAATAATATTTTCAGCTAGTTTAAAAATTTTTTCGTATGAATCTTGCTTTGCATATTCTGGAGGAAAATATACTGTCGCAAAAATATGAACTTGATCTCCAATGAAACATTTGACCCAAACGTGATCAAACTCCTTACACTTACAAGATGATATTTGTTCAGATTCATAGTCAACACTAACTGCTACTATGACACCACCACCACTTTTTTTGTTGGATATCGTTTTATCACGATCATCCCTAAAAACATTGAATCGATCACCGAAAACTTCTTCGTTCTTTACTCCAGCATCCCAGCTGGTTTCCGTTGCTAAAATTGCATGAAAATTGCATGCTGATACTTGTTTATAAATTTCGTTCACTTTGAAAGCACTTTTCATTCTGTTAAAATTTTGGCAATAGACGAGTAGCTCCTTGCTTTCATTTGTACATTGCGATGTTGTATTCCCTGAACACTTAAAACTATTAAAATTAATTACCTCTTCTTCTTGGTCCTGAGAGGTCGTCAAATCTTGAAAATCGGTCGGTTCTGCAACACTGTTGTCATCTACTTCCTCTGGAGAGAGCGTCAATTTCGACTAAAACACGAATGTCTACATAGACACGCTTCGGTCGATGTACACTGTACACAAACATCATCCTCTGATCGAATGAAACCTCAGACCATTCAAAACAAAAGACCGAAATCGCTTTTTCGAATGATAGCTGCAACCGGATGACGGTTGTTTTGAAATCAGATGATTTTCCTCTCGAATACTGGATGAAACTTGTTATGAGAAGGGATAGGGCCTTCAGTTGAAATGCATAATGCTCTCTGCAGAATGACTGTCATACTAAATGGAAATGCATATGGTATCGGATCAGCCCCATAACGCAAATCATTCAAAACGATGATGTAAATAATTCTATCGAACGTCATTTGCTGATCTGAGCTGACAAACGAGGTGGAAGCATATGCATCGCTATCAGAGCTGTTACGAACAAAGGTAAAGGATGAAAACCAATGTTTGGCTAGTACGTGGTGGACGAGGTTTTCTCCACCACGAAATTTTTCTGTATCCATGATGGAATGGTTTATTATGGCTATTCAGTATGGAATTGTACATAATCAAATTATAAATCTTAAATCTTTTAGCACTTGCATGTCACACTATTCTTAAATGTTTGTCCTCTGAGTGCCGTATGTTTTATAGCTAATTTTCAAACGAAAATCATCCTGTATTTGGATGACAGTCATATGGATGTTCATCATCTGACGACGAATTCAACCATAAGAAAATCATCCGAAATTCGAATGCATATTGTTAAAGGGCTCGAGCAATGCAATAATCATTCGAAGTATTGCGGATGTTTTGGTTCAGTGTAGAGGGGTTAGCCAGCCAATGTGAATTCGCAGTACCGCTGACCGGGTAAGGGTTTAATATTTCACCTTTTTCAAATCGCATCGACGGTGTATAGTTAACCGGAGGTTTGGAGAAGCGATCCTTTGCCACAGTTAGAAGCTCTCGATCAGTGGGGAGCAAATTGGATCTATTGTAATTATTGTCGCCGTGGTTATTGTTGAAGCCGAAAATTGTCCTCCGATTGTTGTTGTTATTGTTGTTGTGATTGTTGCGGTGATTTCGCAAGCCAAAATTTTTGATGTTTTGATACCTTCTGCTTTGTCGCTTGCGTCGCCTTTTTGCATTATCAGCCTGTTTTTGCTGATTCGAACATCTTAATTTCCGCGCATCGTATTCAGACCAATCGGCCTTCCATACTCTCCTCGTACCTATAAGACGCCACCCGGAGCTATCAGCGTCCTTTTCCTTGTTCAATTCTACCTCCAAACTGGGGTGTAAGTCGGGAGAAGATGGTAGCCATGCAGTATGGTGTGCTATGTTGGCAGACAGCGCCTTCACCTCATCGAGTATTTCAAGCTCCAACATTGAATTTGTTTGCATTGTGCAACTTGCCGCGGTATCTAAAGAGAGCTGGGTGAGATGGCTAACCTCATCATTTAAGTTACGTAGGTCAGTTGATAGCTCTGACGTCACTGATTTGACCGCCACATTAACATTCTCCTTTGTTGACATCGTTGCAGTATCAAGTAGCGAGGTAATGTGGTTTTTTATGGCAACGACACTGCCAGCTAAACTGTTACTTTTATTAATTGCGGCCAACTCATTTTTCATACTAGTCAGCAAAATTTCTATGCCATCAATCGCTTCATGAACGAGGTTCGGGTTTTCTTGTTGAAACGGGAGCCGGTGCATCACCTCCGCATTGCCATTCAGTTGCTTTTCGATCGATTTTTGCTGTTCAGCAATGCTTTTAAAATCGAGCTTTGCCTGTAAAAGCTCTTGACAGGACTCGCAGCATGGTAGTATGTAAGATGTAAAGTCCGATACCTTCCTGTCCTTCCTGCGAAGTGAGTTCCGTTGTACAGTTACCCCAATGCAGGCAGCGTGGAACATTCTTGGGCAACCTGCACACGTCCACATGACCGAGTCGACAGAAGTGTCGCAAGCACAAATTTCGCAAACCATGATGTATGCAAGTAAAAATAACTGAATCACAGAAGGTAAAAAAAAAAAAAAAATCGCACCAATTAAAAACGCGGAGCCAAATAAAAGTACGTCCGAACTTATCGACGGTCGAGTATATGTGCATTTTTAAAATAGCAAGCAACGATGTCCTAGTCATAACATTTTGTTTCAGAAATGGTTTAATTTAAACCAGATCGAGGAATTAGAACGAAATCACACATGTCATATGACATTTATTTGATAATTTTCTTTTTGCTCGAATGTTATTCTACCGTTTGCGCTGAGTAAGTGAAACAACGGTATAGCATGAGAGTACGAATACAAACAGACTGTCGTGCACGACAACGAAGTGAGTGTAGTAAAAAAAAAGTCAACAGTTCAAACCCCTGGTCCAATATAACAATTGCTCCCGTTTCCAAACCACTGCTGTTTATTAACTCTCAAGAGGTTAAGGACGACCCATGGATGGAAACTGTTCACGGAATAATTTCGTTTTCCAACGCACCAATGCAGCTGCAGCTGAACTGGAAAAGTTCCAGAAAATGGACAGCAAGGCATTAAATGTAATAATTCCACCAGGAGTTCCACAGGGCTCGCACTTGGGACCTCTTCTTTTTATTTTTTACCATAACGATATCTCCCGTGATAAAATAAGAGAGTTGTGATAAAATAAGTTGTTATAAAATAAGAGATTTAGGAGTTATTCAAGATTCTAAACTAACATTTTTGGATCATTATAACACAACTAGTCATAGAGCAGGCAATATGCTTAATTTTATAAAGCGTTTTGGTTTACACTATAAAGATCCTTACACAATTAAAACACTATATGTTGCCTATGTGAGGCCAATATTAGAATATTGCAGTTTGACATTTAAATGATCTTTATTTCTTGTATTTGTTTGGTTTACATGCATGAATTATCAAGTGACACAGATGCGTCTTTGCAACTTTAGTACATTTGAAATTTTAATTATTATTTACAGTTCCTAGTCCTATCAGGCCTGTTATTAGAGTATGACCACCTTGGTGGGATTGGTTTGTTTTGAATTTGAAAATGGAGACTACTTATAACTACTATTTACAACTATAATTAACATGTTACTACTATATACACCTAACCTACTATATACAAATTGCTTATCAAAGCATGTTCTGATGTATTGCATTTCTGCATAAACCTAGTCTTAATGTCATCAATTTTGAAATCTAATTTTGGAATGTTCGCCTCTTGGTGGAGGTCTGAAATTCTTGTGTCAAAGGGACGATCAAGGATCATCCTAAGCACTCTGTTCTGAGCTACCTGGATTTTGTTCCTGTGAGTCTGAGCACATGATTCCCACACCGGAGCTGCGTAGAGGATCGCAGGTGCTATGATTTGTTTGTAGACAACCCGTTTGTTCACCCTTGACAGGC
Source organism: Ochlerotatus camptorhynchus (assembly GCF_037179485.1). Classification (NCBI taxonomy): domain Eukaryota; kingdom Metazoa; phylum Arthropoda; class Insecta; order Diptera; family Culicidae; genus Ochlerotatus; species Ochlerotatus camptorhynchus. Next base: position 210,654 of record NW_027040587.1, on the reverse strand, counting down.
GGGATCTACGGCAAATCAGCGGATACAGACACCTAACCAAGGGGAACACTTGATTACGGTTTTCTCCACATGCGAACGGAAGAGGAGTTTTTCGTCGAACAACATCCCGAGATAGGTTACTTCGGTGGACCACTCAACTCTTGTGCCATCCATGACTACAGTACAAGAGGGAGCTGGTTTTAGTTTGGGAGATTGCCGATGGAGGAACATTATTGTTTGGGTTTTGGAAGCATTGATTTTGATTTTCCACGTGGTGGCATAATCAGCAAAGGCGTCAAGGCATCGTTGAAGCTTGTTTGTTATTTCACGAGGCATCCTTCCCTTGACGGTTATAGCAGTATCATCTGCGAACAGAAATAATACGCAACCGTTACCCAAGGGAGGAATGTCGGAAGTGTATATTAGAGTGATGCAAAATTTGAAATTTTCGCTCCACAATACTTAAACGATTCCAAATCGGATCCTGACTAAACTCTCAAAATTTGAACCCATTTGGTGAGAAACTGAGATGGCACAAACCATTTGAAGTTTGTATGGAAATTACTATGGTAAAACCAAGATTTTGGTTCATGTCTATCTAATAATTCACCATATCGGTCTGCTTCAAAAGTTTTCAAGTGTACTTGTAGGAAATTTTCCCAGCTACAACTTTGCTCAAGGCCACACTAATTAAATGCAAGGATCGAAAGTTATCAATAGTTCAATGCGCTGATGTCTTATGATCATGCTCAATCAACTGCTCAGCAGGCAACATTGGTGTTTCTGAGGCGTTGAATAGGATACAAAAATCATGGCTACTATGTCACACTGCAAAATACAGTGTTGCCTACAGAGCAGCCGCTTGATCATGTCATAAGTTTACCAATCTCTTAAATAATTAATAACTATTTCCTGTCTCGTTCTACATAGAAACGATCTTCAGCAAAGTTGTAGCTGAGAAAATTTTCTATTAGAATGGTTATCGAACTATTTCGCAGCTCAATATGGAAAAAGTCTAGAAGGTAATGAACAAAAAGTTGAGATTTCCCATAGTAATTTACATGTAAACTTCAAATGGCTTGTGCGAAGTCTGTTTCTAACCAAATGAGTTGTAACTTTGAGAGGCTAATCAGGACCCGATTTGAAATCATTTAAGCACTGTGGAGCGAAAAAGTCAAATTTTGCATCAGTCTAGTGTATATACTGTATAGCAAAGGGCCCAACAGACTTCCTTGCGGAACACCTGCTGGGATGCAAAATGTGCTTGAATTACAACCATTCAACGATACCCTGAACGACCTTTACTGAAGGTAGTTACGGGTTATTTTAACAAGATGCAAAGGAAAGTTGAAGTTACAAAGCTTGTATACAAGCCCATTGTGCCAGACATTATCAAACGCTTTCTCAAAGTCTAACAATGCCATGGCTGTACACAAAGATACAGCCTTGTTACTTCGGATGTTATTCATCACCCGTACTAGCTGATGATTTGTGGAGTGCCCCTTCCTGAACCCGAACTGTTCCGGTAGGAGAATGTTGTGTTCCTCGACAAACTTGAGCAAACGATTGAGAATAAGTTTCTCGAACAATTTGCTCAGCGCTGAAAGGAGGCTGATTGGTCTGTAGCTTGAAGCTAGCGTTGGGTCCTTCCCGGGTTTGCGGATAGGTATGATTTTCGCTGTCTTCCAGATACTTGGAAAGTAGTGCTGTTCCAAGCATCTGTTAAAGACAGCAGCCAACAGAGAGTGAACCTTCAACACTAGGTTGAATATTCCGTCAAACCCGGGGGCCTTCATGTTTTTGGTGCATTTCAGCGCTGAGCAAATCTGTTCCACTGTGATTCTATCCTCCGAAGGGATGGCACAAGGGGAGGAATCAAGGTTGAGTACGCATTGCGGACTTTGGATGTTGGAGCCAAGCAAGTGCGATTTGGCAATATGCTCACCAATCACATTTGCTTTCTCCTGAGGGGTGATTATGAGCCGATCGTCATCATTTTCATCTTTGAGTGGAGGAATGGGTTTGGGGTACGTCTTTAGGACCTTGGCAACCTTCCAGAGTGATCTGGAGTGGTCGTCCAGATTCTGGACAAGCCGCCCGAAATTTTCGTTCCGGAGTGAGACCATTCTGGAAGCGATCTCCTTGTTCAGATCGGCCATTTCACGTTTCCTCGCTAGATCTCCAGTCCTCTGAAACGTGCGTCTACGAACATTTCTCAGTCGAATCAATAGTTGGGTGTGGGAATCAATGGCAATAAACTTACCCCTCACAGGAACTCGTCGAACGCACGCCTCGTCAGCCACGGTTATGGCTTGGTGAAGTCCCCCCAACGCTCGGTCGATGTCCTCCACGGAGTCAAGCGGCGGGTTGTCGATGATGTGCCTGTCTACCACGCGTCCAAACTGGGCCCAGTTTACGCGATGGTAGTCTTTGCACAGGCTTGGAGCAGGAGCTACGTTGTATCCCAGTTCAGCCACCACCGGTTGATGGTCAGAGCTGTGTTCGTTCAAGGCTACCGGCTTGGACAAGCCGGTATTTGTAAGAAACAGGTCTAGCGTCGATGGGTTGCCTGCCGGTGAGATGAATGTTGGCTCGTCCGAGAACCAAACGGAGTACAGCCCATGCTGCGAATGGTCGAACAGCAGACGACCGTTCTGGATCTGCTGGTAGTTCCACCAGGCCTCATGGCGAGCATTCAGATCTCCTCCAACAACGAAGCGGGAACCGGTACGGGTGATGGTGGATAGGTCCTTCTTGAGTTTAGCCGCTAGTCCACTGCTGGCGGCACACTGCCGAGGGCAGTAGACGGCGATGAACTGGACGTATCTAGTCGATTACTCCACCTCCACACCAAGGGCCTCGATGATAGAGGTGCGGATATGGGACAGACTGCGGTATTTTATCCCTTTTCTGACGATGATCGCAACACCACCCTCCCCTGGAGTTGGTACGATCATGCCGAATGATGTTGTGGTCCGGTAACCAGCAACTGTCGCCGGACCTGAGGGGGTCTCGGTGAGGAGGCCCACGTCGATGGTATACTTGCGGAGGAAGTCCGCAAGCTCGATGGTTTTTGCTCTTAAGGAGCAAGCGTTCCATGTGACTATGCATAGTGGTTTAGACGCCATAATGCATAGCCAGTTTCACGATAGTTTCGAACCGTTCGTTCATGCTGGTGCACTTGCGGAAAGCGCTTGTAACATGGACGAACATGTTCCAACACTCGTCCACCGAGTACATACCTTCTAGCGTTGGCGGTGTTCTCCAGGATCCAGGGGGAGTGGAATTTGTTCACCGGGCGGGTTGCCCTCGCGGTTGCTGGTTGGTTCGAAGAGGCAGAAAATCGCCTGGCCCGAAAGTCGGGGACTTATTTTTCTTACGTCCTGGTTGGTTGGAGGTCGATGCATCCTTTCGGATACGCTTGAACTCCTCGCGTTTGGGGCACTTCCTGTCAGAGCCCTGATGAGCACCGCCACAGTTGACACACTTGATAACCTCAGGACTGTCATCTGGGCAGTCGGAGGAGGCATGATCCTTGATGTTGCAATTTCGGGTGCCGTGTCCGAAGTTGAGGCAGCGCTTACACTGCGTTACATCGCAGCGGCCACCACGGTAGGACTCCCAACGGATGATGACGTTGAAGAGCGAGCGGATTGCTTGCAACGCATTAAGCGTCACCGTCCCCTTCTTGAAGTGTACCAGGAAAAGGCAATCCTGATACTTCCTCTGGCTTTCGTTCCTCCTCTTGATCCGAAAGACGGCGATGGGGGCCAGCTTGTACCGGTCTTTAATTTCAGCTACGATCACCTTCGTTTCGAAATTCGGAAGGCCTCGGATGACTGCCTTAAATGGCTTGTCGCTCGGGATGTCGTGTGTGAAAAATTCCACTTTGGAATTCTTCAGCGAAGCCAAAGCTTTGTTGTAGTTCGCTTTGGTGTGCAGGATGATTTTCGTGCCAATCCCGCACAGCTTGTACTCGGCAGTGACGCCAAGGGATGCCATCTCTTGAGCCAGCTTGTCAAGTGGTACTGACTTCACTTTCGGACCGTTCTGGCCGCCCGTGGCCAAGTTTTCAACGGACCCGCCGAAATCACCGACGTCACTACAGTTGATTGCTGTGGCGTTATCCTGGGGACTACTATTCGTAGGGGTATGGAAACTTCCACGGTCGGATGTCTCTCTCTTCGTCTTTTTGCCGCCTTGGGCAGCGTTAGACTGGGTTGCAGACATCACACGCTATGCACCGAAACGACCGAAAACGTGAACAAACGCGTAGCGAATCAAACAACCAAGCAAATGGTCAACGATCTTCCATCTCCGAGATGGTTAACCTTGAAATTCGTTCGTGTTATTCGGATTTTCGTGGACAACTGCAGTGTCTAATTACAGACAAGGTTGCAGGTTTAATGCCATCCACACCTATCAATATCAATCATTGGAAACTCCCTCCCGGTGTATGGAAATCTGGATCTGCCAGTGGGATACCAGGAGGGAGTTTCCAATGATTGATATTGATAGGTGTGGATGGCATTAAACCTGCAACCTTGTCTGTAATTAGACACTGCAGTTGTCCACGAAAATTCGAATAACACGAACGAATTTCAAGGTTAACCATCTCGGAGATGGAAGATCGTTGACCATTTGCTCCAACAACCTCAACGTTAGTAGAGAAGCGGGGCAAATTCAACGACTCAATGAGACTATTTGAGACTAGATGTGCTTGTGAACCGCAATCCAAAAATGCTCGGCAAGGAATTAGCCTTCCATTCACATCCATCACCTGAATCTTACCTGTCATCAGTAAACTGTTACACAAACGCGGGGATTGTTTCAACGAACAAGCCACTGCATTGGTGGATTGCGATTCTTCAGAGACAGACTGGGAATTCAATTTTGGAACGGCTCCCTTCGAGGCGAACGACGACTCAGACTGGGAAGCGGACGATGAAGTGGGTTTCAAAGTGGACTGAGACACATGTTTATCAGGGTGAAGAAGTGTATGATGTCTACCCTGACATTTGGCACAAGTATGTGGAGAAGGGCATGCACTACATAGATGACCTACCCTTAGGCAATTGAAACAAGCTTTGATATCTCTTACCTTGGCTTGGCGCTGAGCGATGTCCAACGAACGGAAAGTCTCACACCGGAAGCTCGGATGAGCACCGGTTCCACATAGGTCACAGGTTTGCTCCCTTTTCGTTAAAGCGAAGGTCTTGGCTGACGTATTCTTCGACGTGTTCACAGGATTCTTGGCGGGCGGCGACGACTTTGAGTTGATAACTGGCTTGACCAATGATGATTCCCACCGTTCCAAAACAGCGAGCACTTCTGCAGGAAATCTACAGTTTCCTTGTACTTCGGCAATTCCTTATGTGGGATGGAAGATTCCCACTGCAGCCTCGTGTCCTTATCCAAAGCACCAGCTATCAGGTTGACAACGATCCGTTCTGAAACTCCCAGCATCTCTTCTTTCATCAGGCTAAGTCCATCGACGTGTCGGGTCACGTAGTCAATAAGTTCCCTCAGGTCCTTGGTGTTTTCACGGTTTAATGTGTTCAAGTTCAGAAGGCCGTTGACATGAATGTCAACAATCACTCGTTTATTCTCGAAGCGTTCTTCGAGCACTTTCCACGCATGAACGTAATTATTTTCACTCAGCGTTCGGGAATCATGCTCTGTCGAGATGATATAGCTTTATCGCATCCGAGTCGGCAGACATCCGCATGACATCAAGAAACATGGCCTTGAAGCGTGGCCAGTTCTCAGGTTTACCGTCGAAGGTTGGAATAGGTGCCTTCAACGGTTGCTGCTGCACAATAATGCGAGGGGTTTGGTCTGAACGTTGTATCGAAAGTGGAATTTGAGATGCATCTTCGGTGACGGTCAAAGGCTGCATAAGAGTTTCCGGCAACACGCAGGCGTCGGTGTGCTGGATTTCGAATGCTTCATATATTCGATCTTGTTCCTCCATGCCTTCGTCAGAGCACAGCACCATGATTTGATGGTGAAAATCACGGTACTCGTTGAAGTAGAGGTCCAACTTTCGGGAGTATACCGCCAGCATCGCCATGTTGGGTATGACGGCACCAGCTCCTGATGCTTCCTCCACAGCTTTGCGTATCCGGGTGACTTGCGCCTTTGCTTGGCCACGCAAAGAAACCAATGTTTTCATATCTGCTATGTCGGCTTTAGGTTTCTTCCTAGCTGGTGAAGGGTCGACAGGCATTGTTACACTCGCGCACGATATACTTCGAGAGAAAAAATCGGACTTCACTCACAAGTTAATTGATTATTCTAGGTACACTCGCGCGCGACTTACGTACGGTAGAAAATAATCGGACTGTAACTTAACATTCACAATTCACCTCAGCAAGCCACAGAAAATCCAGTCGATTTTCGTAACGGTATCAGCAGGCTCAGGAACAGCTGTGCGACCCCTCGCACAGCAGGGAACAGGAATGAACGTGTTCGGACACGTGCAGAAACCAGAAGCGACGCACCGGATTTTAGTTTTTCAATTTAGAATACTCGGCGACGTGACTTCACTCGCATTACGTTTCACTCGCGAATATTTCGGAAAAAACTTCTCTTCTCCAACAAGCCTCGAAAATTCTAGCGGCTATCTTGTCGCTATCAACTGGAACGGCAGTGCGACTCTCGCAAAGCAAATACTGCAGCAAACGTGTTTGAACACGTTCGAAAAGACGCGCAAACGGTGCGGGAGTAGATGTTCGCAATCGGTTGATCTACGACACATCTGTTGTTGCGGCTGCAACACTGGAGGGTGGATCTCTCAGATCCGGTTCGAAGGACCATAAAATGTCCGCTCACGGACACTTGGAACAATGTGGCGATCCTTGGCTGAAAGGATCCCAGCAGATTGGCCAACTTCTCCGTTAGGAAAAATGCCACGACAGGAACGATAGCGACAGCGAATACGACAGCGAGTTGCTGAAGAGCCCTTGTGGCTAAGAACGGTGCCGAGGAAGTACCGTACGTCACAGTCGTAAGTTCCAAAACCTGCAATGTCATTCCACTGCGACCTAGCAAGAAGTACAGTCGACTTGTTTCGCGCTCCGGTATTTCGGAAGTTTTCTCGGTATTCGGTTGGTTTAAATTATCAGTTTTTTCTCGCTTAGTGATTACTGGCATAGTACCCGGCTAAACAATTATCTGAAAGTGAGTTTTTCTGAGAAGAAAGTGGTTTTCGGCGTCATCGGAAGGAAAATTGTTTTTGCGATTGCCAATTCGCCAACCATTTTGCGCACCATCGGTGCGTGATCACGCATACCGGCACACAGATCATCGTCATCGAGTGTCAGCATCTCCTCCGCATTTATACCGGTCATCCATCATCGTGTGTCCAGCTGAGTGCCGAGCCTCATACAAGCACACCACTACAAAGATCGCCCGCACACGCGCATCGAAGGTCACCCACGCTGCGCGTCGCTCCGCTGCTGCTGTGTAATCACTCGGTGGTAGTAGTATAGCAGATAAGTTTTTTTTTTCCTGTTTCTTTCTCTCGCCCATCAGTTAAATTTAATTTTGTGTTTCTGTGTTTGTAGTTTTTTCTGTTTATTGTGTCTGTGTGGTTTTAAGCATCGTTTCAGTGGTAGAGCGTTTACCGCTCCCACTAGTACGGCAAAATGGACGTCTCGTCAGAAGACGATATGGACATTTTGTCGGAAGATGACACCAGTTTGCCACTCGATGGCAAGAAAAGACGAAAACGTCCTGTCATTCATGGTTCGTCTCAGAAAAGCCCCCGATCGCGAGCCTATCCAGATGACCCATGGCCCGTCTACTTTCAGCCCAAAAACAAACCTTTGAACTTGATGCAAATTTCCACTGATCTGACGAAGCGATACTCGGCCGTGACCGAAATCACGAAGGTTAGGCATAATAAACTTCGTGTTGTCGTTTCTAACCTGAAGCAGGCTAACGAGATTGCTGCCTCCCAGCTCTTTACGATTGAGTACAGGGTTTACATACCAGCTCGTGATGTGGAGATCGAAGGTGTGGTCACCGAAGCGAGTCTGACCCCCGAGATCTTGGAGAAGCAGGCGGTTGGCCGTTTCAAGAACCCCTTGCTCCCCCCGGTGAAGATACTGGATGTCCAAAAACTGGGCTCAGTATCTGTCAGCGAGGGTAAAAAGAGTTTTACCCCCACAGACTCGTTTCGCGTGACCTTTTCTGGTTCAGCCCTTCCTCAGTATATCGAGCTGGGAAAACTTCGACTACCTGTGCGCTTGTTCGTTCCCCGGGTCATGAACTGCCAAAACTGTAAGCAGTTGGGACATACGGCGTCCCACTGTGGCAGCAAGGCACGCTGTTCCAAATGCGGGGAGAAGCACGAGGATGGCGCCTGCACAGTCACGGCACCAAAATGCGTGTACTGCAAAGGATCTCCTCCTCATGGTCTCTCGTCGTTTCCGGTGTACAAACAACGCGGGGAAAAACTTGAGCGCACTCTTAAAGAACGTTCCAGGCGGTCTTTTGCAGAAATGCTTAAGACAGCCAAGCCATCGACCAACGAAACAAATCCCTTCGCTCTTTTGTCAGATGACGAGTCTGGCTCTGACTTGGCTGAGGAGGGAGTTTCTTTCAGTTTTCCGGAAGGTTCTGCCCGGAAACGAAAACGCATCCGTTCGCGGAAAGTTGCAGATCAAGAACCCCAAATCAGCTTGCCCAAATCAAGGAGTGGTGGAAAAAAGGAGACTTCTACTCCTCCTGGATTCCGCAGAACTGATTATACCCAGGATTTTCCACCTCTCCCGGGGACATCCAAAACCCCCGATGCCCCAATTTTCAGAACACAAGCCCCTTCTTCATCTGGGTTGTTCTCATTTGATAACATTGTGGACAGTATCTTCAATTACCTCGATATTTCTGATCCTCTGAAAAGCATTGTTCTGGCAATGCTTCCTACTGTGAAAACCCTCTTGAAGCAGTTGACATTAAAGTGGCCCCTCCTTGCAGCAATCATCTCCTTCGATGGATAATTTTCCAAACGAGGTCGGGGATTTGATCACTGTTCTACAGTGGAATTGTCGAAGTCTTATTCCTAAGATAGAATCGTTTAAGTTTTTGGTTCACAATAACGATTGTGATGCATTTGCTCTGAGTGAAACTTGGCTCTCTTCAGATATCGATCTTCCTTTTCATGATTTTAACATTATTCGACTGGATCGTGAGGAGTTGCGTGGAGGAGGAGTACTTTTGGGGATCAAAAAGTGCCATTCCTTCTATAGAGTGAATCTTCCACAATTTCCAGGTATTGAAGTTGTCGCATGTCAGGCTTTTGTTAAAGGCAAGAGCCTTTGTATTGCTTCTGTTTATATTCCTCCCCGAGTTTCGATTAGTCAAAAACAACTTTCAGATATCTGTTCAGTTCTTCCTACTCCACGGTTGATTATGGGAGATTTTAATTCCCACGGTACAGGCTGGGGGGAACTGTATGATGACAACCGTTCTACTTTGATATATGACCTCTGTGATAACTTCAATATGACAATTCTTAACAATGGAGAAGTAACACGTCTGGCTGGTCCATCCTCAAATGGAAGTAGATTAGACCTCACACTTTGCTCTAATTCATTATCGTTGGATTGCACGTGGAATGTGATCCAGGATCCCCACGGTAGTGATCACTTGCCGATCAAAATTTCGATTGCCAGTGGGTTCAATTCGTCGGAATCCGTTAACGTCGCGTACGACCTCACCCGTAATATCGATTGGACAACGTTCAAGACCGCGATAGTAGAAGCCGTGTCGTCGGTAGAAGAGCTTCGACCGTTGGAGGAATATAACTTCCTCTCCAATCTGATCTTGGACAGCGCGCTTCGAGCTCAAACTCGGCCGGTTCCAGGAACGTCTTTTCGTAGGAAACCTCCTACCCCTTAGTGGGACCAGCAATGCACTGAGGTTTATCGTAAAAAATCCGACGCGTTTAAGCTTTTCCGGAAACGCGGAACACCCGAGTATTTCGAAGCGTACTCAACTCTTGAACGCGAACTCAAGAGCCTCATCAAAGCCAAGAAACGCGGATACTGGCGGCAATTCGTGGACGGTTTATCGCGCGAAACGTCGATGAATACGCTTTGGAACACGGCGCGAAGGATGCGTAACCGGTCTTCAAACAACGAGAGCGAGGAGTACTCGGATCGGTGGATTCTCAAGTTCGCGCGAAAAGTATGTCCTGATTCCGTGCCGGCACATATGACTCCTCACGAAACGACGAATTCGGTAGACGAGATCAGCCAGCCTTTTTCAATGCTGGAGCTCTCACTCGCGCTCCTTTCGTGTCGCAATTCGGCTCCGGGGGCTGATAGGATCAAGTTCGACTTGTTGAAGAACCTCCCAGACGTCGCTAAGAGGCGCATGTTGAACTTGTTTTGTCAGTTCGTGGAGTTCAATATTGTTCCAGATGATTGGAGGCGAGTGAGAGTTATAGCCATTAAAAAGCCTGGAAAACCCGCGTCAGATCATAACTCGTATCGTCCCATCGCGATGTTATCGTGCATTCGAAAATTGTTGGAGAAAATGATCCTTTTTCCCCTCGACAAATGGTTTGAGACGAACCACCTACTCTCAGATACTCAATTTGGTTTCCGTAGGGGTAAGGAAACGAACGACTGTCTCGCGTTGCTTTCCACAGAAATCCAGTTGGCTTTTGCTAAAAAAGAGCAAATGGCTTCTGTGTTCTTGGATATTAGGGGGCTTTTGATTCAGTATCGGTTGAAGTCCTTTCAGACAAACTCCACGCTTGTGGCCTTTCCCCATTAATTAATAACTTTTTGTACAATTTGCTGTCAGAGAAACATATGAGCTTTTCTCATGGAAACTCTACAGCTTCTCGATTTAGTTACATGGGTCTCCCCCAGGGCTCATGTTTAAGCCCCCTTTTGTACAATTTCTATGTCAGAGAAATTGACAATTGTCTAAGTGACAACTGCACGTTGAGACAACTTGCAGATGATGGCGTAGTTTCTATGACAGGACCCACAGGGGTCAACCTGCAAGGACCCTTACAGTATACCTTAGACAATTTGTCTACTTGGGCTATCCAGCTAGGTATCGAATTCTCCACGGAGAAAACTGAGTTGGTCGTTTTTTCTAGGAAGCATAGCCCAGCACAACCAAAGCTTCAACTTTTGGGTAAGCCGATCACTCATTCCATGTCTTTCAAATATCTTGGGGTCTGGTTCGATTCCAAATGCACCTGGAGATCCCACATTGAGTATCTGAGACGAAAATGCCAACAAAGGATCAATTTTCCCCGAACAATTACCGGAACGTGGTGGGGAGCTCATCCGCAAGATCTTCTAACGTTGTACCGGACAACGATTTTATCGGTTTTGGAGTACGGTAGTTTTTGCTTCCAGTCGGCGGCTTAAACTCACATCATCAAACTGGAACGTATACAGTATCGTTGTCTTCGTATCGCGTTAGGATGCATGCACTCGACTCATACGATGAGTCTCGAAGTGTTGGCGGGCATGTTGCCACTATCGGATCGGTTTTCGGAATTGTCCCTCAGGCTCCTCACCCGTTGTGAAGTTATGAACCCACTGGTAATCCTAAACTTTGAGAAGCTTCTTGAGCTAAACCCTCAAACTCGTTTTATGTCATTGTACTACGTGTACATAACTCAGGATGTCAGCCCTTCACAGCATAATCCTCATCGTGTATGCTTCTCCGACTTCGGCAATTCAATTAGTTTTGATTTATCTATGACGCGGGAGATTCGTGGGATCCCAGAACATCATCGTTCCATGATTGTTCCGTCAATTTACGCTGCAAAGTTTGGCCAAGTTGATTCTGCAAGATCGTTCTTCACAGATGGATCACTAATAGAGTCGTCCGCTGGTTTTGGTATTTTTAACGAATTTCATAGCGCCTCTCGAATGCTTCAAGCTCCTTGTTCCGTATATGTTGCTGAACTGGCGGCAATACATTATACGCTAGCAACGATCGCCTCACTTGCACCAGATCATTATTTTATTTTTACGGATAGTCTCAGTTCTGTCGAGGCTATTCGCTCCATGAGGCCGGTAAAGCACTCCTCGTATTTTCTCACGAAAATACGAGAGCTTTTGAGTGCTTTATCTTTAAGATCTTTTGTCATCACCTTTGCATGGGTCCCATCTCATTGCTCGATTCCGGGCAATGAGAAGGCGGACTCACTTGCTAAGGTGGGCGCTATGCAAGGCGATATTTACGATCGACAAATCGCCTACGATGAATTTTTCTTCATTTATCGTCAACAGTCGCTCGCCAGCTGGCAAAATAAATGGAGTGAAGGGAGTTTGGGACGATGGCTATTCTCGATCATCCCTAAGGTGTCGAAGAATCCTTGGTTCAAGGGGTTGGATGTGGGTCGAGACTTCATTCGTCTGATGTCTCGCCTCATGTCCAATCACTATTCGTTAAACGCTCACTTGTTTCGTGTTGGGCTGGGAGACAGCAATCTCTGTGAATGTGGACAAGGTTACCAAGACGCCGATCACATCCTTTGGTCTTGTGCTGAGCATCGTGGAGTCAGATCTGAACTGTACGATTCCCTTCGGGCTCGAGATAAACAACCTAATGTTCCAGTTCGGGATATTTTGGCTAGACGTGATCTGGAGTTCATGAAACTCATATATGTTTACTTTAAGAATACTAACCTTAGATTGTAAGTTTGATTAACCTTGTGTTTAGTTTGGGTATTGTGCGTGTAGTTTTTTTTTATGTTTGTTTTCAAGATGAATAGAAATAAGTTCATGTTTTAGGATTAATTAAAAATTTATATAATAAATCATATTTCAAACCTCCTTCTCTCTTTCCCCATCCAAAAAATTGTAAATCTCCACTAACCTCGAGACGACCGCGAGTAATCGGTTCAATTCCTTTAACTCTAGATTTAAGACATTATTGATGTATAATGCAAATGATAACTCGGCTCTGTAAAGTTTATTCGATTGAGCCTGTACAAATAAATTAATATAAAAAAAAAAAACCTGCAATGGATCGTTGGGATTTTCCCTCCAGAATATACGAAGCAACGGCGTATGGATCCTGTCAACTCCTATCTGTCGATACAACTTCTATCTAGGAATAATATCAAAAAAGTGATTATACTGTGTAACAAAGTTTCTATTTACTTGCCCAGTGGATCAATATGGGTTTTAAGTATGTAATATGTTTGAAGCCATGCATGCCGCTAAGAGTTGCGAATGCTATTTTTCAAAGTTGTTCGATTATAGACAAATATGTCGGTCCTTATATTTAGTAGCTAATATGAAATATTATATTTATATATATATATTAAAGGTATTAATTTTTGTATTATATTTATATTTATATTATATTTATACATTATAACAATTATTTTGGATCCTGATGAATGTGGGCGTCTTTGTGGAATACCTGTATAATGAGAGAGAGAAGGATTAGTAAGTTCCATTTAATTCCACTGCCTTATTTGCTCATCCTTGACGGATACGCGTTTTTCGTCTAAAATGTGCAGTGTCTTGCACTAATAAAGGGTGATACGGTCAAAATTTGGTCAATATCAACTTGACGTATTTCTTTCAATTTTGCAGTTAAAAAACCTGAACACCCCTCATTTTGAAGGTGTGTGTGTGTGTAGAATGTTGCTCCTATTTTGATTTTGGAATTCACTCTTCAGTTGTCAAAATGCCGTCCAAGCAAGAAGAGCAGCGTATCAAAATTTTGCTCGCGCATCGCGAAAATCCGAGCTACTCGCACGCAAAGTTGGCAAAATCGCTAAAAGTTGCCAAATCAACCGTTACAAATGTAATTAAAGTGTTTGGGGAACGTTTGTCGACAGCCAGGAAGTCTGGATCGGGGGGAAATCGAAAACCGGAAGCCGCTGAGACGACAAAGAGAGTTGCCGGTAGTTTCAAGCGAAACCCTAACCTCTCTCTCCGAGATGCCGCAAATAAGCTGGGTGTATCGTCTACAACCGTGCATCGAGCCAAAAAACGAGCCGGACTATCGACTTACAAGAAGGTAGTGACTCCAAATCGCGATGATAAACAAAATACGACGGCCAAAGCGCGATCCCGGAGGCTGTACACGACGATGCTGACGAAGTTTGACTGCGTGGTAATGGACGACGAAACCTACGTCAAAGCCGACTACAAGCAGCTTCCGGGACAGGAGTTTTATACGGCAAAAGGAAGGGGAAAGGTAGCAGATGTTTTCAAGCACATGAAACTGTCAAAGTTCGCAAAGAAATATCTAGTTTGGCAAGCCATCTGTACCTGTGGCTTGAAAAGCAGCATTTTCATAGCTTCCGGGACTGTCAACCAAGAAATTTACGTGAAAGAGTGTTTGAATAAACGTCTGCTGCCTTTCCTGAAGAAACACGGTTGTTCCGTTCTGTTTTGGCCGGATTTGGCATCTTGCCATTACGGTAAAAAGGCCATGGAGTGGTACGCCGCCAACAACGTGCAGGTGGTTCCCAAGGACAAGAACCCTCCCAACACGCCAGAGCTCCGCCCAATTGAGAAATACTGGGCTATTGTCAAGCGGAACCTAAAGAAGACCAAAAAAACTGCTAAGGGCGAGCAGCAGTTCAAGGCAAACTGGCTTTCTGCGGCGAAGAAGGTGGACAAGGTGGCTGTACAAAATCTGATGGCAGGGGTCAAGCGTAAGGCCCGGCAATTCGGATTTGGAAAAGCGGAAGCCTAACTGAATATTTTTCCTGAATTTTATACTAATTGAACTTGAAAAAGAAATTTAATTTGATTTTTTAAATAAACGATTTCACCGATTTACACGCGTTTTCCCTTGACCAAATTTTGACCGTATCACCCTTTACTTGAGTATTAGTACAAGACACTGAAGAAGTCTGCACATTGTAGACGAAATACGCGTATCTGTCAAGGATAAGCAAATAAGGCAGTGGAATTAAATGGAAATTACTAATCCTTCTCTCTCTCTCTCATTATAATTATTTTGGCTCAATCGCATTCGGTTTTATGCTTTATTAAAAAGTGTATCGCATAACCGGGAAAATTTTCAAAATTCCGGGAATAATAGATGATCCGGGAAATATCAAATCGGAATATGCTGGTCACCAGGCAAATTTCTTATGACGCTTGACCGAAATTTCAATTTCGATTAAATTTGCCATCTGACCAACGGACCCCATGGGTCTAATCACATTCGGCCTAATGGCGTTCGACCTGTTGGTATCTGGTCTTCTTGTTCTTCTTTTTTTTTTAATTTCAAGCTTATTGCTTTTCGCATATTTGCTTATTGCGTGCTCTCAACTTAGTATTCTAGATGTACTTCCACAGTTATTAATTAATAGCTTTCAATGCATGTACCATTGTTGGATTGGTTTTGGTCGCAAACTGCTCATTCGCTAGTTAACTATGATCCTAATCCATCAATTACATTAAATAAAAACAAATTTCAACAACTGAGTGAAAAGTTATTAACAAATGAGCAGTTGGTGTGTAGAACTGTCCACGCCAAGCATGCCTCCAGCATGGTCTTTCTTTGTAGATGCGCCTTTATCAACTGTGCTAAGGGTCGAATAGTCCATCTTCAAAACAAATTTGGCCCCTTATTTCAAAACATAGCTACGTTCTTGATTTCAGTTCAACTTTATAGAGAATCTCAGTTATCTTCGATGATAATACAAAAAGAATTCAGAAATTAATTTTAGAGGAATCATGAGGATAATCCCAAGGTTGACAAACAGAAAGTTCGAATGGAATTCCTAGATGATTTTTTTTCAGTCTGTCAAAGCCCACCAAAGAATATCTAATCCTTACCCTGCGTCTTCAAGTTAACATATCATCGCCATAAATCAATATCTATTGTTACCAGAAATTCCTAATTCATAGAAAGATAACGCATCACTTTTCTGATTATCCCTATCAAACCACGTGCCGAAATTTCCCAACCTGCTCAGGATTCTGTCACCTTTGATTGGTTCACGCACCTGGTTGGCTGACTGACGGGCAGACGCTCGCCGGCCATGAATACACATTGGACCACATTATATTCCATTCATCGCTCGAACGCAATGTGACAACTGGGAGCAAACTTCTATTCAAAATCGCGCTGAAAACGTCTTCTCGTTCGCCCTTGAAAGCTTTCCATTGAATCTCCCGTCCTCCTCCCGTCAGCTTTCTTCGTTGCAGGATTTCCGATTTTTCACTGGGCCAGGTGCTGCAGGATTGAGTCTTTTTCCGGGAGACGACGACCACGCGTTAGCACAAAAGAACCATTCAAGTGAATGGTAATGCGATTTTCGGAGGGCGAATGATAACAATTTGTACTTCTGGTCTGCTGCGTTGAGATTTCGAGGATTTTTTTTCCTAGGAGTGTTGTTTTTGGTCTCCTTCTCGGTATGTTTGAGGAAATGATGAACATACATTCATCCGGCCAAAGTTGTTGCAGTTTGAATAAGACGATTGGATTTTCGGATGAATATGGCAGCAGCCAATGCGAGAAGGCGAACGAAAGAATTCTGCGAACATGAAAAGCACCGAAACGTGCTGCTGGTGGGAGGAAAAATCCGATACCCTACCCTCGATGGGGGTTCTAACGAGGGGGTTGGCATTACATCGGTAATTCGCTTTATGGAAATGTATATTGCAGCCATTGTCGTTCGATTGTCGTTCGAAGGAAATTAGGATAATTTTACGAGGAATTTCGAATACAAAGACCGTTGCGTGGATGGCTCCAGAATCAACACGCTCCAAGGTGAAACAAATTTGAAAGAAGACGGAAGTCGTGTTTGCAGAATGCTTCGACTTTCTAATGACACATTCTCGGAAACTCATCGTAATTTGGAAAGATCTAAAACTGAAAACTGAGATTGACGTGCTTCGACAACCTCATGTTTCCATGGCCTCAGGAAATGAAAAGAAAGAAAGTGAACGCAAAGTCAATACGGGGGAGCCGATTGAAACGTGTTTGGCGCGGGAGGACTGGTTTTCATGGTTCAATTGTTAAATAATGTCAAAGACTAACTGCTACCAGATAATGTTTATTGATGCGTGTCGTTCCGAGTAGCACCAACAATGGTAGACGAACGAAATGTTTTTACTGGGAACCACTTCGACAGGCTCACGAGATTAACATTTACTTTTAGAACATTTTCCGAGGGCAGTTGACGTTCCTGGGATTCACGTTGGTAAGTAATTTCGGTGTTTGTGTTTTTCACTTAATTTGGACAATTGGAGGTGCAGAGCACGTGAATCATCAATACTGAGTACTGATATATTTTGTTTTTCAGTGAACTGAAAGAGAACTGATCTGAAACAGTTCTCTTTCAGTTTCAGTTCTCTTCCATCATCAAATCAATTATCGGTCAGTTCAGATTTCTTAAGCTCACTTATCTATCAGAGCAGTTCCTTTTCAGCTCTGCCTTATTCCAGATCAGTTCTCAGTGAATTGTGTTTCGATTCTGCTTAAATTCACTGCTTCATATGAAATTAACCTTCTACTTAATTATTGTAACTAGCCTAAATTGCAAAGTCAGCCTCATTGTTCTACGTAATATCTCTGAACTCACCACCGCTTCAAACACATCCTCCCAAATTCCTTCCCACTTCGCATAAAGACGCACTCGTCACGATAAAACTACAGTCAGAATCCGAAAAAAAAAATCGTAAATGTGGCACCATATTTCCGATACGACCGGACATGAACTTGCTTTATTACCGAGTGCCACCTTGAGTGGAACGGAGTGTTCCTTCTGCTTGGCTCCTTGCTTCGGATGGCCAAGTGCAGGCAGGTGTGGGGCTTAGTTCACATTTCAGCCATGACAGAGAACGTAACGAAACTTCATTCTTCATGTCGGAGTGGTTGTAGGTGGTGGTGGTACTTTCCTCCTCCCCGCTGCCATTTCTTTGTCCAGCATTATTTTTAGTGTTATTGCAAAAGGCGAAGGCTGTCACCCGTTGTCGTAGTCGTAGCTGCCGTCGGAATCGACCAGCTATGACGAGGACGACGACGACATGAAGACAGTCTGAGTTGATTTTTTGCTGCTGCTTCTTTAGAGTGTTTATGGTGCAGAATGTTTATGAATTTTATTACTCCGTACGACAAAGGCTGGATGACCTGGTGCTGCCGGTCAGCGGTTTTCTCGTTATTGAAGATGGTTTTGGAAATTCAATCACTTCAAACGCCTACTGTTGCCGCCTTCGTTCATCTATATTCAGTTTTCTTGTATATTCTTAAATGAGTAATTGAGGTTATGTTTATGTTTTTCCTAAGAAGGGCCTCCGTTGGCCAACTTTGCTGCGTCACCTCGATGCGATGATATCTTCCCATGCTCACCAAGAGGCAGTGTAGAATTCACGTAGGCGAAGACATACTTTCAGAAGCAAATGCTGATTGACGTCAGAGTACAAGGAGGAAGGTTATACTTCTCCTCCGGCCATCGTTTCCATCGCTAATCAGATGAATTTGGTTCAGGGTCGATGTGGTGTCGGTAAAAAGAAGGGCAACTGCTAAGTTTACAATTATTTAAGCATCAATTCAAGACAAGGAGTGGCTGTAAAAACAAATACTAAAGAACAAGTTGACAGACTAAACCCTTGGGGCAGATTTCTAGTAAGATGACGTTGCTTTAAATAAGTACTAATTGTAATTTTCTTTGTTCTTCTCTTTTCAGGTGAGTCGTTTATATAGAAATGGTCATTTGTAAGTATTTTTTTCAATTCCCTGTGCTTATGGACATTTGAGCTCCAATACATTTATATTACAGGTATAACTCGAATTTATGTACATGTCAAATTTAAATCCATGGGACTCCTAAAACGGACTTCCATAGCGGGTCTGAAATATGTCGGATGCGTGTCTGTAGGATTTCGGAGGAAATACTTCCAATCCTTTAAACTTTTCTAATCTCGTTTCTGAGTCCTTTGAATTATAGATCTTGAAGGACGTAGTTTTGAAATTCTCTAGACCAGTGTTGGTTGACTACTAATGAAATGTAGCGGAACGGCATTTTTAAACTGCTTTCTACCGGTGAGTCTATGTCTGAGTCAAAATCAGCGTATGAGCATGAGCATGATTGACCACCCTCGGATGCTACTCCGTTATTGCCGGATCAGCTGTAATTACACAGAGAACCTACAGATGATGCTTGGGACTAGCAATCATCCTCAATGTGTAAAAACTGGTGATCTGAAACTAGGCAATACCAACTCCGGCCGCCTCTAAATACAGTTCAAGAAAGGATTGGGTAGCAATGTGCTGGCGTGATACTCGCTTTGTTCGAAGCCGAGAAATCCTCTGCACTTCCACGAGTAATCAATGGTTCAATGATGTTGGATAAAAGTGTTGGGTATGCAGCAAAGTTCGTTTTGGCAGCACCGAATTACTGATGGCTTCGAGCGAAGAAAACATATCGGCTGGCGAATCTTGAATGTGCAGGGGCATTAGATTAAACTCATGGTGCTACTCAGTTCGCAAAAACGATCACTCTAAGGCCATCGAGCACCTCATAACATATCACCTCACAGTCTATGACCAGTTCATGCTAAAAAATCGAAAACAAAATTATCATTTTGTTACAATCTATATAATTGTAGAGAGAAGTTTAGGATTCTTCGATCAAATGTGGCTAAGATCTAATTTCCATCATACTAAGCACAAACCTTATTTCAACATAACACGGTTTGCTTTTGATTATCGTTCCTACTTTTATGTCCCCGATTTCCTTTTTAATTTTCATAACTACGCGTTTTTAAATACTCGACTTTATTTGCCTGTTTACCCATAGTGCGTCGTTGTGTCATCACCATAAAGTTTCGGCCTATTCCTAGTTTCGTCACGCTTTTTTCGTCGTTCTGTGTTCGCCGCTGTTGGAGCCACCCTTAGCTCAGTTGCGGGGCTGGTAGTGAGTCACTTTCTACTTTTTCACTACAGAGTGTCTACTCACTTATCGAAATCAAATTTCCTGAGTTTTCCAAGATTTTCCAGAACTTTAACGGATAAATTCAAGGCTAATAATGAGATAGCTATTTTTAAAATGCGTTCAGAAAATGCTTTTTCTGGCAGATCGAAAACAGCAGTAATTAACCTAAACTTTTCTAAGACATGTCGTTTACGTTTTAAAGAAACAACTTTATAACAAATCCATTGAATGTTGAAGTTTAGCAATTACTTAATCTCTCACTTTAATAAAGTTAAAAAAAAGCCTACTTAATTTGAGTAAGTCCAAGATCCAACAATTAGAACAAATTAGATCAGCTATGGCAGATTATGCACGGGTACGGATTTCCAGATAAACTGACGCGATTGGTCAAGGCGACGATGGCTCGAGTGATGTGCGTTGTTCGAGTGTCGGGGACACTCTCGAGTCCCTTTGAATCTCAAAGGGGGTTACGGCAAGGTGATGGACTTTCGTGTCTGCTATTCAACATCGCGTTAGAAGGTGTGATCAGAAGAGCTGGGATAGACACGAGTGGCACGATCTTCAGGAAGTCCATCCAGCTTCTTGGTTTCGCCGATGACATTGACATCATGGCACGGAACTTTGAGATGATGGCGGAAACGTACATCAGACTGAAGGCTGAAGCTAGGTGGATTGGACTTGCCATCAACGCATCAAAGACAAAATACATGAAAGGAAGAGGTTCTAGGGAAGAAAATGTTAGCCTCCCACCCCGAGTTCATATTGACGGTGAAGAAATCGAGGTGGTCGATGAGTTCGTGTATTTGGGCTCACTGGTGACCGCCGAAAATGATACCAGCAGAGAAATTCAAAGACGCATAATGGCAGGGAATAGTGCCTACTTTGGACTCCGGAGGACGCTCCGGTCGAATAAAATTCGCCGCCGCACGAAGTTAACTGTCTACAAGACGCTGATTAGACCGGTGGTCCTCTACGGCCACTAGACCTGGACTATGCTCGTGGAGGACCAACGCGCCCTTGGTGTTTTCGAACGGAAGGTGTTGCGTACCATCTACGGTGGAGTGCAAATGGATGACGGAACGTGGAGGAGGCGAATGAACCACGAATTGCACCAGCTGCTGGGAGAACCATCCATCGTCCGCATTGCAAAAATTGGGTGACTACGGTGGGCTGGGTACGTCGTAAGAATGCCGCACGACGACCCAGTGAAAATGGTTCTAGAAAGCGACCCAACAGGAACAAGAAGAAGAGGCGTGCAGCGGGCAAGGTGGATCGACCAAGTCCATGAATTTAGTTCAAACCTTTTGGAGCAGTTTAAATATCTATAATTGAGGGATGAGGGATGTACAGAGATCATCAAAGAATTTATGAAAGCTTCAGAAATATTTCAGGAACTTCACAGAAGTCCAAAGAATTTTAGGGAAATTTATCTAGGTTTAGGGAAGCTTCGAGAACATTTAGACAGAGCATCTTCAATAGAATTGAGAGGTTTAGGGAAGCTTCGAGTACATTTAGACAGAGCAGAGAATCAAGGTGCAGTTCAAATAATTTCAAGAAAATTGTAGAAACCTTAAGGAAGTTCCGGAAACTTCAGCAAAGCTCCGATAAAACTTCTGGAACATGATAAAAAAAATAGATAAACATCCCAAACACGTGAGTAAGGGTGTTATATCATGGAGTTATTAAGGAATTTAAAAATGCGAAAATTTAGCTAAGTTGATTAGAGAATATTTACGAAGTTCCATTAATCTAAAAAAAATGTGAGAACTTATAGCAAGCAGCGATTAATATCTTCAAGAAACTCCAGAGAACTTAAAATTTAGATAGTTTCATTCAGTTTCAGCGAAGTTCTGAGTACTTCGAGAACGATCAGATAGCTTCGGAATAATCTAATTAACTTAAGCAAATTAGGAGCGACTTATAAGGAATTCCATGGATTTATGGGGTAATCCAAGAATTCTATGATTGATCCAAAAACGTCAGGGATTCGGGATGTGTGTATCAGAAAATTTGCCGGATTATTAAAAAAATTAGAGAACTTCAGGGAAAATAAGTGAGCATTTTTAATGGTTTGAATACTCAAGGAAAATTGTAGAAGGCAAATCAATTAATTTCAGTAAAGTTGCAGGTTCTTAAAATATACTGATCAATTCAGGGCTGTCTAGAGAACTTTAAAGAAATTCAATAATCGTTTAGGAAGTTTTAATAACACCAGGAAAGTCTAGACTTTTGAAGAAATTTTAAATTAGTGTCGATAATGTAATGGATGTTTCATAAACTTCAAAAAAATCATGAGAACTTCAGTGGAAATCATAAAACTATATTAATTATTTCGTTCTAATTCCATAAAAACTGCGAACTTCAGGAATTTGAATTTAGAGTGACAAATTGTTGAGATATTGTTAAAAATTAAACACTGCTTCTTGATTCCAATTCAGTCAGACGAGTTTCAATTCCGTAGAAACACATTGAAACGTCATTGGATTACCTTCGGCATATGGATGAAGGTGGAAAAATTGAATTCGCTAGGAGTGCTTCTTTAGTTTTTGAGAATAATGAATGTACTGTACAATCAATACCATTCGCAGAGTTCTTTTTAACATTCCTCTAAAATAAATTTGAGGCTCTCGCTGGGATTTTTGTTTGTTCATTAATTTATTTGATAAGGCTCAACCGAATTAACTTTACAGAGCCGAGGATTCGTGGTCACTATACAATACATCTTAAAACTATAGTCAAAAGATACAACACAATTAACACTTTATCTTCCGCTATCCAAAAAGCCTCCTCCATCAGAACTGGAGCCGCTTCCAGTGGTTTACTTGTATGGCAGTTACGCAATCGTGAGGCAAAGCGCTTCCATTGCAGCAATGGACGCAAAACGTGGTCAACACTCACACACTCATCACAAAACGGTTGCTTTCCAAAGTCGACGACGCATCGACCGAAAGAACTGCTGATGAAGAACAATGAGGAGGACCACACAATGGTTGCTGCCGAGAAAACAGACGATCGCGTAGCACACATCGAGAGTGGCCTGCTTTTGTCGACAGCCAAGTGAACACTGCTCTCGCTGGGATACCCTTTATAACAGTCCACGACTCCTATGCAGAAGACTCCGAAGACAAAAATCATTGAATTTATCTTAAGATTAACTTCGAATGTTTAATGCTGCTTCCTAGAATTCACTGAAGCTTTCTTTCTTTTCATAATTTATTTAAAATTCAGGTGATTTTGCTCATAATTATCTACATTCTTCTCGAAATGCCCTTGAAATTATCCTTAGAATTCCCTTAAAAATCATTTCTGAATTTCTTAGAAATTTCGCCCTCAGAATTCGATTCCCTTGGTATTCTTCTCAGAATTCCCATGGTACTCTATTCAGAATTCACTTGAAATTATACTGAGAACTACCTTGTAGTTTTCCCTGGAATTATTTTGGAACTATACTTAGAATTCAATACCCTCAGCATTTTCTTGGTATTACCAACAGAATTTTGCTCAAATTTCACCTCAGAAATTTTTGACGTGGACTACGTCTGTGATTTCTATATGGGGGTACACTTTGTGAAAACCAAAAATGGAAAATGTAACAAAATATGAAAGATTATGAACGTTAATAACTCAGCTGCCCCTTAACGAATTTCAATAATTTTATCGCCAATCGATCAGAAATATTTCTACGCATCTGTAAAACTTAAAACTTCATCGTTTTCAAAATGTCACTATTGAAAATTGCACGTGAAACTGTTGCTATGATAATCAAAATTATCATCTATTGCCTGCGAAAAGCGATTTCCCAAACACAGATTTCAAAGTTGAACTCCACCCGGTCTCACCGAACGGTTTTTATTCAATCACCGCGTGGTGAGTGGTGGTGTTCTCCAGTACACAACGAAAAGCTGCCTTCCAGCAGCAAGCTGCAGCCCACATGACCATCCCTAGAAGGAGGAAAAAGCCGCACAGCAATTGATCGGAATCAGTAGCTCTTCGTGAGTCGCTGTGGGCCATCTATGTCAAGCGCGTCATAATAAATAATCTAAACAGAGAGAACCCCGTTCAAATTCCTATTCCTACACAAAACACAAGCTTATGCTGCAGTTAAAAAATAATATTTATTATATAAGACCACGTAGTCCTACGTCTCCATTGCGTACAACCCCATAGGGTTGTTCCTTGTAGTTTTTGAAATATCCACTAGAAATGGACCAGGAATCTTTGTCATAATTGTCATGGGAATTTCCTCAGGAAATTCAAAATAATCAACTCTGAACTCTCTTTCCGAACTTGATAAAACTATCAACTGGTATTCAGATAATTTAGAGTTCCAAGCCTGTCAACAAGCATATTTTTAAAATGAATTATCTCCAAAAGAAAACAATTGGAATTCATTGTGTTATCTGTGAAATTCTAATGTGATATTCCTAAGCATTTTCCTGGTAAACTCATCTGTATTACCTTGGAACACTCTATCGAAATTCTTTTGAAATTCAGGTCAGAGCTGCGTTTAAAGATTGCTCTGAATTTTTGAACTAACTTCAGAGTCCTTCCTTTGAAATTATCCTCAGTGTTTCCTTGTAACATGATCTCAAACAATTCTGGAATTTTTCCTCTCACAATTCCATGCAATTTTCCAACGGATTTTCAATAAGTTTATTCGCTTCAATTTGATTTTCCTTGATTTGTTTTCCATCGATCTTGTTTTCCGTACTGAGTACCAATGATACCGACGCCAGGGAAACAGCTCCTACACCTGGACCTATCGACCCATTAACATACGGACCGGGACCAACGGCATTACTTCCCTTCCGAAGGTAGACGTGAGCATGTGCCTCTTGTAAAATAATTTACTGAATGGTATTCATTGTATTACCGAACGTCTGTTTTTTAACAGACAAAAACTGCTATTTTTTATCACGCGGGGAGCACATTTCAAAAATTTCAAAACTGTGCCATTTTGGTTTTGTTTGTATTGCGAATTTTCGCAACAGTTTTCGTGATTTTCTTTTTCAAATTTTAACGAAAGTCATTCAAAATAGATGGAATCTGCGGAACAATGTGCTGTTGAAACGAAGGAAATACTGTGTAGGAAATTTCTGCATTTAATACTGAGACTGTAGATGACATCATGATCGGTTTTTGATTGTTGGTTCCCGATACTTGGAAGGCTTGTGACACTATCTTTGTCTAAACAGGAATTCCCCGAATATTGCGGTGGTTGATGCAGTCCACCTGTCACTATTTCTTGGCTGTTTTCGAGCCAATTGAATTAATAATGTATAAGTGACTATTACGTAGTTGACTCCAATAATAAAAAAGCTACAACAAATTTATACGGCACTTTTCACTGCTAAATATGACCTGTAAAGTTTCTACTTTGTTAGACTCTGATTCCTCTTCCTTGTTTGGACCCAAGGTAATCCTGCTTGGATATCAATTTAGAAACAGCCTCTTCGATCCTTCAGATTCTTAAAGTAATCTGCTAGGAAGTCGATTTGGAGTAACGCCATGGTGCCCAAACTCACTATAATAACTACTATGCAACATGGCTTCTTTAAAGGCCGTTCAACAACTACGAATTTGCTCGAATTAATTAATTATTCCTTGAATGCAATGGATAATGGAAACCATGTAGAAGCGTTGTATACAGATTTCAGCAAAGCGTTTGATCGAATTGACATACCCATGCTTCTTTTTAAACTTCAAAAAATGGGAATTCATTACGCACTCCTCAAGTGGCTTGAATCATATTTAACTGACCGCCATCAAATAGTAAAATACAAAGGAAAGACATCAAATCCCGTTGATGTCACTTCTGGAGTTCCTCAAGGCTCCCATTTAGGACCGCTTTTACTTATTCTCTTCGTCAATGACATATCTTTCATTATTAAGAAATTGAAAGTTTTAATCTATGCTGACGACATTAAACTTTTTTTGGAAATAAAAGATGCCAAATACATCATCACATTCAAAGAGGAAATACAGATATTCCATACTTGGTGCCAAAAAAAGCCTGCTACAATTAAATATAAAAAAATGTAACTCAATTACTAGGTATTATTTTAGACTCAAAACTTACTTTCACCGATCATTATAACACAATTATTAACAGAGCTAACAACATGCTTGGTTTCATAAAACGTTTCTGCTATAACTTTCAAGATCCGTATACGATAAAAACATTGTACATTGCTTATGTAAGATCGATATTAGAACTTTTGCAGCATAGTTTGGTCTCCTTTTTCAATCACATACGAAGAAAGAATATAGTCCGTTCAAAAGCAGTTTCTATTGTATGCACTCCGCAAGTTAGGTTGGCCTGTATTTCCTCTGCCATCTTACACAGCTCGGTGTATGCTCATAAATATTCAAACATTAAAAAAGCGTCGTGAATTTGCTATGATTTCTTTCGTAAACGATATCGTATCACATCGCATTGATTCTATAGAACTATTGTCATCCTTAAATTTATATACACCATCTAGGCATTTACGAAATAGAAATATATTTGCTACAAATCGTCATCGTACGAATTATGCCAAATTTGGACCCTTGAACCAAATGATGGATACATATAATAAGCACTGCGATAACATTGACTTTACAATGACAAAAACCGAATTAAAGCAATATTTTAATTCCTCGCATAACGTCAGCGAGAAGTAATGCTTTAACTTGTTCTCAAGACATATTATAAAAAAATATAAACAAAGACCAAATTGTAAACATAGCTCTTAAGACAACAATTGTAAAACGGTCTACACTGATTGACGACTATTAAATAAATAAAAACGCAAAAGAAAAGGGCAATCTCATGATCCCCCTTCTGGTGAAATTTGATATGCTCACGGATGGTGGGACTGGTCCTTCATCCAGGCAAAATTTCACTAAAATTTCCCAGCTTAATGCCATGAAGGAAAAGGTCCCCCCTATTGTGATAACCACTTCCGATTTCCATGCTCTTCAATCCATAAAATATTGAAAACCATTGCATTAAAAACATCCAAATGATCCATAAAACATCGTAGAAAATCCCTAAAAAAGTGTGGGTGATCCATAAAAAATATCAATACTTTCGATATTTTATGTAAAATTTAGCAATTCAATTGTAAAAATGTACCGCTAAATTTCTAAAGAATAAGCATTGAAATTGTACAAATTACCCATAAACATATCGCAATTGATCCATAAAACATTCAGCAATGAACCTTCTTAAACTAAAGAAAGTGATCCATAAAAAATCAAGTTTGCGCACTTAAAAATATAGGCGTGATCCATAAATTAGACGATTATTATTCTTGTTTAGGACACTATTTTTTTTAAATTTTGATCCGTAAACCTTGAAAAATTGCTTCACTGCATATCTACTTAGATTTACTGTCCTGCCCGCGTATTTTAGGTAGAGGTGCGAAGCGACGGGCAAGCGCTTAGAATTAGCTTCCAAAAGAAGATTCTGAAGGAGCTTCCTATAGAAGCTTCATTTAGAAACTTCTCAAAGAAGCTTATTCTAGACGCTCGCCCATCGTTTCGCTCTTCACGGGCAGAACAGTAAACCTGCGTAGCTACGCAGTTATGTAGCAATTTTCCTAGGTTTATGGATCAAATTACATATGTATATCCTATAGACTATAATTTGAGCACACCATAATAGGAACGTCTACCAATTACCTGAACACCTACCCTAGGTTTGATCTATAAAATTAACATTTATTTTTCATATTTTCTTAAGAAGATTATTATAGAAGCTTCTTTTGGAAGATAGACGCTTGACCATCGCTCCGCATCTCTACCTAAAAAAACACGACAGGACAGTAAATCTAAGTAGTTAAATCTCAATTCTAGATATTCAACAAATCTCACACTAGCGAATCAATCTTCGAAAAATCTTCTTTCATTTCTCGCATCTACTTGCACCGCGCATAATATTTTTGCAGGAAATCTTCAGAATCGTCATCAATGGTCTTTCCATCTACTCAACGTGTGCGCAGCAAAGCACAGCAAAACTAAATTTTCCCTGCATCGTAGATAGAGTCGCCCCCCTCGGTAGATACGCTGTAATGGAGCAATTTTTCATTGTTTATGGATCAAAACTAATTATATAGTGTCAAAAACGTGAATAGTATACGTCTAATTTATAAATCATGGCTGTTCGGAATATTGGCATAACCCCTGTACCGCCAAGTCCAGCGACAACCCTGTGGGAGATTCAGAGAGCTACGGTAACGGTCGCTGTCAGTAAGAACGTAGAAAAAATGAAGTATGAACCAGAAAAAAAGAGGAAAAGAAGGTACAATTCCAAACCATCTAGCACTCGTTTTACAGCTAAATTAAGTTAATTGCCAAAATTTGAACTAGTGAACAAGCTGTAGTGAAAAATATTAAATTTTATAACCCTAAAGGGTGATACGGTCAAAATTTGGTCAATATCAACTTGACGTATTTCTTTCAATTTTGCATTTAAAAAACCTGAACACCCCTCATTTTGAAGGTGTGTGTGTGTAGAATGTTGCTCCTATTTTGATTTTGGAATTCACTCTTCAGTTGTCAAAATGCCGTCCAAGCAAGAAGAGCAGCGTATCAAAATTTTGCTCGCGCATCGCGAAAATCCGAGCTACTCGCACGCAAAGTTGGCAAAATCGCTAAAAGTTGCCAAATCAACCGTTACAAATGTAATTAAAGTGTTTGGGGAACGTTTGTCGACAGCCAGGAAGTCTGGATCGGGGGGAAATCGTAAACCGGAAGCCGCTGAGACGACAAAGAGAGTTGCCGGTAGTTTCAAGCGAAACCCTAACCTCTCTCTCCGAGATGCCGCAAATAAGCTGGGTGTATCGTCTACAACCGTGCATCGAGCCAAAAAACGAGCCGGACTATCGACTTACAAGAAGGTAGTGACTCCAAATCGCGATGATAAACAAAATACGACGGCCAAAGCGCGATCCCGGAGGCTGTACACGACGATGCTGACGAAGTTTGACTGCGTGGTAATGGACGACGAAACCTACGTCAAAGCCGACTACAAGCAGCTTCCGGGACAGGAGTTTTATACGGCAAAAGGAAGGGGAAAGGTAGCAGATGTTTTCAAGCACATGAAACTGTCAAAGTTCGCAAAGAAATATCTGGTTTGGCAAGCCATCTGTACCTGTGGCTTGAAAAGCAGCATTTTCATAGCTTCCGGGACTGTCAACCAAGAAATTTACGCGAAAGAGTGTTTGAATAAACGTCTGCTGCCTTTCCTGAAGAAACACGGTTGTTCCGTACTGTTTTGGCCGGATTTGGCATCTTGCCATTACGGTAAAAAGGCCATGGAGTGGTACGCCGCCAACAACGTGCAGGTGGTTCCCAAGGACAAGAACCCTCCCAACACGCCAGAGCTCCGCCCAATTGAGAAATACTGGGCTATTGTCAAGCGGAACCTAAAGAAGACCAAAAAACTGCTAAGGGCGAGCAGCAGTTCAAGGCAAACTGGCTTTCTGCGGCGAAGAAGGTGGACAAGGTGGCTGTACAAAATCTGATGGCAGGGGTCAAGCGTAAGGCCCGGCAATTCGGATTTGGAAAAGCGGAAGCCTAACTGAATATTTTTCCTGAATTTTATACTAATTGAACTTGAAAAAGAAATTTAATTTGATTTTTTAAATAAACGATTTCACCGATTTACACGCGTTTTCCCTTGAACAAATTTTGACCGTATCACCCTTTATAGTTGCTTAATCTAGATAGGGGAATTTACGTATTCTCGGCAACCTAAGCAGTGACCTTCTTTCTATAGCCTTTTTCTCTAAGGAACGCACACATATGCAGTATTGGTTTGTTTACAATCTTTTGCTGCCAGCGGCTCTAACAATTTCAGTCATTCTTTCGACTCAAAAACTGTTTTGAAGCTCCAATCTTCTCTAGTGAGAGCGAGTATTGTCGGCAACCAGTTTTTCTTCGGCAACCGTTCCATTTGAACTGCATGTATATCTGCTGTTCTATTATCGGCAACTCGAAATCAGCTACAATTTGTAGTGCGTGTGTTTCATTTCCAGAAAACCCTGCTAGATTGCTTTTTCTCAGTGGTAAAAATATAGTCAAATTGAAGTTGAAAGCATAAAGAAGCGTTTGCATGCATTCAGCGAAGTGTTTTCGTAAGAAAATCCAGTGAAAATAGTGTTTCAATTTGGGTTGCCAAAAATAGTCTGTCATGCCGAAGCCGTCATTTCCCCTACTACAATTTGATCCTAAAATCTGGGAACCTACAATTTGTTCCTAAACGCTATATAGGGTTAAGTACCCCATTTCCGGCCTATTAAGCAAAACCCGCTCTTAGTCTTTCTTAATCTAGCGGAGTTTAGCACCAAACGGAATGTAATTATTACTGATGGCTTCCAAATTTATTTACCTTTCCATATGTACCGTAAGATAAAGAGAAACCAATCGTAGAGATATTGTCGAAATTCTAACACTGCTTTTTGACACCAAACTCGGCATTCGGATTCTAAGCTCGGCCTAACGCATTGAAACACCATTGAAACGCCAATGAATTCACTTCGGCCTATCTGATGAAGATGAAAATTGATTCGGTCCGAGCGCTTATTTTGTTTTTGGGAATAATGGATGCAAACCTTCACATCACGCGTTCTCATTGATTTCGTTCCGTAGCGTATTACCTAAAGTATCGTACCAAACGCATAATTGACTTGTTAACTCTAAAATCATGGATTTATTTGAAGTGCCTAACTAAAATAATAATTGAATCCCCAAATCCTAAATCTAACTAAATCTTTGTTGAAAGAGTGTCGAAAGATAACTCTTGGTTTGAAAAATCTCCCGCTCAGCCTCCTATCGCTTTCTTCCTGCTGCAACTGGTCTAGGGATTCCTCCAGGCTGACCTCATTGATACTTCCTTTTCCAAATTCGGATCCGGCATCACTCCTCGCACTATTCGTTATGCTAGGTGGTTGCTTTGGGACAGACTTCTTGGTTCCTTTTGGCACCTTCAGCATATTTGTGCACTTCGAGCACGTCTACGGAACCTCCTTTACAGCTTTTGTCTTACCAGCACAACTATAATGGGCCCAGAAATTGCAGACATCACACTGGACCATATCATCTACGTGGTCATGGCCTTCACAAAGCGTTCACTGTTCTTCACTCAACGGTGGTGTTGATCCCTCTGACATTTTGAGGTTATATCCGATGTTGTTCTTCAAGAATGTTCGGATTAATGAAAGCAACTTCCTCAGAGCAGTCTCGTTTTGCTCTGCTTGAAGCTGAAAAAGGTTTTATTATAAGCATTAAGATTGGTTTAGATTTTATAGTTTAGTTTTAGTAAGCTGTCCAAAACGAGACTGCTCTGAGGAAGTTGCTTTCATTAATCCGAACATGGCTATATTTTTAAGTGCGCAAACTCGATTTTCTATGGATCACTTTCTTTAGTTTAAGGTTCACTGCTGAATGTGTTATGGATCAATTGCAATATGTTTATGGGTAATTCGTACAATTTCAATGCTTATTCTTAAGAAATTAAGTGGTACATTTTTACAATTGTGTTGCTAAATTTTACATCAAATATGGATCATATGGATATTTTTTTTATGGATTATTCACACTTTTTTAAGGATTTTCTCCGATGTTTTATCACAGACAAACAGACGTAACTCTTTGAAAAAGTTGTTCTTGAAAACATAGTATCTCAATACATAGGACCTCAGTAACGACATCTCTCGGGCTTCTCGCGGAAAACTAGCTTGCTCGCTAACTTGCAAACAATATTGCATAAAAGTTCTATAGAATGTATAGAAACGTCAAAGTGATCCGATGCCAGCGCTGCGACGAGTAGTTCGCGAAACTGATAATATTCAAATCAACCGTTAAATGCGTGAACGAAGATACACAATGAAGAGTTACGTCTGTTTGTCTGTGGTTTTATGGATCATTTGGATATTTTTTATGGAACGTTTTCCAATACGGTATGGATTATTTATTGATTTTTATATTCAAAAGTATGTTTGCCCCGTGTATTGGCTGAGAAGCATCACTTACATTGGTTTTTCACTTACGACACCAAAACTGAACGGCTGTTCAAGGTTGTTCTGTAAATCAAAACTTGTCTGGGAGTGCGTTCAATCACTTCAAAAATGTCTTGTCATAATCAAGTCAACTTATATTGGGTTCCTGGTCAGTGCGGGATTGACGTAAAGGAAAGAGCTGATGCACTAGCAAGACTCGGATCTTCTCATAAGTTCATAGGGCCAGAGCCCTTCTGTGGCTTATCGGCTGTATCTCTTAGAATGGAGCTAAAAGCGTGGAAATCTTCAAAAGTGGAGGAAAACTGGAAGAACGCTTCCATTGCTAGGCAGTCGAAGCGATTCATTAATCTAAACATTTCTGTGACCCACAGAATCCTGGAACTTTCTAAGAAAGATTTTAGCATATATTCAGGCCGTTATCACTTGAAGCTGATTGGAAAACTTCAAGATGATGCATGTCGCTTCTGTGGCATAGAAAAGGAAGACTCGGAACATTTGGTATGCCACTGTCCGGCAATTTTCAATAAAAGGCGTAAGCTCCTCGACAATGGGCTGACAGAACCCTTCGATATTTGGAGCACAACTCCCTGTACGGCGCACACTGGGGACAAAATCGAAACAATGTGTTAAAATTCAATAACTTCGGTGCTCGCTGGAACAAGAGACTAAAACATAGTTATTCTTATAGAAAAAAGTCTCAGGAATCGATTGGAGTGGGTTTCATCTTGAGCACGATAGGGTAAGTTGGGGTTTTCCACAGTTTTGCCCTAAAATCTCCTATTTTGCATGATTTGAATGCTGTACCGATGATATAGACGGATGATTTCTTCGGCAAAGTTGATCAGGAGGTCAAGAACTGTTGGATGATGGACAGGACAATTCGGAATTCTTCCGCTAGGCGGCGCTAGTGAGCATTCGAAGTGTATATGTTTGTGCTGCTGTATCTCAAGATCCTGTCTATTTAGACGGATGATTTCTTCGGCAAAGTTGATCAGGAGGTCAAGGACTGTTGGATGATCGACAGAACAATTAAGAATTCCTTCACTAGGTGGCGCTAGTGATTATTGCAAGTGAATATATTTGTGCTGCTGTATCTCAAGATCCTGACTATTTAGACGGATGATTTCTTGGGCAAAGTTGATCAGGAGGTCAAGGACTGTTGGATGATGGACAGAAAAATTCGGAATTCTTTTGCTAGGCAGCGCTAGTGAGCATTCGATGTGTGTATGTTTGTGCTGCTGTATCTCAAGATCCTGACTATTTAGACGGATGATTTCTTCGGCAATGTTGATCAGGAGGTCAAGGACTGTTGGATGATGGACATAACAATTTGGAATTCTTCCGCTAGGTGGCGCTTCTGAGCATTCGAAGTGGATATGTTTGCGCTGCTGTCGGTAGTTTTTGTTTAGGATTTTTATAAATTATTCATACAAATATCAAAGCCAAATCTTCTTCTAATCGCGGTTGATGCTATTTACTATTTAGTAACATGAACAAAAACAGATTTCATCAGTAGTATGTCTTGCTTTACATTAACGCATTTCCACGCTTTTACTAATTTTCATTCAAGTTCAATTTAAATTGGTTTGGAATCCGTTGGTTTTTTGAAAATTTAGCACTTCGCTCAACAGGTACAATTTTTCCGAACTGGTAATTTTTTTTAATGTTCGACGGTATCGTATTAAAAACGTTTCTTCGTTAATTTATGCTGTTTTCAAAAATTAGGCACGCCCAGGGATTCTTACCTCGAATATGCTTTCAAGCCACTCGGCATTCTTCTTAAAGAATCGATCCTTACTGTACGTTTTGAACCATCGCCGATTAAATTGACCAATCCAGTTTTTAACACCTTGCGCAACAGCCGCAGGTGCTTTCGACAGTGCTCTAGACACAAAGTCAAGTAAACGGTTTTTATCTCGACCAGACGCAAAATATTCCTCAACGATAATTTTATTTGACAGAATTTTGCTTAATGAATTGTTCTGTCCATCATTCAACAGTCCTTGACCTCCTGATCAACATTGCCGAAGAAATCATCCGTCTAAATAGTCATGATCTTGAGATACAGCAGCACAAACATATACAATTCGAATGCTCACTAGCGCCACCTAGCGGAAGAATTCCGAATTTTTCTGTCCATCATCCAACAATCCTTGACCTTCTGATCAACTTTGCCGAAGAAATCATCCGTCTAAATAGACAGGATCTTGAGATACAGCAGCACAAACATATACACTTCGAATGCTCACTAGCGCCGCCTAGCGGAAGAATTCCGAATTGTTCTGTCCATCATCCAACAGTTCTTGACCTCCTGATCAACTTTGCCGAAGAAATCATCCGTCTATATCATCGGTATCTTGAGATACAGCATTCAAATCATGCAAAATAGGAGATTTTAGGGCAAAACTGTGAGGGGTGAGGGGTGCCCCCCCCCCCACCACCACGATTTGTACCTTCCTTAAAAGTTGTCCTAGCTGGCTATTCTAATATCTATATGCAATCTTCACACTGCCGTACTCTAACGGAACTATCAACTCTATACTTTTATCTACTCCATCTATCGTATAAAAATTACCACTACAGTCTGTTATTTGAAATTAGCATCTTCAACTATCTTGATATAGTTAAAAAAAAAGTAAGAGATTGTATCCAAGACACGATCGTAGATTTGGCGTAGGATTGCGTGCTCGGTATCAATATTCGGCGACTGTGTTAGGGAAACTACTTTTACCCATCACGGAAACGCCTCGTTTTCTTATGACAAAATTACGCATTTTCGTTCAGAAAACGCACGGAATTTTTGGTTTATTCAATAGATAATAAAAACAGCGAAATTCATTGGAGAAATTTCCTTTTCAAATTCTCTAATTCGCGATCAATCATATAAATGTGAGATATGACATGCTAGCGTCCTAGATAAAATCTTACCTTAATTCGAATAGTCTGGTTAATTGACAAGGTCATGTGGTATTCGGTCATTGGGAGAATTACTGTTACTGTTGAAATGCTGATGAAGCTCGCTGCTGTTGCCGTTCTGTGCATCCGTCCTAGATGCTGACGAAAGCACCGACGATGAAATTTGCCAAGTGCGGTTGGCACCGGCGTTAACTCACCCCTCCTTAGTGATGAACCTCCAGGGGCATCGTATATCCAAATGTAGATGTACTTAGGTTTCCGACGTTTTTTCCAGGTTCTGATTTTCCACGATGATCGTTAGTGTTTGGCATCGTCTCTAGTTTGATATTTGTTGTTCTGCGGGAGAAAATGCTGAGGAAAATAATGATACCGATTATGGGGAGGATGGTAATCCCTCCAAAAAGGGACCAGTGTGGGAAATGCAGACTGTAGCTTTTTAAGGTGATACTCTAAGGAAGCCTTAGCGTGAAATTTTAAAGGCACAAATGTCAACTTCCACAAAAGGTACAAATTTGAAATTGCTACTCCTTGTTTACTGTGCTACTACAAACAGAGAGTAGTAATTTCAAATTTGTATGTTTTGTGGATGCTGACATTTGTGCCTTTGAAGTTTCACGCTAAGGCTTCCTTAGAGTATCACCTTAAACGGAGTAAGTCCAAGTCTTTCCGTGTTTCTGTTTGCAGTTTGTGGAGATGTTCCATAGTAAGGTTCAATATATGACCGTCCTTGGAAATAGCTATTCCGTCCAGATGAAGGTGGACCGGATTTCCAGCAGTGGTTCGAGTTCTGCCGGCATACGAAATGTTGTTGATTCGTATGGTGCAGTTCTCGTATCGAATGATATGATCCAGTGAGAATTCTTTCATTTGTGCTGCAATCTGATGATAGGGTGAAATTGCTCATTGAATTCACCAGTAAATAATACTTATCGATGGGAACAATCTCCTGCTGTATGGGATTTGATGAATAGTTGCAAATGACTGGTCTCGCATCTATTAGGTTTGGTATGCATGTAGACTCGGTTACTTCACCTCAATTCGATAAATGATGGGTTCTAGGTTCTTGACGATAAATTTCTGTGTCGGATGGATCAGGAAAGATCTCTCTGTGGTGTGAATTTGTTGTTGGTTGTGGAATGTTGGGAAAACATAGATTCTACGAAAAGTTAAGGGGTCTAACTTCGGCATCTTGATGAATAATACGATCTCCTTGCGGTTGGTGGCGATTGCTGTCTTGGCATAGGTTACGACTTCGGAATTTGAGTGAACTGCAATATTTTCTCTCTCTAAATCTCTCCTAAACATTTCAATTTCATTTTTTGATAGAATTTTAGCATTTAATAATCCTACTTTTGCTAAGGCTAAAGTATCAATAATGTTGTTTATTTTATCATTTAATTCGTTAAGGTTGAAAAGAATATTTATGGAATATAGTTCCGAAGTTTTTGAATTGAACAGTTGAATGGAATCTTTTGTTTTAAATACTGTCTCTTTTAACTGTAATGCCATTTCTCGATTAATTTTTACTTGTATATTGTTATTTGCTACGAGATTGTTAATGGTTGCATTGATTAACTTTAAATCATCTGCGTCGGGGGATCCGGCAATAAATTTCCAAACTTTTCCTACTGCGTCCCAACGATTCTGTCTCTTGGTTTGTATAATAGTTCCTAGTGAGAGGTTTATGTCGTCAAATTTTTGGACTATCATATCTGTAAACTGCGTTTTTCCTACTTTATCAAATTTATCTCTCAAATCGGTTACATGGTGGTTCAAGATTTCTATGTTAAAATGATGTAGGTAATAATAGGAATGAATCTGAATTCTGCTAACACCTTGTTCGAAAACAAAAATTGGTTGATCTATCTTTTGTATTTGTAGCGTCCATGTTTGTCTCAATAGTATTGGAAGTATAAAGATTGTCAACATCTTCCGTTGAACTTTTGAGGATGATTTTGGGACGGTCTTCGCTGGGAACTTCTGCCTGTGGAGAGAAACCAGGCAGTCACTTCGGGGTTGTCCTGTTTGCTGCGATGCTACTGGGGGCCCTGATGACGATCGAGCCGGATGGCTACGGTGTCCTGATTTCTGCTTTGGTTGCTACGGTGGGGCTCGTGGTACCCGTTTGTGATATGTGCTTGGCTCCTTGGACCAATCGCTGGAATCTGTGATATTCCACTTTTGAGGATGTTTCGCACTAGCACTGAGTTTACGATTTTTACCGCGGAACTTATACGATTTCCACTTCGGCAGGTCCCTATTCGGGCGCCAATTAAAGTTTTGAATCAATAATTCCTACAGAGAACCTAGCACTCGCGAAAAGTGTCCACTATGCAAGTCCGGAGTCCAATTGATCGCCCGATTGCGGAATGCTGATGAAGCTCGCTGCTGTTGCCGTTCTGTGCATCCGTCCTAGATGCTGACGAAAGCACCGACGATGGAATTTGCCAAGTGCGGTTGGCACCGGCGTTAACTCGCGCAGCCTTTCGCCCCACGCACTAAAAGCACTGCACCGTTCAGTGACACCGGATGGGAAAGCGCTTTTTGCAGGCAATCGGTGATAATTTTGATCACCATTGCAACAGTTGGACATTTGTGTAATTTTCAATAGTGACCTATTGAAAATTAATAACGTGTTCATTTTAACAGATGCGTAGAACAAATTCCAATCGATTGGCTTGTTTAGAATCAAATTCCATCCGCTGTTGACTGAGTTATATCTGGTCAAAACCTGACCACTTTTCGTAATGCGGTCGATTTTGGTTTTTTGGAATTGCACCCCCAATGTTGCCGAAATACGTAATCCTACGTCAAAAAAATGAGGAATATATCACAATAGATCAGAAAAATTGTTGCAGTGATGAAAATACCTCCTTGTCGGAGGTTGTCTAAAAAGGTTTGATAAGTGGCGAATCCCTGGATTAGATCAAAGGTGCATTGACCAAATTACTTGGAGTTGATTTTGGAATTTTCTGAAATATAAGATGGAGATGAATTAACAATTTTCTAATTTTGAAATCAAGCGGCGCTGGTGGTGTAGTGGTAAGCGTGATTACCTCTTACCCCAGCAGGCCTGGGTTCAATCCCAGTCGGCACCGCCGGGATGTTCTGAGGCATAACATCTCTGATCACGCCTTCGCTCGGAAGAAAAGTAAAGCCGTTGGTCCCCGGTTCATGAGTTGACGGGTCGATAGTTAGGGTCCAGGTGTGGGAACTGTCTCCCTTGCGTCGGTAGCATTGGTGCTCAGCACGGAAAACAAGATCAACGGAAAACAAATCAAGGAAAAACTACAAGGGGCAGCCCTATTGGGGTTGTACGAAATGATGACGTAGGACTACGTGGTCTTATTTAATAAATGTTATTTGTTAACTGCAGCAAGAGCTTGTGTTTTGTGTAGGAATAGAAATTTGAGCGGGGTTCTCTCTGTTTATACTCTTTAGTATGCCTATGATTGCCCTGAAAAGACTGATACCTGGGACATGTTCAGAAATTTAACTCTTTTGGAAAATCTTGGTAGCCAACGTGAAAAGGGCCGATGGTAATACAGGCTTAAAGCCTATGGAAGATGATGATGACGTTTAGACAGCTGGATCAGCAAATAGGACCGGAAAATCCCATATTCTTCGGTTCAAAGATTGGGCACTCGCAAGAGTCTTTGCCCGTCTGCTGCTGGACAGGGGTTGAACTGGTATCTGCGAAAGGTTGGAGGGCCGCAACGAGGGAAACCTCAACCTTGCTACGATGAATGTGCACTCGAAAGAGTTTCGGCGCGACTGCTGCTGGACACGGGTTGACTAGGTGGCTGCGACGGGTTGGAAGGACACAGTGAATGATGCCTTAAAGACGAATGGGCACTTGGAATAGTCTCGACCCGGCTACTGCTGGACACGGGTTGACCCGGTGGTTGGAGAGGCGTA
Source organism: Ochlerotatus camptorhynchus (assembly GCF_037179485.1). Classification (NCBI taxonomy): domain Eukaryota; kingdom Metazoa; phylum Arthropoda; class Insecta; order Diptera; family Culicidae; genus Ochlerotatus; species Ochlerotatus camptorhynchus. Next base: position 171,933 of record NW_027040587.1, on the reverse strand, counting down.
ACGAATGCTACCTTAACTTCGCTATGAGAAAAGGACACTCAGAAGAGTCTCGGCCCGGTTGCTTCAGGATGAGAAGCTTGGTTGCTACCGTTTTGCTGGTTCATTTTGCTGATAGTTCTGCTTCCACACAGGGCTAGTTGCTTTGTTGGTTATGTGACTAGATGAGATCATCAGATGATCAGGCCGGAATTACGTTTGACACAGCCACGGCGAGCCAGACAACGGATGGCGAGCATGGTAATACCCTGGATTTTATCACGAAGAACCTTGCGATGATGCTTGGCGCCTCCTTTAAGAAGACCTTTAGGTAGTGGACTACCTAACCTGTCACCACCTTCCTACTGCTGATATTGCTGCTTCTGCTGCCTGGTCACCACGCCGTCCGGAGCGAAAATGAGTTGAGGCTAGACAGTAGTGCTCTTTTATATCTTTTCAGGTTAAAGCAGAATGATGTGCCAACAAGTGGTACTCGATTATGATGACTGGATTTGGGAAGAACGTTTATTTCATGAAAACAGTGATAAAATTATCACTTTTTATTTGTACATTGGACAATGCTTGACATTTACCACTTTTTCAAAAGCTTCTTGTTGAAAATCAACAGTCGAATGTGTTGAATGCGTGGAAATATTTCTGATCGATTGGTGATAAAATTATTGAAATTGATCAAGGGGCAACAGAGTTATTAACGTTCAAAATCTTTCATAATTTTGATACATATTCCATTTTCGGTTTTCACAAAGTGTACCGCCATATAGAAATCACAACTACGTCTGTGATTTCTATATGGGGGTACACTTTGTGAAAACCTTTCCTACGTAAAAAAAACGCTATGAAATCAAGTGCCCGGAATTAATCGATTTAGTCCCCCTCCTCCGCGTACAACATTCCTGATTAAAAAGTATAATATATCAAGGAAAATTTATTACCAATAGAAAAATTGAAAACTTCAATTCAAGACAATAGATTTGATAATAAATACTTGAAATGTTGCATTGATTTTCTAGTGCAACTTCTTTATAATTGATGGAATTTTTCAATTAATTAGTTGCTTCTCAGCATGCAAGCTTATTGGTAATTGCTGAAAACAAGCTCATCTACCCTAGCGTCGAATAGTAAACTTTCACTATTTGCAAAGCATGCAACCCAACACAGCAGGTCGCTCATATTTAGTAAATATGTAAACTCGCCTAGCCTGTGTTGGTTCATCAATCAAAATGCAGAACCCGGCCCACAACCCACCCGTCAGTAGTTAGTAGGTTAGGAAAATATTTGATCCCAAGATTGGATTTACTCACGCACACATTTCAATCCAAGTCTACTCGGTTAGTCAATAATCGTCCACCTGACTCCCTGAACTCCGTTGGATGTAAATCAATTTACCAACACACAACCTCCCAGAAATATCTCTCTCTCTCTCTCGAAGTATCCTCCGTTTCCGAGCACGGCTCTCTCAACTCTCAGCGGATTCCTCAACTCCATCGAAAGGGAACTTCGACAGGTCCTCTCGCTCGTCCTTCCCCCTTTTGTTTCAACACAAGAGCGGTGACGGAATTTCCCTCCACCTCGGGGCCATTGAGGAAAAGTTTTTTTTTTCCCTAGTGTGGTAAGGGGGTTGATTGGGGGAGTCGACTCACAGCAGGTCTCCTCGCTTACCAACGCGTAGTGGTTGGTACCTGGGGGTTGGAAGTTGGTAGTGCATACCAAACCTGGAGGCCGCCGCGTCGATAAAATACTAGCACAACACCACCTCGCAGAACAAGTGGCTAGAACGGTGTACTACTCGATGGAACCGTGTCAGTCAACGGCTCACTACGTTCCGCGACGGGTGCGGTAGTTCCTCCGGCGGTTCCTTGCGCGCGCGGATTCCTCGGCGGCGGTTGATGGATTTTTGCGAGTTTTAAGTTTGGATTTCAATTTTGGTTTTCGGTCTCACTATTTCCAGGCGTGCTGAATTCAATTAAACTCAGCTTTCTGGATCTGTTCGCTTTTCGTCGCGGAGTGTGCAGATGAAGATAATGGGCTGAGTAATCAATTTAAGTGTCGGTTTTTAATCAGAATAAGAAGAAGAAGAAGAAGCAGTTTAGTGCAAGGTGTCCTCGAAATTGAGAGAAGAATTAAACGGAAAAGTTTTTGTGCTCGGTTTTCCGGGAAAAGTTTGTGTTCTGTGCGCGAAAGTGATTCGAGTTCCCAAAAACGGGCGCCGGGGGGTACGGCGGGCTAGAATCGATTGAAGCCCCCGTTCAACGTGGAGTAAGGTGCCTGTCCAAATTCAAATCCCTTTCTTTAGTGTTTTTTTTTCGTTCGAAGTGATTTTGACCCAATTAGGACGACAGCTCCAGAAACAGAGAAACATAGAGACAGAGAATGGTACGGAGTGTCTGGGCCAAAAACTTTGGGGGCATAGGCCCGGCGCACTCGTTCGCTACTCGAGTGTGGTATTGAACTGATTAATTCATTCACTCTCTGTCCTCATTCGCTTTTTTTGTTGTTCGTTCCTGTTCGAGTCCTCCCGTAGAGTTGCTGTCGGTGGGTGGTAAATGGTGGATGGTGAAAATCGTTATTCAGAGGCTCTTCCACAGCTCAGCGCAGTAGGCACCTTGCAGTGGGCATCATCGAGCTAGCAGGTGGCAGGTAGGCGCGGAGGCACGGAGGCAGTAGGCCTTGGCTTGGTTGTCCGCTAACCAGCGTCCGTCCGTCCAAGTTGGCGTTGGAAAGCAGGATTTGTTTTGGACGTAATGGAATCTATGGTAACTGCCCGAGAGGGATTGAGCAAGTGGTTGTGTGTTTGTGTGTGCAAGGGAGAGAATGTGAGTGGACATGAAAAAATGTTGGCCATGCTGAGGCCTCCCGATGGTTGCGTTCAGGCATCCGGCTGGACTATAAGTTCAGAAGTTTTTGCTTCTGATTGCGATGGTATCGTTGCCTTTCGGAGCATGCATGGAAAGCACGACAGGGTGTGGATAGTGTTTTCAGCGTTTGGATGCTTTCTGTTTATGGTACTCAATATGGTTTAATTTTAATTGAAGTGGTTTTGAGCTACATTGATGATCTCTTAAGTTCTGCTGTTCTGTAGTTCTACATGGTGATCATCCCTTCAATTCCAGGTTGTTAAGAGTTACTGATTGGCAGTGATGTTAAATGTAATGCACAAGATCAGTTTGGAACAAAGTTTATCCCATTCAAACAGATGCATCACATACGCATTTAATGTGCAATTTGAATGTTGCTTACTTCGTACCTAATGTCGAATGAATTTGACGATTTTCCTTGTTGTGACTTTAGGGCAGTTCAACTTCCATGTGGACAATTTTAGAGAGGTTTAAGACCCCCCTCCTACCTCCCTTTTTTTCTTCGCGATCAATTATCCATATTTTGTATTATGTTGAAGCTTGTATGGACAATGGACTTATCCCTAAACTGTCCGCATGGGCAGCCTATTATCAGTTAGCAGGCAAGTTTATGTGTGTGCTGACAGTTTCCCAGGTGTCGTAGCTGTGTTGATTTATAGCATTATGGGATCCTTCATGAGGCATCGGAAAAGGCTGGCAGTGTATTAACATTTATCCAAAAAGTATTGGTAAAAGACTGGAAAATAAAATAACTGATGAGGTCGTGTTGCCTAGGAAAGCACTGTATTCTGAACAATGTAAGCAACTTGAAGTCCCTTAATAACGTTGTATTAGTAAAAATTGAAAATAGAGATTTCTAGTATACTATAAAGTTAGAATGTGGACGTTGAATTTATTGTATAGCAGCGCCACCAGTGGTCGTTTCTGGAATGTTTTAACAGCAGTTTCTCTCACTTTTTTTTTAAAGAGCTCCTCTTGCCGTGCTGAAAGCTTCATCACGATTCGTGCTGATTTTATAAACTTATGTCAGATGGAAGACAAGGGAAGTTAATTTATGTTGCATGAATCATTGAAAATCCAACTTAAAAAAAAGTCGAGAAATTTTTAAAAACATAAGCAAAACATAAATGAAGAAATGACCACAGCACGAGGAGATATTCCCGGCAAGTAAAAATTCGTTTTCGCTTACAGAATCTGTATCTGCAGCCACCTTTTATCCATTTCAACCTTTTGCTCTTTTTGAATTTCATTCGAACTTTTGTCCATTCGACCTTTTGTCTATCGACTTTTTGTTTTTGACAATTTTTGTCTTCCAACCTTTTGTCATAGATTCCGGCGTCTTTTAGCATTTGTCATACACTCCTGTCATTCGACCTTTTGTCCTAGAATGTATGAAAAAAGGATGAAAGACAAAAGGTTGAACGACATAAAGTCATATGGACAAAAGGTCTAAGGGACATAAGGTGGTTTAGGGACAAAAGGTCGAACTGGCAAAAGGTCGAAAGGCCAATAGCTGGTAAATATTATGAAACTGATTTGCCATGACTTCAAACAAATCCTCAAAAGAAAATATGATTTTATACTATTTCCCCTTCTTTGAAAGATTTCTGTTAACTGTATTTAATCTTTGAAAGCTGCTCGTTCTTTAAAATTTAGTTTTTATGAATTTGGCTGTTATGTTGAATGATATAATGAAAACATATCATCTATTTAATATACCTTTCTTCCCTTCTTAGAATGTTTAATCAAGAAAATTATTTGAGATACTGTGAATGAAATGTGCATTTAAGATATTGAGTTTTGAAAATGTACACTTTGAACTTCCATATTTGTGAGTTTTAGGATTATAAAAATTGATAAGAAATCAAAATCTAATATTTGTATTAGATTTTTACTTTTTTATATTTTCATATTTTTCAAAGTGCTTCTTTTAATTGCATTGTATCAACAACAAAAAAACAGTTTTGGTATTTCGACCTTATGTCCTTTGGACCTTTTGCCCTTTCGGCCTTTTTTACCTTCGACTTTTTATCTTTTTGATCTTTTGTCCTTTTGATCTTTTGTCCTTTCGACCTTTTGTCCTTTTGATCTTTTGTCCTTTCGACTTTTTGTCTTTTGAACTTTTGTCAAAGATTCGATGATCTGGCACTAGATCTGAAGTTGCGGCCGCTAGTCCATTCGATTCTTTGTCCACATCAACCATTTGTGCATTGGACCTTTTGTTTATTCGACCTTTTGTCGTTTTAAACTTGTTTGGAACTTTTGTCCATTCGACCATTTGTCCCTTCTATGCGAGATGAACTAGTCAAAGAGCTTAAAATCACGCGAATAAAGCCTTAAAAAAGTGTCCCTTCTACCTTTTTTTTCCATTCAAACTTTTGTCCTTTCGACCTTTTGTACGTTCGACCTTTTGTCCTTCGGTTTTTTGTCCTAGAAGCTACGAAAAAAAGTTGTGGGACAAAATGTTGAAGGACAAAAGGTTAATACACATAAAGTCGAATGGACAAAAGGTCTATGAGACAGAAGGTTGATTGATCAAAAGGTCGAAATGTACAAAAGTTCAAATGGATAACATGTAGAATAAAAAAAATTTCAAATGAAATTTAAAGGGAAAAACGTCGGATGGAAAAAGTTCGGTTAGACAAAAGGTCGAATAGTTAAAACATCGAATGAAAAAAGGTTGTCCTTTAGTCAAGGCAGACCTTTTGTCTTTCGACGTTTTGTCATACAGTCTGTCCTTGGACATTCTTGCATTCGAACTTTTGTCCTTTCGAATTTTTGTCTTTCAACCTTTTGTCAAAGATTCGATGATCTGGCACTAGATCTGAAGTTGCGGCCGCTAGTCCATTCGACTTTTTATCCACATCAACCTTTTGTGCATCAGACTTCTTGTGCATTCGACCTTTTGTCGTTTTAAACTTATTTCGAACTTTTGTCCATTCGACCATTTGTCCCTTCTATCCGAGATGAACTAGCCAAAGAGCTAAAAATCCCTTCTCCCTTTTTTCGATTCAACCTTTTGTCCTTTCGACCTTTTGTACGTTCGACCTTTTGTACTTTCAACCTTTTGTCCTTCGGCCTTTTGTCCTAGAATCTACGAAAAAAAGTTGTAGGACAAAAGGTCTATGAGACAGATGATTGATTGGTCAAAGCGTCGAAATGTACAAAAGGTCAAATGGATAACTTGTAGAATATTCAAATTTTCAAATAAAATTTAAAGGAACAAAAGGTCAGATGGAAAAAAGCTCGATTGGACAAAAGATCGAATGGTCAAAACATCAAATGAAAAAAAAGGTTGTCCTTTAGTCAAGATAGACCTTTTGTCTTCTCGACGTTTTGTCATACAGTCTGTCCTTGGAAATTTTTGCCTTCGACCTGTTGTTCCTTCGACTTATTGTCTTTTGACCTAAATCTGAAGTTGCGGCCGCTAGCCCATTCGACTTTTTGTCCACATCAACATCGGACCTTTTGTTCATTCGACCTTTTGTCGTTTCCGAGATGAATGACCAAAGAGCTGAAAATCTCTTTGGTAATTAACTGGTAACTGTCCTTGGACATTCTTGCCTTGGACCTTTTGTCCCTTCGGCTTTTTGTCTTTTGACCTTTTGTCAAAGATTCGATGATCTGGCACTAGATCTTTTGTACATTGGACCTCATGTTCATTCGACCTTTTGTCGTTTTAAACTTATTTCGAACTTTTGTCCATTTAACCTTTTGTTCCCTTTCTACCCGATATAAACTAGCCAAAGAGCTGAACATCTCGCTAAACCCTTAAAAATGTCCCTTCTACCTTTTTCCATTCAACCTTTTGTAGTTTTGACCTTTTGTCCTTCGGCATTTTGTCCTAGAATCTACGAAAAAAAGTTGAAGGACAAAAAGTTGAGGACAAAAGGTCAATACACATAAAGTCGAATGAACGAAAGGTTTATGAGACAGAAGATTGATTGGTCGAAATGTACAAAAGGTCAAATGGATAACATGTAGAATGGACAAAATTTCAAATAAAATTTAAAGAGACAAAAGGTCGGATGGAAAAAAGCTCGATTAGACAAAAGGTCGAATATTCAAAACATCGAATGAAAAAAAAGGTTGTCCTTTAGTCGAGGTAGACCTTTTGTCTTTCGACGTTTTGTCATACAGTCTGTCCTTGGACATTCTTGCCTTGGACCTTTTGTCCTTTCAACTTTTTGTCTTTTGACCTTTTGTCAAAGATTCGATTATCTGGCACTAAATCTAAAGTTGCGGCCGCTACTCCATTCGACTTTTTGTCCACATCAACCTTTTGTGCAACGGACCTTTTGTTCATTCGACCTTTTGTCATGTGTCCCTTCTACCCGAGATGAACTACCAAAGAGCTGAAAATCTCTTTGGTAATAAAGCCTTAAAAATGTCCCTTCTACCTTTTTTCCATTCAAACTTTTCTACTTTCGACCTTTTTTCCTTCGGCCTTTTGTCCTAGAATCTACGAAAAAAGTTGTAGAACAAAAAGTTGAAGGACAAAAGTTAAATGCACATAAAGTCGAATGGACAAAAGGTCTATGAGACAGAAGGTTGATTGGTCGAAATGTACAAAAGGTCAAATGGATAACATGAAGAATGAACAAAATTTCGAATGAAATTTAAAGAGACAAAAGGACGAATGAAAAAAAATCTCGATTGGACAAAAGGTCGAATAGTCAAAACATCGTACTATTGGCAAAAATGGGCCCAAAATTACCCAAAATTCAATATCTCAACAACACGCTGAATTCCGGCCATGAAAAACAACTTTTCCGAAGGGAAATCGTCCGGGGAATCGATTGCACGTGGTCCCATAGACCGGACAGCTTCCTTGTAGGTATGTGTTTTGGGCCATTTTACCCCATTTTTCCCTACTTTTTGGAGGAAATGTTTTTTCACAGCTCTATTTTTCATAAAACATAAGCACTTTGTGCATGGTTTTAGAATACTATGTCTTTAAACAACAGTTCATGAGATATTAAGGGAATACGGGGTACACTTTATAGGGGGTAAGGGGTAAAAGTGAAAAAACAATCAATGTTTTTTTATTACAAAACCCATTTTTTAATAACATAATATTTTTTTCTGAAGAATAATTTTAATTAACTTTCATTTGGTATTTTGTGTTCCGTTATCGGCCAAACAGTTCAAAAGTTAATTTTTTTTTTTAAATCGAAGAAATTTTTTTTTTTGACCACTCTTATATATAAATAGTCACCCTAATGACAAAATAAAAAATACGGGTCTAATATGTTGTGATAAGGAACAAAACTACGAATTTTTACAAAATTCTGAGAACCACTATATCGTTTTGCTGTATACAGACAAAAAAGTGAAAACTCTTTTAAAACAGATAGCAGTAGATTAAAACTTATTTAACCCCAATTAACGTTAAATTTTGAAAAAAATCTTATTATTCCAGGCAGCCTTTGGGGCCATTCAAACAATCGCATCGTTCAACATTGTTTTGAATTAAAATAAATTTAGCGAGGGTTCACTTTTACCCCTTACTCCCCTATAAAGTGTACCCCGTATTCCCCTAATATCTCATGAACTGTTGTTTAAAGACATAGTATTCTAAAACCATGCATAAATTGCTTATGTTTTACGAAAAATAGAGCTGTGAAAAAACATTTCCTCCAAAAAGTAGGGGAACATGGGGTAAAATGGTCCAAAACACCTACCTGCAATGCTCTCCGGTCTATGGGACCACGTGCAATCGATTTCCCGGACAATTTCCCTTCGGAAAAGTTGTTTTTCATGGCCGAAATTCAGCGTGCTGTTGAGATATTGAATTTTGGGTAATTTTGGACACATTTTTGCCCATAGTGCATCGAATGAAAAAAAGGTTGTCCTTTAGTCAAGGTAGACCTTTTTGTCATTCATCGTTTTGTCATTCGACATTTTGCCTTTCAACCTTTTGTCTTTCGACGTTTTGTCAAACAATCTGTCCTTTGACATTTTTGCCTTCGGCCTTTTGTCCTTCGACTTTTTGCCTTTCAACTTGTGTCCTAAAATGTATGAAAATATTATGAAAGACAAAATGTTGAAGGACAAAAGGTCGAAGGATATAAAATCGAATAGACAAATGATCTAAGAGACAGAAGGTCGATTGGAGAAATGGTTGAATCCTTACAAATATTGAAAGTTGATTCAAGCAAAAATTTGCTTTTTCTACTAAAAAGTTGCTTGCTTAGCTTTTTATCTGCTCCAATTTGTTGTTGCGATGAAAAATGTACCAAAAGTCGAATGAACAAAATGTCGAATAAAAAAATGTCGAATGAAAGGTCGATGGGACAAAAACCCGAAGGGTCAAAACTTCGAAGGAACAACAGGACAACACGGTGAATCATAAAAACCCCAGAAGGACAAAAGGTCGAAGGGCAAAATGTGGAAGGCAAAAAGGTCGAAAGGACTAAAAGTTGAAAAGGCAAAAGGTCGAAGGGACAAAAGTTCGATGGGAAAAAGGTCGAAGGGACAAAAGGTTGAACCATTAAAAAACAAAAACAAAATAGTCGAAAGTACAATAGGTCAAAAGGACAACAGGTCGAAAGACAAAAGGTAGAACAATAAAAGACACAACAGGACAACACGGCAAATCATAAAAAAAAACATAAAAGGACAAAATGTTGAAGGGACAGGTCGTCAGGGCAAAAGGTCGAAGGGACAAAATGTCCAAGGCCAAAACGTCGAAGGGACAAAAGGTCTAAAGGACAAAAGGTCGACAGGGCAAAAGGTCGAAGGGACAAAATGTCCAAGGCCAAAAGGTCGAAGGGACAAAAGGTTTAAAGGACAAAAGGTCGAAGGGACAAAAGGTCGATGGGACAAAAGGTCGAAGGGATAAAATGTCAAATAAAAAAAAAATGTCGGACGAACAGTTCAGCAATTTAAGTTGGAGTATTCAGTAGCTTTTATCCGGCAAAGAACTGCTCATGTTGCAAAGAAGAAGTCAACTTCAAGTGACAGAAATAGCTTTCGAGTGTATCAGTTAGCCGTAGCATGATTGGTTTGCTTTACTAAGCAGATTGACTTTTCGACCTTTTATTCATTTCATTTTAACGTTTCAACGTTTTGTCCATTTATCTATTTCAACGTTTTGTCCATTTCGACAAAAGTCGAAGGGACAAAATGTCGAATCATAAAAAAACAAAACAGGGCAACATGTCTAAGTGACAAAAGGTCGAAGGGATAAAAGGTCGAAGGGACGAAATGTCAAAGGCAAAAAGGTCGAATGGACTAAAAGTTAAAAAGACAAAAGGTCGAAGGGATTAAAGTTCGATGAACACAATGATCGTGCACGGGTGGGATCCCTGATACTAAAAGAAATAGAAATAAAACACACCGATTGTTCGGCTGTCCTGCCATGGCGGAGGCATGCGAGAAACTGTTTATTGTTTTGTATGAGGTTTTGTAGACTGTAGCATCGATACAGTGTAATAAAAAAATAAAAGGACAAAATTTTGAAGGGACAAAAGGTCGAATAGATAAAAGGTCGAAGGGACAAAACGTCGAAGGGAAAAAATTTCCAAGGCCAAAAGGTCGAAGGGACAAAAGGTCTAAAGGACAAAAGGTCGATGGGACAAAAGGTCGATGGGACAAAAGGTCGATGGGACAAAAGGTCGATGGGACAAAAGGTTGAAGGGACAAAACGTCGAAGGGACAAAATGTCGAAGGGACAAAACGTTGAAAGAACAAAAGGTTGAATCATAAAAAACACAACAGGACAACACGGCAAAGCATAAAAAACCCCAAACAAAATGTCGAATCATAAAAAAACAAAAAAGGGCAACATGTCGAAGTGACAAAAGGTCGAAGGGATAAAAGGTCGAAGGGACAAATTGTCGAAGGCAAAAAGGTCGAAAGGACTAAAAGTTGAAAAGACAAAAGGTTGAAGGGGCAAAAGTTCAATGGGAAAAAGGTCGAACCATTAAAAACACAAAAAGACAAAATAGTTGAAAGTACAAAAAGTCGAAAGGAGAACAGGTCGAAGGACAAAAGGTAGAAGCATAAAAAATACAACAGGACAACACGGCAAATCATAAAAAAAACATAAAAGGATAAAATGCCGAAGGGACAAAAGGTCGACAGCGCAAAAGGTTGAAGAGATAAAATGTCGAAGGGACCAAAGGTCGAAGGGACAAAAGGTCTAAGAGACAAAAGGGATAAATAGTCGAATGAACAGAAAGTCGAAATGGACAAAAGGCTAAAATTGTCAAAAGGTCGAAATGGAGAAAATATTTATTGGATAAAAGGTTGAAATAGACCAAAGTTTTGGTTTGGGTGAAACTTTTCTCCACCTCTGATCTTGAATTTTTTTCTTTGGTATTCAAAATTTTGAAAATATCGTCTGAATCTCGACAATTTCTATAACGAATACCACGCCAAATGACGAATCCGAAAAAGCTCGATTTTCTCCGATTTGCGTCAAACTTTCCATAACTGTGTGATTTAAGCAATCGTTCACATTTGTTTACGAAAATTCGGCCATTTTGAATCTTTTGCCAAGCCAAATTTGTTAACAATCCGGAAAAAAGTTTAGCAAGATTTGGGAAGGAACTGAAAACTTCAGAGAAATTCTGCAAATTTCAGTAAAAGCCTGGGAATTTCAGAGAATTCAGGGCTGGTCGCAGGTCATTTTTTAGTGGTTAGGTCAGTAATATCAAGTCAGTCACTAAAAAGCAATTTTGTTAACCAAATAGTCACTAAAGTCTCTTTTTTACGAAGAGTTTTGAGTGGGTTGGTTTATTTCCTTTAAATTCCGTTAACATTGCTTATCTTTTGACAGATACGCGTATTTCGTCTACTACTTGCAGACTTCATCAGTGCCAAGTACTCAACACCACTGAAGAATCCATCTTTTATCTACGAGTTATATACTAATCAATAGGTACTTAAAATCAGCAGGTATCCACTGCCGTGTCACAATTTACCTAACCACCTTTTTACGACCAATAATGTTGAGAGCACAGAATTAGCATTTAAAATACACTACAAGGGACAGCCCTAAGGGGTTGTACGCAATGGTGACGTCCCAGACAACCAGAATGCACGTATATTCAGAATTGTTTTCGTGATATATAAACATATATACAAACAAACAACTCGTATATAATGCAAATAAATGGCTTATACGTACAAAAGTGGAGGCCATATACGTGCATATTTTAATTTAATTTTAAACGAGTTGATTTAACATCATATCCGATTTAATCTGTAATAACAAATTCAGTTTGAAAAGTCTTACGATGTAATCCGATTTAATTTGTGATAAAGTACGACGGATAAATAAGTCATCGCATATAGGTCGGAAATTTTCATTCTATACGATTTAACTTAAACATAATGCGAGGTATGCCATTCTTATATGCAATTTTGACTTATACTGTAGCAATTTACGATACTGTCTGTACATTTTTATACGACTTCTGGTTGTCTGGGGTAGGACTACGTGGTCTTATATAATAAATCTTATTTGTTAACTGCAGCAGGAGCTTGTGTTTTGTGTAGGAATTGGATTTTGAGTGGGATTCTCTCTGTTTATACTCTTTAGTATGACGCGCTTGACACAGCGACTCACGAAGAGCTACTGATTCCGATTAATAGCGGTGCGGCTTCTTCCTCTTTTTATGGATGCTCATGTGGGCTGCAGCTCGTTGCTTGCAGGCAGCCTTTCGTTGTGTACTGGAGAACACCACCACTCACCACGCGGTGATTGAATGAGACCGGACGGAATTCAACTCTGAAATCTGTGTTAGGGAAATAGCTGTTCGCAGGCGATCGGTGATAATTTTAAGTATCATAGAAACAGTTGCACATTCGTGCAATTTTCAACAATTACAGTTTGAAAAATGATAAAGTCTTTAATTTTAAAGATGCGTAGGAATATTTCCGATCAATTGGTGATAAAATTATTGAAATTGGTCCAGAGGCAGCTGAATTATAAACGTTCAAAATCTATCATAATTTTGTTACATGTTCCATTTTCGGTTTCACAAAGTGTACCTCTATATAGAAATCACAGGCGTAGTCCTACGTCAAAATCATATCAAATCACAGATTGATTTGGTAACACATTTCTGATTAGTTAAAAATCAGCGTGTAAATTCCCTGCAAAGAACAGTTGTGAACAGACTTGAATTTTCCAATTGGTGTTGATGCAATAATTCATATTTTGATTTTTGTTTTTCAACTCTGTGATCTAGACCGAAGTCCGTTATCTTTAAAATTTGCCCAGACCAGCAACTTTAATTCCGGGAATACATTTCGTCAAAGAGAAAAATATGCCTGTTCATTAGGTAGATGTAGAAATTTCGTTCTCTTCGATGAAATGTATGCCGGGAATTCAGGTGCAGATTGTAAAACTTCTATTTTTTTCCATGCTTGTGATTTGAAAATAGTCATAGGGAATTTCATCACCAATTTTCTGAGGTTTCGAAAAAAACAACAATCCAGTTTCAATATCCTGGCTTTCATGATCCTGATAGATTTCAAAGCTCTAAATTTTGAAAAATGGTCTAGGAAAGTTTTCAAATTATCCAAGTTATTTATTTACTTTTCACAAGCTAGAACTGTGAACTTACATTCTATGTATTCAAAATATGAAAATAATTCCTGGCCGGAAGTTCGAGGTCACCTGGAAAAACCAGTAAATTTCGATAACGATCGGGGAAAAAATACTTAGAAAACAATTAGATTTTGGACCTTTGACATATTGTATGGCTCTTGGAACAGACTAGATTTTAAAAAATAAAGCAGTGAGCAGCTTTTAGAATGAATGTCAGCAATAACACCAAGATACTTCAGAGAAAATTAAAGGGAGTTTTGGAAAGAACAATTTAAAGCTTTATAAAAAAATTCTACGCAAAATTTCAGATGAATTTAGAAGAGAACTTCAAGATAATTTTGAACAAAATTTAAAGACAAGTCTTTTAAATAATTTGTTCTGAAATAAACTCTTTGGAAGGAAATTATTCCAATGGATTGATGTATATCGCTCAACCAGGAAAATTTCCATAATTCCGGGAAAAAAACGGAAATTTGTTAATCGGAATTCACTGATCAAATATCTTCAACATTCCCATAACGATGCATCCTGAATCATCCCTTCCAAAAGTTTCCAAAAGTTTCTGAGTTTTTCTGAAATTTCCTCAAGATCCATGGAAATCTCCGAAAATTCCTGAACATATTTGAAGTTTCCTGAGTTTCTCCAAACGTTCTTTTAACTTTTCCGTTGTCCCGGAGATTCGAAGACTGTAGCAGCTTTACCGTCAAGTTCAATTAGAATAGTTTTGGAAACTTCATTGAAGTTAGAATTCCTTAAGAGAAATTATGAAATCTCCGGGGATTGTCGTCAAAGAAGCCTACTTAACCTCAGATATGTTTACGGGGGACTTTGTTCATGAAATTTTGACAAACATCAACTCCGAGGTACCTTGATGAGGTTTACGGGGCTATCAAGAACTTCAAACAATTTTAGTAGATTTCAAACATTTTTTTAGTAGATCGTCCATTTCGTTTTCCGTGCTAAGCACCAATGCTACTGACGCCAGGGAGGCAGCATCCACACCTGGACCCTATCTATCGACCCATCAAACTCATGAGCCGGGGACCAACGGCTTTACTTCCCGAAGGAAGGCGTGGTCAGAGATGTTATGTCTCAGAACATCAGAGGTAATCACGCTTACCACTACACCACTACACGCTGAGCTGAAGGCGTTGAAAAACAAAGTTCTCTAAGCTCCAAAGATGTTTGGGTATTGCTAGGGGAACATGGAAAAAATTCAGATAAATTCAGAACAATGCAGAGATTTTCAGAAGATTTGGAACTTCAGAGATGATTAGAGGGCTTCGTTAAAGGAATTTTGAAGAAATTTAAGAAATTTTCGATAAGTTCAGGGAGCGTTGTAAAAATGTTGGCACCGTAAGGTTGAGAGCGAAGAATGTCAGAGAACCTCATGGAAGTCTCCTTTATTTCAGGATTTGTTTAGATGCTGTATGCATTGGCAACTTTTTTTTTTGGGTAAGGGAGTAAAACCATTGCGTCCATTATTTGAACTTTTGTGATACCCCTGTTTACTGTTTGTATCATGCAAACCGACCACTATTTAACGAGTGGACGGCTAATTGCCTGGACACATCTTCTCCTAGTCCGGTATAATATGGTTTATAAAATCAACTACCTTTCCAGGATTTGCAGACCAAATTTCACTACGTTGTAAGCTAATACTTCCAAGAAATTTAGGTCTACGCTTGTGCAATGCACCACAACTGCAGAGCAGATGTTCCGAGGTGTGACGTTCCAAATTACAGAAACGACAGATAGCACTCTTAATCCGAACAATGTTCTTCATGTGATATCTACTCGGACAGTGCTCAGTTACTAGGCCATTGTATATACTAAGAGCCCGTTTATTGAGCTCTAAGAGCTTTTTGGTCTATGTTATTTTATCCAGTGGTTCCAGTTTGTGACAGTCGTTCAATGGGCCATGATATTCCACAGTATGGTTCTGGGTCAAACAACTGTGAACTGGAACCTAACTTTGGTAGATCGTCTGCCCTTTCATTCCCTTAAATGCCACAGTGTCCTGGTACCCAATATCAGTTTACTGAGTTCCGTTGGCACAGTTGCCGAAGCGAGAGAATACATTCCCAGACGATCTTTGATGACGATGATTCTTGACTATCTTAAAAAAATACAAATATTTGCACATCTTTATTCCTCTTCAGACAAACAAGTACACATTCAAGTATGGCTACAATTTCCGCTTGAAACACTGTTGGAAAATGTCCCATCGCAACTGAGATATTTGCCCCGGGGCCAAAGATTCCTGCACCTGCTCGTATTCCAATTTTTGAGCCATCTGTGAAAAATATGATTAAGCCTTGACGAACGTTAGGAACACGAGTTTCCCAATCCGAACGTGCCGTTTCACATACGTTGAAGAGAATTTCATAGTTGTCCTGTGGTTTCATCCAGTCTTGATTCATACTTATCACTGGTCTTCTTTGGCAGTATTGTAAGATGCTTAGATGACCAACAAGATTACCTTGCATGACGTTTTTAGATCTTTTGAGCCTTAGAGCACTTTTTTTCCGTTTTTAGTTGCACATGTTCATGCAAGGGCAGCAGATTGAGGATTGCTTCTAATGCTTTTGATGGGGTGCTACGCACCGCACCCTTTATAGCAATGCATGCTAAACGCTGAAGTTTTGCTAGGTTCCTCTGTGCAGTAGCCTCTTTTGATTTTGGCCACCACACTAACGAAGCATACGCCACTTTCGGACGGATTATTGATGTGTAAATCCACATTGCCATTTTTGGTTTCAAACCCCACTTTCTTCCAATAGTTTTGTAGCATGCCCACAGGGCACTGGTTGCTTTGTTAATCACAGAATCAAGCTGAACATTCCAATTCAACTTGACGTTCAAAATAACTCCTAGGTATTTGATCTGTTCTCCTCCACGATTGAATTATTTTAGGTTAAGCTTCCTCTTTCTAGTCAAGGGGATGATTACGACTTTTGATGGATTAATACTTAGGCCCTCTTTAATGCACCAAAACTGGGTAAACTCTAGGGTCTCTTGCATTCTTTCAGAAATGATATAACGTCAAACTTTCCTCTTACTATAATGACTATGTCATCCGCAAAGCCCACAGCTTCGAAACCTTTTGCTTCCAGGCTTCTTAGAAGATCATCTACAACTAATGTAGTGAGAGAGCGCCTCCTTGAGGACAACCTTTCGTTGACTTTACTGTTATAGATGAGCTCCCCAGCCCAGAAGTGATTTCCCTTTTTGCAAGCCTTAAAAATCTTAGTTAGAGCCGGAATCAGCACTGCTTCACCTTTTTGAAGTAGCGCCGGGAATATTCCGTCCACACCTGCAGATTTAAAGGGCTGAAAAGATCTCACCGCATTTTCTACTCTGGCCTCAGTGAAGACTTAATCAGCTATAATTAGTGTGGTGTCTCTTGTTCTTTGAGACTCCGAAGAGGTCTCCGTAGAACATCTTTCAACAATCAGCATTGGCAACTACTCATCGTACTGTTTCTCGAACAGATCAGGAGTTCCACATGGTAGCACTTTGGGACCAGTGCTCTTCTCTTTATTTGTGAAAGATGTACTAGCTGACTGTTTAGAACTACAAATCTTCAATGATTGGTGTGAACATAATTGTATGGTCCTGTGCGTCTCAAAGTGCTGCGTAAGTGCGTAAGTTTCCGTTGAACTAGGACTGCCGTTTTGTTTGATTATAACGTTGCTGGAACTGCACTTCAACGTGTTGATCACGTTATAGACTTCGGTGTCATGTTGGATGAAAAGGCCCGTACACTCGCCACTTCTCAACTACGATCGACAAAGCAAATCGTCAGCTTGAATTCATGTTCATGATCTCTAAGGAACTCCGTGATCCTCTGTGTTTTAAAGCCCTTTACTGTTCATTGGTACGCTCACTACTGGAATTCGCGCGTGTTGTCTGGAATCTTTACCAAACAGTATGGAGTGCACGATTCGAAGCTGTCCAAAGCAAATTCGTTAAATACGCCCTACGCTATCTTCCTTGGAGTGACCCGCTGAATTTACCACAGTATGCTGAACGCTGTCGTTTGTTGGGTTTGGCAGTCGGCCGTCAGCCGTCTTCGTTGCTAAAGTCTTGTTGGGCAGAATATGATGTTCCGAACACTCCGTCCGAGAGCCTTGCTACATGAAGCAGCAAATTCAACCAACTATGATGCAAACAGTGCCTTTGTCGCCATGATTCATCAATTCAACGAAGCAGGGGAAATGGCTCTTATGTTGGCCTATGGATCTAAGTTTGAGCCCAACGTTAAAAATCTGCTATTTATCAATTTTATCTAGATGAACGCGTCATAAGGACGGTACTTATGGATAGTTATGGTCGATATTGAAAATTTAGTCGATTGCTGAATTTATGTATGGGCCCATATTAGGGACATTTAGGCCGACATTACATCCATTTCCCCTATCTGACCTATTTCACTTTGACATCAATGCCTCCAGATTTCTTCATCGTTTGCTGTCGGCCAATTTTTAGTTTTTAATGAGTGACTACATTCAGATTTAAGTGTTTCATTGAGACTACCAAGTCAGATATGGGCTATAATAGTAATAAATAAATGAAGATGTTTTTGAAGGCACACAGTTACGTTAAGGAATGATCCTCTCTGAGGAACACTTAAGATCTCCGGCTGGAGCTAGCGGTTGTCCTTGGGGGCCTCACTAAGCTCAGTCTGTAAAGGCGCAGCTTCAAAGCAAGCCTATGCTGGAGGTGGCTGGGTTCGATTCCCGGTAAGGTCTAGGAATTTTTCAGGTTGTAAAATTTCTTGACTTCCCTGGGTATAGAGTATGATTGTACTTGCCACACAATTATACCAATGCAAAAATGGTACAGGCATCGAATGCTCTCAATTAATAACTGTGGAAGTGCATCTAGAACACTGAGTTGAGAGCACGCAATAAGCTACTATGCGATAAGCAATAAGCTTTAAATACGAAGAAGAGGACACTGTTGTGCACCGAACCTCTCAGAAGTTTTCCGAGAGCTTCGCAGCTTCTTTTTCAAATATCCAAAATTCAACGAAGCTTAAATGTCACTTCCGGGAACGTCAGAAAAATTTAGAAGCTATTCGGAGAAATTCTGGAGACCTTCCGAAAGTCTTTTCTTTAGCTCGGTAGGTAGATTGATCGCAATTTTCCGATTCTCTGCTGTTTCCACTATTCTCCTTCGTACCGTACGCCCATCGGATCGGTTCCATTCCATTGGCGAAGGAATTTCCATCAGCGGAAAACTTTTCCCACCGTCTCCTCGTATGCAGAGAGTAGATTCATTCAAGCTCGAACGATGCTACCAGTCCTGCTACTCCTACACAGCCAAATTGAATGATGTTCAATCTGTCGTCATCGTCGCCTCGAACCAGCGACGCAATGACGTTGGAAAGTGGTTTTCATTGGCGATAAGTTGCGGAATTAAGTGCTTGTGTGATTGGTGTGTGATTTTGCTCTCTCCAGTGTTTGACATCACACGCGTTACTATCGATTTCAAGTTGTATTCTTTTCAGTTTTGGAAAGGCACAGGGTGGAGGGGGTTGCATGCAAGCATAAATCAAACATTTTTCCCCGGGAAGCAGAATGTTGTAGGAACAATTGGCGAAGCCACTCGACCACAATTTCCGATATGTCAATATCGGAGCACACGATGTTTTGCATCCGAGCTGGAGCTGGAGAGTAAACAGAATCGTTTTACAAGTGCCTTATTCCAGGAAAGATTCCCCCCTCCATGGTGCTTGGTTGGAGGGTTGCAAGAGGCGAACACATTTGTTTATTCGTTTGTTTCAGCTTGACCTGCTTTTATTGGGAAAGGATGGCTCCGGGAGAGGAAAATATTATTTCAAATAAATCTCGAATTCGGATTAAGCTTGTACAGCAAATTCTTCAGCTCGTTTCCGGTGCAAGAACAAATCTGGTGGGTGGTTCGCATAGGGAAGGTTAAGATTTATACCGTATTTATGAAAAGCAACACCCGGATGTAGAGGGATCAACTTTCGACATGCATACAAACATACACCGCAAGGAGTGAGAGTCGGAGGAGTCGAGCAAGGTGAAAAGAACCATAAAAGCTGAAAGTTTCTGGTTTCCCGGGCCAAGCAGCCGGTTTCCGCTTCTTGTTCTCGAAGGAAATGAGGTCGCCGGGTTTTGTGCAGAAACCAAAATGAATTCTCAACATTTGCCTGCAACTGCGAGGGGCGCTTCTTGCTCTCTTGTAAATATTTAAAGTTTCTGATTTATTCCCTGATGAAAATCTACGCGCGTGGTCGTCTGGGGTGGTGGTGTAGAGGTCGGATTGGCCACGGGAGAGCGGAGGAAAGCTTGACTCAGAAATGAAACTACTTTTTCGTACTTTGGTTGAAGTAAGCTGAGAACATCAAAGGTGAGCCGAACTTTGCCGGGTTGATGTGTGCTGGTAATCATTATTTCGAAGAAATAAACAAGATTACATCTGCCAGATCTCGTCGATGCTTTCTATTTGCATGAAGTATGAGGTTTAGTCTTTATTTTTTTCGCAAGGAACATATTTTGCTGATAACAGGATCGGAAACATGCTGTAGGAATGACATAAAGACTAATTATGGATTTACAATGCTTACAACCATGTTCAGAATGCAGGGAATTTGCAAAATTTACGATGATATTTCGGACAAAGTAAATGATTTTGATTTTCAGAATTCGATCCGTCTTAAGAGCCAGTTCAATGTCACAAATTGCATCAGTATTCGGTATTCTTTGATCTCTCATAGGTAAACTATCAGCGTTTTATACTCAGGGAAATCAAGACAATTTCCGAAAAGGTTTTAACTCGGATCGAAAATTCCTCGTCCTAGGTCAGTCATCGCACTTAACACGTAGTCTTTTCTAGTAGTCTAGAAGACTGATTATAAGGTAAGAAGTGTCAAAGTGCTTGAAGCCATTAATTTAGCGTAGAACCTCTGAAAGGATAATTCGCCTTGACACCAGTCCCGAAGTGACGTTTCTTCAGACACATTTTGACAGTTCCTTATGGGGTTTTGCGTTGGAGTGAGAGAATAAGAAAAAGTCCGCCATGTTTCACACATAGATTGACAGTTACATATGAGATTTCTCCATAGGAGTAAAGAGTAACGGAGCTCTCGTCAACGCCAATGGAATTTCTGAAAAGAAGAAGCTGTAAAGCTCTCGGGTAGCTCATCAGACATAGGAGGTATTAAGGAAGCTGAGGAAAAGCAACTCTACAAAAACACATTCTCTCTTTCTAACACATATTTTCTCAACTAATCTATGGAAAAAGCTCGAATGGACAAAAGATTGAATTGGATTTAGAGGGACGAAAGGTCGAATTTAACATAGAATAAAAGGACGAATGAACGAAATGGACAAAATGTCGAAGTGGGCATGTATTAAAAAAATCGACATCAAAATTGACAAAATATTGTTTAGAAAGTTTTCGTTTCGACTTAAAAGGAATTTTAAAAAATAGACTGCAAATACTCCCAAATAACTGCTGATGATTTAATGAAGTAATATATTCAATATTCTGGTACTTATTTGTTTCTTAAAATGCAGTGGCATGCACAGCAATTATTTATTATCTTGATTTTCCAGGAGCTTATGCAGAAATGTAAAAGTTTAGGGTTCGAGAAAATGCAGGTTTGGTCTCGTGCAGTGGTTTATTGGAACTGTTCTTTGACGGTTCTCATTCTTCGATTGCTTTTGCAGCTCCTTCATCTATCTAAATCAGTGCTGTTATTTTCATAACATCCGATTGAAGATTTTTTTCTTCTTCTTTCTCTAGTTCGTTTATTTGGAAGGCTCAATCGCGTTAGCTTTACGGAGCCGATAGTTCATTGTTCTTTGTTTGGAACAAAATTTACTTAATTCTATGTCTAGTAGGAGTTGGGCCGAATACTCACAGCTTACTTGAGGTTAGAGAGGTACATTGTCGAAGGATAGGATCAGGGGAGGAGCTTGGGGGTAAGGTTTCGTTGTCTCATCAGAGCGTTGTCACCAGTATGAACGGTAGTGCGGTTCTAGTTTCGTCTGGAGTTCGATCGGCTATGTTGACCAGTGGGCGACGATGAGACTCAGCGAGACGGGGGGACAAGACAAACAAAAATTATTAAAGAGAGACAAAAGACAAATGAATTAAATTCTTATACTAGACATTTGAAGAAACACATAAACCGACTGCATATAGCAGATATCGCGAGTTCCCAACACGTCTCTGATAGGAACATAGGGTTGCCTTCCTTGGGCCTCAAGGGTATTCAAAAGTCGCTCTCTGGCGGCGTCATTATCCGTACATTTCCAAACTGCGTGATCGATGTCATCGTAACCGTTTCCAAACCGACAGATGTTGCTGTCCACGAGGTTTATTCTATTGAGATGAGCTTCTAGCGAATAGTGGTTGGACATAAGTCTACTCATCACGTAAATGAAGTCACGACTTAAGTCCAAGCCTTTATAAACCACGCTCTCGAAGAAACATTAGGAATAATCGTCCAAGATTTCCATTGTCCCAATCGGTTTGCCAACTCGAAAGAGTACTCTGACCCACTAAATGGTAAAATTCATCGTATGAAATTTGCCTGCCATAAAATTCGCCATCCTTTGTGAGAGAGTACGCCTTCTCATTACCTGGGATTGAGCAATGTGAGGGGACCCATACAAAGGTAATCATAAATGATCTTTCGACCAGCACTTTCGATTGAAGATGAACCAATACAACCATTCAATCAATTCTGTGAAAACGATTTCTCCCATGCTCCCATCATTTGAAGAGCCCCTTTCTCAATCGAACCTCATCGTCACTGTCAGTTGAGTCACTATCATTTGATATACGCTAGTGGAGTATGGAAGATACCCAGCGGAATGGTCCCAAACATACATGTAGACCCGATGGTGGATCAATGTAAGGCTAATTTAAGATCGTTGTCAACCCAATGTCGGGTTGTTGTCGTGTCAATTGTGTGTGTAGCTCAATTGAATGATATCGAGCGCATCTCAAATGACAATGATCCATGCCTTCGTCAAATGACTAAGCAAACTGATATCACCCATTCGAAGGAGGTTCCTTTGATAGCGGATAGCAGGTTTTATCATTTTTATCAAAAATGTTCAATTGATTTTGATAATTTACAGCACTGATCTTAAATGTACGAAGATATGTAGGAATAACCTTCCTACGTCTAAACAGTCCATGGCGATCAGCATCTTCTTACACTGCTGCTTTCTTGTGGTCGTCGTAGAAAATATTTGTCCTTTGCGGTCACATTTGCAGACAATGTCAGTATGTCATTACAAACAGGTGGTTTCTAGCTTCGAATTTCTGAAACAGGTGGTGGAAAGGTCCGAATTGGCTGAAGGAAGCTCCAGAAGCATGGCCTGGTGCTGTCGAAGAAATACCAGAAGCAGGAGAGGAAGAGAGGCGTCGCACCGTAGTTGCGTGTACTATATCATCCGTAGCAGAATTCAACGAAGTGTACCTCAGCAATTTCGAATCGTATTATGACTTGGTTCAAATATCACCAGCAAGTCGTCCCGTGAATTCCTCAACACTGCAGAACTCAAAGCTACTGAAAACGCAGTCCAACGAGAGTTTTTCGCAGAGGAATGGAAGGCTTTATCGAGGGAAGAGTTTGTATCAAGGAAGTACCCGTTCGTCTACAAGGATGGACTGATCAGAGTAGGAGGTCGCCTGAAGAATTCCGAGGAATTGGAGAGCACCAAGCATCCTCCAGTTCTACCAGCACGGCACCAGTTAACCCGGTTGATTCTCCGTTGCTTTCACTAGCGATTACTACATGCTGGTACTGGGAACAGTCCGGTTGCAATTCTGGCCACTCGGCAAGGGAGATAGTTCACCGTTGCGTGAAATGCTTCCGAACAAAACCGTCCACAATGCAGCAGTTCATGGGTGAATTGCCGTCATCCCGCGTCACTGTTTCACGTCCGTTCAGGAGTAGATTACGTCGGCCCTGTTTACATCCGGCCAGCCCCCAGACGAGCTGCAGTGAAGGCCTACGTATCGGTGTTCATTTGCCTCTGTACCAAAGCAGTACACCTGGAACTGGTCTCTGATCTTTCGACGGATCGTATTTTGCAAGCCTTGCGACGGTTCGTTTCACGGAAATCTATTCCGACAACGGTACGAACTTCGTCGGTGCTTGGAACAAGCTAGCAGAACTATACAGTTTGCTGAGCGATCGTACCCATCGTGACCGAGTCACTAGTGAACTGGCTAATGACGCAATTCAGTGGCACTTTAACCCACCTAGCGCGCCACATTTCGGAGGACTCTGGGAGGCAGCAGTCCGGTCGGCTAAGAACCATCTCATCAAGGTGATTGGAGAGAACCCAGCGTCATCGGAAGATTTCTCCTCACTACTTACACAGGTTGAGGCCTGTCTGAATTCCCGCGTTGACATCGATGTCGGATGATCCGTCATCGCACCGAATCGACTGAATCGTTACCAGCTGATGGAACAAAAATTGCAGCACTTTTGGATCAGGTGGCGCCGCGAATACCTGAGTCAACTGCAAGCTAGGATCAAGCGATGGAAACCGGCAGTTCATCTTGAGATAGGCAAGCTCGTTGTCATTAAGGATGATAACCTTCCGCCTATGCGTTGGAAAATGGGAAGAATCGTCACTCTACACCCGGGAGCAGATACCGTAGTAAGAGTTGTAACGTTAAATACTGCCACTGGAGAACTTAAATGTCCGGTGTAGAAAATTTGCATTCTGCCACTTGCAAACAGCCACGATGAAAATCAATCCGATGCAATGTTGCCGTAAAACTAGATCCTACATCTTTTTCAAACTCCCATCCCGTCGAAGAGGATTTCTTGTTTTCTTTTCAGAAATTTTGCGAATTTCTGGGTGGGTGAGGATGTTTGGGACTGAACCACCCAGAATGGCTTATCGAAACAATACCGTATTATTAATTGAATCGCATCACAGACTTTCCCTGCAGTATCTTTGAATCTCTCAGATGAACCACATTTCATCGTCATTATTATCTTCAAAAATTTTAAGACGACAACTATGACCGAGAGGAAGCCCCGTGCTTCTATCAATTCTAGTTCCTGCATTTCCAGGCATCAAATTTCCGCGGAAGTCTTTTGTGGACAACCGTTCGAGAGGAAGCCGTCCGCCTACCATTTCTGGTTCCTGCAATTGCAAGCAGCAAATTGCTGCTCTAATAAAGGCTTTTGTGTACGACCTGAAGCAGAAGACCAGCCGAACTGGCCAGAGAAAGCGGAGAAACAGCAAACTATTCATGGCCAGGAAAAATCGGGTACTTGGTAACAGACTGTTTGTAACCTTCAGCATGCCACTCATTTCTGCTCACCTGCTACATCTGAATCCGTTGAATCCGTGATTGAATTTACACAAACGGCCCTTTTCAGAACTACCAATTTATCCTCTAGAGAGAGGTTGATAGAACAGAAATACTCACAGTTGGTTCAATGGACCGAGTAGCTCGATTTACCTCAAAATTTGATCGAGTTGGCTAGCCGGCTTACCTCCTTCGATGCGTGGTGGCAGTGAAGCATCCGTGCCGACTCTGGTGTTGTTAGTCCCGATCTGGTCATCGCTTGACCTATGGTCGCCTAGCCCAAATCTCCCTCTCGCACTGTGCAGAAGTCTACCAACGATCGGCAACTATCGGTAATTCACTCTCTCGGGTCCTGTTACTATCGATCCCAGATGATGATGGTTCTGCCTCCCAGAGTCCTCCGAAATGTGGCGCGCTAGGTGGGTTAAAGTGCCACTGAATGGCGTCATTAGCCAGTTCACTAGTGACTCGGTCACGATGGGTACGATCGCTCAGCAAACTGTATAGTTCTGCTAGCTTGTTCCAAGCACCGACGAAGATCGTACCGTTGTCGGAATAGATATCCGTGAAACGAACCGTCGCAAGGCTTGCAAAATACGATCCGTCGAAAGATCAGAGACCAGTTCCAGGTGTACTGCTTTGGTACAGAGGCAAATGAACACCGATACGTAGGCCTTCACTGCAGCTCGTCTGGGGGCTGGCCGGATGTAAACAGGGCCGACGTAATCTACTCCTGAACGGACGTGAAACAGTGACGCGGGATGACGGCAATTCACCCATGAACTGCTGCATTGTGGACGGTTTTGTTCGGAAGCATTTAACGCAACGGTGAACTATCTCCCTTGCTACATTTCTTCCGCCGAGTGGCCAGAATTGCAACCGGACTGTTCCCAGTACCAGCATGTAGTAATCGCTAGTGAAAGCAACGGAGAATCAACCGGGTTAACTGGTTCCGTGCTGGTGGAACTGGAGGATGCTTGGTGCTCTCCAATTCCTCGGAATTCTTCAGGCGACCTCCTACTCTGATTTGAACATCGAACGAAACACTGGATGCTAACGACATCACCAAATGGGAGGAGCTTAGGTCACCTATTGTATGGACGAAAGCAACAATCAAGGGCATATCACCTGAAGTTCCTCCTCTTTTTACGGTTTTGTCGCTTGTCAATCGGACATGAAAAAATAATCATTTTTCGAGAGCTAGAAAATCATGCCCCACCCATTTTGGATATTTTATCGTACACTTCATCTGATGTGCCTTTCTACACTAAATTATGCGTTGCATAGAAACAGCCGGTAGAATATCAGTGTCCACCCAGCTAAAGCTCCTCCCTTTTTTTAGTTTTTCTCGTTAAACTCCTTCTCTCAACAAGTTGGTAAATCTTAGCCTTAAGCAGAAAGACGCTTAACACTTTTTTCGGCGAGTTTATGATCCTATTTCACGTCACGTTCAGATAAATAAGTACTTTTATCTATTTTCTCTACTGCGCTAAATTAAACCAATAGAAATAAGAAAGTATGTCGGTAACGCGCTCGAATAGTTGAAAATTCAAAGAATATTGAATCAAATAGCTGGAAAAATCTTTACGATCAATCGTTAATCGAATAATTGAAATTTTAGGCATCCCTAGAAAATAGTGTAATTTTGGTGGTCCTTCGAAAATGTCGAAAAGCAGAATTGCAACCAGCAAATGTAACCCAAGAACCAACAGCGGTGTGATGCTAGTTTTCAATGCTATGACGACGACTTAATTAAGGGACTGAAAGTCAATTCTCTTCATCGATTTCCTCTTTTGAGGACCATGGTTTCACTCACCTATTTTGCACTATTTCTGCTATGCTCATCTATCATCCAGAACAACAAACGTATCAATTAATGTAGTCGAGTTATTAACGAAACAGAAAGTCGATGAAGAGAATCGATCAAAATCACTTGCACCCCTGCTTCCAAGTTTGGTTACAAGATTACAACTCTGGAGAGCATTTTGTGTGGTCGTTGGGGTCGTGTGGTTCTGAATATGGCGATAAGTGTGCAAAATCTTACGCAATTGCATCCTCCCTATTTGCACACGCCCGAAGATCGACTCTTCGACTTTCTGAAGACTATGTTGGGGAAGCAGCATATGCATGTACGTAATTGGTGGATTTGTTAGTTATTTCGACGCTTTTGAACAATGCTTGACAATTACCAATTTTCTAAAGTTTCAACAGTTGGAAGCATTGTTATTGATGCATTGAAATATTTTTGATCGATTGGTGATAAAATTATTGAAATTGGACCAGGGGCAGTTGAGTTATTAACGTTCAAAATCTTTCATAGTTTCGTTACATGTTCCATTTTGGGTTTTCACGAAGTGTACCCCCATATGGAAATCACAGATGCAGCCCTACGTCAAAACTTCAAAGAAGAGCCAAGAGCCTCAGGGAAACTAGGTCTAGAAATCTTAGGGGCAGTCGCAATAACTTCTGAAAGGTTCTGACTTTTGGACGCGTTAAAAGGTCTATGAAGGCTAGCTTCGATAAATTCAGGATAGACGTCAGCAGAGTTTTGAGAAACTTTTAGAAGTTCCACGTTTTTTAGGGACGCTTGGAAATTTCAGAAAACTTTTAGGCATTTTTTAGGAACATTATAGATGATCAGAGAATTTCAGGGAAGTTTAAGGATGTTTAATACAGTTCAATTAATTTCAGGGTAGTACAAAAAACTTCAAGATAACTTTAGGGTAGCTTCGAGAAGCGCAGGAAAGATCAGTGAACCTCACGGCAGTTCAATTAACTTCAAGAAAATTTAATGCACTTTACAGAAGCTCTAAGATTCTCTGGGAATTTACGAAAGATTAAGCAATGTTCTGAGATCTTCAGTGAAGTCCAGAGAACTACAAAGAAGTTTAATGATTTTATGCAGTTTAATTTTAGTATTTCGAGGATGATCAGAGAACTTCGAAATAATTCCACTTTGAAGAAGTTCTCAGAAATCATGGAATATTCCGAAAATTATTTGAATGTGCAAAAAGTTTCTAGAAAATTTAGGGAACTTTGGGGAAGATTTTACAGGAAGTTCTATGAGCTTTAAGGAAGTATCTTAATCGTCGGGAAAATTGTGAGAGCGCAGGATAGATAAAGTAATTTCATGGCAAGGCTAGGAAAATTGTTTGAGTTTTTAAAAAGATCTGAGAAGTTCAGGGATGTCTAGAGAATATTATTGAAGCTCAGAGATGTTTAGTACAGTTCCAATTACTTCAGAAAATCACCGGAAACTTCAGAAAAGTCTAAATATTTTGGAAAGTTTATAGATCTTGTAGATTTAGTATTGATTTTGTTCTATGATTTTTTAATTGGATGTTCTCGTTCTATGATTTTTTTAAAAATTATTGAATCCGCCATTTTGATTTTTTTTTGCAGGACTCAAAATGGCCGAATTTCAGCTGAAATGTAATCAGTTCCATTTCAGCTGAAATTCGGCCATTTTGAGAGCCATGACAAACAATTTTACAAAGATTCGCGCATATCAGAGAAGGTTGAATCAAAGAATATTTATCTTTGTCGTTTAGCTTGGAGCTGCTCTTTTGACCTGGCTCAGAAGTTAAGAATATTCAATGAATTTCAAATAATAAAAAAAAAAAACTACAAAATTCATAGATTTTTCAGAAGTTCTCCAGCTTTCTGTATGATCAGTATGATCAGTCCGTACGTTCAGTGAATTTTGAAGAGCATGAAGATACTTTTGATAAGTGCAGATAACTTCGAAGAAATTCATCTAATTGTAGAGTTGTTTAGAGAACTTTGGAGGGTTTCCGATGTTAGGTAATTTTCGGAAAAAAAATCAAAAGAACAGGGATTTTTGAAGCGCTTCAGGGATCTTTGAAGGACCTTTCCGAAATAAAGATATTCAGAGAATTTCAAACAGGTTAAGAACAGTTAGAAAAGGTTCAGGGATCAGCGGCCGTGAGACTCACGATGCACCACCGAAGGTGCTCAAGATGTATGAGTGAGTGAAACAATCTAATCCAATATAACCAAATTCGATTATGGTCTATGTTTGTCCATCAAATTCCTTTTAACCAGTAAGCTTTCCTACTACCTGCCAAACAACTGCCGTACGCTACTGCATCTGCATCGACCACACAACCTGCACAAAACGTCCAAAACTCCAATAAAACTAATTCAATTTTCCCATGCCTTCGACCTCTCATATTTTCCTGCGCTCAACCAACCCAGAGTTGGGAAAATGTTTTGATTGATAAGGAATGGTTCCAAAATTGGAATGCACACAAACAATGTTGCTATGGACCAGTGCAGTGTCGTCCTATAAAAACCATACCCGTCCGTGGTGTGGGAGACTTGGAGCGATCTTCAAACTGCCCCCACTTGTACATGCATTGCCACACAGACATTCAGAAGCAACAATTTATGTTATCAATGGGGTGTTTCTCCTCATAGGGTTGTCCTCGCCAGGAGTTATCACTTGTTGGCCCTTGTCAAACAATAACCCTAGACTGACCACTCTTGGGAGCAACCGGAGAGTGGGACTTTCTAGATGGACCTGACTCGTAATAAACTTTATTATTGGATCGTTCGGAACGACCGACCAACCCGTCAGAACAAAATGGCAGACAGTTTGCCAGTTTGTTTGAATTTCATTATGCAGTGAGGTTTTAAACTAGTATTTAATTTAATTAGTCTTATACACATGTGAACGAGCAGCGAGCAGAGCAGAGCAGAGCAAAGCATGAGCAACGACCGAACGGTGTGCGTCGAGCAGAGCTCTGCTCCTGTTGGTTGCTCGAGGCACTTTTGATCCGCCACGCACCTAGCTACTGGTTCTGTTGCCAGACTTTGGGGGCACATGCAATATGCAACTGCACAGAAATTCCTAAACGGCTATATAATCTAATGGAATTAATTATGAACCGGACTGGCCACTACCTGAAGCTGCTGTTGGTTGAGAATTGGTCAGCTGGGTGAAAGATTACCGCTCGACGACAACGATGATGATGAAAGCAGCTGCTCAACTGCCGTGGAAAAACATTATGATTGACTTTCGCCCAACTTGTTCTGTGCGGAAGTGGAAACTTCTTCTACTAGTGAAAATATCGATATGGGGTGAAATTGATCAACCCCTCAAATGGCTTCCCAGTGCATTTCCAGTAATTGTTCTTATTAAATGTGGGTTCCCTGAATCCGATGCAGATGCTAAAATCCTTGGGTGAAAATTATTTTCAGCAGAAATGCCAAAAATATATTTCTTAAATCAAGACCAACAATTGAAATGGCCTTAACTCCATTTTGTAAACAAACCTTGTAAGGCCATTTTCTCGCGAACCGAAGTCCGCAAAGGCAAACCAACATAATGAACAGGTAGGAGAAATTCTCCTCTAGCCGATTGTGGTTTCGGTTTGCGAATGAAGGTTTCGGTTCGCGAGAAAATGGCCTTACAATCTTTGTTTACAAAATGGAGTTAAGGCCATTTCAATTGTTGGTCTTGAAATGCTCAGTTGCGCCTTAATGTAGGCAATTTCATTAAAATTCACAAGTATTTTGATAGTTGAAACATTCTACCGCAATTTATTAAATAATTCGAATTCATTTACACTTAGTTTGGTACAAATGTTAAATGGCAACCGACCGATGCGTTTCATAGCAACCCAACAATCTAGCTATTAAGATCGTGGTAGGCCTTGCCTTCTTCGTATTATGAATTCTAGATAGAGCTTGAATTAGGGCCTAACAGTTTTTGTAAACAATGACTTTTCTTGATGATATCTAGAAATTTAAGGCTCACCTACTCAAACCAACATCCTCATCGGGTAGGGAAAGACTTCCCCTATCCGATGGTTAGGTTGGTATGCGTGAACATGCCTTGAATTCCTAGAAATCATCGATGGAAGTCATTGTTTACAAAAGCTGTTACGCCCTAATTCCTGCTCTATCTAGAATTGTTCTCTTTTACCCAAGCTACCGTTCAATGAAGACGCTTTAACTTTGCTCTGCCTATTTTATTAGGTTATAGGCCCAGCACAGTAGAAGGAAAATTTGAAAAGTTTCGTTTCGTTTGTTCGCGGAAATGGGTGAAGAAAGTTTGTGGCTATTCGATGGAACCAACTTCGGAAACTGGAAGTTCCGAGTTGAGGTTCTAATGGAGGACAAAGATTTGTTGGACTGTCTGGAAAAGGCCAACGAAGACGAGGAGTACGCGAGGGAGCTCCAAGCGGACACAGCGGCAGTCAAGGCGGAGAAGAAGAAGAAACTCGAAGAACGCATGGCCAGAGACCGGAAGTGTAAAAATTTGCTCATCAACCAAATAGCAGTGGACCAACTGGACTACGTGAAGGACAAACGGACGGCGAAGGAAGCTTGGGACACTTTGAAGAACGCGTTCGAGCGGGTTGGGATCGCCGGGAAGCTGCACTTGAAGAAGCAGTTCCAGGAGCTGCGTCTAGAAGAGGGCGAAAACGTGAAGCCATTCCTGCTGCAGTTTGAGAAAGTGCTGCGTGAGATGAAGGCTGCCGGGGTGAAAACGGAGGATGTCGTTTGCCAGCTTTTGTTAGCGCTACCACGGCTTTGGAAACTATCCAACCTGACCAGTTTACCCTGAAATACGTCAAGAAGCGGCTGATGGACGAGCCTGCAAAACGTGCGAATCAAACGAGCCACGCGGAGGAAAATTCTGGTGAGTCGGCTTTCGCTGGGAAGAAGGCTGGTTTCAAGTGCTTCGAGTGTGGTCGTTTCGGGCACAAACGAGTGGATTGTCCCGAATTCCGTAATTCAACGGCGAAGGAACGCGAAAGGAACCCCAAGCCGAACGGGAGAGCCAAACGCAAGCAGAAAATGAGGTGTCGTTCATCGCTGCTACGGGCAACGGTGCTTTTTCGACGCCTACTTTGATGCCCAATATGCGAGTAGAATGGTTTCTGGATTCGGGTGCAACAGACCATATGCTGAAGGACGGGCATTTATTCCCGCTGACGAGGAAAGCTACCATTGCTGTGGCAAAGTATGGCCAGGTTACTGTGACAGAATCTGCTGGTACCGTGAGGGTCGATATGCTGATCGATGGAAAGAAGCAACCGTCCGTGGTGAAAGATGTGCCGTACGTACCGGAGCTGCAGTGCAATTTGTTCTCCGTAAGTCGGCTTGAGGACAGCGGAATGACGGTGACTGGTCAACTATATGCCCTGGACATTTGTCTTCGTGGTGGTGTGGAGTCGAGTGCGAGTGCTATGATGTCGAAGCACGAAGTTTTCGAGTTGTGGCATCGAAGGTACGGCCATTTAGGAGAAGCAAACATGAAGAACCTCTGGAAGCATGGGATGATCGAAACGGCTACGATGATCCAGGACTGGCCTGATCGATGTCTTTGCGAAGTATGTTTAAAAGGTAAGCAGATGAGGCAGCCGTTTGAAGAAACGGTAGAGCGGCTTTCATCTCGGCCGTTGGAACTCATTCACTCCGACGTGTGTGGACCGTTTACTCCAATGGCATCGAAAAACGAGGTTCAGGAGAAGTTCGAGCAGTACTGTGCGCAAGTAACGGCATTTTTCGGTACGAAGGTGACGAGGCTGCAGTGAGACAATGGCGGGGAGTATACCAGCAACTCGTTCAGGAAGCTTTGTCGAACTGAAGGGATTCGCATGGAGACAACTGCTCCGTACAGTCCGCAGCAGAATGGGGGTGGCGGAACGATTAAATCTGGACAAGATGCTGGTTTGCCGAAATCGATGTGACGTGAAGTTGTCCTAGCTGATACATACATTTTGAATCGAAGCTCGACGTCTGCTCTGAAAGAAAAAAAAACTCCGTTTGAAATTTGGTACGGCAGACAACCGAACGTGGATAAAATGCGTGTGTTCGGTTCAACGGGATTTACCTGTGTGCCGAAGGAAAAACCGTGGCAAATTGGACCCAAGAAGCGAAAAAACGTGATGGTGGGATACACGACTAATGGATACAGGATCTGGGACCCTAGGAAGAAGACGATTTTCACATCCCGTGACGTTGTGTTTGAGACGAGTCCGATGTGGAGGTGGACGACTTGTCTGTGCAGACTGAACCAACTGAGGAGGAGTCATCCGAAGAAAGCGAATCTGAAGATACAGCGTAGCAAGAGGAAACTACCGGTGCGCTCCCTCCGCAATCAGAAGTAGACAACTGCCCTGCAGAAACGTTCACGAGGCAAAGCGGACGGGAGAGCGCAAACTCCCCGGTAAGTTTCTTGATTTTATTACTGGTTTTGAGGCAAATACTGGTAGTGAATGTTTCGTAGGTTCAGCCGAGGATGTACGAACAACGAACGACATGGTGATGGCGTTCGCATTGAATGCGGAGGCATTCGTGGAGGACCTACCGTCAACCATAGATGGTCTACAAAAGCGGAGATATTGGATCCGTGGCAAGGCTGCAATCAACAGTGAACTGGAATCGCTACAGAAAACGAAACACGGGAGCTCGTTCCAAAGCCGGCAGGAAAGAACATCGTAGATTGCAAGTGGGTCTTCAAGGTGAAGCGTGATGATGCTGGAAATGTAGATCGCTACAAGGCTCGACTGGTGGCGAAAGGCTATTTGCAGCGGAAGGGGTTCGATTTCGACGAGACGTATGCACCTGTAGCCAAAATAACCACAATGAGAACGCTGCTTTCGGTGGTGAACAAGAACGGGTATTTAATCCATCAAATGGACGTGAGAACCGCCTTCCTCAATGGTGTGCTAAAAAAGGAGATATATATGCGACAGCCTGAGGGCTTTGAGAGCGTGAACCCACGGCTCGTTTGTCGCCTCAAGAGATCTTTGTATGGCCTGAAGCAGGCACCGAGAAGTTGGAACGAACAATTCCATTCGTTCGTCCTTAACCTCGGATTCAAGCGATCCAATGTGAATAGCTGTTTCGTGGAACAGTGTGGAACAGGTTTGGACAGCCATTAAACTGGGCGATCGCACATTATTTTTGTGCGCATTGTACATGCCTCCAGATAGAGTTCGTGATCTTGAACTCATCGAGACACACTGTCAATCAGTCTTCACAGTAATGGAAAGAGCGACTCCAATTGATGAGCTATTCATTTTTGGGGACTTTAACCTAGCAGGCGTTTCGTGGAGACCATCCCATAGCGGCTTCCTCTATCCAGATCCAGAACGTTCTGTATTCCATGCAGGAGCTATCGGCCTTCTCGATAACTATAGCGTAGCAACGCTTTCTCAAATTAACTACGTAGTCAACGAGAACAACCGTAGTTTGGACCTCTGCTTCGTGAGCACTCAGGACAATGCTCCGTTCATTTCCACAGCACCTTGTCCACTAGTTAAGCTTGTTCCGCACCACCCTCCTCTGATTGTCACTGTTGAGGACAATCTCGTTCGTGATTTCGATAGTCTTCCTGCTGCGGTTTCTAATGACTTTCGAAAGGCCGACCATCGAAGCATTGTAGATGTGTTGTCAAACATGGACTGGGAGAACATTCTCGATCATGACGACGTTGAGGCCGCTGCGCAAACTTTTTCTCATGTCTTGGCATATGTCATTGACAGACACGTCCCGAAAAGAATTCAACGCAAAGACTCTCACCCTCCCTGGCAGACGATTGAGCTGCGTAGGTTAAAGTCGACCAAGAGAGCAGTATTGAGAAGATTTACGAAGTATCGCACGCTTCCTCTGAAACATCACTACGTGAGGCTTAATCACTAGTATCAGCGAGCCAGTCGTCGATGCTTTCTGCGATTTCAACGAGCTATTCAGTGTAACCTTGAACTACACCCGAAATCCTTCTGGAACTACGTGAACGAGCAACGCAGAGAATCTGGCCTCCCATCGTCAATGGAATTGAACAGTGAAGTCGCTTCCACTCCGCAGGATATTTGTCGCCTTTTTTTCTGTCAATTTTGCCAGTGTGTTCACTGATGAGAGACTAAGTGACGACCATGTTTCCCTCGCAGCCAGGAACATCCCACTAAATGGTCAAACGCTGAGTGCAATTGATGTCAACGTTGAGATGACGCTGCAACGTAGCTCAAATCGTCCTTCAACCCTGGACCCGATGGAGTTCCGTCCGTGTTTTTGAAGAAACATATTGCTTGCTTGTTAACTCCACTTCACCGTCTATTCCGGATGTCTCTCTCCAGTGGTATATTTCCATCCTTCTGGAAATGTGCACACATGTTTCCTGTCCACAAAAAGGGAAGCAAACGAGCCGTGGATAACTATCGTGGAATTACATCGCTGAGTGCTGTTTCGAAACTATTCGAGCTTGTTATTATGGAACCGTTGCTCTCTCACAGCAAGCAGTATCTGAGTGCTGATCAACACGAGTTTACTGGCGGTCGCTCTACAACCACCAATCTGCTATGCGTCACATCCTACATTACCGATAGTATGACTAAACGGGTACAGACGGACGTTATATATACCGATCTATCCGCGGCATTCGATTAGTTGAATCATTACATTGCGATAGCTAAACTCGACAAGCTTGGGGTGAGCGGTAATCTCTTGAGTTGGTTCCGTTCGTATCTTACTGGTCGCCAACTTATGGTTGCTATAGGAGATTGCAAATCAGCTAGCTTCTTTGCCACATCAGGTATACCGCAGGGAAGCCATCTGGGACCGTTGATTTTTCTACTCTACTTCAACGACGTGAACCTGGTTATCGAAGGACCTCGATTAGCATATGCAGACGACCTCAAAATATTTTTACGAATTTGCTCGATCGCTGACTGCCACAATCTTCAACATCAGCTTAATGTCTTCGCCAGTTGGCGTACTTTAAATCGAATGGTAGTGAACCCAGCAAAGTGCTCTGCCATAACGTTCTCACGAAAAAAGCAACCGATTGTATTCAGCTATGACCTGCTTGGAACGACACTCGAACGCGTGAATCAGGTGAAAGACCTGGGTGTGGTGTTGGATTCACAGCTAACATTCAGGCAACACATTTCTTATGCCATCAATAAGTCGTCTAGGACTTTAGGATTCATCTTCAGGATAGCTAAGAATTTCACCGATGTCTACTGCTTAAAATCTCTTTACTGCTCCCTCGTACGATCGACGCTTGAGTATTGTTCTGCGGTTTGGAATCCGAATTACAACAATGGTGCCGAGAGAATCGAATCTGTTCAACGTCGCTTTCTTCGTTTTGCGCTTCGTAGACTGCCCTGGAGAGATCCGCTTCGGCTGCTCAGCTACGAGAGTCGCTGTCAACTGATAAATCTTGAACCTCTCCGGATTAGAAGGGACACCAACAGAGCTTTGATTATCGCCGACACTCTACAGGGACGAATAGATTGTAAGGCTATCCTGAGGCTAATTGACCTAAACGTGCAACCCCGACCACTCCGTAACAACCTCATGCTGAGACTGCCACTGCGTCGCACGAACTACGGGGCATATGGTGCGATTTGCGGACTACAGCATGTGTTCAACAGAGTCGCATCTGTATTCGACTTTCACCTCACACGCTTCGTCCGAGATTCTCATCTGTTTTCGCCGGCCGCAGAGAAAATTAGTGTATTTCCATTTATGTTTTTTTTTTTACATTCTGACCATGTTGCTTTGCTTTTCTTTCTGTGATAATTTGACATGTAATTAGTAACATGATTAGTATTATTAACATCATTTGGGCTACAGCCGTTGATGTATGGCAACAATAAACAATAAACATGATATTATTCTTATATCAGACCGGATGGGTCTGGTGACAGCCATCAAATCCCAGATGTCAAGGCGTTTCGAGATGGTGGACATGGGAGAGCTGAAGCACTTCCTGGGGTTGAAGGTCGATCGAGGTTCGAGCGGAGGTGTTATGAAAATAAACCAGCCAAAATACATTGGGGATCTTCTTCAGCGATTCAGTATGGCTGAATGTAAACCGGTGGCAACCCCCCGTTGGAAACGAATCTGAAGCTTGCATGCAGGAAGAACGAGAATGTGACAAAGAAACCATATCGCCAGCTCATTGGCTGCTTAACGTACCTGGCACTTGCGTCGCGACCTGATATCAGTGCTGCTGTCAACTATTTCAGCAGATTCCAATCTGCCCAGACCGATGCTCACTGGTGCCACCTGAAGCGTGTACTTCGGTATCTGAATGGGGCCGTAAACATGGGTTTGGTCCATCATCAACATGGAGAAGAACAACCGCTGATCGGTTTCGTAGCATCTTGGGGAAACAGTCAAGAAGATCGACGATCGATATCCGGCAACGTATATCAAGTCTATGGAGCAACGGTTTCGTGGATGATACGAAAGCAAGCGACTGTATCGCTATCGTCAACGGAGGCCGAGTATATTTCCCTTAGTCAAGCGGCGTGTGTGGCGATTTGGCGTAAGAACTTGCTGGAAGAACTTCATCTTTCATCATCCGATACCGTTATTTGAAGACAATCAGTCTTGCATCTGAATTGCCGAAGAACCACGGGATCACAAGCGGATGTCGACATTCGGTAAAACTTTATTCGAGAGAAAATCCAGGATGGTCTTCTCAAGATTATCTACAAGCCAACGACTGAGCAAGTTGCAGATATTTTTACGAAAGGACTGCCAAGGGGACCGTTCGAGGACTTGCGGAACAAGCTAGGGCTTTTCGGTTGAGCGGAGGTGTTGAATGACAACCAACCGATGCATTGCATAGCAACACAACAATCTCGATATTAAGATCGTGGTAGGCCTTGCCTTCTTCGTATTATGAATTGTTCTCTTTTACCCAAGCTACGGTTCAAGAAAGACGCTTTTACTTTGCTCTTGCTATTTTATTAAAAAAATGCTACTTGAATGGTAATGACATCAATCGTTGCAATCCTAAGATCATTTCGTTGGGTGTTGATATTGTTTGCTTCTTAACGTCAGTTCTATATTATTTAAATTTATGCAATAAAATATTTGTTGTTGTTAGGAAAAACACATTAAGGCAATCATTGGAGTCTCATGATTATATACTTTTAATATTTCTCTTGATATCTATCACCGACCATGCTAAACGTGTTACACCATAATTTCCTCCGGATTACAGTACTTCCTGAACAGAAGTTGTAATGGAGCGAAGGGCCATCAATGCGAAAATACTAATCAAATGCCCGTTCCTTTACCTAACTCATACTTTGATGGGTGAGTGGATTTGAGGTATTTCCTCAAATCTACAGAAAAAAGAGTGTGCGTTTGACTGGCTCATATACAGGAGGCGAACCAGCCTAAGGCTGAAAGCCTCCTAAATAAAGCTAAATTAATTAATGGCTCATATACTGTCTGCAGCTGTGGAATAGTTCTAGCAACGTTTATCACTAACTAATGCCCCACGTTGTCGAAAGCATTTCCCGCCAATGGTGTGTTATATGTAATGTAACTCTTCTTTACCCAACTATTGTTTTGCTGCTCTCGCCAAATTCTGTTTGATTCCGTGGAATCCTGCCACCAAAATTGCGGTTCGCCTTCGTGATGTACATTTCGGGAATATCCTTTCGTGTATTTCGTGGAATATGTTTTATCTAGTTAGTTTATTTGATAGGCTCAATCGCATTAGCTTTACAGAGCCGATAACGGAATATGTTTGATGATACAAATTCTGTTTCGTTTTGTATCGACCATAAAAAATCATTCATTTCATACCCTTAGTAGACTGAATAAAATTTTCTTCGATTTTCTTCACATTCGTGCAGATATTTGTTGAGCAGTAAACAGTTCTCCGTTATGCTATGCCATGCAATTTGCATCAAATATTGAATTGAAACTGAAAAGCATCAGTTATACTTTCAAATTTTATCTTAAACTAATCTCTCCGACAACTGATTGACGCAAAGGGCTTAACAATGTACGAAAATGATAGAACCCCGACATCGAAAACCTGGCACAGATCAAACCATCGAATGAACCTATCTCAACAATGGTTCCGCATGTGACATAATTGAATTGCATTTCAAATTTACCACGAAAACAGAACCGAGTACCCGGAGCACGGAAAAACGATAAGCGTCCCACTCCTTTGCTCCGGCCGACGGAGCCCCACCAATCAGTAAATCGAAAATGTAGGTTTACGACAAACAAACACACACACACACTCACAGTTTTCCATGTCAATTCCGTGAAATGAGCCCATCTATAATATCATCTCGTTTGTCGTTGCGGCGGTCTAGTTTTCCGTTTGGCTGCGTTCCACTAGTTTTTGGGCCGGAATTCGGTTTGCTCACCCCCGGTTCTCGCGCTCGTGCACATAAACAAAATTCCATTTACCAATCGGGTGAGACCCGGAGCTGAACTCCAACTGTGTATGCTGAGGTACATCGATGTAGGAATTTGTAGTGAATCGGAAAACAAAAACCCACACGGTCAATGAGAGTAAGCCAAAATTTAGTCGAATTCGACTCAAACGTGCCAAAAGTGGATGAGTAAAATGTTCGGAGGAACTGCTTGAATGTGCGGAAAATTATGAGATATTTCACTAAGTCTATTGGTATACTAGTACATTAGGATAGTGGTACCAGTGATGGCTGGGTTCGATTCCCGGTCCGGTCTAGGAATTTTTCGGGTTGGAAAATTTCTCGACTTCCCTGGGCAATAGAGTATGATTGTACTTGCCACACAATTATACTAATGCAAAAATGGTACAGGTATCGAAAGCTCTCAATTAATAACTGTGGAAATGCATCTAGAACACTAAATTGAGAGCACGCAATAAGCTAATATGCCATACGCAATAAGCTTGAAATACGAGGAAGAAGAAAGAAAGAGGAAACTGCAAGAGAAGGTATCTAGATAGAGCTGGAATTAGGGCGTAACAGCTTTTGTAAACAATGACTTCCATCGATGATTTCTAGGAATTCAAGGCACGCCCACGCAGACCAACATAATCATCGGATAGGGAAAGTCTTTCCCTACCCGATGAGCATGTTGGTTTGCGTAGGCGAGTCTTGAATTTCAAGAAATCATCAAGAGAAGTCATTGTTTACAAAAGCTGTTACCTAATTCAAGCTCTATCTAGGTATGATAATGCTAAATCTTTTTTCTCTTCACCGATCGCAGACAAGAAGCGAAGCCGTTAAGCTGGGTTTAGACAGGGCAAGTCAATTGATCAAGTCAGTTGAATTCAACTGACTTGAACGCGAATTGAACTGACTTGATCAACTCACTTGAATTGAAAAAAGTTGAACCAGGCTCAGCTTTTCAAGCCAATTGAATTCAACTCAGTTGATCATTTGACTTGCCTAGTCTAAACCCAGCTTTATGGAAGTTTCGGTTGAGTTCGGGTGTAACGCAAAAATCATGAAACTTAATCTCACCACAGTTTGGTGAGATTTGCAGCTGGTGAGTTTTGTTAGCTTTATCAACCGCAGTTGATTTTTGTCTACGAAGAATCAAGCGTGATCTTGTTCTTCGATGAGCTTTGATTTTTGATATTTTCCCATCACTGATCGGTATACTGAGGAAAATTTCGGTAGTTTTTGCACTTTTGGAGTCAAATTCGACTCAATATTGGGCTACTCTCGTTTGGCCGTGCACCCCTTCGAAATAGAGGGCAGAGGATGCAGTTTACTAGGTACCGACAATCCTGGTGGAATGGTGAAATGGTTTCATAAGTAAATCAACGGAATGGCGCCATTTTCCGCCAATAGCTCCGCCGGGCTTATGACAAATGTTTCGACGCGCGTTCTCTGGTCCTAACGAATTGTGCGAAATAACAGCAATACCGTTGAAGGCAGCCCGGAATTGCACGCACCATCGATGGGCTGGAGCCGAAGCGGAAAGCATAAAAACTAGAACCCTTCAGCGCAGCAGCATGTGCAGCAGCGGCACCTCGTTGCGAATGCGATCCGGAATTCCTGAACATATTTTTCCACGAAGGCAGTGCCATTTCAAAAGCGCTTAGGTGTGGCGGGGTTGTTGCATTTTTGTGAGCTTAAATTGAACCAGAAAAAAAAGGGACACAAGGTATGGCAATGGCATCAGCCATTTGACGCGCGACCTTCCCTGGATTTCTTTCGGGGGTTTTCACTGGCTACCGTGCTGAAAGTTGCGATTGAAAGTGAATGTTTGATGAGGGGTTGATATGGCGTGGGGGTGGGGGCTGGAGAGTATCGAATGATTTTTCCCCTCAATTGCAAACGAGTGAATATTTTATTAGAGGGGTGCTTCGTCTGGCGGGGATCAATTTTTTATGCGCTGAAATGTCTGCAACAGGAGTCTAGCATTTAGCGGAAAACAGGCATTTAAGACAGGAATATTGGATGTTCGTGTCATAGAAAATATTGCATGCATTAATTTATTGCATTTTAGCCTTAATTGACAGATTCTGCTTTGATACAACTACACTGAAAGTACACATTAATGAGCACAATCTCTCAAATTTTTTGAAAAAAAAGCGTCTTGAATATTCAAAATGTTCATATCTTTCAACAATAAATAGAGACTGTACTCGAAAAAAATGCAACAGATAAAGGTGATCACCAAAAATTAATTTTAATTCGGATGTTTTTGAAACTCTCTGGGAATAAATAAACACATATTAGCTATGGTGTTGTAAGGTAAGTTTATTCAACCTCTTATCCTAAGCTAAATGCCCGCACCTTGGACTTAACGCCATCCATCAAATCCTGTGCAACACTTGCGCCATCTTTCTTATACACTTTCATCCACTCTTTCATCAAATCCTTGTCGCTTTTGAAGATCTTCCCTGTTTTCCGGAGCTTGCCCTTCATAATCGCCCAGAATTTTTCTATTGGGTGAAGTTCTGGCGAGTTAGGCGAATTTGTCTCCTTCGGCACAAAAACAACGTCGTTGGCTTCGTACCACTCCATCATCAGATCCGACCAAAACAGAGTGTCACCTTCGTGGGACTGGAGGAAGGACAGTAAGCATTCTTCTTTATATAATTGGTCGTTGATGGTGCCGCTTGGCGTCCGCTTTAACTTACGTCTCGTCATCCATTACAATGCATTTCGGCTGCACCAACCACTCGCGGTACAGAGCTTCCTGGCGCGGTATTTGGCCACCGTATTCTGTTTATCGGTTCGGTTTGGCACCTTCCTTACTTTGAAAGCATGAAGTCCAGCCCGCTTCATTGTCTGTTGGACGAACCAGACGTAAGAATTGTCCACGTCCCAAATCGAAAGGTTCGGATTGCGCTTCCTTGCGTTCACGGGGTCTGTCGTCTTCGCTTTTCTTCCGCTGTCAGCTCGCCGCTGAGTCGTTTGGGTCTCACGGGACACGGTTGAATTGTCGATTCCAAACTGCTTCGCGATCCACATGTGGTACTGGCCTGGATTTTCCACGACCGCTCCCATAATTTTTTGTCGATGCACTTATAGCTTGGAA
This sequence comes from Ochlerotatus camptorhynchus, assembly GCF_037179485.1. NCBI lineage: Eukaryota > Metazoa > Arthropoda > Insecta > Diptera > Culicidae > Ochlerotatus > Ochlerotatus camptorhynchus. The sequence goes on along the minus strand of NW_027040587.1, from coordinate 129,900 downwards.
TCCATTTCGATAACCACTTGACAGATTGTGACGAGATTTTGCACATGTAAACATTACACTCTACACCAGTTTGACTCAAAATATCATCGTTGGAGGCGAACCAGCCTCAGGATGAAAGCCTCCTTAATAAAGATAAATCAATCAATCAATCAAAATGTCATCAAGTTTTACCCACACACTTAGAAAAAATTCATGTAAATTTAGGTGCTATGAGAGTGACACGAGCGTCAATTTTGACATAAATTTGAGTCATAACGGACGTGAAATATAGCTTAATCAAACGTACTTTTCATCGAGCAACGAACTTTTCAGTCTTGGAGCACTTAATATTACATGACATGTTTGTTTACGTCTTAGCTTTTATGTCAAAGGTGGATTCCGTCTCGTGTAAAATTAGTTATTTCTAAGTGTGCATGCAATAAAAAGTTATACACAAAAGAAAGTGTTTCACAAGGGGTAACGAGTGGGGCGACACATCTAAATCTCAAGTTTAGATGCTCAACAAATCTCACACTAGCGAATCAATCTTCGAAAAATCTTTTTTCATTTGTCGCATCTACTTGCATCGCTCATCATCTTTTTGCAGGAAATCTTCAGAATTGTCATCAATCTTCTTTCTTTCTACTCAGCGTGCGCGCAGCTAGCCACAGCAAAACACAATCTTTTTTTGCATCGTAGATAGAGTCGTCCCTCTCGAGGGGTAATCAACTCTGCACACTGTACCGAAACACTGTTCGTGTTTTGACATGTAGGACACAAACAATATAATATTAAACGGCATCACTGTTGAGTGTTGAAGTTTAGCCAATCGTTGCCTACTCGGTTGAATACATTGTTAACCGGTTTCAAGGTCGTTCAAAAAAATCTATAAGTATTCTCTAAACCGTGACCGGTTGAGAGTGTGTTGTCAATACGGCAGTCAAGACGGCTGACACGGATTTTATCTAGCGACAATTGGTCAAAAGTCTGGAAGATCTGGTCATCCAAAACGACGGTACAGTTCGGAATGCGATCGGCGAAGTCGTTGAGTCTTTCTATGGTGCAGACTGGCTGAATCTCACAATCATGAAAATCAAAACCAATGCACGTTCGCAGTACATATCAACGCAAATCAAAATTAAGCCGGCTGCGGAGGAAATTTTGAAGAAGTCGGGCTGGATAATGCTATGAACATTAGAAGCTGCCCAAACTGGGGCTTACCGACCGAAACGTTTTTGATGGAGGATGGAATCATAGAGAAAAACGCCCGCCAGTTGCCTTTGATGATTAATTTGGAAGGCCACGCAAACAATCTAATCAATATTAAACAAATTGATCCCCTATATGCCAGGGATTAACCTCGACAAACCCTAACGTTCTCCTCCACATGCTTTCACCAAAGGTCATCCAGGCTTTATTCCAGAAAACCCTTCCTATTTTTGGACTTAATATTATATACTGTCGACCGAAAGTGAACCAGCTTCAGGCTGAAAGATTCCCTAATAAAGAAAACTTAACTAAACTTATATACTATCGTGGGCATCTAATCTCGAAGCGTACAACGAAGGATCAGAGCAGGATTTTCTGCGAGAGTTGAGGTACATTTACAAGTTTGTTTTGCAGAATGATCAATAAATTAAAAAAAAAAACTACAAGGGACAGCCCTATGGGGTTGTCCGCAATGGTGACGTAGGACTAGTAAATCTTATTTTTTGACTGCAGCAGGAGCTTTTGTTTTGTGTAGGAATAGGAATTTGAGCGAGGTTCTCTCTGTTTATACTCTTTAGTATGACACGCTTGACATAGATGGCCTACAGCGACTCACGAAGAGCTACTGATTCCGATCAATACCGGTGCGGCATCTTCCTCCTTCTATGGATGCTCAAGTGGGCTGCAGCTCACTGCTTGCAGGCAGCCTTTCGTTGTGTACTGGAGAACACCACCACTTACCACGCGGTGATTGGCGATCTAACGATAGCGCTCGTGGCGAATAGGAGAAATAGAAAAATGATGATGGTCTTAAAATTTTGCACGTTGAGGTAGAGGAAAGAAATCTTGAAAAGCATTTATTATCCGAAAAAAAAAATATTTGTCATTTTTTTAAAAGCTGCGACGGGGGAAGAAACCTCAAAAGGTATCCGATAGACGTATAATTTTAAAATTTTATGTTTTTTCATAGTTTTCGTTTCGATATTAAGATCTGAACTTTTCTAACCTTGTATGCACAACCAAATTTATAGAAATTACTTTATTCGACAAATAAAAGCGTTTTTAAAATATTCTCCCATACCTCGCCGTGCAAAATTATGATACCATCATCAGTTTTCTAGTTCTCCTATTTGCCACAAGTGGCGCTTTTTGCTATCGTTAGATTGCCAACTGAATAAACACCGTTTGGTGAGACCGGATGGAATTCAACTTTGAAAGCTGTGTTAGGGAAATCGCTTTTCGCAGGAAATCGGTGATAATTTTAATTATCATAGCAACAGTTGCACATTCTTGTAATTTTCAAAAGTGGTATTTTGAAAAATGGTAAAGTTTTAGATTTGTCAGATGCGTAGGAATATTTCTTATCGATTGGTGATAAATTTATTGAAATTGGTCTTGGGGCAGCTGAGTTATTAACGATCAAAATCTTTCATAATTCTGTTACATGTTCCATTTTCGGTTTTCACAAAGTGTACCCCCATATAGAAATGACAGACGTAGTCCTACGTCAAAAGCTTATCAAAGGAGGGTGGCCTGATTCGAATATCGGTCTTGCCGAGAATCATCCGCAAAGGAAATCTTCACATTTTCACCTGCGTTTTCTCTCGGTTATTCTTGCCAGTCTCAATTGGTATGGACTTCAATGGGATAACCCAAGGGGCAAGTCAGCTGTACTCAGAGCAAATAGTTTCGCAGCGAGTAGATTTGAGCAACTGATAATTACTCAAAACTGATCAAAGTAGTCTTGCTTTGATCAGCATATACAAACCTTCAATGGAAAGAGTCGAAACAGACGTCATCTACCTACTCGAGATTTTATTTATTTGAGTTGAAATCATGCATTTGTTAAATTTAGTAAGCGATAAAATTGTATGAGATCACGTGAAGGACGGCTCATATCTGATAACAGATTGATCGGTGCTATGTGACATCAATCCGCATTAATCGTCAAGATATCATAAACAGGGATATTATTCTTATGAAAACACAGGATTTATCGTAGCTAAAGCATTTTTTATAGGCGATAACGGAATTATCTACCCTCGACTCGTGAACCTCAGCTGGTGTATTAGTTTTTGTCTGGATGCACAACCAGAGCGTATAAACCATACGATATCTACTGAAATCTTATATCAAAGGGCTGGTACCACCATTGATACGACAGGAAGACGTCTGCGGCGAGAAATTTCCTTATATCTAGAAAGCAATAATTGGGAAGGAATGTTATTTGATCGTAAAAATGATCAGTGGTGTTCCAAAACTAGTCGCGGCCATCGGAAGAACTAGACCAGGGACGCCATCTAGAATAGATTGGCGAGAAATCGTTGAAAGGAGATTGGAAGGAAGTGTAATCTCGTGCTAGAAGTGGTAGAATACGTACGATATTTAGACCACAACGGGTTTGCGGCAGGACTCATGTTTCCGCTGAAAGTGAAATAACTGTAGACATGGTTTGCATTGTTGTACTAAGTTTTTAAACAAATACTAACATTCAAAAAATTATTAACTTAATTGTGTTTTTAATTTTATAAAATACTCCAATTAAAAAAATTCTAGAAATTCTTTCTTGATTTCCTGTACATTACTGTTAGATTGAGCTACATATGCGGACGCGATTCCATTCAGACGATATCCCATAAGCCATAGAAGGTGTGACTTCCAGCGCTCCTATAACCTGGAAATCTGTTAGGAAGGATTGTTGGTTGGCAGTAGTTAGACAGTGACAAACATCTCATCGATAGTAGCCTTTTGAACACCTGGAACTTGAAGTGATCGCTACAGAGAGTTTCGATTCTCCTCGGGGACTGCTGTTGTGATGTGACAGCTGTGCAAATCAAATGGGAATCTCTTCACCGTGAGTGATGAGTTGTAACTTCACCGTGAAGTGACATCGGTAAAAAGGGCCATGAGCGCAGTTATTCTGAGTGATATTCGCAACGCCATTGTTTTCATCTTAAGTAGTCTTAATGAGACTTCTATTTGTGTTGATGAAGATAGCTCATAGATTTATTGCACCAAGGCCTTGTTCAGATCGTACCCGGAGGTATTCGAAGGGTGGCAGTCTGGGACAATCTTAGCCCTCTTTAATGCTATCACGACGTTTCTGTTCCTCCTGCATATAAGCTTCTCTTTCCGATGTTCGTAGTACTTGTGGATGCTACTTTTCAAAGTTGTCAAAGGGAGGAAGCCAAATGAAAAATGATACGATGAATAGCAGTTAATGAGCTGACGATGTTGGCAAGGACGCTATCCGCTTTTGAGCTTAAACGCAGTGAAAAAGGAATTCCGGAGAATCCCAGGAGAGCTCAGTGTTAAACTTTCCCTGTTAGCTTGAACAATAGTTTCAGGCAATTTCATTTTCAATAGCTGGACAACCTTGTTGGTGGATGCTATCATGCTACTCATGGAAATTCAGCAAAATGCAATTTTTTCTGCAAATATATCCATGGTGATGGTATCCGTTACCGCAAGCCTGGTGGTCGTCTTGAATCGTCGTTACAATCCGTGCATTCTGTAACACCGGACAGAATTATACAATTCAGTAAGTCCAGCATCACCAGTATCTCATCCGCAAGAACTTCAGCAACAGTTTTCAGTTGCGTACGAAATTATTGCAGAAAAATATGTCAATCGGTTTCAGCCCACAGATGATGACATATTGCAACACAAAAATCAGGTTGCTATGTGTATTTGATGTTAATCAACGCGAGTTACTCAGAGCGGCTCAGAGTTACACAGCATTAACTCCATTTTTACTCATGATCAAAAGCTGTCTTGCCCCTTCCCGTCACCAGATCCGGTTATTTTGCAGATGCATCGCTGTCACTATCCTAAACTGTCTACGTAGTTTATGAACAACCAGACCCTTACTCGTATGGCAACCCCCGATACGGTAGCTGCGCTATGATGAGGGCTGCTAAAATGAGTTTAGCAGCGTACCGTTACGGTTGCTCTAAGGCCTTAGTCATTACTGAAAAAATGTGGAGGCTTCATTAAAAACTGGCTCGAGGATGTTGCTCCTAGAATCGGGAAGAATTGGATATGCATCAGGTAACAATTTGATGCATCATTGATCAAGCTACGCCTTCGTTTCTGTACATCTGCAAGGAATCAGCACTTCATTGATCCGGAGTCTGAATTTGCTTGAACACTGTATAGGTTTTATGATTTCCTCTTCCACTTCCCGAAGGGAACCTGTTTGCTTGCCATGATCCATCAGAGAAATTGAGAATGTAAATCCGGAGAACTTTGATATTAGGGTGTAATTGCTTTTGTACACAAACACGTTAATCGCCGATTTCTCGCAAATTAAAGCTCAATCAAAAAAATAAACGACATAAACAGGTAGATAAATGATTCCTCTATCATTTGGTTTGGTTTGTTCGTGAGATTGAGATTCAATTCACGAGAAATCGACGATAGACGCGTTTGTTTACAAAAGCTATTACGCCCAAATTTCAAAGTTCTCCGGAGATACAATCACAAAAGTCGTAGCTTTCAGGGTTGCCAAACTCATGGATTATTGACAGCTTGAAAGGCACACTTTGATTGACCCTTGATTGACATGTTCAGCACAGCGCTTAGCACAGCTCAATCACTCGGTACCGTTTTAGGTGTTCAGAGTTGAATACCCCTTGGTGTGTGTAGATCGAGAATTATACTGGTTTAAAAAAATTACATTTTAGAACTAGTCTAAAACAAAATATAGACCACCAGTGCAAGGGCTCGGTCTGGGTCTGTTTCAAAATTTTAGACCAAACCAACCAATTGGATCGCCGCTAAATATGCCCTTACTTCCCAGATAAGCGTGTAGGGAAAGAAAAATCGCAGTGAACCATGACCATTCCTGTCACCATCTCCGACTCGAACAGGCGCAATTTTTCGAAACTTTTCTTTCTCGAAGAAAATTTCTCAACTCCCACAACAAGATGGATTCGCAAAACGAACAGCTCGGCGTTGCGATACCGGAGACCGAACCAATGCAACCGGAACAGGAAAGCCCGTCATCCGGACCGGAGATCCATCCTGTGGCAGCGATAGAGGAACCTCAAGATCGCGAAGATCCCGATGCCTCAGCACCGGAGGATGCCGTATCCCGTAGAGGACGTCAACCCCGAAGAAACCGATCCCGGTCCCGATCACACTCTCGTTCTTCACGACGTCGAAGCCGAAGCCGTCGCGTTCGCTGAAGTTCCAGTCCCGCTACCTTGTCGCTGTCCTAATCTTGAAATAAATTGATCCAAATTTGAAATGTCAAGCACATAAAATGCACGGTAAATTATTTCAGCTCTCACTGTTCCATTGGAAGCAGCATTTCAAAAATTCCCCCTTGAGCGATGACTGGAAAAATTCAAAATTCGTTGGAACGAACTTGAAATGATAAAAGTTTTCACCACTTCTACTGTTCGCACGTCTACTTCTACTCGTCAACAAGCTGTGAAAGTGGAAGTGGAAAATCCATCAAAGCTTGTTATTCCCGAGGAATGAGTTCCACCAACGTTTCTCATCCAACGCAGCGCGATAATTCAATAATCTGAATTGTGGGATTATTCATTTTTCTCGTCCGCCATCTTCTACTGACGGAGGTGCTTTTCGCATTTGAAGTGGTTACTGGGAAGTGGTCAAGCGGGAGACATAATAAAAGAAGAAATGTTCCTCACTTGGGTGTGGTATTGACTAGAGAATGGAATACAGATTAGGGGTGATGAGCTAGGGTGGAACAATTTCTCTTCAAGATCTGTACATTGGCAGTACAATTTATGGCCCAGTAGAGTACTTTCAATAAAATGTGGGCCACCCTTAGCGCACTTGGGAAAGGCGGAGCTACAAAGCAAGACCATGCTGGAGGTGCCTGGGTTCAATTCCCGGTTTAGGAATTTTTCTCATTTTAGGGATGGAAAATTTCTCAACTTCCCTGGGCATAGAGTATGATTTAATTTGCCACACAGTTTTACCAATGCAAAAATTGTACAGGCATTGAAAGCTCTCAATTAATTATTGTGGAAGTGCATCTAGAACACTAAGTTGAGAGCACTCAATAAGAATTTCCTTGAGAATTTTGGATCAAACTCCACTGAATTTTGAGGCTCTGCTCTTTGGATCAGTGAGGGTTAGGGCACGGTTTGCCAGGTTTTCACCGTGAAGTTACACCCGTAATAAGGCCCATCAAAAGGTGTGTTACATATTTCACCACATTTCATTTCACATTCGTTGAACCCTTCTTAACGGCCATTCCGTTATGGTTATACCACAGCATTGTTTATAATGTATATCCCAAGTAACAAAATGAATTTTATGGTACACTTGAAGAAGTTTTCAAGACAGTTCTATAAAACCGAACATAAAACTAATTATTCTACAAAGCTACTCCAAAACAGCCATAAAACCTTCATAAGACGAAAGAGGCCCATACTAAAGAAGGTTCTCAATACTAGTTTTTAAGGTTCGCTTAAAACTTGACATTCCTATCGATACATGCTTATAATGGCATTCAAGATCTCTTTAAACCTCTGATGAAACTACGATAAGTTACCATAGTTTTATGTTTTTTCACTTCAAGAATGCTTCCAGTACGTGATAAGTTTATTTCACATGTTCCAGTTTTTGCTAGATAGACAGCTTGTTTCTAGATGGAAGAATCTGTTCGAGTTATAAATTCTTCGATTATATGGTATTCCTTTACCAATAACGATGTGAATAAAAATTGGACATGGACGTACTAACAAAAACGATCATTTTTGAGCTTGTAGTTCAGTGATTTTCCATGCTGTATTTATTTTGCCGTCATTAAGCAATTCAAAAATTCGAAAAACCGAACGCGCCTCGATGATATTGCTTAAATATCGATTTATTTAAAAATAAAAAAATATTATTGGCAAAATGATGCATTTGAAACAGGCAGATTTTTTATGATTTTGAAAGGAATTGTACAGATTCCTTTGTCAAATCCAGGACCTTATTAGGAACGGTAAAAATCAGTTGGGATAACTGAAATCAAAAGATTATTATTGTCATTTATGTGTTAATGGCTACCATTCCAAGAATGTCAAAAGCAGTATTATCGCCATTATTTTCAATGGTTTGAAATAAACCCCCCTCAAGATTCTGTTAAGACTAATCTTTCTTGCACAGAACTATGAAGGAGCATGATAAGTTCATTTAACCTTGTTGTTTTCGTGAATAAGATCAGTATAGCAACAAATAAAATTATAGTGATTGATATTCAAGACAGATAAGTTTTATGTAAGATCGCCATAAGTTCAATGCTTCTATCACAATGAAAAGGTCTTATAATCAATTGTTGTTGCTGATTCCAATTCCATCTTGATTTTATTAATTATTCTAAACGACACACTTACGTAGAACTGTACAATGAAAACATCGCGATGTAATTAAATGTTATATAAAGTATTGAGAAGTAAAGTGATTTGCAATGAATAATTTAATTTGGTTAATTACAGCGGAATATTTCTTATACCGCTTAGACCCTTTTGGTATGTAAGAGCAGTAGGCTAAAAAAAGCTCGTCATCGAGTTTGTCATTTGACAGCTGTTTATTTATGGTCGACCAACACTCCACATATTCTCCGTTTTTTGTTTGTTGTCCTAATTGATGTCGCGTAAGTAAATTGCATTTAAGTGTATTATTCGATGACTTTTTAAAAGATTTAGTCATTTTCAGGATGCCATTCAAAATTATTCAAACGATCGAAGCCGGGGAAATTTGCCTTAGTGTTGTACCTAGTGGCTGGGAAGCCAATGGGATCTTGCGGTGGCCGAAAAAGCACCTGGTAGGAAAATTGTCCCAGATCGAAACATCCATTGCAGATGATAAATGGGAAAAGATGAACTGTGTCAGGAAAAGGGAATTTAAGACACGTAAGGAAGTTGATGATGAACTTGATCGGATGGAAACACGACATGATACCGAAGTGGAAGATATTCCACTGGCACCTCCAAAGAAGCGTGTGCGTCGTGAGCCCTCAAGGAAAGTATTTGCAGCGAAAGACTTTAACAACCTCTTGGACACTCAAGAAGAATTTGAAGCGGAAAGGAACGCTGAATCCAATCCTGTCAACAATGCATGTGTGAGTATTTCAATCTAGTAGTTTCTTTTATTAAGAATTGAGAAATATTCATAATTTCAATCGTAGATTACAGCTCCTGTGAATGATCAACAACTGCTCTATGTCACGGAAAACGTTCACACGGAGGGAATAGCAGAACACAATGAATCATCCCAAATCTTCTTACTGACTGGTGACGATGGAATTAACAATGGAAACTTGGAAACTGTACTGGTAAATCAACGTACTATTCTGGAAAATCAGTCGAAAATCATGCAAGCCCTAGCGAAGATTCAAACCGGACAGGAATACGCTATGACTCATTGCCATTACAGTGCGTCCCAAAATGATGCTATTTTGGCTAAACGGCATGTTCAGCATGTATTGTCCCCAGCCGATTCGGTGGATGAACTGGAAGCTTTGGAAAGGTCTTTGGAGGATGAAACACTGATGCAACAATTTTCAAGTGGAATGAGTCACATATGCGGCGTCACTGGCAAAGCTCAAGGAACGGATGATTGTTACAAGTTAATTGATTACTTTTTCACCCGAAAGTTTCTCACTCAATGCTCATGGACAGGAATGATGCGACAGGCTGATGGAAATTCACAGCAGGAGCCGTCAATTTGTGGAGATGCTACGACAAAGGTACCATTGAAATTCTTCAAAAACACACGTGCGCTGTTTCTGAATTTGATTGTACAAGCTGACAATCAGTTTTCGGAGCTTGATTGCGACAAATTCTTCAAAACGATCCTTAAGAACAGTAAGCAGCGACTCTCCTCAAAGTTCCTGACGTCGAAGCATAAGAACAGGCCTACAAAAATGAAGTACAACAAATCCGGGGCTGGTTCTGGACCAACGCATGCTTCTGAGATTAATCAGTCAAACAATATTCCTAATGCGAATACCACAGAGTCACATGAACCATCCTATAAATAGAAATCGAATGTACAATGTAATTATACAATGAATGGTTTAACATAAACGTTATGATGGATTTTATTTACCGTATTCAAAAATAATATTCAACTTACATAATAATCACTTTTAATGTATTGTGTGGAGCAGTGGTATGAATACCATCCCTACATTTCTGTTCGGTATAAGTATTGCTACCATCTTACATTTTATGTCTAATAGTGTGTATTGTGTTTTTGCAGCTTGTTCACTACTGGAATAAAAGACGTGTAAATGGCTTGATTTTATAGGTGTTGCAAAATAATCGCTGGTGTGTTTTAGTGGACTACCCGAAATTAAGATATTCCCATTTTGTTGAGAAGCGTGATGGAAACAAACCACCTGATTATTTTTAGTAAGAAACCACTTATTGGCCGCATTGTTATCTAATGAATATGTTTCGAATTCAACTTTAGCAAACTTATCATCAGAATCAGGTGTACGAATTTGTTTTTTCAACGTTGGAGTTGCATGAACTGTGTTACATGGTTTGCAATTTTCTTCAAGCTGATTTAGTTCGCTTATTCGCTTTGCCGCCTGAGCTAGGGGTTTATGTCCACTTCGAATTAAATTTTTAATCTGATATAGTTTACTCTCGAAAGGGTACGCACTAAAACTTGGCAGGATACCGAAACGATTAACATCTTTTATAAGATGACTGAGATTATGAACGTTACTTGTGATGTAATCTTCTCCATATATATCAACATACCGTTCAATGTAATGTTGCAGCAACGATTCTGCTAGATCAATGAGATGAGAATGAGAATCGGTTGAGCAAATAGTTATGGCACAAAAAAAGACCAAAAAATGTTCGTATACGTCTTCTGGTAAAAAAGGTTTCAAAACTACTATACCTATATAATACAAAAATGTACGAAACTCTGTACCCTTCCAATGATTTAAACAGTCGAGACCTCTCATGCTCCTATGTATCTCAGATGGTAGCTTTAGTTGTGTCAAGTATTTTGTGATATCTGAAGCATGCTGTGCTGACCATTTTGTTCTGAAATTTCCGAATTTGCCATCTCTCCATCCAATTAGACATTTCTTCATGATCCCTAGATCGATCAAATGGAGTGAATCGCCTTTTGGAAAATCAGCTATCATGTCAATTGGTAGACGAAGCAATGGTGTGTCCATTTTATGATGTGATCCGTAAGATTTGGTTCGGAACTCAGCATCCGTTCTTCTTCTACTATTGGACAAAGGAAAATAATTACAGTGAGACAAATATGAATACTCCCCAGTAGCTGTACACTTTTGGCAACCATTTTGCGCGTTGAAATATGCTACACCTGGAATGATGATAGTTATTGATATTGTACATGATACATGTAATCTTTTTAATTTTTACCTTTAATAAATGATCTTGCAGGTGAGTCGCATATAAAACATCGTAGTTTAACTGATATTTTGTGCTGGTTGATAATAATGCCTTTATTTAAAATGTCATTCATTTCATTGACGAATTGATCGAGAAAAGTATTTAAATCACTTGGCTTACTTTTTCCACAATAAATACCTATCACCATTGGTTTGATGTGAGGCATTTCATGGATATTGAAGAGAATCGGCCAGAACTCATCCTTAGAACTTCTATAAACTGGCAAACCGTCTATGTTGATATTGATAGCTATGGTACTTGATTCATTTATGTTAGCAAAAAGAGTTTTTAAGCATTGTTCAAGACCATGGTGCCAATATTGACCATCTCCTACGGACTGAATGGACACAGTCTTCGCAGTTTGTAGTAATGTTCTAGGGTCTTTCGGCAAAACATTTGGTAGGCGATCGTTGATGATTGTTATGAGGTCCCTCAACGCATTTTGCTTGACATTATGGGATATCGACCAACTCCTGAGTGCTGCTAATAGTGCTTCATTCTTACTGTCTTCTTCATCTTCGTCTTCCTAAAGTGTCGGATCAGGCTGCCATACCCCGTCTTCCGAAAGTGGCCACTCTTCATAGGGTATCTTAGGCTGACATGTTTCGTTATCATTTTTTTCCTTCGCTTCGTTTTCCGGGGCATCGGAGGGAATGTTCTCCGGCTTTGTTTCCTTGTGACTTTGTATACCTATTCGTACCTGTTCGTCTTGTTTTGAAGTCGATGCTTGCTGAGATGAAGGAGTGTTCAATATATTGGATAGGTTTTTACTCAATTTCCGTTTGTAAGATCCACTATTTTTCAATTTTTTCCACCTGTTGGCGTCCATTTGTTGAGACAGCTTGTTTATGTATTTCAGGAAACTCTTTCTCAAGAGTTTTTACTCTCGGTTAAAACCTTTTGGTTTTAAGAAAGTTTTATGCCAGCAATCTCAAGATACATTAAACTTATAGAAGAATGACATAACACTTTTTCAAAACCGTTCTCAAGTTTTATGAAAGCTTAAAAAAAGGCTTGAAAGGGAGTTGAAGTGTCTCTTAAAACTGTTCATAAGGTCAATTAAACCTATAAAAGATGGAGTTTTATGGAGGCTTCTACAAGTATTCTTGAAACACTCTTCAAAAATATCAATGATATGAGACTAAGTTTACTTGAAAAAAGCAATGATAAAACCTCATAGACTCAGTCATGCTTTGATAAAACCACCATAAAACATGAATAAAACCAATTAACATTTGGATTGTTACTTGGGATATCTATATCTTTTCCGGTATCATGGAGTCAACAAAGTAAAAGTGAAAGGAGAGCAGCAAAATGGAGCACATGTGATACGACAATGGATTGATGCTTATTTAAAAAATACCCGGAGTTGTATGAGACGCAACTAGGAACTTAAGATCATCATCCGGTTCGAAAGACCAAATGTCGTTTCCGATAGCTCTGCCGACATAAAATTGGTGTTTCACCAACCTTTATGGCTCCATATAAATGATGAATTCGTAATCGGGGGTTCCGGGGCCTTTCTCGCCTTTTCAATGAGCCTTACACTTAAATACACATTATGCGTAACACATTTAATAAACGATTGGACTGACATTTATTTACTTAATCTACTTTACTCTAGTCAGAAGTGAAAACCTACGTAAGGTTCCCCCGATCGAACCGTTTTACCGGCGAATCGATAGTCACTGGGTGGTCTACCAATCAGTCAATCATAAGGCCTCGCTCAATCTCGAAAGTTTTATTCGCGGCAGAGAAGGTTCCGTATGACGACACTAAATAATTTGCTGTTGGGCAAGATCCCATGGGCTTGCAGATAAATAACAACAACCACAGTATACCGCTTGTAGGTGAACTGCAGATTCGAAGCTTACCCGGATCGCACAGCATTTCCGAAGTATGACAAATATGAAGTGGCCATTGGTTTTGATTGGTGGTACATTGTGGAAGGTGGTAGACTTGAGCGTGTGTGATTAGGTGGTGGTAGGAGACATCGTAATCAGCAATACGATAGACTTGGATGATGTCTTCGAGGTCTCATCTGTGTCGACCAGATGAACTGTTTCGAGGATGTTGTTTCTAGGGTGGGATTAAACATTCGCCTGTTCGAATTGTGGGTTTGATTTTGTCGGGGAGCATTTTACTGGCAGCTGGTGGAAATTTTGTCCACCTTTGTCCTTCGTTTCTGCACAAGTTCTTTGTGGACGGGTCGTATTGGTTGGATTGCTTCCAATTCCTCTTCCACCACCTATTCTGCTCTCGTTCTAATGAGAATGAAGCTTAATGTTTGTCATGAGCCATGGCCGTGAATTAGAAAAATTGAAAATGTAAACACAAACACAAAAGTCTAACTTTAGGGTTGCCAAACTAATGGGATATTGACACCTTGATTGATACACTTTGGCGTACTTCGGAACGATCGGCACAACGCTTGGCACAGCTTTCGGCACTGTTAAATTTCTTTGCACATATTAAGGTGTGCAGAGTTGAATTGCCCTTGGATGAGGACGTTTATGAGGTTTTTTGAATGAATTTGGCAAGATCGGATGATATTTATGCATTCCTTTTTATCTTGATTCATGCTTTATTGATTGTGCGCTTAGCAAGCGTCAATGGTAAATGGCACAAATATTGATGCCAAATGGCTTCTATTGTAGTTTTAATAAGGATTTCAAATGGTACTCTATACTTTCGTCGTACAACCTTTTTGCAGTAAATCAATCTTGAAGTACTTCGAATACATGGCCCTCAAAACCTTCTCCAGGGTGACCCAACTAGACTGATTATAGTGTTAAATAGGTTTTGGTAGAAGTAATAAAAGTGAAGCTGTCTTGACCAGTGTTTTATGAATGTTGTTTTACAATAGCTTTGTAGCATTTCATAAAACGTAAAATGCTACTTGGGTAGGGAAGTTAAAAATAATAAAAATAAAATCAATAAAATTTCTGAAACTTCACCGAGGCTCCAACAAATTCAAGGAACTGCAAAAAACGTCGGGTTGTTATGAGATGTTCTGGACAGTTTTATTGATTTCAGGGCAGGTCCAAAAACATCCTCAGAACAAAAGCGAGAACTACAGGATAGATTAGTGAACTTCAGAGTGGTCTACATATTTATGAACTTTAAAGAAGATCCGAGGATTGAAAGGAAATACTTCGGAAAAATTTCATGGACAGACTGCGGGATAGTAAAGTAAAATCTGAGAACTTCTATAACATTTTGAGCACATCAAGGGTGCTTTGATAACTTCAAGCTCTATGGAAATTGTAGCAACTTTTGAGAAGGTCAAAGATCTTCAGGGAAGTCACGAACAATGCAGAGAAGTTCAATTAACTAGTTGATGAACCTCAGACAAGCTAGTTTTTGCGATCTTCAGACTCAGAGATCTTAAGGGCAGTCCAATAGGAAAGTCCAGACTTTTGGGGAAGTTTAATGATCTGTAAAAGATAATTTCTATAAATTAAGGAACAAAATAGAAGTCTAGACATTTTCAGGGAAATTTTCTGGTGTAGAACTTTATGAGAACTGAACGCACTTCCGGGTAGCTTCAAGAACATCAGAGATGATTCGAAAACCTCAGTGCAGTTCACCGGGATGCGTCGTGGAAAGAACTTTGGTAGCCCTCGATCTCTCCGACACGGTCCTGCATATCGCTGCCTGCGGTCTTCACAGTCGTCCCAGACCCGTTGATGGATGTAGAGAGAGGGTCTTACAACCTGCTCTAGTAGGCAAGTACCACGTTAATGTTGGATTGCCTCTTCCTGATGTCTGTTCGAATTCCAGTGGTATTGTATGCAGCTCTTCACCTTCCACCACGGCTCCATCGGCCGACAACGCATTTGTTGCAGTTAGCGCTGGAAACGTAGCGCACCTCATGCGCATATACTACCAGAATGTTCGAGGACTACGGACCAAGGTAGATTCGTTCTTTTTGTCCGCTAGTGAGTGCGATTATGATCGACGGAGACATGGCTCGATGACCGTGCTCAACTGTTCAAGAATGCCTTTTCGGTTTATCGCACGAACCGTAATGCCTCCAACAGTCCAAAAACCCGTGGTGGAGGTGTCCTAATCGCTGTTTCATCTCGTTGGAACAGTTATATCGATCCAACACCTGTCTCCGATGCTCTAGAACAGCTGTGGATTAGAATCACTACGCCAAGTCGAGTTATTAGTGAAGGCGTGATCTATTTACCTCCTGACCGCCACAACGATGTCATTGGTATTCAGGATCATGTGAACTCCATCGGTGCTATTCTGTCCAATTTGGAATTCAATGATTATTCTCTGCAGCTCGGAGATTTTAACCAGCCTGTGCTCCGGTGGAGTAAGTCGTACGATGGGTCTTTCCAGGTTGAGCCTCAATCAGTTCTATCGGCTGCTAGTGCAACGCTTTTTTTTTTAACTAATTCGTTTATTTACTAGGCTCAGTCGGGTGTGGCACTTTGCGGAGCCAAAAATCACTCATGCTTGAATTTACATTTTAAACAGCAGTAGTTCTAGGTTAGTATTGGGTACCAATTACTCGTGGTGGGCTCGAGGTTAAGGGGTAACAATTTGGATTGGAAGGAGCTATTTAGGAAACTGGTTTCTGAAGCCTCCTTCAGAACTCTCGGATGGTTGACCAAATCCTGGCTGGTCAGGGGCAAGTAGCACAGAAACAGATGGATAGTAAGACTGGGACACAATGGCTTATCGACGGTCTCGCTTTACATGGCCTCACGCAGATCAATGGTGTATTGAATAGGAACGCTCGCTTTCTAGACCTTGTTCTGTCTAACGAGGCTGCAACTCTGGCATGCACCGTTTCGGAAGCCATAGAACCTCTGATCTTTCTTGATGTAGATCAGCCGGCTTTAGAACGTCCTGATGAACCTACCAGCGCCAATCGTTTTTGAGGATTGTTCCGAAAATAATCGTACACTGGATTTCCGTCGAGCCGACTATGTTGCGATTAGTACTATTTGCTATTTCTGGTAATGACTGGCGACCATCAGAATTAGCTGGATGTGTTGACAATGCCGTTAAAGATCTCAGTCAAATTATAGTATTTGGGATATCATGGCTGAATTTGTACCTATTGCCCGCCCCGCACCAAACCACCGTGGTCTAACGGTCACTTGCCTGTGGCCTTTTCTTCCTAAACCGGCAACTGATGCAGATCTACACATAAACAATAGAGCAGTGATGAACAAGCGACAAAGGTCCGTCGAATCGGAAACAACAATCAACCATACGAAAAAAGGTAACACGAACGAACCAACTTCCAGTGATAGTGATTGCAGCCTGACCACCGTGAGTTACATTTGTCCCTACACGCAGCGACCATACAAGATCCCGTAGTTTGAGTGGATTGAAGATGAACAGCAGACGTGCTTTGATCGAGGATTACAAGCAGAAAGTGGATGCTTTGTACCTAGCACAGCAAAATGAACGAGACAAAAATATTTGAATTATTTTTTTTATGATACTTGGCTCCGTTGAGTCTTTCTTGCGTTGACTGAAACAATATAGGGGCTAAATCGCTACGAAGATACGCCAAAATCGTTCGTACATTACGAAGCAGGAGTTCAACCGGACAAGTAATGAGTATAGGAAATGCAAAAGATTCCTGTATCGACGATATGCCTTCCGTACGCAATCATCTCTTTGCAGAAATCCAAAGTATTTCTGGTCGTTTGTAAACTCTAAAAAGAACGAAGTCGGCTTGCCATTGTCAATTCATCTTGGTGAGCAAACCGTTGAATCTAAACCGGAGAAATGCCGCCTTTTTGCTCAACATTTCATGAGTTCGTTCAATGAATCTTCGGCCTCACCAAATCAAGTCACGATTGCTATAAGCGAATCTCCGAAGCGAACAGATGCATTTGAACTCCGTTCGTTTCACATCAGTGAACATACCGTCAATCTAGCTCTTCAAAGGTTGAAACTTTCGTTTGCTGCCGGATCAGACGGCATTCCTGCGTCCGTTCTGAAGCAGTGTTCGGAGTCGTTGCTCACTCCCTTGGTGAAGTTATTTAATCTGTCACTACAGGAGAGTAAACTTCCTGAGGCAAGCTTGAGGAACTCGGAGTGTCTGAATCCTTCATCTCGTGGTTCATATCTTACCTTACGAACCATTTGCTTTGCGTTAAGATTGGAGCTTCTCGTTCTGAAGTGTTCACGAACGTTTCCGGCGTTCCCCAGGGAAGTAATCTGGGACCCCTTCTGTTTTCGCTTTTCGTCAACGAGCTTTCGTGCCCACTGTCACCTGGATGCCGGCTATTCTACACTGGCGATGTCAAAATGTATGTGGGTATCAATTGCATCGCTGATTGTGAGGAATTGCAGCTGATTGTGGATCGTATGCAGAGTTGGTGCTCCCGTAATTTCTGAACGCTCAACATCAACAAGTGCAATGTGATATCATTTCACCGCAAACAAAACCCGATAATATTTGATTATTCCATTTCCAGGCAAACATAAGAGAAGATTAGCTAGGTCAAAGATTTGGGAGTAACACTCGACTGTGAATTGACCTTCAAACCGCACTACAATGACATCCTGGCTTAAGCTAACAGGCAGCTTGGCTTTATTTTTAAAATATCTGAACACTTTCACGATCCGCTTTGCCTGCGGGCGCTGTATTGTTCGTTAGTACGTTCAATTTTAGAGTACAGTGCTGTCGTCTGGTGCCCATACCAAGCATGCTGGATAGCCCGATTTGAGAGTGTACAGAGCGCTGATTACATACAGGTTTTAGTTTTGTGTGTGTACTTCGATTAATTTTACATGAATTTGAGGCGAGCGGGGTACGGCTTTCCCGGTTCAGATCTCAAAAATTGCCTGGATTTTAACATTCAGTAAAAAGAAACGAATGAATGTCCATTAGACTGATGCAAAATTTGACTTTTTCGCTCCACAGTGCTTAAATGGTTTCAAATCGGGTCGTGATTACCCTCCAAAAGTAACAACTCATTTGGTTAGAAACAGACTTCGCACAAACCATTTGAAGTTTTCATGTAAATTACTATGGGAAATCTCAACTTTTTGTTCATTGCCTTCTAGTCTTTTTTCCATACTGAGCTGCGAAACAGCTCGATAGCTATTCTTATAGAAAATTTTCTCACCTACAACTTTGCTGAAGATTGTTTCTATGTAAAACGAGACAGGAAATAGTTATTAATTATTTAAGAGATTGGTAAACTTATGACATGATCAAGCAGCTGCTCTGTAGGCAACACTGTATTTTGCAGTGTGACATAGTAGCCATATTTTTTGTGTCCTATTCAACGCCCCAGAAACACCAATGTTGCCTGCTGTGCAGTTGATTGAGCATGATCATAAGACATCAGTGCATTGAACCATTAATAACTTTCGATCCTTGCATTTAATCAAAAAGTGGTCTTTGACAAAGTTGTAGCTGGGAAAATTTCCTACAAGTAAAATTGAAAGCTTTTGAAGCAGACCGATATAGTGAATTATTAGATAGACATGAACAAAAATCTTGGTTTTACCATAGTAATTCCCAAACAAACTTCAAATGGTTTGTGCCATTTCAGTTTCTCACCAAATGGGTTCAAATTTTGAGAAGTTAGTCAGGATCCGATTTGGAATTGTTTAAGTATTGTGGAGCGAAAATTTCAAATTTTGCATCACTCTAATGTCCATACACATTAAATAATGCGTAACTATGCCGAATGCGTAATTTGGCCGACATTTTAATAGTTGTTCAATTTCCATTTTCAGCTTTGTAAGCCAACTTTTCCAGCGTTGTGCTGTAAAGTAGCTGAAAAGAAGCTGCAGATACAGCTACAAGCAAAAGCTAGCAAAATATTTTTGGAGAGCGTTTACTCAACTTTCTCACAACCATTATTCAATTTGGCAGTCGCACTGAATATCATCAGCCAATAAACGCTAATGTCACTTCTATACACACACTAATCAACTTTCAACTTGTAGCAGCAATACAAAGCTAACAAAGTGAATATATTACTCATTTGATGGCTTCTACACAACCAACCGCTCTTGCTGAATAACATAAACATCAAAAGTGCTTTTTCAATAACTAAACAACCTGTACTCACCTAATAAACTATGTTAGAGCAACTTCGGAAGCATTTTCACAGTCAACTAGGTTTATTTTTAGATGTGTGCAGTTTTACAGCTTTTACTCTGCTCTTTTATAACTAGTCGAGAAAAGTGATTCATGTGTACTATTATAAAGCCTCTACTCAGCGATTTTGTTGTAGAAGCGAATGTTGATTTGTTTACATAAGTTCAAAGTGTTGGCGTAGCACAGTTGGTAGTGTCAAGGTTTGCCAATGAGGTCATCTCGAGTTCGATTCCAGGTTCCGGTGCAGGGTAAATAATTTGGTGATGATTTGTAGTTAATTTCGATTAATTTGATTCACAGCAAAATAAACTCAATAAATTCCTTCATATAAAAAGCGTAAACAGTATTTAACCCGGCTTCAAGAGAAAGCTGTGTAGTGATTATTGGATAACCGGGAAAAGGTTGAATAAGCGCCTTTCAAGTTCACATACAGCTAAACAGCAGGATAACAGCTGTATAGAAGCGTTAATGGATATGCAATAAGAGCTTCTCCCGACCGTTCCAACAGCCATATGTAGCTGACTAAGTTCGCCAGATTTGCTTGTATAGAGGTTGAGTAAAGGTTTCCTCATATTGTATAACATTTGAATACAGCTTGAGGCTGTATAAATGAAATGAGTAAAGCGTTTACATTGCGAAAATTGGTAGTTGGGGGTAACTGTTTTGATCTGGTTTACGAAAATATAAGGATAAAAAAGAAGGGTATACTGCCGCTATTGACATAACAGTTCCATGCAAATAGGAAATCCACAGGACATGGAACTGTTATGCAAAAAGCGGCAGAATAGAGCATCCATGATGCCACACATTATTGCCACAAAATGTCTGGAAAGAACCGCTCATGTTTCAAAGAATCTGCTATGCAAAATTTGAAACCAGACTTCGGATAATCATTTTTCAAACTCGAAAGAACTGCTAGTGATTTAAAGCAGGAGATATTTGTTATGGAAAATCACAGGCTAAAAATTCCTCAACTGAAAATGTTCCTACATGGTAAATCTCGAAAACTTTTCAAATCTTTGAGATTAAATCATCTTCTAAGTACACCCATGATCTCTTAATTTATCAAAGTCACAGACCCATGAAAAGTGTTCCAAGTTGGTGATTTGAAAATAAGAATACAATCCTAGATCCTATTTTTCCATTGAATAAGATCTTAATTTTTTTAAGACTCAGAATGGTGAAAAATTTCAAGTCCAAAACTGGCTGCGAATTTTTTTTTTCAAAGATCTGCAATC
Organism: Ochlerotatus camptorhynchus; assembly: GCF_037179485.1. Lineage (NCBI taxonomy): Eukaryota > Metazoa > Arthropoda > Insecta > Diptera > Culicidae > Ochlerotatus > Ochlerotatus camptorhynchus. Next base: position 108,967 of record NW_027040587.1, on the reverse strand, counting down.
CTGGAAATTGTTGTTTTGTTTCAAGATTTTATAATATCTTCAATGAGCAGTTCCATGCCAAACAGTAACACAAAAATTAGTTTTCTAAACAACTAAGTCTCAGACGTCATTTTGATCAGTTGTGTTTTCCTGCTACAATTACAAAGACGTTAAATATTTGGGAAAAAAAAATGTGCAAAAATGTGGATGATTACCCATAACACACAATTATGCAAAGTTTTATGCAAATCGGAGAAGGTTGAGTTCGTCGATTCTTCATTTTGCTACAATGTCTTAGTAGGGAGACAGGAATTAAAAAAATATATAAGTCCCAGAGAGTTGAAAATTGTGCCAACGACTTGTCTAAGTTCGTTGTTTTACTTTTCAAAATTTGGCCTAATGAACCATTAGGCCGTAATGGCGTTCTTCTTAGTGGCCTTTGACCAAATGGTATTCAGCCGAATTGCCCTACACTGCGCATCATGTTCTATTTATTTCCAGGTATATAAGATGTTCTAGGTTGTTCAAATTGTTCTGCGTTTAAAATCATATGGCTCAAGGGCAACCTGCTTTTACGCAATGTTCTCAGCACCAATAGAAAACCAAGCAATGTGGAAATGAATCGTAAACCAAGGCGATTAGTCTCTATACATCAACTGTGAAATGTTTTGCTAGTACGTACATTGTCTCAGTCGTGGCTGAATTAGTGCATGGAGGGATCTGAACTGCAGGACGATTCATGCAATGAGCTTCTTTTTCCAAATTTTCCATGGAAAGATTCCAGAAGTTCTTTGATGTTCTCCTTAGAAGCCTTTCGGAAGTTTCCTCGTTATTTGAAGGAAACTATCCTCTGAACTGATTTTTTTTAATTGATCAGAATTCTTTTGGTACTCTTGGCTGCCCTTGGAGTGTGTGAGAGAATTTCCTTGAAATACTCATCAGAACAGCTTTTTGGGGTGACTTTCTTAGTTTTATAGTAGAAACGACAGGATTTTTACGTTCCCGACGTTAAGGCCGTCTGGTTGCAGCCTTTCTCACTCAAAAAGCAAATTCGATCTACTAGTCTAAAACGCAATTTTATGCATTAGAACTTCTTCTTTTTCATTTAAAAAATTCCGTCTTATTTTTTTTAATATTCCTCTCTAATTTGCCTACACATTCCGTTTGAATTTTCCTAAAATTCCGTTATTTAATTCTGTGGAATTCTGCTCAAAATCAAACATGGAACTTAACTCAAAACTTCATCTAATTAATCTCTCCTTGAGGCTGTCTTAGGATTCCTTTGGAATCGAATCAACTTCTGTTTCAGATTCATTTCGATTTCATATCACATTTCTCTTAAGAGGCTGTCCATAACCACGCGGCCAGTTTTTTTTAAAGGTTTTAGACCCCCCTCTTGCTACGTGGACAATCGTTCATATTTTATTCAAAAACATTGTATGGATCATAGGCAATTGTTTGGATCATAGACAACCCCGAAAATCTAAGTCAGTATTTCTTAGAAGTTCTAGTCAGCATTGCTTTGGTTATTTGAAGTTGTGGAGTTTTGGATGTCTTCCTCTGAATTCTCTTTGAGTTTTGCTCAGAGATTCTTTGAAATTCTCCTGGAAATTTTCTCACATTCCCCGTCACTTCATCACTTTTCGCATCACAGCAACATATGGAGGTGCGACGCCAAAAGGCTGCTGTCAAGCAAAACAACAACAAAAAATCGGGGGCTTTCAGCCTGCATCTCCAGGCGAGTATGATTGTGATTGTGAACTTTCGGTACCTAAATTTCCTTCGTTTTCCAGCTTGCGGGATTGCCCCTCGAACGGCCTCCGGATTTATTATCAAAACGAGCGTCGGCTGAGGACTAAAATCGACTCGTTTTTCTTGGCTTAATATGGTTTGATCGTAGTCCGGATCGACCAGATCTATTCATCGCAACTTTCGGATCACTTTAATCAGTCTTCAGAATAGACCGATCTCCCCCTGAACAGTAATAAATCACGCGGTGGAGGCGTTCTGATTGCTATCTGAACGAGACTAACCAGCTACCTAAGTAACTCGTCCATCAGTCTACTGAAACAGCTCTAAATTGTCATACACAGTTCGAAAAAGTAGTGTAAATTTCTGTTCAGTATGATGCACATAAATGGAGCGTCACATATCAGCAGGAGTCGATAGCTAATCGATAACAAATGAATATCTTAATGTGGTATGATACCAGATTTTGTTAAGCTTGTGGTATAAAACCTTGTTTTGATATTGTTCAGTTATCGAAATATTTTGTAAAATATCAAATGAATACCAAAATAACAAAATGTGATCTTTCAGTTTTTAGACAATAACACCTAAAAGAGTTATTGATTTGGTAATAGAAGACCTTCAAAATAACAAACTATGGTATTCTGGCATCTGAAAAAGCGTCTGTTATCCGTTTGTTATTGTAATAACTAAATTATTTATTAGTTCGTTATTCGTAGAATATTTTTGAGGTATTATTTTTGGTATTTTACCTCTTATGTCAGCCTCACTTATACCATATTTAGGTTGCCAGTTATGCTATTTTCATACCTGAATTTGGTATTGATTAGTTATTTTTTCCTGCTCGGGTATACACATTTTTCAAAATTTGTATGGGCCGTGTATAATTTCCAACCCATTTCCTCCCCATAAACTGTCTACGTAGTTAATGAACGAAGTAAGCCGAGGAGTAAACAGACAGTCTTACCTTTGTTTTATCACCATCCAAAAAAAGTCCATTTTTTAATGCAAACATTACGCCTTTGTGCGGCTTTACTGCAGCATTTATTGTATGACCGCTTTTACGAACTTCAGCATCGATTCTGATCTTCAGAAGCTCAGCCAATCTATCGGCAGGTCTAGCTCAAAATGGAAACGGCCATCAATTTGAGGAGGGCTTCGGCCTCTCAGGACACAAATCCAATTCAAAAGGGAATTTTCCGGAAAAGGGCATTTCTCCTCTTCCTTGATAAAATCGACTGTCAAAGCCCTGCCCGCCTTCGGAATCGAATGTGCCCATCCATTACGCCCCAGTCGACGACTTCGAAGTCATTTCAACGGGCTCAACGGGCTTCCTCAAATATCATAGCGATGGCAGTCCCGAGATAATAGATCTGCCTTCCGCTCCCGGTTGTAGGAAATTGCTCCCGCCACTTCATGCCACCCGGAAGCAAGACTCGAAGAAATAACGATCTCAGAAAAACGATAGAAGTTAGGTATATCTACTCACACGGATCCTTCACACATGCATACGATGGATGCAGTCGGCGGCGAGCACAATTCCTAAAAGTGCAAAATGAGCATCTGACCTATAAAGTCGTGATTTATGTCCTTCTGACGTTCTCTCGCAGCGCTCGTCCCACACACTTGCTCCATCGACCGTGGTGGCGGCAGTGTAGAACGCTGTGATAGCAGTTGAAAATAGTTTATGCACTTTTTCTCACTGGTAGTTTAGGAAAATGCTTTCGAACGGACCCCGGCGCCCGTGTGAGTTATTCAGTTGCAGTTTGCAGTGCTGTTGCGGTAGTTCTTCTTTAAATATACTTTCCTCGGAGCTACTTTGTGAGTATTGAATGGTACATTCCGTTTCCGATTTCCTGTCTGCACGGAACTCTCGAAATGACGTCGCCAATGTAGTGCAAATTATAACAAAGCGCTCCCGTTCGTTCGTTCGTTCGTTCGTTTGGCAGGAGAGCTCAGTTATCCTGAATAAATACACGCTCGGTGAAGTTGAGCTGACGACTCACTGGCTGGGAATCCTCGGCGGGACATCACGAACAGACACGGACTACCGAATTGCCGCGAGCGGCACCGTGAATCGGTGATGAAGTTCCGGAATGTATGCTCTGGCGTTGGCATTTCACCGTGGAAATTATCCACCGAGCGGAGAAGAATTCCATCGGGACACGCTATCCCACACACACACACACACACACACACACCCACGGCTGTCACTTGACTCGATTGTGGCTTGGTGGTTGGCGGTTGATTCGGTAGGGGGTGAGTGCTTTTTCCCTAAGTCTGCAAGGGATGATCAAGTGGTTTAAAACACACACACCGAAATGGCTTGAAATGCCAAAATTTTCAAATAACTTCAAAGCTGTCACCTCGCAAAATTTAAAACAGTCTCAAACTGCCAAAAAATGACTTTTCAATCGCTGAGGAGGCTATTACGACCACCCCAAGCGCGACCGGAGACAACATTGTCCCCCAAGGAACGCCAAAGCGTGCGAGTGTTGAATTGTTTGCATCACAATTAGCGAAAGCTTCGAAACCCTTTGCCTCTGTACCCAGTCCTTCCAACCGACTGGCAAATCCCTTCCTGATAATTATGTTTGGTTTTAGAAACCGGAATCCCTTGGCTTGACGCTTATCTTCCATCGCAATGCCAGGCACCTCGGAGTGGCAACTATGCCGGTCGGTGTGTTTACCTTCGTGCGGGCAAATCTATCACATTACTCGCATATTTCTTCGCACCCACAGCTTCGCCGGCAGCTTCAGGTGACGCAGGAGCACATTCTACTGTGCTGGGCAATGATTTATGATCCGATCTCTAAGCACTTTCTCCCTCTCTCTCTCTCGCTCTCTCTTCCCGATGACACGGTCGGTCGTGGGAAGACAGAGAAAAATCCTAGCACTCACCGCCCACACGCACCGTTGATCAAGAACAAAAGTCTCCATTGTTCCACCTGCTTCTCCTCGGGCCACTATTCCGCGCAGGTTAGTTATTATCGTTTGCAGAACAGACATCATTCACAGAGAAGAACGACGATGAGGCACACCCGTGTTTGATAACAGAAACTCACATAAATCGCTCCCAAGCGACCCCCAGCAACTGCTTTAGCAGCTGCTTATCGGTTCAAACATAATAACACACACCTACCCCCCCCCCCCCCACCCCCCACAAACCCCATCGACCGACCGAGAACATGCAGGTGTTGAAATGTGGCTCATTCGAATGACAAACGCACACGGTCGGTCGTTCGCTCTTCTAGTTGGCGTTGTGGAACGCCAGGTTCGTAGCATGTCCACATGAATGATTTAATTAGGTACAAACAGACGCACGTGAAGAATAGTTTGTATCAACAATAATTATGTGATCCTTCAGGTGGAAAACTTGATGAAGTGACGCGAACTGGGCTCGGGCGCAGTCAGTGGAATGGAACTTGCCCTGAGACAACTTTCGTCAGGTTGTCACAACTCGGCGGAATGTTTGAGGTTGAATGATGCTGACTGTGTAGCGGACACATGCAAGAAGTTTGTAGGAATTTCGATCGAGGATGCAAAGTTATTCGATATAATCTTCTTCACGTTCTGAATGCAGGGTGACAACTGAGCCGGGAAAACCGGGGACTAACCGGTAGTCAGAACGATCTGGAAAAATCGAAATTTTGACGTAGGACTACGTCTTTAATTTCTATACTGAGGTACACTTTGTGAAAACCGAAAATGGAACTTGAAACAAAATTATGAAAGATTTTGAACATTAATAACTCAGCTGCCCCTGGACCAATTTCAATAATTTTATCACCAATCGATCAGAAATATTTCTACGCAATGCTTCCAACTGACGATTTTCAATAAGAAACTTTTGAAAAAGTGGTAATGTCAAGCATTGTTCAATGTACAGGGTGGCCAGTGAACCGGAAAAAACCGGTAATACCGAGAAAAAACGGGGAATTCGATGAGAGAACCGGGAAAATTAATTAACCATACCATAGGAACACATGTTCCAAATTTCAGAATAAGCCATTAAAACAGAGTGATGTTTTACCAAATGAATGTCTTGCTCTATTTGTTGCATAATTTTCTTCAATTCCCCCCTCATATTGTTTTTGAAATTTAATCACTCAGCAATATTTCAAATTGGTTTTTGTCGTTTCAATTTCAAATGTAAAGTGCATGGGCCTTAAAAGAATATATTGAAGAAGCTGAACATTGGAAACAAACATTTGTGAAAACCGAAACTGAACTATGCTTTTTCGCTTAATTTTTTTTTTACTTTTTTTATTTGTTAAATTTAATTTAATTTTTTTAATTTCAAATTCTAATGATATGAATTCCTGATTTAACTTGGAATTTTGCTCTGAATTATCATGAAATTATTCTGAAACTAAGCAGAAAACACTCCGCGTAATAAATACCGTTGAATTCTTTTTGGAATTTCCTTGGAACCCCTTCTAAGAATTTGATTGAAATCCTTCTTAGAATTTCTTTGAACCTATTTGGAGACTTTGATTACTTTGAAATTCTTTTAAAAAATTTCTCAGCACAAATCTTTCGAAATTTTATTTAGAATCCCCTTGGAATATTTTAAAGAATATTTTATATTTTGAGCTTCCAACCATAGGGACCACATTTTTCCCGCATAGATAAAAGTATTGACCAACAAATATATTAAAACCTTTTCGAAGACACCACAAACTTTAAACTTCAGAAGGGCGAATTTCAGGAAAAATAAATAAAAGTGCATGAAGATGAAGTTTAATCAACTTGGTGTCTTCAGAGAAGTTTTTAGTTGAAAGAAGGTACATCTGAAGAAGGGGACGTTCATAAGTTATAAACATTGGAAAGTCACTTGAAAATGCTAACTTTATTGACTGACATGTTAAGATATGAAGCAATACTTATGGAAGCTCCCTTAAAATCGATTTTCGGCTTTAACTTTTTTGTTGTTCTAGGAATTTTTGGGTTGAAAAATTTCTCGACTTCCCTGGGCATAGAAAGCTCTCAAATACCAAGTGTGGTGGAAGTGCTAAAAGAACATTAAGTTAAGAACCGGTGTGTTAAGTCCCAGTGGGGTCGCAATAAAACCAAAAAAGAAAAAACGCATTTTTGAATTCATTCAAAGTCTTGCATCATACGTGATTAAAACGAAACAAACCAAAAGCTTCACCGACCCTACCTCAACAAAGTACGGCACGTCAAGCTGACGACAAGTTTTGCCCAAAACAAAATTATTATCAAATTTTTTGCAATAAAGTTTGTTTGAGCTCTGAGATGAAACTTTTGCACTAGGGTTGAAATTATCCCCATAACACTCTATGAACTCTGCTCATTTTGAATTCTCATCATAATTATCTTGGAATTCTTATTAAAATTCATCGGTCATTTTCCTCGCGATCCTCATACAAATCTCCTCAGAATCACGTAGGAATTTTCCTTAAAGTTTTTTTTTCACAACTTCGTTTTAAATCTTCAAAAATTACCTAAGAATTTAATTTAGAACTTGCATTTTTCTCCACAGGAATCTTACCAAATTAATCTAACAATTTCTACAGAATAATTGTGGAATTATGCTCAAAACTTCTCCTTCAAAAATTGTGTGGGAATCTTCCTCAATATTTGGTTGAAATAAACACTTCGAACACTTTTAAATTTTGCTAAAAAAATCCAAGATTCCATCGATTGTTCTGTAATTTGTTATAACCCTTAACATGTTTCCAACTCTCAGAGTCTTAACAATTATGACTCCATGACTCATAAGTATGATTTATTTTCCAATCTGTGATCTTGAATTTTTTTTTCAAAATCTCACATTTTAATTTTTTCTCCAAATCTTGCATCACGAAGATTGTTATTAATCACAAATTTTGTAGAAAATTTCTAGCTTCAAACTCTACACAAATTTCACAGCCACAGAATCTTGACAATCTTCTTAAATCCCTTTTTTTCTTCCTTTCAGTAAATAATCTGTCAGTAATATTTTTCAAGTATTAGACGTGGGTATTAAATTTCATGAACCATGTATAGTTTCACGTTCAGCGAGTTCCAAAGTTTGTAGGTTTTACATATTTTTACGTGTTAAACTTTGTACATCAGCGCAAGTACTGAAAGGTTAATATTTATGTTAGTATCGCCAACGGAGCGAAGACACATTTTCTTTATCCGATATTCCTAACAATTTCCTCTAATTCTCATTTGTATCAAGTTCAATTTTACCTGACACATTTTTTTAATTAAATCTCAATTTTTTTCACAATTCTGTCTTATAACCTATTCATCCAGAAAGCATGTGGCGTAGTGACCTTAATATCTGTTACTCATTAAAATTCTAGGGCTTTGGAATCATAAGATGTATCGAGCATAAAAAGTGATAGAAATTGATTTTTCAAAGTAGTATCTCAAATTCAATGATTTTTTTTTCAAGATACATTAAGTGACTCATAGAGTTGAATTTATACTTTCAGCTTTAAAAAATACTTTCTGTAATTTTGCTTTTTATTTTTCCCACAAACAATCTCCGAAAATTTACAGTTGGACACGATTTTAAAAATGCATAAAATTTCGTTTTTGTTGAATATTAACAACCGGGAAATTTTTAAGATTTGAACCCGGAAAACCGGGAAAAAACCGGGAATTTCAAATTGAAAATTCACTGGTCACCCTGAATGTACAAATTAAAAACGATAATTTTATCACTGTTTTCATGAAATGAATAATGCCAGTATTCCAGATTTATCTGGATTTTCCAGATTTTCGGTCATCCGGTCAAATACACAGACAGATCACGTATATTTCCAGATTTTTAATATATGTTCCAGATTTTCCCAGATTTTTCAAACATTTTGCATTAAAAATATAATTGCAATTGATTTACACTCTTATCAAAAAATAAAAACTGCTTCTTTAATTATTAAAGGTCATCAACGTTGGAAATTATTACAACATCGTACATGGAATTGTTACAACATGTTTGCATCTTAATAGGTTGCAGAATCATGAAAATGGAGCCATTTTCTTAAGATTATCTTCAAACTTTTAAAAATAGTGGACTTGCTGCTTATTTTATTGGAATTTTTATTTATTTTCTATATTAAAAAAAATCAAAATTTCAATATGGAGGAATTTTTATATTTTTTTTTTATTTAGAGAAATCAAAGACTGTTCAGGATAATAAATTCATCCTTGGAAAATTAGCAAGGCTTTTGAATCTAGACAACCACCAGCACTTTGTATGTTTGTGAGATTTTTGAGGATAATTCATAAGGAAAATTTGAAAGGCATTTGATAATTTTTAGCGCTTTTTAAGTACCTGTGAATATTGAGTTACAGCAGTCTGAATTTCAGAATTTTAAGGAAATGTTGAAAATAGTTTACAATTCTGAGTAGAGTTCCATCCATCTTTGTAAGCTTCGTGGTAGTGCGGTGTCACCCGTCCTTCAGGCGTATTGTGAGTGCCACGAAGTGAGGGTTCGATTCCCGCTCTAGCCAGTGGAACTTTTCGCAACCCAAAAATTTCTCTACTGGGTGTGATGTGTTGTCAGTTTTCTAGTGTTAAGTTTTCAGTCTGTGCAACCTCTGGTTGAAGACAGTGTCAGTTGTCTTTTAAAAACTCTGATGACTTGATCTCAGACAGGTGTCTCTGAACCTTTCCAGGATGAATATTCTCCATTTTTCTAATGTCTGAATTCCAGCTAGGAGGTGGATCTCAGAATTGCTAGTCCACGGGGGACTGTTTAGGACCATCCTAAGGATCTTGTTCTGGATCCTTTGCAGTTTAAGGTGATGGAATTTGGCGCAACTCACCCAGTTTGGCATCCCGTATTCTATTACGGGAAGGATGATTTGTTTGTAGACAGCAAGCATATTTCTCAGGGATAGAGTAGACCTCCTGTTGATGAGTGGATACAGTGATCTTACCAAGATGTTCCACTTGGTTTTGGTTTTGTCAACGTGCTCCCTGAAAATCAGCTTGCTGTCTAGTGTTAAGCCTAGGAAGACAACATCTTTCAACCATTCCACCACTGTGTCGTTCAGGCAGATCTTATTATTCACCGACGGAGCAAGTCTGGGAGATTTTAAGTGTGGGAAGATGATGACCTGGGTATTTGCCGTCTTGATACGGATCTTCCAGCTGTTCAAATAATCATGACCCTACCCTTGTAGACGATGGATGTGTCATCTGCGAACAGAGACAACGATCCACCATCAGAGAGAGCCTGTATATCGGAGGTGAACAGGTTGAATATAATGGGGCCAAGGATGCTTCCTTGTGGAACCCCAGCACCGATGTTGAAAGCATCCGATGTGATGCCATTCAGAGATACTCGGAACGTCCTGTTCGATAGATAGTTCTTTATTATCTTCACTAGTACTAGGACTAGATTGGAAGACCGTACTGCTGCAATTTGAACACCAGGCCATCATGCCAGACATTGTCGAACGCTTTTTCAACGTCCAACAACGGCCATGGCAGATGTTTTCGAAACAGACTTGTTCCGTCTGAGAATGTTTGTTATTCGAGTCAGCTGGTGGACGGTCGAACGACCTTTCCGAAAACCAAACTGTTCCTCAAACAACAAGTTGTTAGGAACCGGTTAGGCAGATGTTAGGAACCGGTGGTAGACTACTCTTTTGAACAGTTTTGATAACCCTGAAAGAAGGCTGATTGGTCGATAACTTGAAGGGGAGGACGGATCCTTCCCAGGTTTCCGGATGGGTATGACTTTAGCTGACTTCCAGCACGAGGGGAAGTAGCCAAGTCGGAGACACATATTAAAAATGAGTGCCAGATGGTTGTAGAATCTGGAACTCAAGTGTTTGCGTTCCAGATTTAGGATGTTGTCGAAACCTGGGGCCTTCATGTTTTTAGATGATTTGATATAGGCCAACAGTTCGTCAGCCGTAATCTCGGATTCCTCGGAAAAAAAATATTGGGAATCTGATGGAGGTTGGTTGCGTTTTCAGCAACCTCAGCTTCGTGAGGGCTGACGATGTTTTGTCCGATATTATGGGAGCTGACGAAGTGTTGACCTATCGCTGCTGCCTTCTCTTCAGAAGTTATCAGATGAAACACTAAGCCACCGTAACGATCCAGTGGGGTCAGTGGTGGAATGGGTCTTGGCTTATTTTTAAGAATTTTGGTAAGTTTCCAAAAGGAATTTTGAACAATCTGGGAGAGAGCGGATCCTACTAGCAAAGTCCTGATTTCTGAGGTCCACCATCCTGGCTTGGATGGCTTTTGTTAGGCGATTACAGTCGGCCTTAAGGACAGGCAGACCAGAGCGTTAGTACTGCCTTTGGATGATGTTACGGAGTCTTATAAGGTCTTTGGTAGATCTGTCAAGGTTCAGTGTATTGCTCACCTGTCTGGATACTGGCACGTGTTGCTCCCTGGCCCAGGATATCGCCTCCTCGATGGAACGCAGCAGTCAACGTCTTCGGGCGTCTCCGGAAGGACACCGTAGTCGACAGTGGAGTCGACACAGTGTTGGAATTGATCCCAGCTGACTCGATGGTAGTTGCGTCGGGAAGCTTGGATTCGGTTGACGGATGAGCCTACTTCGGCCACCACCGGATTGTGGTCCGAACTCAGCTCCTGGTGGGTCACAGGTTGCGAGATGTTGTCTCCCATGTTGCTGACGAAGATGTCGATGGTGGAGTGAACGCCAGACCGACGCAAGCGTGTGGGAGAGTCCGGCGCTATTATAGTGTAGTGAGCCTCTTGCAGGTCGTCGTTCAGGATTGTGCCTTTTTGGTTGCGTCGACTGTTGCCCTTAGCCTGGTGTTTAGCGTTCAGGTCGCCAGTGATGATGTACTTCTCACGGCGTCGAGTTAGTCTGATGATGTCTCTCCGCAGGTCTGCTGCCGACCCGTTCCTGATGGTGACTTGTTTGGGACAGTAGGCCGTAATGATGGTAATAGGGCCGACAGGAATGGAGTTCCACACCCACCGCTTCGATCATCTTCAGCTGGAAACTCGGTAGCAGTCGACAGCCAATATTTCTCCTTAATGCGGTAGCCACTCCTACTTCGCAGGAGCTGGTCCGGTCTAGCCTTACGAGCCGAAAATCAGCGAGGTGAACATTTATCTCCGGCTTCAGGTGTGTTTCGGTGATGACGGCGATGTCTATGCTATGTTCATTGAGGAAATCAACGGACTCAATGATTTTGCACTTGAACAAGCAAGCGTTAACTATTTTGATGGCTTCACGGTCCATACTTCTACACGAGGGACATAGCTGCACGAAGCTGTTCAGGTAGTGTCTTTGTGGTGCGCAAGATTATGATCACCTCAGTCACGAGGATCACTAGTTCGTCACTTGTGAGTGGAGATATGATTAATTAAAAGAACTAAATGCTCATTTGTTCCGTGCACTAGCGGTCCTACGTCAAGCTTCCGTTCGTGCCCCTAGGCACTTACGCTTCTTCTTTTTAATGGAATTTCAGAACTTGAGTTCTCAGACCAATATTTCGGACATTGAAACATTTCCATGATTCTAGAACATAAGAAGTTTTGATGATTCAAAGGTAACACAAATATGCGAAATTTCGTATTTCGGAATGATTAATATTGCGAATGTAAAATAAATCCAATGTCTGGGATTTCTATTATTTTTGAATTTATTGTATATTACAAATGTCTACGACCTACAGTCCTTTTGAGCACAATACATGCGCTAAAAAAAAGCTGAGAAAAATTAAGTTGAAGATTTTTCCTTAGTTTTGATATTTTCCGTGACATTTTTTTTGAATAAAGTAGGAAAATTTTCGTGTACATTGTAAAGTGATGGTATTTGACAAACCAATTCCAACGTATAGCTTACAAAAATTCATGAAAATTTAGGTGCTCTAAGGCTGACATTGACAAGCGTCAATTTTGACATAAAATTGACTCATAATAGACGTGCAATTCAGCGCAATCGAACGTACTTTCAAGCTGTTTAGTCTCGGAGCACTTAATTTGACATGACGTGTTTCTTTACGTCTCATCCTTTACTTCAAAGATGGATTACGTCACGGGTAAAATTAGGTATTATTAAGTGTGCTGTTATGCTGCACAGGGCAGTTAAGCTTGAACAAATCTTCAAAACTAATCAGGGTGTCCATCCAATCGGGAAAACCTGGAATTTGGATTTACCGGGAAAAAAACCGGGAAAATGCGGGAATACCCAAATTGCACCGGGAAAGATCATATATATACTCATCCCAAGTAACAATTTTGATTTTATATTAGTCTTGTAGGCCATAATTGGGTATTGAAGAATCCTTTAAACCTTTAAACTTGTTATGTTACTTGGAATCAATCAACTTTATAGCACATACAGCATTATATTCTCATGCTTACAACTTTTATGTTATTCTTTTCTCTCACTCGCAATCGTTCGCGCCTGGATCAAGCGGTGATTTTGTCGTTGTTCCTACTACGATAGCTAAATTTATAGAATTTCATATGGTGTATAATTCTTTTGCTACAGTTTTCCGAGTGAAGTATTTCTACACACCAAAAAATTATGAATTTTAATGGTGATGTAAATATCCATGCATGCTAAAATTGAAGCATGTAAACTTCCTTTTCACGTAAACTAGCAACTTGCAAGAAATATTGCTTACAAAGATGGATCGTTGCATACAATATTTAGAATATTTCATTAAATGACTCATAAATTTACACGATCTGTAATGTGAATTTGTATGATATGTGACGCTCTATTTATGTGCATCATAGTGATAGAAATTTACACTACTTTTTCGAACTGTGTAGTATAAAGGTTGAGTGGGACCTATCATGTTACGAAGCTACTTCAAGATAGAGAAGCTGATTCATGCCGTATCAAACTCCTTGCAAACTCCGATCATGCTTAGTGTGCTAATGTTCGACACCGGTCATAGAGATAAATTAAACATTAATTTCTGCACTTTGTGCTAACCAGAGACAAAGATTAGGACATCTTTGAATACCGAGGTTAGTCTGTAAAACATAAACATCTGAATCCATACTTCTCACTCCAAAATCATGAGTTCAAATCTTACCCGGATAAAGCACGAATGACCCGAGAGTGTGAAAATTACTATAAATAAAAAATAATTTTCTTGAAATTTTGATAAGCACTCTCAAATCATCCTCTTGGAATCCTGTTAAGATTCTATTAAGATTATTTCAAAAATCATGATTGGAATTTCCTAAGATTTCTCTTCTCAATTCCAATGCCCAATTGAGGATAACACATTTTGACCTTACTACTAATTACATACTGTATTCTTTAGGGTCAACAGTAATTATCTATGCTTCAAGTAAGGATTTGGGTTTTATCATGCGATAAAACTTGTAGCGGTACTTGGGATATTTTACCATAAGTAATTGTTTCAATTAAACTGGGAAAAGTAGGTTATACCTCGTTCCCACTACGCCGAAGTCACCCCCCAAGCCTAAGATGTTGAAAATGGTCTAGGAAACATTCCAAGCACTAGAGTTTTTTTCAAAGACCTGAATTTCGATAAATCTTTGAAGGCCGGAAGCTTTAGTATCGGTAAACATTGAAAAATCATGTAGTAGAATCTTCTTTTTTTCAGAAGTTCTTTTCCAAGCCCATCAAACTGTATTTTCTTCAAGTCCGTTTTCACAAATTTCCAATCCAGATGTTAGATAAATTCTATGTTTAAAATCATGAAATCTTTTCTATATTTTAGAAACATTAAATTTTTCTCGGACTGTGAACTTACATTCTTAAATATCTTAAATTATTTTATGCTTTCTTCATTTGTTTGAATTAAAGATCGCGAATTACTAATGACCTGCAGTAAACAAAAAAAACGTTCAATTTTTCTAAAATGTAGACCAGACTCTAACAACTTTTTTGAAAATCGAGATTTTTCGGGAAAAGAACACTTGTCTACGTTCCAAAGATATGAATATTTGTCTATGTTTGAAGTTTTACAGAAGTTTCTATGTTCGAGATCTTTAATTGTTTGCTTGTTTTAAAATTGACAAATTTGAGGAAGACTTTGAACATTTTTCTCTGTGCCTCAATTTTTTTTTTCAATTTCAAGATTTCCTAATAAATTACTATGTCCAATCTTACACATCCTGAAATTCAACCAATTCGCGATCTGAATCTAAATCAAGGGGTTGGTCACTCTACACAGTGTGCCAAAATCAAACTTGGGCACCCCCGGGCGTCGTTCTTGACGCTGTTTGGCACCATGGTTACATTTTTTATGATATTTAAAGCTACTGGCAACACTGAACTTTTTCTGCGCTTCAGTGTGCATGTGTCAAAATGTGTTATTGATGTTGCCATAATATAATCAAATTATTTTCAAAACAACCGTGAATCTCCACCAAGTCTCGCCATGGATTCTCAAAATCGTTACACCCGTGACGGCAGTCGCATCCACATTTCCTCCCAGACGAAGAACAGATGACAGCGGTATCTTGACCTGACCGAGGGTTCCGGCCAAGGCTAAACGAACTAGTGATGCAGCTCCCACGGCTGCGGCTGCTTCCAAATCTGCTGCTGGTCCGTCATTTTTTTTAATGAATTTTAGAGGAGACGGACCAGCAGAAGGAACAGCAGCAGCAGCAACTAAAGTAGAAGCAGCATAGGAAGCAGCCGCAGCCGTGGGAGCTGAATCGCTAATTCGTGTAGCCGTAGCCGACGCTGGAAATCTCGGGCCGGTCACGACAAGCGGTGCTTGAGTTTTAATCGGAAAGTCAACCAAACAAAAACTATACCATCCGACCATTCGAACTGCTCGAATACATCCATCGCCACCGCTACTACACCACCAGCACTTCATGATGGCGTTCACCGCCAGGGCTGCGCTCGGGAACTCCACCAATCCGGAGGAGGAAATTTCCGATATCAGCGGGAACATTCGCACTTGCGACGGGTGGCAGTCCTTGATGGTGAATGCAATCAGCAGCAGATCCTCGGACGGCATACGGATGGGGTATTGAAGAAGTGGAGAATGCGATTTTTGCTGGCCTGGGAAGTAATTGTTCTTGGAGGCGTTGTAGACCTTGAAGCTGATCGAATTGTGCGGCAGGGTGTACGTTCGACTGGTTCGACAGCGATGGCGTTCCCATCTAGACCATGGCCAGATTGGTCTTCAGGAACTTTATTCTGACAACATGTCCATACAGGAAGGACAGATTGAACTGCTTATCGGTGTTAGTTGTGTTGTTATCGAGTCCGTAGACCATCATGACTGCGCCCTATTGCTGTGTGGGTTGAATGAAGTTGACTGGTCCGTTTTGGGTCAGCGGTGCGTCCTTCATCAGTCCGACGTGTGTTCCGGCCGGTGTTGGTTTCCAGTTCTCCGACGGATGATACTCGGGCGGTGACAAATTCGGTGCAAATCGTCCGCTGGCTCCCAGAAGGACTGGTTGACTAATGATTGACGTTCGTTGTGCGGGGTCGGCCTTCCGCCGAAGATGGATGTTTTTGAAAACGTTGAAAATCAAAACAAAAACAAGAGCTGTTAAAATACCGGGTTGCCAAACAAGGCATTATTCACAGGCAAACAAAAGTCAGTGCAATTACTTCTTCTACTTCATGGCACTGCTGATACAGCTGCGGCACACTGAGGTACACTGAGAAAAATGTTGGCGCAAAGTAAGTGTGTAGAGTGACCACCCCTTGATCTAAATTCAACTTATTCAACGGTTGGTTTCCAAAAAATCGCGGCAGAAAAATGAGTACTGTGTGGGAAATGGAGGTTGCAAATTAACCTTTTGATTATCCGATTAATACTGATTTTACGAAAACAAATTTATAAGTTTCTTCAACCATTTGTTTTATTTAAAAAAAAAAGCTTGTAAAATGCTCATGGTGGTTTGGGAATTTTTTATTGTTTTAGAGTCAATATTTGGTAATTTTTTCGTTATTGCAGTAAATACTATTGTATAAAATACACACTACCAGCCCTGCATATTGTAGAGGAATTCTGCTGACAACATTTTGTCATAATTTCTAAAGGGTTATTTTTGAACGCTTTTTTTAATAACCGGGAATTGAAAAAAGAAATTCGAATGGACACCTTGAAACTATTAGTTTTGCAAATGCTTTTGTAAAATTTGAGATAAATCTGACTAAGTGATACAAATAATTGACTCCTAGAACTAGATTTCTTTTGATTCAAAATATTGCCAGTTTATTTAAAATGTTGCACTCCTCTACTGCGAAATCTGTACACATAAAATGTTGCTATGACAAATAAGTAGAATCTAGAATGAAAAAAACTATCCTCACACCAATGAAACAATTTCTTGATTTTGATAATAATTTAAGGTGTGTATATTTAAATTTGTTAAAACAATTGTTAAACCTTAACTGTAATAGCTTTGATTATATAGCTGCTCTTTTAACACTGTTTATGATATTTAAGTTATTTTCGCGTCTCCACTAAACTGAACTTTGTGAGTATAAGTTGAGGCTTTCGACATCTAAATCTCCACTGGGAAATAGGAAATACAAGTGTTACCATAGAAAACGTTGCATCAGTTTTCATGCATATGCACAGTAGGTAACAACGTTCGTAACATTTGCGTTATTGTTTTACCCATTTTTATGATATACCGTTTTTTTTTTTAGATCCGGAAATTTTCCGTTGAAGTCCTGAAATAACCAGGGAAACTTAGAAAATTTTATATAGCTAAATGAGCCGACACACAGTGGATCCTAGTTAGCGTTCGGACTCCATTCGTCTGGGGGTTACATTGAATTGAACGATGTCAAGCGTTTCTCAATTGCTTTCGATAATTGACGAAGCAGTTCAAAATCAGTTCTTCGAATAATATAGTGAATCATTGCTTTTACTTATTTTCGTCATATTGAAATTGACCATTAGCAGCACTGCTAGATAAACAACTATCTATTCCCTGCATTGCAGCCGACCTAGATTGTAGGCAAAATTAGGCCACTCCCTGTACCACTAATTTATACGGTACTGTGGACATAAAGGGTGATACGGTCAAAATTTGGTCAAGGGAAAACGCGTATAAATCGGTGAAATCGTTTATTTAAAAAATCAAATTAAATTTCTTTTTCAAGTTCAATTAGTATAAAATTCAGGAAAAATATTCAGTTAGGCTTCCGCTTTTCCAAATCCGAATTTCCGGGCCTTACACTTGACCCCTGCCATCAGATTTTGTACAGCCACCTTGTCCACCTTCTTCGCCGCAGAAAGCCAGTTTGCCTTGAACTGCTGCTCGCCCTTAGCAGTTTTTTTGGTCTTCTTTAGGTTTCGCTTGACAATAGCCCAGTATTTCTCAATTGGGCGGAGCTCTGGCGTGTTGGGAGGGTTCTTGTCCTTGGGAACCACCTGCACGTTGTTGGCGGCGTACCACTTCATGGCCTTTTTACCGTAATGGCAAGATGCCAAATCCGGCCAAAACAGTACGGAACAACCGTGTTTCTTCAGGAAAGGCAGCAGACGTTTATTCAAACACTCTTTCACGTAAATTTCTTGTTTGACAGTCCCGGAAGCTATGAAAATGCTGCTTTTCAAGCCACAGGTACAGATGGCTTGCCAAACCAGATATTTCTTTGCGAACTTTGACAGTTTCATGTGCTTGAAAACATCTGCTACCTTTCCCCTTCCTTTTGCCGTATTAAACTCCTGTCCCGGAAGCTGCTTGTAGTCGGCTTTACGTAGGTTTCGTCATCCATTACCACGCAGTCAAACTTCGTCAGCATCGTCGTGTACAGCCTCCGGGATCGCGCTTTGGCCGTCGTATTTTGTTTATCATCGCGATTTGGAGTCACTACCTTCTTGTAAGTCGATAGTCCGGCTCGTTTTTTGGCTCGATGCACGGTTGTAGACGATACACCCAGCTTATTTGCGGCATCTCGGAGAGAGAGGTTAGGGTTTCACTTGAAACTACCGGCAACTCTCTTTGTCATCTCAGCGGCTTCCGGTATTCGATTTCCCCCCGATCCAGACTTCCTGGCTGTCGACAAACGTTCCCCAAACACTTTAATTACATTTGTAACGGTTGATTTGGCAACTTTTAGCGATTTTGCCAACTTTGCGTGCGAGTAGCTCGGATTTTCGCGATGCGCGAGCAAAATTTTGATACGCTGCTCTTCTTGCTTGGACGGCATTTTGACAACTGAAGAGTGAATTCCAAAATCAAAATAGGAGCAACATTCTACACACACACACCTTCAAAATGAGGGGTGTTCAGGTTTTTTAAATGCAAAATTGAAAGAAATACGTCAAGTTGATATTGACCAAATTTTGACCGTATCACCCTTTATCTTCAAAGAAAAAAACAATTTCCTCATTTTGATTCGCTGACCTGACCCGTCTGACACGCATTAACGCGTCCGTCAAGTTTACTCTGCAAACACTGGGCTCCACACTGATTTGATTTGATAGCATTCAGCAAACAGTGCCCCATTATATATAAATAAACATAGTGGGGCACTGTTATACGACAGCTCGTCAAAACGCTTGTTGACATATTTCCACTTTCCATTTTATTCACGTCCCATTAACTATCGTTACACTTCCGATGACTTCACGGTCACGCACTCCCTCCCCCTGCTTCCTCCTCGCTTCAAATTGTTACCATGGTGGTTGATCGGGGCATAACAATTCGATTTTATACTCCCCCATTACGACGACGACCATCCGCCTCCATAAAGTCTCATCGCCCTCCCATACTGATTACCCATTCAAAACTCCGCCCTAACTAGCGCCAATTTTAAAGATCCGTGAACAAAAAGCTTGAAACGTGTTTACCAAAACATCCACCCAACCTCCCCTTTCTGGACAGGGGGAAAATCGATTACCTCCGTTCGTAGAAAAGGAAAAAAACATCCGCTCCGTAAAAACATCTCTTAAAAATAGAACCAGGACACTCATTATCATTAAAATACGGACCTCCGTTGGCGTTGGCGATGGTGGTGGTGTTGGTGGCCTTGCCAAGTTTGGAGCTCAGAAACCAAAAACAGCTCCGATTTTGCCGTTGTTGGAGGAGGACTAGACGAAGAAGAAATCGAATGGGTGAGAAAGGGTCCCATGCGGGCAATAACGTCGCAAATTATAACCACGAAAAGTGGATAATCTTGCAATTAATTTGGGCGACTTGGGTGCGTGAGGATGGAAGTGTGTGTGTGTGTGCGAAAAACAAGGCTCAAGTTATCGTCGCAAAAAAGACGTCGTCGGCGACGACGGCGGCAGTTCGTGGTGCCGCTCTGCCCTGAAGACCCACCCCGAAGCAGGCATTTTGGTAGTTTGACTTTAACGAGGGATGGTTGTTCGGCTTTTTTTTGCCAGCCATTGAGAGTTCGGTGGGAAAATAATCATAAAGTGGGAAAATAATCACCGGAGTTTTCTCCGCTAAGAACGATGGAGGGGTGGAGCAGTTTGAATGCAGCTTGAACTTGGTTCGCAGTCAGGAAAACTTGACTACCAAGATTTCGGTGAAACCCTAAACTAGACCACCGGCACGACTTCTGGTGGCGAGGAAATCTAATCCTTGGTCAGGGACATGAGTGCTAGCTCACTGTGTGTGTGTGTGTGCAGCAGAGAGAGACAACCAGAAGGGATGAAAACCACGAAATGTGATGCTGCATGAAACTGTGCGGAAGACCGCAATTCGATTGAGTCCCTCGGGAGGAAAGATGGGAAGCAAACTGACTGCCGCTCGGTGCTGGTTTGGCAGTAGTGAGCAGGATCATGTTGCGGTTCGATTTCGGTTCAATTATGGAAAGTTTTATCCGGTTTTGGGTCGCCCTGAAAGATTTTGGCAAGAGTGCAATGTCAGCGGTCTCCTACCATTGCATTTTTCCTAAAGAAAATAATTTGAAATTTGAAATTGTTGACGTGCACAAAGAAGTCATCCAAAACTGTTGGCTCACCTGACACAATCGGCAATCGAACGATACTCCACCACCAGTTAGATGGATGAAAGCGGCATTCCGTACAAACAATTGCTGCACAAAGGTTGAATCGTAGAACAACATTCATTAGGTATGTTGATCACGTCGAGCGATTTTGTACAGGAGTGCTCTCGCAATGCTACACAATGCACACATCCACTCTATGGCTGCACTGTGTACAAGCCGTCCTCGATGCAATCACTACTGGTGTAGCAAATAGTTTGCTAATTGTAATCATTCATTCGTTGTTAGGAATCGATGGTACAGTGGTTGACTGGATTTTGCGATGGAAGGAAATGTTGGTAGCTCCGAAATGTCGAATCTAGGGATTTAGAATTCATGGGATGAAAATATTAATATCAAGCAATATCTGAGTCTACGGAATGGACTCAACGAGTAAATTTCCCCCGCCCTTTTCCGGGATGAAAATTTCTCGACCTCCCAGACAAACAAAAATTGAAATGTAAATGGCTAATTACACCGACATACCATCTAAAAATAAAATTTAACAGGCTTAAATGATGGAGGAAAAAGTGTAATTCATCCTTTTCTATAAATATTTTAAGCCTGAGTAACTTGCTCAAAATGCTTTAAAAACACAGCTTACTCCATTTCAAGTCAGTGCTGCCCAATCAAACGTTCACTGAAACGAATTTGGTTCGTTTCACCTTATTAAATGAATACCGACCAGAGAGAAATAGCAAAATCATAACACCTTGTGTTATTTCGTTTCGCAGTTTTGTGTAACAGTAGTTGAATTATGTTAGATCCTTGATGTAGTTACAATAATAAAAAAAAAACCTAGCCTTTGCCATCTAGTCTATCTCAATCTGTTCGCTATAATCGTCGTCGTCGTTGGCAGTACTATTTGTTTATTTTAAATTGATTACCGGCCGCAAAAGGCATATGAATTCTGCATATCTTAATCGTTCGTTACATACCTAAAGAGAACTTTATCGTACTTTGACGCGAAGCGCTGTGGACTATGAGATGCTCGATGACCCTGGAGGGATCGATTTTGCTTACTGAGCAGAAAATCAAGGATTTAACCCCAAGCTCTTCCACAGCACAATAAATCGCCACCATCATTTGTATATGTATTTGATATTGAACATAAACCTCGGAAACTACTTGCATATCAAGCGAAAACTTAGTCCTGTATTGTCGCGAAGCGTTATGGTTCTAAGATGCTCGATGACCCTGGAGGGATCGTTTTTGCTTACTGAGCAGAAAATCATAGGTTTAATCCCAAGCTCTCCGTCATGACTCTTAAAATTCATGATCACTAAACAAAATGAATATGTTCTTTCGATAGCCGGCTATCGAGAGATTAAATAAACAACAAATAAATAATACATACTTTTGGTTGCATCGTCAACTTGAGGTGAATCCTAAACGAATACCCTACCCAACCCTCCAACTCCATAGCACTTATGAGGGTGTCGCTAAGTCGGTGGCCTCTCGTTAAGTAAATACTCATTAGCATTATTCCTTAAAGTAGTCTAACCACCGACAAACCGTCATGAATGATCATACAAAGTATCATAAAATTTCTGATCAAAGCACAAAACTGACATCTGCCGTCGTGTTCGCGAAAAATGTGTATTCTAGCCACGAACACACATACTAAATGTTTGAGTTGGTTCGTGTCTAATCTATTCCGAGCAAATTATTTTTATCTAGATAACAAATTGCTATGGTTTTGACAGATGGGATCGCTGCACATTTGAATCCGCCGTTATGGATTCTCGATCAAGAGTTAAGTTTTAGTTTCATGTCGGTTTGTCGGTGGTCTAATTGAGAATTTCAGAAGAGACGTGAGTGTCGCTAGTATCCAATCTACGGAGTATATCATAACAACGCTAGCGCTAACGCTTTGCCACCTAGTCTATCTCAACTCTTGAAAGATGCGCATCAGTTTCATCGTCCATAATAGCGCATGAAAACTTCGTCAAATATTCGCAGTACAAACAACGAGCCCGCGAATTTACTGTTAAATTCTGTTTGTCGTTGCGATTTACTTTATATGACTTCAGTCCCAAACGCAGTTTTGATTTTTGGATAAAACCAGGTGACATTCCTATTTTACATGCCACCGTTCGAACAGAGAGATTCGGGATTTCCTTCACCTCTCGGTCCATGACAGAATCAGCACGTCCAATGTTTTTATCACTTTCCACACACTCGGTTTCCTCTCGACCGTCAAACGTTCCGAAAATGATTTGAGCACACCGTGAACAGTGTATTTAGATAAATGTAATTTTTTGTAAGTTCCCGTATTGACAAGTAAGGATTTGCCTTACGTCCGTACAAAATCCGCTCACACAAGTGTTTTTCATTCGTCGCCATCTTGAGCGCTAAACATGGAATGCAAACACCACTCATAGTCTTTTTCATCAACCTCAGCGAAATTTTTCACTCCTACGTGCAATATTTCAAAAGTTACAGTAATTTGAAGGTATCCAGATTATTGTGGACCCAGACCGTAATCCTCAAATATGACGGCATACAAGCATTGCAATTACCAATTTTGAACTTACATTTAGTCGTAATACTGAGATACTACGAAAAATTCACCAGTTTTTAGTTTTTAATTAATAATTACGTTTGCTTTGCAACATAATAACCATGTTTGATGATTCAGAGCAATGATATAAAGTGATGCTAAAATCTTTAGTGGTTCCTTTGTTTCATCCTATCAAGATGTTGCACACATTAGAGAAAATTTTAGAACTTGTTGTTATGGGCCAGCTGTTGGAATATTTCAATACTAATAGTTTGTTGATACCAGAACAATCGGGATATCGCGAAGCTTATTCTGGTGAAACCTCGTTGAATTTGGTATTAGCGAGGTGGATTGACAACTTGGAGTGTAATGATACGATTGTTACTGTTTTTTAAATCTAAAACGCGCTATTGAAACAATGTCTAGGTCCTTATTGTTAAGATCAATCAAGCGCTTTGGAATGACGAGGTCTGCATGTAAATGGTTTGAAAGCTATTTGTCTAACAGATCTCATCGGACTGTTTTCAATGATTCTGTTTCCAGTCTCATAGGGGAATAATCTTGGAGTGCCCCAGCAAAGTGCATTAGAGCCCCTTTTATTTACTATGTACATTAATGACTTGCCACGTGTTTTACGATTTTACGACATTAACCTTATTGCAGACGATTCTGTGTTATTCATTACAGCTAAAGATAAAGATGATGCCGGTGTTCAAGCAAACTTGATCAATCCACAAGATTCTGACTCGATGTCTGTTTGAATTCTTGATTCCTTACAGGTGCTCAGAAATGAAGTTGTAACCTGATCGGTGAAGAAAGAAAATGCCACCGGCATCCTTTACAACTAAAGCAACCAACAAACTTGAACGGACGGAAAGATGAATGACGGTCATGTAATCGACGCGACGAGTACTTAGAGTGGACTCAGAGCCATCACTGCAAGAAGATAATATGTAATATCTGGATGAGCCGGATTTAAATCTGGAAGTCTGTGTTGCACAGTGTAGTTGGCTTATCTGCATGCCCACAGGCTCTTGCTAAACTGCAAATTGCTTAGGGCCGTCAAGCGGAAACCGCTAAGCGCACCGAAACTCACACTGCAGCGAACCAAATTTTCTAAATTCGTCAAGGCTCAATAGTTAACCGATTGGCAGGTCACCCATCGCACCGGGGCCTCTTGCGATGAACACGTTCAACCAGTGAGGTGAATCTCCGTGCGCATCAAATGGAGAGTTACCTAACCTTCACTGCCAGTGCCATGAGGTAGCTAATTGTTGAATAACGTACTACCGGAGAATATACATCTTCATAGTCGATTCCTGGTTTCTGCGAGCAACCCTTCACCACGAGTCTCGCTTTGTATCGCTGTATGTTGCCGTCGGGTCCACGCTTAGTTTTAAAAACCCACTTGTTACGGATTGCCTTACGTCCTTCAGGTAGATCGGTTAACATCCACGTCTGATTCTGGTCCAACGATGCGATTTCTTCCTTCATCGCTTCATCGCTTCACAGATTTCGATCAGGTCGCCGCATGACCTCGTCGTAGGATTGTGGATCGTCCTCCATGGAAACATCGATCGTTGATGAATCAGATGGCTGGGTGAGAAAATCATCACCAGAAAAGGAACCATTACTAACAAAATCATCATACTTGCCTGGGTATACGCGCTCCCGACCGCTGCGCCTCAACCCTTGTTGACTTTCTTCAACTGGTCTTCTTTGTTGTGGTGGGAGCGCAGGTTCGTTGCAGGCATCTTCGAAATCGTCACAAGATGTGCTTGAGCTGCTGTTCGCTGATTCTTCTTCGTCGTCAGAGCTGACTTCGTTCTCATCAGAACATTCGATAGGCACTACGACTTCTTCTGTGAACAGTTCCATGAATTCGACTGACTTCGAATCATGTTCACAAGCTGCAACGGACTTTGGAATGCTTTCGCTGATCACGATTACATCTCAACTGATTATGAAATCGTTTCGCTCCGATAGCCCTTGGTATCTTCGCAATATCCAATAAACACGCCTTTCTCCGCCTTTGTATCGAACTTTTTACGCTTCATCTTCGGAACATAGACCACCACGCTTGAACCGAAAACTCGTGAATGCTTCAAGCTTGGCTTTTTCCCTGTCCATACTTCTTCATGAGTCTTCCCTCTGATGGACATTTTTTTTTGACGTAGGACTACGTCTTTGATTTCTATATGGGGGTACACTTTGTGAAAACTGAAAATGGAACATGTAACAAATTAAGAAAGATTTTGAACGTTAATAACTCAGCTGCCCTTGGTCCAATTTCAATAATTTTATCACCAATCGATCAGAAATATGGCAACGCATCGATAACAATGCTTCCGAATGTTGATTTTCATCAAGAAACTATTGAAAAACTGGTAAATATCCAGCCTTGTCCAAAAGCGTCGAATTAACTAACACATCCACCAATTACCTAAATGCATATGCTGCTTCCCCAGCACAGTCGTCAGAGAGTAGTAAGTAGACGAAACAAGTCGATGTGGCATTCGCCTCCAATCCTCGGGCGCGTGCGAATAGGGAGGATGGAATTGCGTAATATTTTGCACACTTATCGCCATATTCAGAACCAAACGCAAATTCTTCGAGATAACCACCATCCGTCGTCTGGCTCGCCGTGGCGGTGTCTGACGTATCTCCGGTCTGATTTACGAGGTGTGTTGAAGATGTTCCTGAAAAATGAGATCCGTCATGCTGTCACCTACACTAAACACGCCAAGCGTAAGCGGCCATGGATGTCATCTACGTTTTGAAGTGACAGAGATGCACTCTGTTTGGTTTCGGAGGTTAAATCATCACCAACTTTGGCAAAAAAACGGCTCTTTTCAGGGCCACCAAGCTTATTACAGTAAAGAGTAGGAATAGAATTCATCTGCCTGTTTGTCCATATTCAGAACCAACGGCCACACAAAATGCTCATGTAATCAAACTGGAAGTAGGGGTACAAATTATTTTGATCTATCTTGATCAACTTTGAAGCGCCACGGCCGGATATTTTCGATGGAAGAAGCAACAATCTAGCTTTTAATTCGACGAAGACGGCAGGAAACATTTGTGAAGCCGAGTTATTTACGAAAGAGAGTGTCGATGAAGAGAATCGATCAATGTAGATAGGACCTATTTAAAAGTGCCGCGAGATTTGTTTTCCGTACTGAGCTCCAATGCTACCGATGCCAGGGACACCTGGACTCTACCAATCGACCCATCAACTCAACCGAGGACCAACGGCTTTACTTCCCGAAGGAAGGCGTGATCAGAGATGTTATGCCTTAGAACATGCCGGTGGCGCCGACTGAGATTGGACCCAGGCCTGCTGGGGTGAGAGGTAATCACGCTAACCACCGGCGCCGATATCTTTCAAATTTGGGTCGTTCCCGTTCGCCGTGTACGCAAAAGGAAAAGAGCCAGTGTCGCTACTTGATAGCAAACTACTCATAATGGGAGGAGTCTTTGTAGCTTTTATTTCAATTGGTTGCACATCATTCTGCTTTAACCTGAAAAGATATAAAAGAGCGCTGCTGTATGGCATTAGCTCATTTTCGCTTCAAACAGCAATAGCAGCAGTAGTGGCTAGTCCACTCCTTCACACCTAACAAGCAACAATTGACTGGTCGTGGCAAAGGAGGAAAAGGTCTGGTGAAGGCGGCGCCAAGCGTCATTGCAAAGTTCTTCGAGATAACCACACTCGGTCGTCTGGCTCGCCGTGGTGATGTCAAACGTATCTCCAGTCTGATCTACGAGGAGTACTGAAGGTGTTCCTGGAAAATTAGGTCCGTGATGCTGTCACCTACACTAAACACGCCAAGCGTAAGTGGCCATGGATGTCCTCTTCAATAAAACGGCCCTTTTTAGGGCCATCAAGCTTACATCAGTAAAGAGTTGGAATAGAATTTATCTGTGCTTGTTTGTCCATATTCAGAACCACAAGCCCCCAACGACCACACAAAATGCTCTCCAGAGTTGTAATCTTGTAACCAAACTTGGAAGCAGGAGTGCAAGTGATTTTGATTGATTCTCTTAATCAACTTTCTCTTTGAAAAAAAAAAAAATACTACGAAAGGTGTACCAACCTACAATTCAAAAACGGAAAGAGTTTGGATAATAGATAGGGGAAATGCAGGTAATGTCGGCCTAAGTGTCCCTAATTTCGGCCCATACATAAATTCAGCAATCCCTAAATTTTCAATAGCAACCAAAAATATTCATTAGTAACGTCCAAATAACGCGTTCATCTAGAAAAAATTGATAAATAGCAGATTTTTAGCGTTGGGCCCAATCTTAGATCCATAGGCCAACATTAGAGACCACTTGGGGCCTCCCTTAGCTCAGTCGGTAAAGGCGCAGCTACAAAGCAAGACCATGCTGGAGGTAGCTGGGTTCGATTCCCGGTCCGGTCTAGGAATTTTTCGGGTTGGAAAATTACTCGACTTCCCTGGGCGTAGAGTATGATTGTACCTGCCACACAATTATACTAATGCAAAAATGGTACAGGCATCGAAAGCTCTCAATTCATAACTGTGGAAGTGCATCTAGAACACTAAGTTGAGAGCACGCAATAAGCTAATAATGCCATACGCAATAAGCTTGAAATGCGAAGAAGAAGAAGAAAAACATTAGAGACATTTCCCCTAATTGATCAATTAAAAGAACTAAATGCTCTTCACATTTATTCCGTCCACTAGCGGTCCTACGTCAAGCTTCCGTTCGTGCCCCTAGGCACAGACCCTTCTACTTTTTCCTTTGGTTTGTTTTTTCCGTCGATCTTGTTTTCCGTGCTGAGCACCAATGCTACCGACGTGCCAGGAAGGCAGCTCCCACACCTGGACCCTACCTATCGACCCATCAACTCATGAACCGGGGACCAACGGCTTTACTTCCCATCCGAAGGAAGGCGTGATCAGAGATGTTATGCCTCAGAACACTCTGATGGACATAGCAGGAGAGCAATTCACCAAGTATGCTGCCGTTGATACCGCTTCTGCCCAAAATTCCTTCTTTAGTCGTGCATCGTTTAGTATACAGCGAGCCTTCTCCACCAATGTGCGGTTCATCCTTTCCGCCGTACCGTTCTGCTCCGGTATATAAGGACAGGTCTTCTGATGACGTATACCATCGTCCTCCAAAGCTCGTCGAAATTTGTCGCTTAGGTATTTCCGTCCATTGTCGGTTCGAAGAATCTTGATTTTCTTACCCGTCTGTCGCTCAGCCTTTGCTTGAAACAATTTGAACGCCTTAAACGATTGATTCTTCCACAAACGTAATGAAATAACGATTGCCACCTAATGACGGAACCTCTACCGGACCACACAGGTCAGATTGTTCAAGCTGCAGAACCTTTGATGTTTTTGTTTTACTTCTCTGGAACGGTAGTCGAGCTTGTTTGCTTTTTGAACACGTAGTTCAGTCTGCCAGCTGATTGTTTGAAAAATTAACATCCTCGTTCGATTGCTTGAGCTGCTTCAAGATAGCCTCGTTCAAGTGACCCAATCGTCGATGCCACAACTCAATGTCGTTGGTAAGAAATGACCGTTCCGATTCTACCACTCGGTACAATCCGCCTTCTTCGACTCCATGGATTATCAATTCACCATCATCATCTAGCACCTCGCACTTGTCTGCCGAGAAAATAACTTTATGACCTCGTTTGCACATCGTACTTACTGACAGCAGGTTTGTTGCTAAGTCCGGGATCTTCAGAACATCATGAACATCAATGGAGTCGTCCCGCTTCTGCAGAACCACGGTACCTCTTGCCACGGCCTTCATAGAACCATTGTTTACTGTTCCAACGTCGTGTTCAATTGCCATCTCTTCAACAAATTTCTGGCTTGGTTGAGCCATGTGGCCATGTACCACGCCTTGCACTTGACATTACCCATCGCAAAAATGCTGCAGAGCACTTTCGGGTTTTGCTTAATCTTTTCGGGACATCTGGCAGCAAAATGACCAAGCTTACCACAATTGAAGCATGTCTTCTCAGCTTTCTCTGCCTTCGTCTTCTTATATTGGTTCTTAGCTTTGCCTGGGTTCGTCCCACGCGAGTACAGTGCTCCATTGTCGCTGCATGTAATGGGACCCTTTTCGAGCTTGACGTCTGGCTTCGACCGAATCCGATGACAATTTCGCTCCAGACGCCTCCAATCCCATCAGGAGCAACGCGACTAACCAAGAATCATCCACCTTGAAACCAATCGTCAAAAGCTTGTGGCTGGTAGCTATCAGCTCGTTGACGTGGTCTTCAACGCTTGAACAATTGACCAGCCGGATCGAAGTAAGCTTACGTAAGAGACCAATCTTCCTTGTCAAACCAGAGTCTTGAAAGGCTTCGGCAAGTTTCTTCCAAGCTACTGCTGCGTCCTCTGCATCCTGAACCAGACTATAAATGTAGCTTTCTAGGCACAGGCAAATCGTTGCCAACGCTCTTAGCTTGACGTCCGCTGCAACGACTTCTCCTTTAGCAGGCTGAACAGCACTACAACTTCCTTCGCGGATCAGGATCATCCGCATCGCAAATGCCCAAGTTGAATAATTTTCACGGCCCTTCAACTTCTCTATAGCCGGCAAGGCTACGGAACCCGTCGTAACTCGAACGCTTCCTGCTTCAGTTCGACTTCAGATTCTGCTGCTATCGCTGCTACCTCCAGTTGACATCTTGAAAAGTTAATTTATTCTTTTCTTCCGGTTAGGTTCTGGGCCCATAACCTCTTGCAGAGTTAAAAGGAAAAACTGAAGCACCGGTTTGAAGGAACAAAGGGGAATGAACGTTACTTGCTAAAATACTTGCTAACGTAACACAATCGCGGGTTACTTGGTTTTCAATAAGCTTTCCAAATAAACTTCTAGAGTAAGCTTCTCAAAAAAGCTTGTAGCGAATCCAAACACATAAAGCAACCAACGATACAGACAAAATGGTTGCTACGACTACCATGACAAACTCGCTCTGTAACAAAGCTCGATCCCAGTGGTAGAAGGATAATGATATATTGCTTGCCTGCTTTGTTGCAATATACACGAATGAGGACATAGCTCGATATGAATCGAGAAAAGACATGACAAAAAAATTCCCATTAACACACGTGTATCATCTTCGGCTTTACTTCGTGAAGCAGCTTGCCAACAATTTGCTTGTTTCCTTCTACCGCCCCGAATGAGTTGTGTCGCACGGGCTGCTTGTCATGAAAAAGAACGGTGAAGATTATATCATTATTGCTTTCCACTTCTGACATAGCGTTATTATTCTGTTCGTTGATCGCTTGTTATTTTGTCATTTAGAGATATTTTTGATTCCTTGAATGATTCTAAATGAAGCTCCATAAAAAGATTAATATAGTAGTTTCTATATGCAAAAATATTTTTGCCGGAATCCTTCTTAAAATTTCTTTACAACTTTTTTGACAATTAAATTCCTTTGAAATTCTGTTTCTTTGAACTCAACACTCTCTTCAGAAATCCTCAAAATCTTCATCAGTATTGCTTTGAAATTATCCGCAGGAAATACCCTAACCCTAACGGAATTTACGCATTCTTTGCTTCTATTTTGAATCACCTAGCAATTTAATTCAGATCTTCTGTTGAACTGATTTCTTGAAACGTCCTGTTAGAACTCGTAAGTTGTTGGGAACAGCTTTAG
The DNA here is from genome assembly GCF_037179485.1 of Ochlerotatus camptorhynchus. Lineage (NCBI taxonomy): Eukaryota > Metazoa > Arthropoda > Insecta > Diptera > Culicidae > Ochlerotatus > Ochlerotatus camptorhynchus. Next base: position 78,201 of record NW_027040587.1, on the reverse strand, counting down.
TTGCAACTAGTTTTTTTTTATAAGTAATACAGAGTGGCCACTGAACCAGAAAAACCGGACATTAACTGGAAATTTTATTTGAACTTAAAATACATTTTTTACATGTACTTAGGTATTTGGAATTTAAAAGTCCGTTATCTCGAATTTTTCACTCAGAATCTTGAAAAGTTACTTTTCAACTTAATTCGGGATGCCAAACCAATTAGATCTAAAAAATAGCATAGCCCTAAGATAAGCAAAGCCACCCTTGATAAGTTTTACAACCCAAGGTAGTGATAATGTTTTCAAATTATTTAGGTGAGAATCTTTGTGAACTTTTGCTATCTCCAAATGTTGTTCAATGTCGGAACCTGCTAGATTTCTTTTTAGAAAATAATATTCTAAATTCACTGTGGAGGAGATTTGAAACCCTTCTGGAAATCTTTTTAAATTCTTTTAAAATATTCGGAGATGAATCAGCCTGCGGTTGATAATATCCTAAGTAAAGAAAAGAAGATTTTTTTAAAATCCTTATCAATTCTCGAAGAAATTTCTTTCAAAATATCTTCATATCATAGCATAATTAAGTTAGTAGTAGGGTTAATTCACTTTGAATTCTCCTCCCGAATTCCTTTATAATGTTACCTGAAAGTCCTTCAGAGTTCCTTCGGCTTTTGAACTACATTGGAATTCACCCATAGTTTTTCCAAAAAATCTCCCCAAAACAAATTTGGCATGCTGATCAAAATTCTCTAGACATGTCTTCAAAAGTTAACCCGTAAAGTACCAGGACGAAATTTAGTTTTTCAAAATGCTCGTTCTCAGCAATGTCTCAACCGATTTTCATAAACCTGGATTTTTATTGAAGGAGAATAGTGGATTTAGCTTTTGACGTAGGTTACGCCCCGCTAGACCCCTCCCCGCATTTGAGAGATGCAAATATGTATATGTTTTTTTGGATTTGTTCGCACAAGTACGACCAAATGCTATTTGTTGTCTGACGAATTGGTTATCTGGTGCATTGAATAATGCCAAAGAGATGAAATATGGAAAGTACGAATGAGTTTAGATGTTTTTACGATGTCTGGCTACGTTATTGGGCTACAAAATGGTGAGTGACAATCTGGAAGGAGCGATATACCTAGCTCCGGTCCTCACAAGTTCCTACCTCACGCCTCCACGAGTCATATGATCACTAAAGATTGCTAGCTGAAACATGGACACAGCTGGTTGGCGTAGCCTAGGCAATGTTGTCAATCCGACAATAGCAGAGTGAGGAGGTGCGACGCGAACACTGGCGCGGTAACCATAGCACGGTGATAGAGGAAATGCTTCGCCAACCCGAGCGTCTGTTCACCATGGAGGTGCGGCTCAAACAGCGTCTGACTGGCATCCAGCGGCTGAATAAGAAATGCTCTTCCCCGGAAGCTACACCTAAGATGACAGCCCCATCACGGTGGATAGGAGACCTTAGGCCAACCACCTACTGTCTCTGAAACCTTTACAATTGTTACAGAAACCAACAGAGAAAGACATCGAACTGATTTAACGGCAAACGACTTTTAGCGCAAAACAACGGACACGAATTGGATCATGGAATGTATTGACGTTAGCCCAGCAGGGTAAGCTGGAACAACTCGCCAACGAGGCGCGACGCATGAAGCTGGCACTGAGTGAAGTTCGTTGGCCAAACTTTGGAGAACACAAACTGCCGTCGGGACAGGTACTACTATACTCTGGTATTCGAGGTGAAAACGCTCCCCGCCATCGTGGAGTTGGTCTCCTACTTAGCGTCCAGGCAAGTGCTGCGCTCATCAAGTGGGAGCCTGTTAATGAGAGGATAATCGTTGCCAGATTTAGAACACGGGTTCGTAACCTTACCATAATCCAATGTTATGCGCCAACCGATGCTGCCGAGCTACAGGACAAGGAGAATTTTTACAGTCAACTGAATGCCGTCGTGGATAAGGTTCCAAAGGGTGACATCAAGATCTACACTGGTGACTTCAAGGCGAAGATCGGCTCCGACAACACGGACTATGAGCGTGTCATGGGACGCCATGGTCTCGGCGAAATGAGCGAGAACGGTGAGCTGTTTGCAGAATTTTGTGGCAATAACGACATGGTGATCGGGGGCTCGCTCTTCCCCCATCGGCCAGTGCACAAAGTCACGTGGGTTTCCCGTGATGGACATACCGAAAATCAGATCGACCACATCTGCATCAGCCGAAAATGGAGACGGAGCCTTCTTGATGTTCGGAATAAACGCAACGCCGACATCGCGTCTGACCATCACCTTCTAATCGGTGAAATCCGCCTACGCAAGACGCGGATCCAGCGACGGGAGGAGAGACTCGGGCGGCGGTTCAACACACACCGACTTGAAGATCCAGCGGTAAAAAGGTCTTTTGTTGAAGAACTTGAGACTCGAGCTGCGGACGTTCCAGAAGGTGGCACCGTAGAAGAACAATGGACGGCCATCAAGAATGCCTGTATAGAAACAAACGAGAACAACTTGGGTGAGTGGAAAGAGTGGATCACAGATGAAACCTGGCGGAAGAATGAGAAGCGTAGAGAAGCAAAAGCCGCGATAGAGCGGGCGAGAACCAGAGGAGCCAAGAACGAAGCCCGTCAACGGTACTCGGCTCTAGAGAAGGAAGTCAAGCGCTCTTGCAGACGGGACAAGCGAGCGTGGGTGAACTCCCTGGCCGACGAAGGGGAGAAAGCCGCAAACACTGGCGATATACGCCTCCTCTACGATATCTCACGACGCCTGAGTGGAGCAAGGATGAACCCGAGGATGCCAGTGAAGGACACGACTGGACAATTGCTTACCGACCCCACTCACCAGCTGGAACGCCAGTTTGAGCACTTGGAACAAATTCTTCAAGTTTCGACGGCCAACCAGCCATCAACATCTCGGCATGATCCACCTAGGGTGCGGCGCATCACTCGCGTCAATTCCTAGGCCCCATCACTGCAGGAGATTGAAGCAGCTATCCGAAGTATGAAATCCAACAAGGCTCCAGGGGTCGATCGCATATCAGCAGAGATGCTCAAAGCTGACCCCATGCTATCCGCACAAATGTTGCATCAACTATTCTGTAATATCTGGGACACCGCGACTTTTCCGGCCGACTGGATGCAGGGCATCTTAGTGAAGGTCCCAAAGAAGGGGGATCTGACTGTGTGAAACAATTGGCGAGGCATCATGTTACTGTGTATTGTTCTCAAAGTTCTGTGCAAAGTTATCCTGAATCGGATACAGGAGAAGATCGACGCGACTCTTCGACGGCACTCTCCGTGCCGGAAGATCTTGTGTGGACCATATTGTCACGCTCCGCATCATCCTGGTCAATGAATTCAAAGAGTCCCTTTATTTGGTATTCATTGACTACGAAAAAGCTTTCGACCGTCTCAATCACGAGAATCTGTGGGGCGCCCTGAGACGCAAGGGAGTCCCGGATAAAATCGTCAACCTCATCGAAGCGCAGTATGAGGCTTTCACGTGCAGAGTTCTGGATAACGGAGCCTTGTCTGACCCTATTCGGGTAGTCGCTGGTGTGAGACAAGGATGTATACTATCACCGCTACGGTTTCTCATCGTAATCGACGAGATCATGGTAGGTGCAATTGACTGTGTACCGAACCGTGGGCTGCTTTGGCAGCCTATCACCATGGAGCATTTCAACGACTTCGATTTGGCTGATGATGTTGCTCTACTAGCACAACGGCGCTCTGATAAGCAGAGTAAGCTCAATGACCTAGCCGAACGCTCCTCTGCGGCGGGTCTCACCATCAACGTCAACAAGACCAAATCGTTTGATATCAACACGGGCAACCCTTCCAACTTTACGGTAGCGGGGCAAGCAGTGGAGAAGGTCGAAAGTTTCCAATATCTTAACAGCCAAATAGCGTCGGACGGCGGGGCCAAGAGCGACATAGGTGCACGAATCAAGAAGGCTAGGGCTGCCTTTGCGAGTTTACGAAACGTATGGAGATCCAACCAGATAAGTCAACGCACCAAAATGAAATCTGTGTTGTTATACGCCAGCGAGACGTGGTGTGTATCAGCGGAGAACACTCAAAAGCTGCAGGTCTTCATCAACCGATGCCTGCGGTATATTATTCGTGCCTGGTGGCCTCACAACTGGATCTCGAATGCCGAGCTCCATCGTCGATGTCATCAGAAGCCGATAGCAACAGAAATTCGAGAGCGAAAGTGGAGGTGGGTCGGCCACACACTTCGACGGGGCGGAAACGAAATCTGCAAGCAAGCGCTGGATTGGAATCCGGCAGGACATCGCAGCAGAGGCAGACCCAGGGGCTCATGGCGGCGGAGCCTCAATAAGGAAATTAAGCAAGTCGATAGGAATCTGACCTGGGCCCAGGTCAAGGCAAAAGCGAGCAGCCGCCCAGGATGGAAGTCTTTCACGTTGGCGCTTTGCACCGCTGGTGGTGCACAGGACCCTTAACATGTTTCGACGAAGGCCAACTTTTCATCGATTTTTGAAAGTCTATGTTGAACTACTGATTCAAATCTACGCCCTTTTAAAATATGACGCTTGAGTTGAAATGATGTCTTTGGAATTTTCAAATTCCCCGCTATCGAAAACATAGACAAAGTTTCATTTAAATAGGATGCACTCAAATTTGATCATGTACCTATTCCTGGTGGCGCTGCTCTTTACTGTAAGACCTAAAATCAAACAATCTCTGTCAACTGTTGCCTGAGAGATTATATCAAACAAGAACATCTCTCTACAGTGTATGCAACTATCACCAAGTGTATTATTCGGTAGACGAGTGAGCCAATCTCCCCGCCACCATCACCATCGCAACATCATCGAGCCAGAATGCTCCGCTTATCTACCCGGTGGTGATATAACTTTGATATTGTCGGTGCCAAAAAAGAGACACTCACTATCCATATCGACCTCCGTGTGATCCCTGTTAAAAGGCGATAAGGTAGAATAACATGCCCTCCAGTGTTCACCCCCCACACAACCCACACATGCACACCGTTTCCCAGACAGGTGTATGCTCAAATCTCCAACAGTAACAACTCGACTCGACCGACGACGCACGTACCTACGTACCTATATGGAAATGAGTTGCCCTGCGTTGCTACAAGCCACTTCATTCCGCGGTGAATGCACTCGGGAACGGAACTCCGCCCCGGGCGAGCGAGGTTTTGTCGTTGGTCCTGCAACTGCTGCTGATGCGCTGCTACAAGATTGTAATTTCCTCTATGTAAACCCCAAGGCGGGCTCCGGCACTGTTTCGTCGTCGGAATGCATGTGAGGTGGATGTGTACCAAAGGAACATTAGAAATTACATGCTGTGCTCTTCCGTGGGGGTGGCACCGCGAACACTTGAGATTTCTGCTCCAGCATCATCAACCAACTAACCACCCAGCCGCGCGGGGGGGGGGGGGGGGAGCATGGGTGGTAAGGCTCCAGTAGATTTTCCGCTACGGAATCACACAAGAGGTAATCGAGATTGCACAATGGAAATGGGTTTGGCTAGGAAGGACGTAGTGCAGTGTTTGCGGTTGCAGGTGGATGACTGCTGTGCAATTGAAATTTAGCTAATGCGCTTGATGAGCTAAGCGGTGCTCTTAGTCGCTCACTTGCATCACTACTGTGTTCTGTTGGGCGGAATCGGGCTAATTATTGCGATTGCGATCCGTCATGAATAGCGCGCTCCTGGGAATCCGCCGGAAGGTAAAATGGTCTTTGGGAGGGGAGGGGGGTGGATGCTGGTTAGAGGGACCAGGAAGGTTAGCACCGTGTTGTAATGGGTGTTGATCGAGACTAATTCGCGTTATTGTGCGCTGTGTTTGCCTGTCTGTGGATGCAGTGTGATACAATGCACTACGTTAGTAAGTTCAGCAAAGTTAAATGTTTGAAATGATATTCATTATGAATTTTGCCAAACTTCTCAACTATTCTCAAAAGTGTACCACAGCTACTGGGGAATTCGGTGAATTTCAGTAACAAAGCATCAACAGAGTTTTGGTTGTGGTGTAAGTGAAAACCCTTATGTGGTGGTGAAAATCCTAATCCGTCCGTCATTATAATTAGTAAATTATGTTATGCATTAGTTCGTTATTCGTAGATCATTTTTGAGGTATTATTTTTTGGGTCCCGGCCAGATGTCTGTCCTGCAACCGTGCGTGGAACTGTTGCGCACAGAGTTAGAATTAATCGACATGGCTGAAAGGTTTTAAGGACGATCAGTGAAACCTTTGATGGACCTACAGTTGATCTTCAGATCTGCATACTTGAGGACATTCGACAGACAACGAGAAGGTAGACCAATGGTCCAAACACGTCACCAAAGATCTAAAAAACAAGAATATCAACATCCGCTAAACAGTTCAGACGCTTAGCATTGCCCTTGCTGAATATTCCTGTTAAGCTGTCATTGACTAGCAACAGTTGGCTAGATATGATCCAGCTAATAGAAATAATTAATCTCTGGAAAATTTGTATGAATTGTGGGATAACTGTTTCAAGGCCAAGTTGCTTCCCAACCACTGTTCTACGACTTACTTTCCGAAGGCTCATGAACCTTCTTTCCTTGCAAGTTCAGATTCAGCCATTCGATACCACTCAAGGTAAGGGAGCATCCATTAAGTACGCCACGCTCTTAGGGGGGAACAGAAACAAGCAATGCATTAGGATTAGCTATTGGAAAAACGTGACGAAATGGGGTTAATTTCCTCTAAATTTTTCGTGACGTAAATGTAAATGTCATGGTAAATAATTATCTGCGTCTTGATTCTATGCAATGCAAGCTGCAGACCTCCATAAGCATTACCTGTACAGTAACAGTTCACTTGGCAGTGTCCATTCCTCTTCCCCCTTTAAGTGGTTTCTCACTACCTTCCCATATAAATACAGTAGAATCGCTCGTTGTCCGGAGGCCTCCAGGATTATCAGCGGAGCTCTTCCGAGAGTGCGGGCTTACCAAAGAAATAGGTTAATTGCTGTGTTTATACCTTCGCTCGGTGCTTGATTCCGGTGTCTCATCCGTTCCGGTCGTGGTGGAAACAGTGGCCTAGCCTACGGTAGCCTTGGCTTCGTTTCTCGCTTCCTCTCCGCCAGCGAGTGGCTAGCTAGTTGCAGTAGGAAGTGGCGCCGCGCTGAGAGCTCTTCGAAAGTAGCTCGGCTCGAATCAATATTTATGTAGAGCGCCGCCGGCTACAAACCGCTGCTGCTCTGGCAAGAAACGTCTGGAAGGTCACCGGCAATGTCTAGCTAGAATTTGCTGCCTGTATGCCGGAAAAGCCACTTGCCGCGCCGTTTCTTGGCTTCCCGAAGGCACTCGGCGAAATTTCCGCTTGCCGCTGCCGATAAAGGTGTGACTAATTGACAAGGCTGTGCAAACTTTCAACGGTTTTCGCTATTTCGCTACGGCGGCATTGAAACCCAATCGCCAAGGGTGTCCTATTTTCTCCTTGCCGGATAAATGAAGATAAATTAAATGGCGGTTTAATCGAGCGGAGTGCTCGGCACTATTGTCTGCGGTGTGACGTCCAATCGGAAGGCGTTCCTCGGCTGTGTAGATGGAACAATGCAAACAGCAGCAGCAGCACCGTCCCCGACCGACCGTTTATATGTACATGAATAAAGATGAGATAGTTTAATTAACGATCTTGACTGTACTGCACTTCAAGGGCGTAGCCAGGTTTTGAAATAGGGGGAAGTGTTTTGAATATGGAACGCCATTAGATCGAATGTGATTAGGCCGAAAGGATCAATAGATGAAATGAGTAATTTAACCGATATTGAATTTTTTATCAAACGACATAAGTATTTATCGATTTTGCGAGGTGACCAATCTGCTGTTTCCCATTTTTCCCGGATTTCTGGAAATTTCCCAGGTTTTGCGATTTTAATTTTTATCAAGCAGACAACCGAATGCGATTGAGCCGAAAGGATTACTAAGTAAAATTGAGTCAGTAGATAGACAGCAACATTGGTCTACGTTTAAGCTACTTTGAAAATTCACATAGAACTCTTAACAGAGTTTTTTGGAGTATTCAGAGTAATCCTACAACAAATCATGAAATTCAGCCTAAGATTTACGATGAATTTTCAATGATTCTTCCAAGAATTTCATGGAATATATCATTACAATTCATCTCAAATAAATCTGGCAATTCTGCTCAGAATTATCTACATTTGTTTATCGAAACTGTCTTGGAATTATTCTTTGAAATACCGTAATTTTACCCTCAACATTTTATTTCCTTGAGTTTCTTCTCAGAACTTCCTTCAAATTCACTTGAGGATCAACTTGAAATTAGCCCCAGTATTATTTTGCAACAACCCTACGAATTCACTACACCCTGAATTTCCCTGAAGTTATCATCAGATTTCTCTAAAAATTCTTCTCAGAACTTACTAGGAATATTCATTAGAAATGGACCTGGTATCCTTTTTCCTTTTATAATCATGGGAATTTCATCATAAAACCAACAACTTCAACATTGAACTCTCCTTGAAAATCATTGGGTGCTCTTCTAAGAATTACCTTGGAACTTTTCCAACATTTGACTTGGAGTTCTTTCCAATACTTCCTTTGAATTCCTCTCTGAAATACTTTGCTGTTATCTCTAGAATATTCTAATATTTTTTGAAAGTTCCATTGGAAATTTTATCTAAATTCTCTTAATTCTTCTTTAAAGTGCCTTGTATCATGATAATCTAATCTAGTCAGTGGGACATGTTCAAAGTTTTTTCAAAGTAAAACATTTTTATGCTATCCCGATTTATCACAAAACTCACGAGCTTTTCCCGGTATTTCCGACTTCAGATATCCAGATTTTTTTCATGATCATCCGATTTCCCGGTGAATTTGTAAATAAATGCAGCAATTTTATCATTGACGTTTCAAAACTTTAGGTCATGAGCAGCTCCACACCAAATGACGAATCGATCTGAAGCGACCTTATTCGATTTGCATGAAACTTACGTTTGTGACGGACAATTATTACCAATTGACATAAAACTCGGCCTTTTTTTAATCCCGCAAAAAAAAAAACTTCAAAATTACGTATTAGAAATTTTTCAACAAATTGTAACTCGAAAACGTCACTTCCAATCGAAATTACGTACATATTTAGAAATTATTTTAGTTTGTTCGATAAAGCAAATAAAAGTGTGCGTGATGAATTCCTTTAACCGATCCGTATTAATGAACAATTGATCGCTAGCTGGAATTACCACACATGATCGGTTTCTTCGTATCGGGGGCAAAAATAGGCTGATCCTGGAACGATATGTTAACATGTCGAATATTCCTATCCGATCGATTGGTGCACAAATAAATCGGTCACGTGCGGTTTTTTCAGCCAGTGATCCATCATTCATTGATACGGGTCGGTTGAAGGAATATACCTTGATGGTAGTCGAGCAAGTCGATACTGCAACTTTTGGACACTTCTTGGGTTTTCGGATCCTGCTGGACTTCGATGTCACCACTGCACCACAGCAGCTGGAGGTAAATTCTGCCGAATTTAAACAAGGAGGAATAAGACACGCTAATAATTGTTCACCCGAGTTTAGGTGTAGGTTTATCTTTTTTTTTTACTAAGAATTACAGGTAAACTTTACTTGAAAGAAAAGTCAAATTAATCAATAAAAAGCTAAAATTTATTTATAGTTGATACACGCAGTTACTCATATTATGAGTTTGTGTGTTTGTCCGATTGTTGGTAAACTTTGCTCATATTTAAGTTTGTGCTTCCGTGCTTCCGTCTATTAACGTCTCTTTAAACTGTTCCCCTGGTAGAGGAGAATTAAGTTCATTCGAGACGGCACAAAATAACCATTCCAAGCATAAATAACTCCCCGTTATCACTAACCCTCACACACCATTGTCTTTAGGACTCAAGACTACTCTCTTATTAAAAAGAAGTGAAGTGACTATACAAATCATTTTCTTTCTAATGCCACTTCAACCTACTTATGCTTATATCATATCGTATAAGTCAACCGCCCGCAAGAAATTGAGTATAGTTTGTTCTGTACTACTGCCGTTGTACAATACCTCACGGATTTAACCAACGACTCCCATTTCTTCCCTCAATTGTGCTCGAGCCGGGCACTCCACCAATAGATGATTTACATCTAAAACCGCACCTAAAACGAGGTCCATGAGTGAGTCAGAACTTCCTGATCTCGAGAATTGGGTACATCTTTCCACTCTTGTGTAGTGTTCTTGATTCTACGCAGGAATACATCACGGTTGTTATGCCAAGATACATTCCATGCGTATCGCGAGGTCTGCTTCACCCAGCGGGTAGCGTCACTATAGGGCACCGGAGTGACCTCTAGCTGTGCAAGACGATCCGGGTTAGCTAGTTTATCAGCAGCCTCATTCCCTGGTAAACCTGCGTGTCCAGGTACCCATACAAAGGTTATGGTAGCGTACCGCTGCACCTCCAACAACCACGGGTGTCCAACCCGCCCATGCTCAAGGGCAGAAAGACAACTCGCAGAGTCATAGAATACAACGGCCTGAGACCCGTTTGCTAGCCTGCAAGCTTGCAGGAGAGGCAGCAACCTCCCTGAATGCAGCTTTCGCCACACCAGAGCTGGGCCCTGCCCCGCACATAGCTTTAACCCTCCAATCAACTTTCGGGGCAGTAGCATCCCATGCCCGTTGCCATAGCCTAACTCGCTGAGCTAACGTGGGAAAATCTACTCTCGTCAAGTCACTCCACCATCCTCTCGCCCTAGCAACCGTGGGCCTATCATTGAGGATAGAATCCCTTCCTAACAACATCAGTGCCTTAGTGGCCAGGTCTTCAGTGACAACATTCACCAAAGGTACCTTCCCATTCTCCACCAATAGGGAAGCTATCGGTGAAGACCTCAGCGCTCCACTACAAATTCTGTACGCCTCATTGTACTGAGGTTCCAGAATCTTGAGCAGGGAAACAGCACCCCTGCTCCACAATTCTGCTCCGTAAATGATGCTAGGGACAACCAGAGCCCTAGCAACCTTGGTCAATGTACTACGAGAGGCTTCAGAGAAGCGACCATTTAGGGTCCGAAGGATATTCAACTTGTTGTTGACGTTACCCTTCACCAACTTGGCGTGCTTAAAAAATCGGAGTTTGCTATCAATAGTCACACCAAGCAGTTTTATCTCGCGCACGCCCGTGACCGCATGCTCACCGATACTAACAAATGGCAGACTCGGTCTGTGATGATGACCAAAGCAGACGTGCAACAGTTTGGACTTCTCGGGGGAAATCACAAACCCAACACCATCTGCCCAGTCAACGACAGACTGCACTGCATCCTGCATTTTATGCCAAACCACCCTACCGTATTTACCTAACACAATGAGGGTAATATCATCCGCGTACACAATAATGTATACTTCCTTAGGAATGCGTTCAAACACTGAGTTCATCGCAATGATAAACAGTTAAAACATACATCCTTGGAAGTCCCATTTCTTGAGGGAAGTCAAGATAGGAAGTTCCCATGTCATATCATATGCCTTGGACAAATCGAGGGAGACTACATCTACATGCAAATCTTCCGACTTGTCCAATAAATGATCGAGCTCAGAGAAGAACGTCTCCGATCCATAGCCGCATGGAAATGCGTGTTGCTGTGGGTGGATCCGTCCTTGCCTCTCTAGCTCAGTTGACAGAACCATCCGCTCGAGTGTTTTTCCCATGCAGCTCAGCAGGGTTATCGGTCGATAACCATCCGTTTGGGTTCTTTCCTTCCCAGGTTTGGGAATGGGAATAACCAACCCTTCTTTCCACTCGTCCGGTATCTGGCCAGAAAGCCAGACTTCGTTCATAGCGTCAAGAAGAGCCAATCGGCCAACAAGAGGTAATCTCCTAAGCAGGGGATACCCAATGTCGTCAGGGCCCGCAGCCTTACCAATGCCGTGGCGCAGGGCCCAATTGGGCTCTTCAAGTTCGAATACCCTGTTGTAGTCTTTAACAAGAGTAACGGTACTCCCCCTCAGCCAATGACTTTACACGCCGGAACTCATCACTGTGATTGCTGTTTGCCGACACCTTGGCAAATTGATCAGCAAAGGCCTCACTGATAAGTCCTGGGTCTTTCGTGTAATCGCCATTCAACTTGATCACCCTCTCAACATGTCTAATCTTACCACCGACAGACTTTACCTTTCACCATAGCTCACAGAGGTTTCCGATATGTCCGCGGTGAAAGCAGACCATGTATCCCGCTTTGCAGCTTTGATTACGCTTCTAGATTTAGATCGAGCGAGCTGAAACTCCCTCAATCTGTCGGCTCTAGAAGTATCATCAAGCTGCAACCTACGCAGCGCCCTTAGACATTTACGTCTAGCCTTAATCGCCGTATGAACTTCTGTGCCCCACCAAGGGACAGTTTTCATACCTCCCCTCTCTTCAGCCTTTGGGATATGGCGATGAGTGGCCTCACTCAAGATTTGGGTCCAGTCACCTGGTCTCAGTATCGTGCCATCACCAGGCAGTTGGCGACAGACTTCTTTGCCAAAGCTGTCCCAATCTGCCTTCTCAAGGTTCCATCTAAGCCTTGTCACAGTAGACGGGATGTCTACAGCCTGTGACAATGAAATAGGGAAATGGTCACTTCCATGTAAGTCATCGCCAACCCGCCAGATGAACTGGCTGGCTACATCCCAAGAGGCTATGGCCAGATCAATCACGGACTCTACCCCGGTGGTGGGATCGAACCGAGTCGGTCTGCCATCGTTCAGCACTGAACAACCCAACGTGTCCAGTAGCTGATACAAGCTCTCACCGCGAACGTCAGTCTAATGTGATCCCCAAGAGGGGTGATGCGCATTCAGATCGCCCACTATCACATAAGGGACAGGCAGCTGCGAGATGAGATCTTGCAGTTTGCCGATGACGGAGCCATGTATAAGCTAACAACAGTCAGCTTAAACGGAAACTGAATGGTGCCCGCGGTGGCCTCCAGTTCAGTATCCAACTGCTCTACCTTATGTGGTATATCTTCTCTAATAGCCAATCCAGTGCCGTGCATGTGAGGCTTAATATACCACTTATATCTACCACCGAGATAGTTTGGAGGTAGATCTGCTACCTTGGCCATCGTTTCTTGGAGGGCGATGACGCAAGGGTTCAGTTTCTTAGTCAATAGTTGGATCTCAGATAACTTTGATCGCAACCCATGGACATTCCATTGAAGTATTACGTTCGATGGCTCTTTACCATTCTGTTGTGGGACATCAGACATGGTAACTACTTATTACCGGTAATAGCATCGCTTTCGCGCTCCGATACCTCCGACCCTTACCAGAGTCCACAGGCGCAGTCCTAGCTACCTCTGCATAAGACTTTCCACCCTTCTCCGCGCTATAAACCCTCTTGGCATCCCCAAAGGAGACACCAGGGTTTATACGCAGTATATCAACCTCCTTCACGTAGGTAGGGCTCCTACGGCTAGTCGGTTGATGATTGCCTTGACAATTGGACCCTTGAACAGACCCTGCACCTGGTCTTGTTCTTGCAACCCGCACGACCATGCCCATTAGACTGATGCAAATTTTGACTTTTTCGCTCCACAGTGCTTAAATGGTTTCAAATCGAGTCCTGATTAGCCTCCCAAATTTACAACTCATTTGGTTAGAAACAGACTTCGCACAAGCCATTTGAAGTTTACATGTAAATTACTATGGGAAATCTCAACTTTTTGTTCAGTGCCTTCTATTCTTTTTCCATATTGAGCTGCAAAACAGTTCGATAGCCATTCTTATAGAAAATTTTCTCAGCTACAACTTTGCTGAAGATCGTTTCTAGGTAAAACGAGACAGGAAAAAGCTATTAATTATTTAAGAGATTGGTAAACTTATGACATGATCAAGCAGCTGCTCTGTAGGCAACACTGTATTTTGCAGTGCGACATAGTAGCCATGATTTTTGTGTCCTATTCAACGCTTCAGAAACACCAATGTTTGAGAGGTTAGTCAGGATCCGATTTGGAATCGTTTAAGTATTGTGGAGTGAAAATTTCAAATTTTGCATCACTCTAATGCCCATACCCATAGCAGTTGTAACACTTCAATGGCAAGGCGTAGTACGCTCGGGTCCTAATGCTGAGTAGACCAAACTTAATCGTTTCCGGAAAGCTGGTCCCCTCGAATGTTAACACCACGGATGAGGTGTTAACCTTCCCCTCGCCGCTACCCTCGCAGATTCTGTGGACATCTACTACACCTTGTGTAGCAAAATGCTCTTTCAGAGTCTGCTCCGATTCGTTGATGATATCCACACTTGATATCACACAACGAATTTTGATCAAGGTAGGGTGTGCACTAGACTGATGCAAAATTTGAAATTTTCGCTCCACAGTGCTCATACGGTTCCAAATCGGGTCCTGATTAGTCTCCCAAAATTTGAACTCATTTGCAAAGAAACTGACTTGGCACAAATCATTTGAAGTTTATATGGAAATTACTATGGGAAATCAAAACTTTTTGTTCATTGTCTTCTTACCTTTTTCCATATTGCACTGTTCAAAAATTCAAAAGCTATACTTATGGATAATTTTCTCAGCTTCAACTTAGCAGAATATAGTTGTTGAGCCAAACGTCAAATAAAATAGTTATTATTTGTTTAAGAGATTGATAATCTTATGGCATGATCAAGCAGCTGTTATGTGAGCAACACTGTATCTTGCAGTGTGACATAGTAGCCATGATTTTTGTGCTCTATTCCAAGCGCCAGAAACACCAATGTTGCCTGCTGAACAGTTGATTGAGCATAATCGTAGGACATTAGTGGCTTGAATTATTGATAACTTTTGATGCTTACATTATATTGAAAAGTGGTTAAGAACAAAGTTGTAGCTGAGAAAATTTTCTTCGAGCTCAGTTATCATTTTTTAAAGCAGAGCGATATGGTAAATTGTTAGATGGATATGAACAAAACATTTGGTTTTCCTATAGTAATTTCCATATAAACTTCAAATGGTTTGTGCCAAGTCAGTTTCTTATCGAATGAGTTCAAATTTTGGGAGACTAATCAGGAACCGATTTGGAACCGTATGAGCACTGTGGAGCGAAAATGTCAAAATTTGCATCAGTCTAGTGTGCACCCACCCGAACCTTGAACCCTCCACTGTGGTTTGCTTCAACGGTATGCCCAGCAGAACGCTGAACCGCTGAAGCCACATCGAGATGGTTCCACACTACATCCTTTCCTCCGTCGATTGCCTCCATGAGGAGAACAATCCTCCCGCTACGTTTATTTTTCGCCAGGGTCCGTCGACCCTCACAATAGCTGGGATTATTTTGCATAAATCAACTATTTCGTACGGGAGAGACCCACTCGGCCATAAGCCGCCGGAGTCTGCTCCCAATGTAAACCCTTGGGTAAAAAACATAGGACAGTGCCTCACCCCTGTCACACTGAACGGAAACACTTAAGACGGGAGGTTCCATCTACCAGCCCGAATCGCTCCGTTGCTTCAAACGTGGACGCTAGAAGTAGGTCCATACACTCTACCTACAGAATGCATTCATCCTGAACAAACTTTAGCCACACGAAATCCACTATCTACAAATGTTTAAAGTCCGGTAGACAACTGACTGCCGCCAGAAAGGCTGAGCCCGGTAATTGGATGGGCCTAAGACGAGACTAGGTCCCTTCCTGCACACACTCAAAACCTTTGGACTCCCCCGTTCTTGTTCGCGTTACTGGCTACAACGCATCATAGCCAGCAACCCCACCGAGCACCGCGTGGAGGTAAGAATCTGAGTTCAGATGCACAGAAAACACAAGTCGCCGATAGTCTGGCAGATTTCATCAGATTCAATTAGCTGGAAAACTTATGAATATCGTAATCTGGGGATAAATTGATCACCATTGAACGTAATAAAATAAAATTCTACAATAAACTAAATTTAAAGAAAAATAAATTGGTATTTAAATCAGTAGTTATGAGGACTAAATATTTCGTCCTGCATGATTTCTTATAATATTGGATGTTTTTATTAATTTTTCATAAATTTTTGAAATTTTAATTTTGAAAATATCGATATGGGGTGAAATTAATCAACCCCTCAAATGGCTTCCCAGTGCATTTCTAGTAATTGTTCTTAGTAATTGAGGGTTCCCTGAATCCGATTCAGATGCTTAAACCCTTGCATGAAAAGTGGTTTCAGCAGAAACGCCAAAACAGATGTCTTAAATATACAGGCAATTTCTAAATGTAAATCACTGGTAATTTTGCGAAAAACCCTGGATTTTTTGATATTTGAAACATTCTACCCCAATTTATTAAACAATTCGGATTTAATGACACTTAGTTTAGTGAACCATGACACTTGAATGGTAGTGACATCAATCAGTCCTATGATCGTTTGTTTGGATGCTACTTAACGTCAGCTCTATAGAATTGAAATTTATGCCAAAATATTTTCTATTTAGTTAGGAAAAACACATAAAGGCAATCATTGGAGTCTCATGATGATGTACTCCATAACGTGAAAGTTAAAAGTACAACGCATTGTGATCAATTTTCCCCTGGATTACGGTACTTCCTGAACAACCTAAAGTCTTGAAAGAACATTGAATTTTTAAACAGTTGGAAATCCTCAGAACTTGATCAACCTGAAGTGTTGGAAAAGTATCCAGAGAACTTTACTAATATCTTTGTCTTTATGGAGATCCTTTGAATATTTCTTGCTGTCTAGGAAGGATGTCTGAAAGAATATCCTGTAACTTATGCAACGTTTCCTGAACATTTACAAAACTCCCTTAAGTTTTACTTAATTGCCTCAACTTCTACAAAGTTCCCTGAATTTATTCCAAATTCCATATTTTGTCAATCTTTCTTAATTATACGAAGATCTTCACTTCTGAAAAGGCAAAGTTCCTTGAAATTTAACGGAGTTCTCAAAACCTCCAAGCAGCCCATGGAGCTTTTTCGAGTTAAAATATCTAATAAACTGAAACGAAGTTCCCTATACTGGAGTGAGGATCCCTGAAGTTCCTAGAAGTTTGTTGAACTATTTTTAGATTTTCTACAAAATTCCCTGAACGTTTCAACTTAACACTTATATGAAGTTTTACGCAGCCCCTTAAAATCCTACGAAGATCGCAACACTTTTACAAAGTGGTAGTTCCACGAACGAAATTTCTTGAATTTGTACGTAATTTCCAACACTATTCCAAGACCATGAGGCCGCAAAAAAGTGCCCTGAAATTATATAGAGGTTCCTGATCAATAGACTGCCAGCGAAAATGGTAATTTTTTTAATCTCGCTAATAATGTATCAATTAAAGCATTTACCTGATAGAAGTAAGGCTTCGATGACCTTTTTCTTAACCGGGAGGTCTACATTTTCGTCGAACAGACATAGTCCGATAAGGCTGTTGTCCAACTATTGCAAGTGAGTTAAAATTCCTTTATGTACTGCTTTCGCAACGTCTTCATCAACAGTTTCATATTCCTTCAATATTTTTAACAAGTTCAGATCGTTGTTGGGTGCCATCGCAGCACACGGAGAAAGAAACCAACTTTTCAAATAAATTTTTACAATGAACACACAAAATCGAGCTAGTTGATTTTTAGTTTTATCTGGTAAAGCAAATTCATGCCGAAGAATAAACATTTTCAAAGAATAAATGATTTGGCCATCCACCTTGCATTGTGGAACGCACCAGGAGCTCTTACTTGTAATTTTTCATCGATTTTTCCACCCAAATATAAAATGGCAAGTTGTAGAACCTCTTGGTAATCACCACATTGGTGTTGCTCTCTAATTTGTTTTTTCATAAAACTCCAATAACGCCAATCTTTCTATTTCCGAAATAGCTATTTTAAAAAAAATCATCATCCATACCTGAGTGGTATAAAGTCTTTTCCAAAATGTGCCATTTTGATTGGAATTCCTTAAAAATCTCAACATTTGGAGACTTTGACGTTTCAAATTTCAGAATTTTAAAAGCTTTGCCAAGTAGCAGGTCATGTATGTGGTGTCTACAAGGGAGGCCTATAAGCTGCCTCTTAAACAATTTGTCCAGGTACTGACACGCACCTTTTTTCTACCGTTGTTTGATGCAGTAGTATCAAAAGATGTAAACATAATTCTGAAAATAAACGATAAAGTAGTCAGAATTCTGAGGTGAACATACAAGATTTAAGATCATACCTGTCCGCAAGCCCCCATTCGACGACTGCATTCTACACCGCTTCTGCTTGTTGTGCCCCCGTAGAGTTTTCGATGGATGGAACAGCCAATAATTTGCTAATTCCAAGCGCTCGGTTTTTGGTAGAGCTTTAGATGGTAATATGTTAGGTAGCAGCTTAGAATCCCAATGTACTGTTAAATATATATCTGGCTTAAACGACGCTTTTAAATCATGTTGCATTTGTAAGCGAATTCCTGCTCTGGCGATTCTGACAGATTCCTTGTTCAACAATAATGGTGAAACATCGTGCCCTAAAGTTTTAGCGATTGATGATATTAGAAATACAGCATTTCGATCACTCACTTTACAGCGGTCCAATGCAGCAGCTACCTCAACTGTAACAACTCGTATCAGTTGCGATTTGCGTGTCAAAGCTGGTTTTGGAGAACCTAGAACGTTCAAAATATATTAATATGGATGGTAATAGGTGTATAATCTAAAAGAAAAAAAAAAACATTAGTAAAAGATCACAACGTACCTGTTTTTGGAGAAGCTCTTTCGGATATACTAGGCGAGTACATTGAAACAGCCTGGCTGTCGTTTTGTGATGATGTTTCAACTGAGGTTGCACTACAAATTTGATCCGGTCTTTGGCTTCCTCAAAATCGCTACACGAAATGGTTTCATTGGTAGGGAGAACCTCAGTTTCTTCTTCAAGATGAGCTTGCTCCCGCTGTTTTTGCAAATATTACATCGCCTGCTTTTCTTCACGGGTTTTTGCCTTAAAATTCTTCCCGATATCAAACAAACTCCGCAATGATCCATGAAATGTGTTCCTTTTTTCGACGTCTTTCTTAACCATTCTAAGTTTGCATTTTAATAAGGCTTTCCAGGTATTGAAAAATAGCAACAGTTTTTTCTTTATGCTTATGTCATTTACCAAATGTGTTAAGTTTTTTTTCTTCCAATCATCCTTTAATTCCTTTATTGTTAGGAAGGCACTAAGCTTACAACTTTTTTTTTCAGCACGCAAATGGAACATATATTTACGAAAAACTTCACTATACGTCGGGAAGTTAACAGAATGGCCGAACGATGGCAGATATTCTCCAACTAGCCAAATGTCAACCATTTTTAACAAACTGTCGTACTATTCTCTATCAGTTCTCTGCTTGTTGCTGGGGGCAAGACAGCATTCGATCATTAGTAAAATCGGAATTAATTTTGAGTAACTCTGAGTAACTCGCGTTGCTCAATACCTTATTCACATAGCAACCTGATTGTTATATTAAAACAATGTTGATACCGATGCTGTCAAGCAAAGTAAGCTGACGTGCTTTCCAGTTTTCAGAACCTCGATGAAAGTATTAATTAAAAAAGGATAGTTATAAGCTATAAACTATAATCTATAATCTTTCAGAGATATAACTTTTGACTGTATGGGTGTTTTATGCAAGCCAGTTGGTAGAAGCAGAATGTGTGTAACAGTTGATATGGAAAAAGGACTATATCCTGGGTGGTAGAATCTAAAATCCATGAAGTGGGATGAGGAGAAGAGGAACGGCGCCCTGAAAAACCTAGATTAGTCAACATTGCCTCACACTGTATGAAAATAATGTTCTGCTCGACAACGAATCAGCAGCATGAAACTATGTGAACTGTGTCTCAGAGTCGGTGCACTGCCGGGAAAACTGGAGGGCCTTCGCGTACTCAAGCTTTCAAATTAAATAAAACCCGGAGCGGATCAACTTAACCACTATATTGTCCAAACATTCCTCAATACACTTAGGAGTGAGTACTGTGGTGTGTTGGATACTCTGGCACGTACTTTTACGACAACTACGACAAATGCAGTCCAGAGAGCGCTCACTGAAATTTCAGAACGATTCTGGCGATAGTAGACGATGAAAGGCTGACTGGTCTACCAGCGAATGGCGGTCTGACTAGCACGTCTTCCGTTCGTTGGCTGTCGTCCGATGGAGGTTTGGTTTAGTGATGTGGTGTTTTGGTAATGGGCTGGTATAACGGATTGTGGAGCTGGTCCCGATGCACAGCTCCGATTTTACTCCTTCAGACGAAGCCAGTCGACGACGGCAAGGTCGCAATCTGTCAAACCGGGAAGGAAATCTCTTCTTAGCTATTAGAGCCGTGTGCTCGAGAGCGGTGTCCAGGCTTGTTGAAATTTCTCAAACTCACTTTTCAAGACTCCGGATGAATTTTTTGTTCAAGGCAAGAAGCTTCAGAGTTCACCCAGGATTTTAAACAACAGCGTGTGATAGAAAATATGAAAATGAGTGGCAGCAAACCTCACTCCCGTTTTATCCCCCTTCCCGCACAAGTTGTGAGGCTCGATGCTATGATTTGAGAGTAGGAATTCTACTCCTCAGAAAAATGCTACGCTCGGCTCATTTTAGAGTCGTGAGTGAGGCCCCATCAAGACCTCCTTCAATGGTCCTAGGCAATTAGATATCCGTACTCGCCAACCAGTAAGTGGTTTGAAAAATGTACGGAAAAGGTACTGAATCGGTGAAATCGGTGTTCAACAGGTCACTACGATTCACTACTTGCACTAGATTCCTTAGGTATTAATTTAACTCCACTAGCTGGCGAGCGAGTACTGTTTAAAAGTGAACGATGGCCGTTCGCTGAGCATCGCAGGACCCTTCACCCCATCACCCTGTGACTCCGTGTCACCATTTTGTTGTGGTCATGGACGCCTTATTCAATAATCGGCCGTTAAGCATGGCCGTGTCGTCTTCCCAGTGGATTTCATCGCTATAGTTTAAATTTACCTGAAGGATCGATCAGCTGCTGCAATAAAGAAAACATCGAATTGAAGGTTTGTAACAGAACGGTTACATGTATCAGGCGTTCGTGTGTTATACACAAGGTACCTCCATTTTGGACTGGTCAGGACCTCAGATCAAGCTTCACTTCGCCGAACAGTCAAGGACTAATACCAACCTCTGGTCCGACTGACCACGAAAGAGGTTTGAAACTAGGAGAAGTTACCCCTAACCGAAAAGGAGCATTCTCCTTTTGGCACGGTCACTCCGATATCATCCTAGACCGTGTCAATCCTCGCCAACGAGGGAAGACGCCTGGAAGGCTTCCAAGCTACGCGAATGACAAGCCCCGTCAAACCGGCGTGCAGTCAAACCACCATTCCCCATCGGTTCGGAAAACACCAGTCACCGTTCGTCGACAGCATTAGCAGCGAGTAATTCAAGTACGTCGCCAGATCGTCGGCATCAGCAACAAGGTAGCAGTGGTACGTACCGAAGAAAACCCCAACAAAAACAAACCGTAGTTTCCCTGCCAATCCATATCTTATCTTGCAGTCCATACTTTGCAATGATCTCTAGTCAGGTGACCGTACACTGCACATCTTGTTCACGAAGTCCTTTGGACTACCAAGTAATAAGTAATCCCTGAGACCAAGCTCGAGGAGTTTCTTGCTACTGAACTTGCCGGTACGAACGAATAGTTAAACGTTATAACTTTAGAACCTAGTTGTACTTTTCACGATATACCTCAATATTTATGTTGGATTTCCTCATGTCTGAAATTAGTTCAAAAAGATGATAGGGATCTTTTACAGGCTGGGCAAGATAAGCTTTTTATGTTCACAGAGCAGAAACTTCTCAAATCTCTGGTGGAGTACCAACGTGTGTCGTGTATAGTCCTGAAATAACACCACAACATCATCAAAAATCTTCAACGACAACACTTTAACCAATCGATCGCTGGTCTGCCTTGAATCTTTTAATGCTTGAAAACTGTGTTTACTGTGAGACTACTTTGATCATTTTTGAGTAAATGTGAGTAACTCAAATTTACTCGCTGCATATATATTTACTCTGAGTACAGCTGTCTTGCCCCTAGGCTTGTTGCCTTCTTCAAACGCACTACTGACTGATCATACATCCTCAGATCGCATCCTTTTTTATACTAAAGCATAGGTAGAAAAAGCCAAGGTAGAAAATTTTACGTAGAAATAAGTACTTGAGATCGTTGCTTGCCTGTAGGAGAACACTGTTAGTGTGTGTTTTTTAATTAATACCCAAAAGGAAGCCAGATAAACAATATGCTTTATGCGGGTACTTTCTTGGCACCTGTATAGGGTAGGAATTTAAAAGAAACATATATAAAGGGTTGTCCCGTATTAGGTGGATATGTTAAAAAGTCATTGTACTTTCGTCAGATTGTACTGTAAACTAAACAGCACTAACGGTTGTCCTGTACAATTTTCTGAATTATTCTACGATTTATGTCTGTCTATGCTTCTATTTTACGTGGTCTCAGATACTAAAAAGTAATATCATCAAATGTTTTAAAAATTTGGATTCTTAAAAATTACAAAACACAACATGATGATATTTTCAGGTACATGCGTTTGGTAAAAAGTAGATTTTTGGATCACCCTAATGAAGAATAATTGGAACACCCTAGTGAATTATTTCGTATTAGATCCTAAATGGTAGTTTAATTCGATATATAATCAGGTTGGAGACAATTGTGAACAGTTTTAGAAGCAGGCTCATCAATCTTCTATATTCCATACAGAACTCATGAAAAAGTCCCAGAAAGCCGATTTTTGAAAAAAAAAAAAAATTTTCGAGATAACACCAAATCTCGACGTCTCATGCATTTTTAAGACAGCTGCCATCAAAAAAAAAAATTTGGTTTCCGAAATTTCATGTACCCCCCCCCCCCCCAACCCTTGGGAGATTTTCGAAAGTGAAAAAAGTCAAACTTTGACGTGTTTGCGCCACCCCTAAATCATGTCCGATTGAGCTCAAATTTTGCATAGGTTTATTTTTCGAGGCAATAAACATTTTGTATATGGTTTGTTAGCGAAATTTGATGGTCAAACATTTCCCATACATTCATTGGCAGTCTATTATAGAGTTATGAAAAAATTTCTGTTTCATTTGTATGGGAGCCCCCCTTACAGAATGAGGAGAGCTATCAAACCATCATTAGAACCTTTCCCGACCCCAAAAACCCATGCATACAAATTTTCATACCGATGGGTTCAGTAGTTTCCGAGTATATAAGGGTCAGACAGACAGATATTAATTTTTATATATGTATTTATATTTAGGGAACTTCAGAGATCTACAGAAAAATTCGTAGAAACAAGAAACTTGGAAAAGCTCGGAAAACTGCGTACAAGTAGAAAATGTATTTGAGCTTGAGAAGCTTCGTAGAAGTTATGGTAACATTATTTTATTTCAGGGAAGCTCATTTTTGATCACCTATAACCATGAGAACTAATGAAGCAAATGGAACCAAATTCGGCATGTGGAGGTATATGGAAATGGTAATTGGGGGTAGTCCCTTAAATAAAAGGAGGGGGGAGGCTACGAACAACATAGCATGTTTTTTTTTAATCGGCACGTAAACTCAAGCTAATATTGAATCGCGAGCAAGGCCGGGCACACCCAGCTAGTTTATAATAAGTTTCTTCAATTTCTACGCTGTTCCCTGAACTTCTTAGAAGTCCTTGTAGTTTTACGAAGCTTCCAGGAGTTAAAAAATATCCCTGGGCTAATTACCAATTTGTAGAGCCTGTAGACGTCTTATTATGCCATCGATTAAATATCGATATAATATAATTTATCAAAATTGCTTCTTCTAGCTTGACAAAATACCGGTGAATAAAAAAAACACCAAAAGTTTGGGGGGGGGGGGTGCTAGATAATTGTGGAGCGAGCCTGGTCCCCTTGGCACCCCCAGTAGCTACGCCAATGCAGAATGGCGTCAAACATCGATCTCTGGATACCCGGAATCACCGGGAAAATGGTCAATTCCTGAAAGTAAACCTAGAGATCGGTGATTTTCTACTACCAAATGGCCAGAAGTTGATCCTCTGGATATCCGGAATCACCGGGAAAATGGTCAATTTGAACTTGAAGTTTGAACATTTGTCAAAAATACGTTAGGGGGTGGCAGTGACCCTCCTGTCCCCCTCCTCTGGCTACGCCTTTTCTGCTCTTGGATTGTCCACCACCTGTGCTCTAGCCATCGTTTCCCTCTTCCCGCGTGGCGACACATAACCTATTTATTTTAAAACTATGAACCTTGATTGATTGTTCGCACGATCCTGTGATGACGAGGTCGAAATTGACTGCAAAGTGATTTATTACTTCAGCCAGTGGCTTTTTGCTGCCGCGGTGAGTGCGAAACGCAATTAACACGCCCGAGAGCCGACATGATTAGGTGTAGAGGTAGCCCCCCCCCCCCCCCTCCCGGACTAAAACGGCCGGCGATGATTGTCACTTGGATTGTGTTTAATTAACTACACGAAAAAAGTGGCACTCCGGGTGGTGTGGACAAACAGAAGCGACGATTGACAAAATTAATTACCATCACACAGCTGGATACGGTATAATATATAGCGGCCAGTGTAGTCAGTGAATGAAGTGAGTAAGCACGCGCTCCATTGACCCAGTTCCAGTCAGCAGTGTTTGGGTGAGTTGTGAGATTGGCAAAGTTTTTAGACGCTCGACGAAAGTTGGAACTGGACGATGCTGGCAAACAATCATTAATCAACGGGGGGATTGCAGTTTAATCGACTGTTTAGGGCTCTGGTTTTCAGCAACGATGATTCGTGTTTGACTAAATGAAGTATGTTTAAACAAAACATCTCGAGTTATTTATTACATGGATCAACATAATTGACTTTCCCGAGCACAAAAGGAAATGGAAAAATAATTAAAGGTAGGCAGAAGTTTCACCAACAACGTAATGAGTCAGAAAGAAGAAATGCATTTGAAAGGATGCACGGCTCTAAGAAAAGTTAAAATTCCCATCTCCCATGAAGTCAAGTTTCCTCCCGAGGCACGCAGACACTTTTCCCACTCAGTCGTTATTACTTTGCACACTCAGTGCATTCTTTTAAAGTTCCATTAAAAATTCAAATAATTACACCCCATGACTACGACGACGGGGAGGGAAGTCAAACGCACCCCTTTTGGCTGGTAGTCCTGGTAGATGTTTCTCGCTTGCAACAAAAAAAAACAAAATCCCTAACAATTACGTATAAATTTTACGACTCACTTCTTAGCCCCGTTCTTATTCTTAGTAAGTTTACTTTCCATCCGTTGTCGAGCATCATCCCCATCAGCATCAGTTTGGGGGTTTTATTTTTGAGAAGCTCCTTTTGCACACTGTCCAGCTTGGAACGCACAGCTTTTGACCGCCGAAGGCGACTTGCAAAACTGTGAAACCTCGCTCAGTCGAACACTGCCACAGTTCCAGCACAAACAATGGACGACGTTCTTAAGAAAGAAAAAAAAAATCAAACGGAAGAAACGATGCTTGCTTGCTTCCAAACTTTAGTATTACTCCCACCCCGCCCGACTCGCTGCAGGTCCACGCATAATTTCCCAACTCGGCACAAAAGAGAAAGCTGAGGAAGGAAGGAAAGTTTTGTGCTCTCCGGCGTATCTGAACCTTCAGAGATATGTACCTACCGAATGAGAGCGCTTTCGACAGTAACAACCACCGAAGCAGGCAGGCAGGCAGCAGCAGCACATTTTCAAAATTAACATCCGGTGTGAGACTAAACAATGGGGGTTGAATGGGGTGGATTCTTTCGGTTTCCGAGTTTTCTTGAAATGTCAAAGCACTCGTGCACAGTAGGTGGAAAAG
The DNA here is from genome assembly GCF_037179485.1 of Ochlerotatus camptorhynchus. Lineage (NCBI taxonomy): Eukaryota > Metazoa > Arthropoda > Insecta > Diptera > Culicidae > Ochlerotatus > Ochlerotatus camptorhynchus. The sequence goes on along the minus strand of NW_027040587.1, from coordinate 52,406 downwards.
GCTGAGGTGGTCAGAATGATTGGCGACTAACCTAGTCGAAGGCTATAGGTGCCTGACCCATTCGGTACATCACTGATGTTAAGAATGGAAGCAACTAACGAATCTTGAATGTGAAAGGGGCCGGGTGATGTTCTGATCAGTATGAAAAATCAGTCGCTCTAAGGTCACCGAGCCCCTCAGATCTCATCACACCACTTATGATCGATTTGTTGTTGTAACCATTCAAACCCGGCACCGACGATGACAAGTTTCACAAAACACATGATGAGTAAGCAATGTCACTCTAAAAATCCATAGTATGATGGAGACTGGGATTGAATCCACGGGTTTCTGCTCAGTAAGTAATTGCTTTGAAAGTTCAAAGTAATTCTGAGGAGAACTTCAGAGTATTTTTGTGGAGAGTTTAAAAATAGTTCTAAGGAGAACTTCAGAGTAGTTCTGCGAAGAAGTTCAAAGTAATTCTGAGGAGAACTTCAGAGTAGTTCTGAGAAGAACTTTAGAGTAGTTTTGAGAACTTCATAGGAGTTCTGTGGAGAACTTCAGAGTCTTTCTGAGGTGAACTTCATAGTAGTTCTGTGGAGAGTTTCAGAGTATTTTGAGGAGAATTTCAGAGAAGTTTTAAGGAGACCTTCAGAGTAGTTCTGAGGAGAACTTCAGAGTATTTCTGTGGAGATTTTCAGAGTAAGTTTGAGGAGAACTTCAGAGTAGTTCTGAGAAGACCTTCAAACTAGTTCTGAGGAGACGTTCAGAGCAGTTCTGTGAAGAGTTTCAAAGTAGTTCTGAGGAGAACTTCATAGTAGTTCTGTGGAGGGTTTCAGAGTATTTCTGAGGAGCATTTCAGAGAAGTTTTAAGGAGACCTTCGGAGTAGTTCTGAGGATATATTCAGAGCAGTTCTGTGAATAGTTTCAAAGTAGTTCTGAGTAGAAGTTCAAAGTAATTCTGAGGAGACCTTCGAAGTAGTTCTGAGGAGAAATTCAGAGTTATTCTGATGAGAGTTTCAGAGCAGTTCTGAGGAGAAGTTCAAAGTAGTTCTGAGGAGAACTGCAAAGTAGTACTGAGGAGAACTTCAGTGAAATTCAGAGTAGTTTTGAGGGGAACTTCAGAGTAGTTCTGAGAAAAACTTCAAAGTATTTCTGTGGAGAGTTTCAGAGTAAGTCAGGAGAACTTCAGAGTTGTTCTGTGGAGAGTTTCAAAATAGTTCTGAGTAGACATTCAGAGTATTTCTGTGGAGAGTTTCAGAGTAAGTCTGAGGAGAAATTCAGAGCTATTCTGATGAGAGATTCAGAGTAGTTCTGAGGAGAAGTTCAAAGTAGTTCTGAGGAGAACTGCAAAGTAGTACTGAGGAGAACTTCAGCGTAATTCTGAGGAAAAATTCAGAGTAGTTCTTAGGAGAACTTCAGAGAAGTTCTGTGGAGAGTTCTATGGAGAACTTCAGAGTAGTTCTGAGGAGAACTTCAGAGTAGTTGTGAGGTGAAATTCAGAGTAGTTTTGAGGGGAACTTCAAAGTATTTCTGTGGAGAGCTTCAGAGTAAGTCTGAGAAGAACTTCAGAGTAGTTCTGAGGAGACCTTCAGAGTAGTTCTGAGGAGACATTCAGAGCAGTTCTGAGGAGAAGTTCAGAGTAATTCTGATGACAGTTTCAGAGTAGTTCTGAGGAGAACTTCAGAGTAGTTCTGAGGAGAAGTTCAAAGTAGTTCTACAGAGAAATTCAAAGTAATTCTGAGGAGAACTTCCGAGTAGTTCTGAGGAGAAGTTCGAAGTATTTCTGTGAAGAGTTTCAGAGTAAGTCAGGAGAACTTCAGAGTAGTTCTGAGGAGACCTTCAGAGTAGTTCTGTGGAGAGTTTCAAAATATTTCTGAGGAGAACTTCAGAGTAGTTCTGAGGAGAACTTCAGAGTAGTTCTGAGGAGACCTTCAGAGTAGTTCTGAGGAGAAGTTCAAAGTAGTTCTGAAGAGAACTGCAAAGTAGTACTGAGGAGAACTTCAGTGTAACTCTGAGGAAAAATTCAGAGTAGTTTTGAGGGGAACTTCAGAGTAGTTCTGAGACGAACTTCAAAGTATTTCTGTGAAGAGTTTCAGAGTAAGTCAGGAGAACTTCAGAGTAGTTCTGAGGAGACCTTCCGAGTAGTTCTGTGAAGAGTTTCAAAATAGTTCTAAGGAGAACTTCAGAGTAGTTCTGAGGAGAACTTCAGAGTAGTTCTGAGGAGAAGTTCAAAGTAGTTCTGAGGAGAACTTTAGATTCATTCTGAGGAGAAATTCAGAGTATTTCTTAGGAAAATTGCAGAGTAGTTCTGAGAAGAACTCCACAGAATTTCTGTGGAGAGTTTCAGAGTAAGTCAGAAGAACTTCAGAGTAGTTCTGAGGAGAACTTTAGAGTAGTTCTAGGGAGACCTTCAAAGTATTTCTGATGAGAGTTGCAGAGTAGTTCTGTGGAGAATTTCAAAGTAGCTCTGAGGAGAACTTCAGAGTAGTTCTAAGGAGACCTTCAAAGTAGTTCTCCGGAAAAGTTTAAAGTAATTCAGAGGAGAGCTTCAGAGTAGTTCTGACGAGAAGTTCAAAGTATTTCTGAAGAGAACTGCAAAGTATTACTGAGGAGAACTTCAGTGTAATTCTGAGGAAAAATTCAGAGTAGTTCTGAGGAGAACTTGAGAGTTGTTCTGTGGAGAGTTTAAAAATAGTTCTAAGGAGAACTTCAGAGTAGTTCACCGGAGAAGTTCAAAATAATTCTGATGAGAACTTTAGAGTAGTTGTGAGACGAAATTCAGAGTAGTTTTGAGGGGAACTTCAGAGTAGTTCTGAGAAAAATTTCAAAGTATTTCTGTCGAGAGTTTCAGAGTAAGTCAGGAGAACTTCAGAGTAGTTCTGAGGAGACCTTCAGAGTAGTTCTGTGGAGAGTTTCAAAATAGTTCTGAGGAGAACTTCAGAGTAGTGGTGAGGCAAAATTCAGAGTTGTTCTGAGGAGAGCTTCAGAGTAGTTCTGAGAAGAACTTCAGAGTAGTTTTGAGAAAAACTTCAGAGTAGTTCTGAAGAGACCTTCAGAGTAGTTCTGAGGCAAACTTCAGAGTAGTTCTGAGGTGAAATTCAGAGTAGTTCTGAGGAGAACTTCCGAGTAGTTCTGTGAAGAGTTTCAGAGTATTTCTGAGGGGAACTTCAGAGTAGTTTTAATGAGAACTTCAAAGTAGTTCTGTGGAGAACTTCAGAGTAGTTCTAAAGAGAAGTTCAAAGTAGTTCTGATGAGAACTTTAGAGTAGTTCTGATACTTTCTGAGTAGTTCTGAGGAGAACTTCAGAGTAGTTCTGATAAGAACTTCAGAGTATTTCTGTGGAGAGTTTTAGAGTAAGTCTGAGGAGAACTTCAGAGTAGTTCTGAAGAGAACTTCACAGTAGTTCTGGGGAGACCTCCAGAGTAGTTCTGTAGAGAGTTTCCAAATAATTCTGAGGAGAACTTCAAAGTATTTGTGAGGCGAAATTCAGAGTAGTTCTGAGGAGACCTTCAGAGTAGTTCTGAGGCAAACTTCAGAGAAGTTCTGAGGTGAACTTCAGAGTAGCTCTGAGGAGAATTTCACAGTAGTTTTGAAGGGATCTTCAGAGTAGTTCTGAGGAGAACTTCAGAGTAGTTCTGAGGAGAACTTCAGAGTAGTTCTGAGAGTTTCAGAGTATTTCTAAGGGGAACTTCAGAGTAGTTTTAATGAGAACTTCAAAGTAGTTCTGAGGAGAACTTCAGAGTAGTTCTGAAGAGAAGTTCAAAGTAGTTCTGATGAGAACTTTAGAGTAGTTCTGATGAGTACTTCTGAGTAGTTCTGAGGAGAACTTCAGAGTAGTTCTGATAAGAACTTCAGAGTATTTCTGTGGAGAGTTTCAGAGTAAGTCTGAGGAGAACTTCAGAGTAGTTCTGAGGAGACCTTCAGAGTGGTTCTGAAGACACGTTCAGAGTAGTTCTGTGGAGAGTTTCGAAGTAGTTCTGAGGAGAACTTCAGAGTAGCTCTGAGGAGACATTCAAAGTAGCTCTGAGGAGAAGCTCAGAGAAGTTCTGTGTAGGGTTTCAGAGTTAGTCGGAGGAGAACTTCAGAGTCATTTTGTGGAGAGTTCAGAGTAGAGTAGTGATGAAGAGAATTTCCGAGCTCCAGAACTCCAGAGAAGTTCCATTGGCCTCAGGAAAAGTTCGGGAAATTTATTAAACTCCTCGGGAGCACCCAGAACATGTCTGGCCAGCGTGGTTCTGAGTACTTAATAGGGCCACCAATGTTCTTATTTTTAATACTCATGTAGCATGATGGTTCACATGAGGATGTAGGTTCAAATTTCACTTCTCCGGGGGTACCCAAAACATGTCCGGATCTGCCTAACGTGGTCTTCATTACTTAATATGGCCATCAATGATCCTATGTTTGAATTCTGATGTAGTTTGATGCGTTGCATGAGGGCGTTGGTTCATGAATATTCCGAACAGTTCCCCGGGGGTACCCGGAAGCATGTCCGGATGTGGCCAACGTGGTCCTTTGTACTTAATATGACCACCAATGGTCTTATTTTTGAATTCTGATGTAGTGTGATGTGTCGCATGAGGGTGTTGAGAATAATGTGGCCACTTCCCCGGGGGTACCCGGAACATGCTCGCCAACAATTACAATACGGCCAACATGGTCCTGAGTACTGAGCGCTTGTCGCTTATGCCGCTATGCCGCTATCATTTCACAATGGTCCCAAAGCCGTATTTAGGAAGACAAAAAATGATTGCGCCCAAACCTTCAGTTTTAGATATATAGTGTCTGGGGGAAAATTTCTTCATATTTTTTGGCTGATCTTTTTATGTCAGTGAAATTAGGGTGGTTCATAAAATTGATGAATTGAAAATACAAACTTTTGTTTATTATTTGAAAATAGACCAATGCAATGTCCTAATAAGTTTTAGAACAATCACCAAATTTCTTTCTCTTAGAGGCTGTTCAAAAGCTACGTAGACCAATTTTTAGAGGTTTTAGACCCCCATTCCACTCCTGACAATCTTCTATACAGTTGATTTAAAATGTGTATGAACAGTGTCATTCCCCCCCCCCCCAGAAAGAGTCTACGTAGTTTATTAACAGCCCCGTCTGGTTCATGAGTTATGATTATTTTAATCAATTAGGTTAGGGTGGCCCCTAAAAATCGGTTTCCTTTGAATATCTTTTCAAACGTTCATTTTTCGTAAAACTTTATGGTGGACACTTTGGAGATTTCGATGACGCATTTTTTTGCTGAAGCAAAGGTGATTTTTTTCGAAAAAAATTCTCTTTTCAATTGTCAATATCTTTAAATGGAGCAAAGCGATTTTTAAACTTTTAAATACATTTGAAGGATCTTTTTATTTTCATTTTTGATGCAGAAATTATGAGATCTAGTCAGTAAAAATAGTCATAAAAAGTATCTAGAGCAAAGTTTTTACGAGAAATGCACGTTTTAAAGATATTTTAAGAAAGCCAATTTGCTAGGGCCACCCTAACCTGCTTGTTTAAAATAGTCATAACTTATGAACCATAAGTTAAATTAGGATTTTTTTAAAACAAGTTGAACCCAAAAAAACCGACTTTCTTTAAATATTTTGTTATTCGTTCATTTCTCGTAAAAACTTTGTTCTAGATACTTTTTATGACTATTTTTACTGACTGGCTCTCACAGTTTTTACATCATAAAAGAAAAAAAAACGATCTTTCAATGACGCATATTTTTGCTTAAGCAACTAGGTTGTTATCTCTTTTATTTGAAAAGTTATGGCTAGTTTTTGCAGAAAAAATTGGTTTTTTGACGTAGGACTACGTCTTTCGGTAAGGGTTCCAATTCAGGGAAATGCAACGAAAATTGGTCAGACTTTAAATGCTAATAACTTGGCCTATAATCAATGAATTTTGATGATTTGAATGTCGATCGATTCACCAGTGTTATAAGATTTGGGTGGTCTGTCATACATTATAATTGTTAAATATTTAAATAGTTAACAATGAAAAAATATGGAAATTTTCCAAATTTTCCATACATTTTCTTCGACCGCAAGGTGCTTACCCCTAACCCCCTGTGCCTATCTTGATGGCATTGGCAGTGTTGCTAGAAATCACCTAGGCATAGGTTGCCAAGGCAGTTTGTCCTCTCTTATACTGGACCCTCTCTACTTTACACACTGTTTTCGTTCTGAGCTGAAAGCATTTTAACCATCCAGCCCAGTCGCCTTGGACCACTGTGTGTTCACCACTGTGCGGGTGGTTCTTACACCGCTGCGCTGAAGCTGTTGAGGAGTAATTGTTGCGAAACTTTTCTCTTTGTCGTGTTCTTATTCTTCCCCCTTTCGTCGTCGTTGTTGTTGTTGGTCGGATTCATGCTCCTGTTATTTTGAATTTTAATGGGTTGCTATCTTTTCTGCGAAATTGTATAATACTCTTGCAATTAAGAACATTTCTTCTCCGGAGGACAGAGCGTGAATGCTACGCAGTGACTCATATCTATTTTTTTATTTTCTTCTATTGTTGCATTTCCCGCAGTATGCTTAGTTGCTGTGTGTAGTGTAGTGTAGAATTTGGCGAAAGAATACCACCGTTTCTTTTTGTTGTGCAAGCAAAAGAATGAAAAAAATTAATAAATAGTGAACTAATCCAACGAAACCACCTTAACCCCTAAGGAAGTTGACTTTCAGTGAGTTGTGTTGAAGTGAACCCACCCAAAGGAAAACCAAACGCCACCGAAGATGAAAAGTGCGAACCTGTCAAATAAATGGAGGCGAAGAGTAAACCGCGCACCGTCGTCGCCGTCGTTCCTCAGCTACCGCCGGGTCTGCAGCAGCAGTTGTCCCCTCTGAAAGGAACAACAACAACAGCAGCTCCCACAAAGAAAGGAAAACCATCCGCCCTCGCCAACCGCAGTGACCACCGGCAACCGGCCAAGCCGAAGCATACGGTCAAGTTTAAGGAACAGGGCGACCAGGAAATCCTTGTGGTGACCGTCGAGCCCCCCTCATCGCCGTCACCTGCGGTCTATCCTGGAAGCCCGTCGTCGAAGCAGCACTGCCAGCTACCGGCACTTACCACATCGGAATCGTCCGATCGTCCCACCACCGCCGTCCACGGAACTCCCTATCCGAGTGCAACCGGTGCAGGTGGAATAAGGCGACGGGAAAAAGTTAAATCAACCGAACAAAGCCGGTGCAAAAGTGCAAAAAAGTCCTCCCCGAAGGGGGGACTGCCCCCGGCGTCTGCGGCGTCGTCGTCGTCGTCCCACGGACACCAGCGGCTTTCGGAAGGATGCACGACGCTTATGTACGCCTGCCAGCAGGGACTCACCGAGGAAATTGTTAAGGAATTGCGCGAAAAGGTGAGAGCGATTGTGTGTTTTCCATTTTTTTTAGCTTTTTCAGATTGTGGATGACAGGTTTGCTTTCAGAGTGGGATTTGGACCGGGACAAGTAGCGGACGGGAGAGTATGAATAATGATTATTTTCTTCTGAGCAATGGGTTTTTAATGCACGTCGGAGACGGGTTTGGAAAAAAGGGTTTCTGGTCGAAGTGGAAGGACCATTTTCTCGATTTTTGATTGTTTAATGTCTGCAGTTTGGTTTGTTTTTTTTTTTTTTAATTCAAGGGACCGACATGACAATCGAAGGATGAAGGGAAACTCGAAGCTTAAATTGCTGGAATGGAAATGATAGCATAAATTACCATCTGTTCAATTATTTCTGAGAAGGCTTATTTGAACGTTCAATGAATTATTAAGTCACCGAAGAGATGATAAACTGTTGTTAAATTTCATATCAAAATCTGTCACTAGATTTAATAAGTTTTAAAGAATCCTTCGAAACCTTGTTAAAACATGTAATGCTGCTTGTACAGCAGCCACCTCCAAACAAACGATTTGACGCCATCAGAATTATCCATAACAATCCAACAAACGGGCACCAGCTTCATTTTCTTCAAGAATGAACAGCCTCTTTAGTCAGCAATTTTGCAATTCCTCTATAACAATCGAAAACAATCATAAAAAGAGGATTATCTTTCTGCCACAAGCAGAAAACTTCCACCAACCACCCCCCGCTCCCCGCATCAACGCATAGCATGAATCGCCACATAGTGCCATTATCATCATCATCATCATCATCATCATCTTCCAACTTCCTCCCCTCCACCATCGCTATCAGCAAAGTCACCATCTTTCGTTTCCCCTCTCCTTGTAGAGGACTCCAATGTCGCAATAAATCCGAAGGATAAGTTCAGCCTCGGAAGAAAATCGGGCATCGAAACGAAAAAAAAAAAATTCGTCGTGATTATGATTATGGAGGCTTTCCCACTGCTGGACGGAGCGATTTTCTCAACAGTCCCTCAGGGATTCGAGCCCCGTGGGACAAAAACCGTCAGCGAGCGTCGAATGATTTTCCGAATCGCCTTTGACCATCACAGCGCACACCCCGCGATCGAGTATGGATCTGACCCACTGTACCCCCGACCCTGTCACGTCCGTCCGTCCCTCTGTCGCAATCGACAACGATTACGCAAGCGATGGAGATTAAATCAAAACTTATTATTTATTTATCCGATTCTCGATGGCCACTGCCTGCCATCGTATCGCCTAAGGGGGGCGGAGATGGAGCATTCCCTTGTTGCGAGTGAAGGGAAGCGAAAAGAATTTGCTCGTCCTCCCACTTGGACGGTTTCCCAGGCCATTGCTTCTTCTTACTGGCGACTGATCTCGATTACGTGAGTGTTCATAATTTATGAGCTGAAACTCTCCGGCTCTAGCTACTGATGCTGCTTCTGCTGCCACTGTGATATAGATTCCTTTGGATAAACTTTCCAACAGTTTGGAGCCACATTTTCTCCGGGTCAATGAATTTCAACTCGCCGTCCCCGGGGCTTCGCTTGGGTTTGTGAGACTGACTACTGATCAATGGACTTTGATTCCGACTCATCCGAAGCGATAAGAGATTCGGTGGAATTTTTCAACTCTTTACATGCGTGGGTTTCAACTGAAAGGCATCTCTAATGAGCAGGGAAAATCTGGAAAAGCTTGTTCCAAAATCGAATTTTCTTCCCTCTTGTCGAATATAAATATATTTTGATTCCTTGCTTTTCATCCGATTCCACGTGTTTGAATTTGATTTGAATCACAGCCAAATCTACAGAAAATTGTATTGCTTCGTTCGACGCGAGAAAGGCGGCGCCAAGGATCGGGGAGAACAAGTCTAATGGTAACAACACTTTGTTAGCACATACAACACTTGCGCCGTCAGCGACTTATTTGAATGTTTTGTGCCCGTTACAGTGTCGGTGGATGGCAAAAGTGACGGCACTATTAAGTTTATGTAAGCTCAGCGTTCCGCAGCGTTGAAAATATGGCTGATTTGCTTGATTTTAGGGTAGAAAACTACTTCGTCATAAGTGCCCATTTCCGTCATATCGAGCAAAACAATCAAATAAATACATCAATGTTTTCGAAGTGAACGAATCAGTCATAGTTTTGTGAAGGTCACTTGGCCACCGTTGAATATTTAATGAGTAATCATCAAAATCAAAATCATTTTCATTTTTGACGTAGGACTACGTCTTTAATTTCCATACTGGGAGTCACATTAAAAAAAAATCAATAATCAGACATAGGGGAAATGGCTCTAATGTTAACGTTTGGATCTAAGATTGGGTTCATCGCTAAAAATCAGCTATTTATCAATTTTATCTAGATGCACGCGTCATTGGGACGATACTAATGGATATTTTTGTTCGCTATTGAAAATTTAGTCGATTTCTGAATTTATGTATGGGTCAAAATTAGCGGAATTTAGGCCGACATTACATCCATTTAACTTATAACGAAAATTCCCAAACACGGACGTAACAATAGAGTGCAAATCGAACACACGACACATTTCGCATGCTCACATGAGCGAGCTCACCGCTTGGTTGACCGCTCACCAATAAATGGAAAATCATTTTCTTCGTCATTTACTTTCGAGCAACGGACGGATAAGCGTCAGACACGACGTATGAGTGGAACAGCACGCATTGCACCAATACAAAGGTGACGCCGAATGCATCCACATCGACTATAACCGCTATATTTATAGTCTGGCGGATGGAATTTCAATCTATCCAAAAGCGGAGCCAATTCAATATATTGTAGACCAACAATTGAAAAAGTACTATCAACTTTTATAAATAAAACGTTGATTATTCTTTCCTCGTCAATCGAACAACATCGCAACAGCAACATCGGATAGGGGAAACTTTTCCCAACCCAAAGATGGTGTTAGTTTGGGTAGGTGAGCCTTGAGTTTCCAAGTTTTGTTCGCAATAGCTGATGTGCTCTTTTCTGTTATTGATCGTGATTTGCTCCATTGGTTCCGCTATTTGACAGATCAAGTGGTTCCCGAGATTCTATCCGCCAGACTATGAATATAGTGAGGAAAGGCTTCTCGCAATAGGCAGCATGACTGGGCCGCCGACATCCGGTCGGCATCGACCTGCACTGGTGTGAAAGAGTCAAGTAGCACTAGTTGTTCTTTCACAACAATCCAATTTAATGCTGATCGGAGCACATCTTGGTCTGGTGTGAATGCTGCCACATACTTGGAACTAGGAACGCTCTGACGAAAAATACTCCAAAAGGGAGGGGCCTAATTAGCTATTCTGCTAAGCTAAGTATAAAACAGACTGTAATTCAGTGAACGTAATCATCCTATATAGTAGTTGTAGGTTAGTTGTAGTGAACGTAATCATTCTGCATCAAACCGTTGTGCAGTACAGTCGGTTGTTTGATTCGCTCGCTCAGTGCCAGTGATATTAGTGGTGCTACGCGTTTGTTCACGTTTTCGGTCGTTTCGGTGCATCGCGTGTGATATCGAAGCGGAAGAAGAAGACAGGTTTGCACCCTGCAACCCAGTCTAACGCTGCCCAAGGCGGCAAAAAGACGAAGAGAGACGCATCCAACCGTGGAAGTGTCCATACCCCAATGAATAGTGGTCCCCAGGATAACGCCACAGCAATCAACTGTAGTGACGTCGGTGATTTCGGCGGGTCCGTTGAAAACTTGGCCACGGGCGGCCAGAACGGTCCGGAAGTGAAGTCAGTACCACTCGACAAACTGACTCAAGAGATGGCATCCCTTGGCGTCGCTGCCGAGTACAAGCTGTGCGGGATTGGCACGAAAATTATCCTCCACACCAAAGCGGACTACAACAAAGCTTTGACTTCGCTGAAGAATTCCAAAGTGGAATTTTTCACACACGACATCCCGGGCGACAAGCCATTTAAGGTAGTCATCCGAGGCCTTCCGAATTTCGAAACGAAGGTGATCGAAGCTGAAATTAAAGACCGGTACAAGCTGGCCCCCATCGCCGTCTTTTGGATCAAGAGGAGGAACGAAAGCCAGAGGAAGTGCCAGGATTGCCTTTTCCTGGTACACTTCGAGAAGGGGACGGTGACGCTTAATGCGTTGCAAGCAATCCGCTCGCTCTTCAACGTCATCATCCGTTGGGAGTCCTACCGTGGTGGCCGCCGCGATGTAACGCAGTGTCAGCGCTGCCTCAACTTCGGACACGGCACTCGAAATTGCAACATCAACCCACGCTGCAGCTTCTGCACCAAGAACCATGCCATCTCCGACTGCCCAGATGACAGTCCTGAACATGCTTGGCATGCACAGTTGTACACACCAACTGCTCATTTGGTGATAACTTTTCACTCAGATGTTGAAATTTATTTTTCTTTAAAGTAATTGATAGATTAGGCTCATAGTTTACTATAGATATGTGAAGATTAGGTAAAGCTTAACATTTGAATCAACACTAATCAATTTAACACTTAAATTCCGAGATGTGTAGTGAGCATTTCTCACCTCATTTTTACAACGCAAAAACAAATACAGTTTACTACTAGCATTAAAATCAACTTTTTTTTACATATATATAACAAGGTTACAGTCTACAGTGCTTCAAAAAGAACTATGTTCCGTCAACGGTGTGCAAAGTTATTAGCAAATGAGCAGTTCGTGACCAAAACTGTGTATGCCAAGCATGGTCCTGAGGTTATCAAGTGTGTCAACTGTGGCGGTGCTCATCAGGGCTCTGACAGGCCGTGCCCCAAACGCGAGGAGTTCAAGCGTATCCGAAAGGATGAATCGACATCCAACCAACCAGGACGTAAGAAAAATAAGTCCCCGACTTTCTGGCCAGGCGATTTTCCACCTCTTCGAACCAACCAGCAACTGCGAGTGCAACCCGCCCGGTGAACAATTTCCACTCCCCCCTGGATCCTGGAGAACACCACCAACGCTAGAAGGTATGTACTCGGTGGACGAGTGTTGGAACATGTTACAAGCGCTTTCCGCAAGTGCACCAACAAGAACGAACAGTTCGAAACTATCGTGAAACTGGCTATGCATTATGGCGTCTAAACCACTATGCATATTCACATGGAACGCTTGCTCCTTAAGAGCAAAAACCATCGAGCTTCCGGACTTCCTCCGCAAGCATACCATCGAAGTGGGCCTTCTCACCGAGACCCCCCTCAGGTCCGGCGACAGTTGCTGGTTACCAGACCACAACATCATTCGGCATGATCGTACCAGCTCCAGGGGTGGTGTTGCGGTTGTCGTCAAGAAAGGAATAAAATACCACACTCTGTCCCATATCCGCACCTCTATCATCGAGGCCCTTGGTGTGGAGGTGGAGTCGTCGACTGGATACGTGCAGTTCATCGCCGTCTACTGCCCTCGACAGTGTGCCGCCAGCAGTGCACTAGCGACTAAATTCAAGAAGGACCTGTCCACCATCACCCGTACCGGTTCCCGCTTCGTTGTTGGAGGAGATCTGAATGCTCGCCATGAGGCCTGGCGGAACTACCAGCAGAACCAGAACGGTCGTCTGCTGTTCGACCACTCACAGCATGGGCTGTGCTCCGTTTGGTTTTCGGATGAGCCAACATTTATCTCACCGGCGGGCAACCCATCGACGCTAGACCTGTTCCTGACAAATATCGGCTTGTCCAAGCTCCGACCATCAACCGGTGGTGGCTGAACTGGGATACAACGTAGCTCCTGCTCCAAGCCTGAGCAAGGACTACCATCGCGTAAACTGGGCCCAGTTTGGACGCGTGGTAGACAGGCACATCATCGACAACCCGCCGCTTGACTCCGTGGAGGACATCGACCGAGCGTGGCTGATGAGGCGTGCGTCCGACGAGTTCCTGTGAGGGGTAAGGTTTGACGGAATATTCAACCTATTGTTGAAAAATCTCAGCATGAAGGTTCACTCTCTGCTGGCTGCTGTCTTCAACAGATGCTTGGAACTGCACTACTTTTCAAGTATCTGGAAGACAGCGAAAATCATACCTATCCGCAAACCCGGGAAGGACCCAACGCTAGCTACAAGCTACAGACCAATCAGCCTCCTTTCAGCGCTGAGCAAATTGTTCGAGAAACTTATTCTCAATCGTTTGCTCAAGTTTGTCGAGGAACACTACATTCTCCTACCGGAACAGTTCTCCACAAATCATCAGCTAGTACGGGTGATGAATAGCATCCGAAGTAACAAGGCTGTATCCAAGTCTACAGTCATGCCATTGATAGACGTTGAAAAGCGTTTGACAATGTCTGGCACAATGGGCTTGTATACAAGCTTTGTAACTTCAACTTTCCTTTGCATCTTGTTAAAATCACCCGTAACTACCTTCAGCAAAGGTCGTTCAGGGTATCGTTGAATGGTTGCAATTCAAGCATATTTTCCATCCCAGCAGGTGTTCCGCAAGGAAGTCTGTTGGGCCCTTTGCTATACAGCATATACACTTCCGACATTCCTCCCTTGGGTAACGGTTGCGTATTATTTCTGTTCGCAGATGATACTGCTATAACCGTCAAGGGAAGGATGCTTTGTGAAATAACAAACAAGCTCCAACGATGCCTTGACGCCTTTATTGATTATGCCACCACGTGGAAAATCAAAATCAATGCTTCCAAAACCCAAACAATAATGTTCCTCCATCGGCAATCTCCCAAACTAAAACCAGCTCCCTCTTGTACTGTAATCATGGATGGCACAAGGGTTGAGTGGTCCGCCGAAGTAACCTATCTCGGGATGTTGTTTGACGAAAAGCTCCTATTCCGCTCGCATGTGGAGAAAAACGTAATCAAGTGTTCCGCCTTCGTTAGGTGCCTGTATCCGCTGATTTGCCGTAGATCCCGCCTCTCAAGGGTGAACAAACTGGCTGTCTACAAACAAATCATAGCACCTACGATCCTCTACGCAGCTCCGGTGTGGGAATCATGTGCACAGACTCACAGGAACAAAATTCAGGTCGCTCAGAATAGAGTGCTGAGGATGATCCTTGATCGTCCCTTTGACACAAGAATTTCAGACCTCCACCAAGAGGGGCCTCCCTTAGCTCAGTCGGTAAGGGCGCAGCTACAAAGCAAGACCATGCTGGAGGTGGTTGGGTTCGATTCCCGGTCCGGTCTAGGAATTTTTCGGGTTGGAAAATTTCTCGACTTCCCTGGGCATAGAAGTATGATTGGACTTGCCACACAATTATACCAATGCAAAAATGGTACAGGCATCGAAAGCTCTCAATTAATAACTGTGGAAGTGCATCTAGAACACTAAGTTGAGAGCACGCAATAAGCTAATATGTGATATGCAATAAGCTTGAAATGCGAAGAAGAAGAAGAAGAACCAAGAGGCGAACATTCCAAAATTAGATTTCAAAATTGATGACATTAAGACTAGGTTTATGCTGAAATGCAATACATCAGAACATGCTTTGATAAGCAAATTGTATATAGTAGGTTAGGTGTATATAGTAGTTACAGGTTAATTGTAGTTGTAAATAGTAGTTATAAGTAGTCTCCTTTTTCAAATTCAAAACAAACCAATCCCACCAAGGTGGTCATACTCTTATAACAGGCCTGATAGATATAGGAACTGTAAATAAGTAAAATCTCAAATGTACTAAAGTTGAAAAGACGCATCTGTGTCACTTGATAATCCATACATGTAAACTTAGAGGAATAATTATAATGGAGAGCTCATTTCTAAGGAAACCTCGCATCACTGAAACAGCGCCTCTTTCAATTATGACAGCCAAAGGGTGAACTAATTCACAGCAAGCGTGCGCATTTTACATGTACGATGAACTACCAGCTGTCAACTTACCAAACAAGTAATTATTTATTGATACACGCTTCAAGATTGAAAGGCAGGAGTAAACTTGTGAAAATTATACATTCGACAAAAATCAGATATCGAGTGTACATTGGACTACCGGATAGGCATGCAGCTAAATAAAGCACGAAGCGTGTCTGAAACGGGCACAGTGACGAAGAATTCCAAAATCCGTTCGAAGCTGGTTCAACACCGACAGTACCGGGATATAATTTGATAATATTAATTTTAAAATGCAAAAAATGCATTTCAACGCACTTTTTTCCGTAGAAGTAAAGATCTTTTTGTATCAATAATTACCACATAATTCTCCATGAACATTTTAAATGGTCCTATTTGCTTTGATCGATTCTCTTCATCGACTTCATATACAACAAGGAAAAGGTTTGCAGCTGAGTTATTAACAAAAGAGGAAGTCGATGAAGAGAATCGATCAATGCAGATAGCACCCTTTGAAATATTTATCTAGAATTACTCAAAAATGAGGAAAGCATCATAAATTAAGGTTGTTTTTATTATTGTGGTAAAGACCTTTTGTATGGACCTATCCTATCTCCATTTTTCGATCAAAGAATCGAATAAATTTATTCGGTTTCTACCGCAACCGCGATGGATTTGCAATATTGACTCACGCAATCAAAAGGCCAAACCTTGAACTGTTGATTGCATGTATAAGTATTGCAAATCCATCGCTCAGATCGCGGTTGAAAGCGAATAAAGTAAATCGATTATTTGATCGACAAATGAAGATCGGACCTATTCTAAAATCAATCGAGTTTAACTTTAAGCTGATCAAGTTGTCGTCATCTCGGTTTTCATTGTCAACGAAAATGCGCCGGTAATTAATATGCATGCGCACGGTACGAACACAAAATGCACAAGGGAGGAACAAAAAGCTTCACCCGTTTATCAATAGATTGCGCTCATGACAGTGTTGAAATTATTTTATTCGGGAAATGATTAAGTGAGCTCTCTATTATAATTATTTCTCTAAGATGTAAACCAAACAAATACAAGAAATAAAGATCATTTAAATGTCAAAAAAGTGAACGCGATCAGTTGCAATTCCATTAGCTGTGGGGACAGTCGTCAGAAATGATTTGAAAGACCCAGAAAGCGGACGCGGACATCGGAACGATAAGCATTACCAACGGCAACGACATCCTTCGAACGTTACACAGCTGAGTTTGACTACAATGATCACCTGCGTAATGCTGTTACCAGCAAAACCAACTGAGTACGCTGTCTCTGGAGATACCCAAGTACACCAGTTTGTTCGCTTCGATCTAAACGGGTACTTTCATTTGCGACGAAGATGGGCACCACAAATTTGGTGGATCCCTGAAGGACGCGGACATCGGAGGCTCTCTGATTAGCTTCACCATATTTCGGACGTTCCACTGCATACGTTCCGTTAGGCTGACTACGACATTTTTTTTATTAATTAATTTATTTGCACAGGCTCAATCGAATAAACTTGACAGAGCCAAGTTATCATTTGCGTTATACATAATTGATGTCGTCTAGATTTAAAGGAACTGAACCGATTACTCGCGGTCATCTCGAGGTTAGCAGAGATTTACAGTTTTATGGATGGGGAGAGGGAGGGGGAGGTTTGTGTTATGATTTACGATACAAATATTTCATTATTCCTAAAACATGAACTTATTCCTATTCAATTTGGTATCCACAGTGTAATTATACAATTATTACAGAAACAAACATTAAAAAAAAACCCACACGAACACAACAAAAACTAAACACAAGGTTAGTCAAACTTACAATCTAAGGTTAATGTTCTTAAAGAAAACATATATAAGTTTCATAAACTCCAGATCGCGTCTACCCAAAATATCTCGAACTGGAACATTAGGTTGTCTACCTCGAGCCCGAAGGGAATCGTACAGTTCAGATCTGACTCCGCGATGCTCAGCACAAGACCAAATAATGTGATCTGCGTCCTGGTAACCTTGTCCACATTCACAGATATTGCTGTCTCCCAGCCCAACACGGAACAAGTGAGCGTTTAACGAGTAGTGATTGGACATGAGGCGAGACATCATACGAATGAAGTCTCGACCCACATCCAACCCCTTGAACCAAGGACTCTTCGACACCTTAGGGATAATCGAATATAGCCATCGTCTCAAACTTCCTTCACTCCATTGATGTTGCCAGCTAACGAGCGACTGCTGACGATAAATAGAGAAAAATTCACTATAGGCGATTTGTCGATCATAAATGTCGCCTTCCATAGCGCCCATAACTGAGACTATCCGTAAAAATAAAGTAGTGGTGTGGAAGAAGTGAAGCAATAGTTTCCAAAGTGTAGTGAATTGCTGCCAGTTCAGCCACATACACAGAACAAGGAGCTTCAAGTTTTCGAGAGGCGCTATGAAATTCATTAAATACACCAAAACCAGCGGACTCCTCTATTAGAGATCCATCTGTGAAAAACGTTCTTGCAGAATCAACATGGCCAAACTTTGCAGCGTATAATGACGGAGCAATCATAGGACGATGATGTTCTGGGATCCCACGAATCTCCCACGTCATAGATAAATCAAAACTAACTGAATTGCCGAAGTCAGAGAAACATACACGATGAGGATTATGCTGTGAAGGGCTGACATCCAGTGTTATGTACACGTAGTACAATGACATAAAACGAGTTTGAGGGTTTAGCTCAAGAAGCTTCTCAAAGTTTGCAATCACCAGTGGGTTCATAATTTCACAACGGGTGAGGAGCCTGAGGGATAATTCCGAAAACCGATCACATAGTGGCAACATGCCCGCTAACACTTCGAGACTCATCGTATGAGTCGAGTGCATGCATCCTAACGCGATACGAAGACAGCGATATTGGATCCGTTCCAGTTTGATGATGTGAGTTTTAGCCGCCGACTGGAAGCAAAAACTACCGTACTCTAAAACCGATAAAATCGTTGTCCGGTACAACGTCAGAAGATCTTGTGGATGGGCTCCCCACCACGTTCCGGTAATTGTTCGAAGAAAATTGATCCTTTGTTGGCATTTTCGTCTCAGATACTCAATGTGGGATGTCCAGGTGCATTTGGAATCGAATCAGACCCCAAGATATTTGAAAGACATGGAATGAGTGATCGGCCTACCCAAAAGTTGAAGCTTCGGTTGTGTTGGGCTATGCTTCCTAGAAAAAACGACCAACTCAGTTTTCTCCGTGGAGAATTCGATACCTAGCTGTATAGCCCAAGTAGACAAATTGTCTAAGGTATCCTGTAAGGGTCCTTGCAGGTCGGCCTCTCTGGGCCCTGTCATAGACACTACTCCGTCATCTGCAAGTTGTTTCAGCGTGCAGTTGTCACTTAGACAATTGTCAATTTCTCTGACGTAGAAATTATACAAAAGGGGGCTTAAACATGAGCCCTGGGGGAGACCCATGTAACTAAATCGAGAAGCTGTAGAGTTTCCATGAGAAAAGCTCATATGTTTCTCTGACAACAAATTGTACAAAAAGTTATTAATTAATGGAGAAAGGCCACATGCGTGGAGTTTGTCTGAAAGGACTTCAACCAATACTGAATCAAAAGCCCCCTTAATATCCAAGAACACAGAAGCCATTTGCTCTTTTTTAGCAAAAGCCAACTGAATTTCTGTGGAAAGCAACGCGAGACAGTCGTTCGTTTCCTTACCCCTACGGAAACCAAATTGAGTATCTGAGAGTAGGTGGTTCGTCTCAACCCATTTGTCGAGGGGAAAAAGGATCATTTTCTCCAACAATTTTCGAATGCACGATAACATCGCGATGGGACGATACGAGTTGTGATCTGACGCGGGTTTTCCAGGCTTTTTAATGGCTATAACTCTCACTCGCCTCCAATCATCTGGAACAATATTGAACTCCAGGAACTGACAAAACAAGTTCAATATGCGCCTCTTAGCGACGTCTGGGAGGTTCTTCAACAAGTTGAACTTGATTCTATCAGCCCCCGGAGCCGAATTGCCACACGAAAGGAGCGCGAGTGAGAGTTCCAGCATTGAAAAAGGCTGGCTGATCTCGTCTACAGAATTCGTCGTTTCGCGAGGAATCATCTGTGCCGGCACGGAATCAGGACATACTTTTCGCGCGAACTTGAGAATCCAACGATCTGAGTACTCCTCGCTCTCGTTGTTCGAAGACCGGTTACGCATTCTTCGCGCCGCGTTCCAAA
Source organism: Ochlerotatus camptorhynchus (assembly GCF_037179485.1). NCBI lineage: Eukaryota > Metazoa > Arthropoda > Insecta > Diptera > Culicidae > Ochlerotatus > Ochlerotatus camptorhynchus. The sequence goes on along the minus strand of NW_027040587.1, from coordinate 33,052 downwards.
GCGTATTCATCGACGTTTCGCGCGAAAATCCGTCCACGAATTGCCGCCAGTATTCGCGTTTCTTGGCTTTGATGAGGCTCTTGAGTTCGCGTTCAAGAGTCGAGTACGCTTCGAAATACACGGGTGTTCCACGTTTCCGGAAAAGCTTAAACGCGTTGGACTTTTTACGATAAACCTCTGTGCATTGCTGGTCCCTCCAAGGGGAAGGAGGTTTCCTACGCAAAGACGTTCCAGGAACCGGCCGAGTTTGAGCTCGAAGCGCGCTGTCCAAGATCAGATTGGAGAGGAAGTTATATTCCTCCAACGGTGGAAGCTCTTCTACCGACGACACGGCTTCCTCTATCGCGGTCTTGAACGTTGTCCAATCGATATTACGGGTGAGGTCGTACGCGACGTTAACGGATTCCGACGGATTGAACCGTCGGCAAGTGATCACTACCGTGGGGATCCTGGATCACATTCCACGTGCAATCCAACGATAATGAGTTAGAGCAAAGTGTGAGGTCTAATTTACTTCCATTCAAGGATTGTTCAGCCAAACGTAAGAATTGTCATATTGAAGTTGTCACAGAGGTCATATATCAAAGTAGAACGGTTGTCATCATACAGTTCCCCCCAGCCTGTACCGTGGGAATTGAAATCTCCCATGATCAACCGTGGAGCAGGAAGTACCGAACATATATCTGAAAGTTGTTTTCGATTAACAACGGCTCTAGGAGGAATATAAACAGAAGCAATACAAAGGCTCTTACCTTTAAAAATAGCCTGACATGTGATAACTTCAATACATGGAAAATGTGGAAGATTCACTCTATAGAAGGAATGGCACTTTTTGATCCCCAAAAGTACCCCTCCTCCTTCGTCGTTCGAATGCAATCAATCCAGGTGTGCTCAAAAGGTCAACTGAGTCATGCCAGCCACTCAAATCCGACGAACTCCACTCGGCTGACCAAGTACTCTGTCGACTAGCACAGCTGGATAACTTCCAAGAAGAGCGGCACGATCTTGTCGCTTGTACAAACGTAACGAAATCGAGTTCGTTGAAGTGGTTGAAGCCCTACGTTGGTGAATTCGGATTGATTCGCGTCGGAGGACGCCTCGACAATGCTAAACTACCTGTGTCTACCAAGCACCCTATCATCCTGAGCGCCAAACATCCATTGCTCGCTGTGCACTGTCACAAAACCTTGCTTCACGCTGGCCCGCAATTGATGTTGGCTACCCTCCGCCAGAAATTTTGGATTCTGGGCGGACGAAACCTCGTCAGACGCACGTACCATCACTCGCTTCCGTAGCAAGCCGAAATTAATTTAGCAAACTGTAGCAGATCCACCAGCATCCCGTGTCACTCCGACGCGTCCTTTCTCCGTCTGTGGCGTAGACTACTGTGGGCCGTTCTATGTCAAATCGGCAGTCCGGAAGCGAGGTCCAACGAAGGTGTATGTGGCAATTTTCATCTGCTTTTCCACACGATCCGTCCACATTGAGCTTGTGAGCGATCTTCTGTCTGCCGCATTCGTGGCCGCACTGCTTCGCTTAATAGCTCTAACGGGGAAGACTACCGAACTGCACTCCGATAACGCCACGACCTTCAAAGGAGCTTCACACGCCTTGCATTGAGTGTACCAAATGCTGAAGCAGGACGCCACTGACCGAAATCATATCCTTTCCTGGTGCGCAAACTACGAGGTCCGGTGAAAGTACATTCCGCCACGTGCGCCTCATTTTGGAGGCCTCTGGGAGGCTGCGGTGAAGTCCGCGAAGACCCACCTTCTGAAGGAAATTGGCAATACGAATCTTGCTTACGAGGACATACTCACTTTACTAGCGCAGGTTGAGATGTGCCTCAATTCGCGACCATTAACGCCCCTGTCTTCAGAACCATCGGACCTGGAAGCCCTGACACCCGGTCACTTCCTGGTAGGTTTCGTTCCCGAAGCAACATTGGTCAACATTCCCGAAAACCGGCTCAACCATTGGGAACAAACTCAGCGCCACCTCCAACGAATCTGGGCACGTTGGTACCCGGAATACCTCCAGCAGCTGCAATTCAGGGCTGTTCAAGGCTGCAAATCACCTAGCAAAATCGAGATCGGCCGGCTTGCCGTGATCAAAGGCGATTGCCTACCACCCGCTCAATGGCCCCTCGGCAAAATTGTGAAGGTCCATCCTGGGAAAGACGGGATCGTCAGAGTGGTCACGCTTAAGACTGCCTCCTCGGACAATGTCGTGCGACCCGTCGCGTGGATTGCCTTGCTACCAATACCCAACGATCAGTCCGATTCATGTCCTTTAGGTACGAAAGTTGACTTCGTAGCACTCCAGGACAACATTTGAATAGTGGCACGAAGCTAGATCCGGCCAGAAGACCGTAGGGCCCTCGTGTTGCTTCAACAGAGAAAGCAGACGCTTCTGTAGACACTCCTTGAGGTAGATCTCCCCGTTTACAGTATTGGTAGTCACGTACGGTGTACTCCGTTTGCCACATGAGCAGATCGTTTGCCAAATCATGTATCTCTTGGCAAACTTTGAAAGTTTCTGCTTACATCGTTCCTTACTTTCTCCGGAACATCAAACTTGTGCTGGGCGGTGAAGAACAGTAGCCCCGGAAGCACGACTCACCGTTGACTGCGCGATTCCGAGTTGTTTTACGATGTCTCGATGAGAGAGTTGAGGATTTTCCAAGGTGCTTGCGCAAAATCAATTCGCGACGTTGCTTTTCGGGGGACGCCAAACGAAAAACTGACTGCGATAAAAAAAATACAGTGTAAACAATACACTCTGAACTTCTTCTACCCAAATTTTCAAGAGAAATTACTCAATGGGTAATTTTCAACAGCGTTTTTTTTTCGTGATGCAATTTGATGTGGGACACCCTTTATGTGCAAAGTTTCATTCTGATCTGAACGGGTCGGAACATTTAGTGGTTTTATTCTTGCCGGTATGAGCTGGAAATGCTCCATAGAGTTTAATATTTTTTTGCTCCATAGAGTTTATTATTTTTTTTTAATTTTTAATATATTTGTTTCTCCTTTAATCTCATATAATTGCAAATGTATCATTATTTTACGGTGGATTTAATTTGAGCGTACAAGAGGGAGTTAACTAGTTATCTCTCTCGTGCCAATGCAAATTTATTTTGCTCCGTTCCGCTAATGCACGCACAAATGTGAATACACCATTACTCATGAGAAGTTCTTTCTTATAGGGGAAATGGCTCTAATGTTGGCCTATGGATCTAAGATTGGGCCCATCGTTAAAAATCTGCTATTTATCAATTTTATCTAGATAAACGTGTCATTGGGACGGTACTAATGGATAATTTTGATCGCTATTAAAATTTAGTCGATTGCTGAATTTATGTATGGGCCCAAATTAGGGGCATTTAGGCCGACATTACATCCATTTCCCCTATCCCTGAATGTATGGGATTAGGCCGTCAAAGATAAATAATTTACCCTCTCTGTATCTCTCCTAGGCTTTTACCGCATAATCAACAGGTGTTACTTTGCAAGGTTCATTCACCTGAGAAATCGCGTAATTTCGAATTTGAAAGTTCCATTAAATTATAGAAATGATTCCAAATTCCGAATAATATCGACTGACCAGAGCCAAACCAAAGCCCCAGTATCACATTATCCACCAACAACTAGACCGTTTATTTGCCACGCCACGCTTTGTAAAAAGGTGATACCAATCACTTTCCAGTTAACTGCTCGGTTCAATCAACCAAACACTTGATCCGGCTTCCGAACAAAAAAAAAACCCCATCCCTAGATTGCAACGACGGCCGCCCGAACGTACCAGGGGAGATATTCCCTATCGCTCGATTGCAAGCCTAGCTCGCCTAACCGTGATTTGCATGATCCATATTTGTGTCCGCTGCCGTGTGTGTACTGAATGTATTGAGTGTAAGTTCGCAGCTTTTTTTTTTCACGCTCAACCACCGGAAGCTAACCAACCAGCCAAAGGCTGCGTATTCAGATTGGTTTCCAAATTGGTGAACCGGATGGATGCTATGCGGGTGTAAATTGGAAGCCCCAGCACACAACCTCACTCTGCACCACCATTTAGTGTTTGATTTCCACCGATCGAAGTTGGAAAGAGGCAAAAGTTACCCGTGCCTAAGCTATTTGCAGGAAATCCGCTTTTGGCCACAGAACCAGAAGCCGGAGCGGATGATGTTAGGTATCAACTGTTTGAATGTTTGGCGAGTTTGGAGGACGCAAAAAAAAAAACGCCAATCGAAGCACGGGGATCAATTCCAGGCCCTCTGTGCGATTAAAAGGCGGGATGTTTTCAGAGTCGAGTGGCTCAAATCAAAAGCCGATGACGATGCCGATGCGTCTCTTTTGCTGATGTTGATCTTTTCAAATGAATTTGTTTGCTACTTCGGGGCTGTAAAAGAATGTTGATGCTTTGGAAATTGGAGAAGTTTTGCTACACAGGAAATTACGCTCGGCTGATTGGACGGGAATCCTTTTGAGGACTTCAAAGACCCGAGTCGTCATTCAAGTGGAAATGAATGAAGCATTGTCGAATGATTTGCGTGTTTGCGTGTCAGTCGTGTTCGTTCAAGGCTTCCTGTTCACTTGCACAGTTATTAATTGACAGCCAACCAATGAAGATCTCCGCAACCGGACCGGAAATCGAACCCGCCACCTTCGGCTTGGCAATACCGTGCCTTTACTGACTAGGATATGAGGCCCCCTTTTTTTCTCGTTTCAGTGCACTGCCGAATTTTCCATCAATCAATGAATCACACGTGCTACACTCGCAAGGCCACCGCAAAAGATACTATGTGAGCAATATGTGGGGATCGAAGTCGCAACCTTCACGACCGCCATGTCAATGTTGTTGGTTGTGTGTTGAATCTAAGCCCACACACCCAGTTCACACCGCGCATGCATCGCGGGTGTGGAGGTTTAAACGAGCAGCACCGAGCATGGGAAAATCGGTAAATTATATGGAAAGTTTCCCAGACGCAATTTTCCAACCATTCATTCCCATGGCAGAAGCAGAAGCAGCAGAACATGATAAGCATTCACTAGTCCACACTTTGTTCCTGCCTACAGTATACTATCCTCACCCGCCTTGGGAAGAGGACAAACCCTTGGCAAAAGATGTCATCGTGACAGGACAAAAACTGCAAATAGCAGATCTAATCTTCTTCCGACAAATTGTTGAGCACCCGGTACTTATCACACTCACTACGATGGTTCTGTGCGATGGATGGAGCAATTTTCCAATTGCAGATAAACCATGACACTGCTCTGCTGCTGCAGTCACAAGTCATCCGCTCTCTTATGTTGATGCTGCAAACATTCACCCACAACCTCAAGGATTGAACTTTTAATGGTGCAAAACGAAAGTAAATCTAAGATATTTGCATAAAGCTTCTTAACCTTTTTTCCGTTTGTTGGCTGAACTCTCATCGCATAGGAAGGAAGCGGATTCAAATCTTTGATGATAAAGGAATCCGGACAGGTCCCAGTCCCACCAGGCAAGTGAGATCTCGGCAGCATTCACTCAATGTACGGGACATATCGAGATAGAGCTGAATGTGGGAAGAAGTTCTTTTGCTCTGATGGCTTTCTCATATAGAATAGTAGAAATATATTTATGCATTTGATCGGTGTGGCGTCACAGAATGGTAAACATAAGCACTGCAATAACAACTGTCGGAAGAAGGGGAAGATGCAAAAGAAAGCCGAATGCATCTCGTAAGGAGCTTTGCGTGGATGTTTGCATAGTGCTTTTCTATCGTCGTACTCAACCGGTGGGGAACAGGTTGATTGGGAATCAGCTCTCGTTGAAGGATATCTTGATCCTGATGTTCAGGTAGTAAAGTTGTACAGCAAAGATGTTTCTGAGCTGAGCAAATCCACGCCAAATAGCGAAAAAGTAAACGAATTTCAGATTTTTCCCTCTCCGATTTTCATGAAACTTTGCATAATTGTTTGTGCTGGACAGTGATGGCATAATCATTAGCAAATTGATATTTTTCCGCTCTCATACGTTCTCAACATCATGCGTGATATTTGAGCAAAATGTCATGCTTGATATTGATTTTACAAGCTCCTTTGATATTGCGAGACTATTCACAACGTGTTAAGTTGAAGCTGAGAGTTGAATCGACGCAAAAATGATTCCGCTGTACCTCGTTTTCTAAAGTGGACCCTACACGACAGTTTGTATTGACAATAATCGTATTGTCAATACATTTTATATTGACGTCAATACATCGGTATTGACAATATTTCTGTATTCACATCATCAATATTATTGTCAATACTTGTAAGTATTGACAATATTTCTTACCGTGTGGGGTTCGCTTAAGAAAGAGAAGGTATAATAATGCTATCTATTTTATCTCTTCACCGATGGCAGACACGATGCCACTGTTAGCAGCCGTTATGGAAGTTTCGGTTGCGTTCGGGTGTAAAGCAAAAATCATGAAACTCAATCTCATTACAGTTTGGTGAGATTTGCAGCTGGTGAGTTTTGTTAGCTTGATATTCCGAGCTGCGATATCACAGCTTTTTGCGTACGAAAAACAAGCGTGATCTTGTTATTTGGTGAGATTTGATTTTATGATATTTTCCCAACACTGGTGCTGAAATTCGGATATTTTGACTAACGCCTATTTTCGTTTGTAAATTGTGATTTCGACAACATTGCACGAAACTGGATTGTCATTGCATATAATTAAAATCATCAAAAACATAAACAAGTACATTTTTAAGAATTCAGTGCCAACATTTCAAAGAGGCGTAATTGCCGTTGTAAACAATGACTTTCGTCTACTGAAAATTCTTATTAGAAACGGTCGATCATTGCTGGAGTGGGAAAGTGTCAGCACCAAAATGATGTTTCGTGGTAGAAGGGCTCTTCAAACTGCACTGTCCGCTGTCCTGGTCGGGCGTGATTAGCGGTGGTGTAAGAGAGTCAACTAGCGCTAGTTGCTTCTTTCATCCGGTGCAAGTACCGGCCGGCGCACAGTGTAGGAATGCTTTTCTCCTCAAGGGAGAACTGGATGTGGGACTAGGCACCGGAATGCTGGACGTGGTATGCTACACGCTACCCAAATTTGGGTAGAATTCAACGAGATCGGTCAAAACTGACCCTATCCAAAAATGGGTAAACTGTGTTCGGAATGACAAGTTGGCAAATGAACAAAGCCGATCGGATTCACGTTGATGTTATCCATTTGTCAACTTGTCACTCACAACACAGTGTACCCACTTTTGGGTAGGTTCAGTTTTGACCGATCTACCCAAATTTGGGTAGTTTTGAAATAGCGTGCTTGCCAAAACCACCAGGATTACATTCTCCAGTAGCTGTGGAAGAAATTTCATAGCGGTTCAATTGGGGCATATTTATTTTTTTTAACATTAGGAAATGGGTCTCTATTTTTCGAGCATTCACAATTAGGTTAGCTTCGTGGCCGTGTCGCCAAATTTGCATTTTTGAAGCTATTTGTGTATTATTTATTTCATATTTTATACATGCAATCAAAACTCTCTCATACTCGAGGTTTTCCAACTCAATACTGTTACTACAATACGCGATATTCAGTATCTCAATATTTTCCTTAAATCGATGATTTTAAAAATCCCTTTAATTTTGCAAGCATGCTGCTCTCCCGCACTCGATACGTTTTGTAATTTCCTGAGTATTTTACCACCCTATGTCGATTTAATATTTTTCCCGATAATTGTACATAAAGTCTTAGCAGTAAAATTAATGATTGTAATTAACAATTTAACTTTATTGTGGTCTACTAAAAAGATTGCTGGACACAATTATTGGAGAATTTATAATTAATGAAATTAAAAAACAAATGTGTTTCGTGAACACTTGACCGGTATAGCATTAATCCAATTGAGTTCTTTAATTTTAAAATATATATCGGGTACTATACATCATCTGAAAGAGCACAACGTTATTTTTTTTCGATCCCTTTTACTTCTATTTAGATTTGTAAACCACTAACAACTTTTCTGTTTTACCCACAACTCACAAATTGACAGCTCACTCCCATAAAAGGTACCACCGAGGCTGTAAAGAACGTAATATTTGAATAGCTTGTTTAATCAGGGCTTAAAGAATAGTCACGTTGGTCATAGCTTGTTATGATGTAAGAGGAACGATATCCTGAACAATGCGTACAGAGTAAATCGAAACATTGAATGTCGTGTTAAAGTGGAACTTAATGAAGACCTAAGTGCTTTTTCGTAGCTTTTAGTTTTTGGATCTTAAAGATCGTCATTTGCAGTGGCTTAATGAGCAGAAAAATGCTGTCCCATGTCCTTTCATATTAAAGAGATTTATGGTCCAATCGCTTGTTTATCGTGTATTTTGCGAAAATTGCCGTCGTTGTCGGTGCCGGGTGGGAATGGTTACAACAATTCGAGTATCGGTATGGTGTGATATGACGGGCTCGGTGGCCTTAGAGCGACCGTTTTTGCTTACTGAGCAGAACATTATGAGTCTAATCTCAGGTCCATCCACAATCAAGATTCATCAATTGTTTTATTTGTTAATATGACTACATGGTAATAACAGCAACTCGAATATTAAAAAGGAGCTCGTTTTCCTAGAGGCTTACTGAGTAGAAGACCGTGGGTTCAAACCCAAGCTCCTTTGCGATATTGAATCGTTAGGACATCAATTCAGCATATCGTTTACCAGAACAAATCCTGCTGCAATCCCAGGCCTTTTTATCCAACATCCCAGTGATTTCTCGTGGAAGTGCAGAGGTGTTCTCGGCTTCCATCAAAGCGAGTGTCACGTCAACACATTACCACCCATTCCTCTCTTGACCTGTGTTTGGGCGCGGCCGGCACTGGTGTTACCTAGTTTTAGATCACCAGTTTTTATACATTGAGGATGATTGCTAGCCCCAAGCATCGTCTATTGGTTCTCTGTGTAATTACAGCTGATCTGGCAATAACATAGTAGCAACCGTGGGCGGTCAATCATGCCCATGCATGCTCAATGCTCTGAAAGGGTGTTTCGAGACCTGTCCAAATATTAATATCACATTTTGCACAAGTTTGTGCTGCTTTGATAAAATTTATTATTTTCATATATTGATTTTACAGGTTATACTTAACATTATGGTAATGATTTTGTCTACAGCGCTAAACATGTTCAATGATTTGAAAAAAAAGCCATAACCAGTGCTGATAAAAACCATTCAACTTAGCAAAAAATTAAGACAAACTTAATCAATAGACCTGCCTGAATTTGAATTTTGACATAAAAGCTTTATCTTGATCAAGGCGAGTATCAAAGTAAAAAATTGTGTTTGTTCATTCGAGGGGTGGGCTTTTAACTGCAACAAATTGACGGCTAAAGCCATTGTTAACAAAAGCAATTACGCCCCTTTGAAATGTTGGCACTGAATTTAAACTTATGTTTAGTTAAAAAATTATAAATTTTCCGATGTTGAACACAATGAATACTTTAAAATAGATCAGAATCGTAAAATTTTTGAACGATGCGCCCGCCCCTTGAAGTCTTAAAACATTACGTTGTTTGACATGTATTATCTAGTGAGTTTGTGCGGGCCACAGAATGTTTGTGAAATGCATAAAACTTTATCGATTTTGGATTTCCGTGCAGTTGATATCAGAGTTCTTTTATAATTTATTAATTTATTTGATGAGGCTCAATCGAATTTACTTTACACAGCAGAGGATTCTTGTTCACTATACAATACATCTTAAAACTAAAGTCAAAAGCAGAGCTGGTAAATATCACGGCCGTCATGTGACGATGAGAAAACAGGTCCTCTCACTATCACAAGACGGAACTACCTATCATTAGCTTTCTTGTAATTTTTCAATGAGCAAGCACTGATGAGAATAATTTTAATGTGGTTTTGACATCATCATTTCTAACTGGTTTAGATTAATTTAAGCAAACAACCGTATGTAATCGGTAGAGGGAGTGTATTATTAAAACTTCCTCGGGACAAGTAACTTTAAAAACATTATATGAGCTAGGCATTACGATGATCACATCATTATCACGTTCTGTCATGACTTAAAATTCGATGAGATTTTGAAGAAAATCTCTATCATCGTTTTCTCACTCAATGACAGTGACAGAAGTATCTCTGTAAATATCGCGTGAAATCTTTCATTGAAAATTACATTTGCCAGCCCTGGTCAAAAGATACAACACAATAAATATATTATCTTCCGCTATCCAATAAGCCTCCTCCATCAGAACGGGAGCCGCTTCCAGTAGTGGTTTAATTGTGTGGCAGTATCGCCAAAGGGGTTCACCGCGCTTCCATTGCAGCAATGGACGAGTTCCAGACTATCTTTCGTTCGACGTCTGCGGAAGTTCTCGATGCAGGAAAAATTTACGCTGTCACGCACTGCATTTTAGTCCATCGATCGAATCTTTTGAACACCACAGCTGGAGCAAAGTGGACTTCGTGAAAATGGAAATAATTGTTTTTTAGCACTAACTCCTTTATTTAAAATTTCTCATGATGTTCGAAAGACTTTTGAAGCTCTTTAAGACGAATGTTATTATGCCTTTTTACAAGTATGGAGGCTCGCGGCATAATCAAGGAATGGATGCGGTGTCCTCATCTGTTTATCCCAGAAGGCAGAAGAGGATCGCAGAGCCTTGGGGAATTTCTTTTCCTTTTAGCGGTGTCCAAACCTGTGTATCCCAAGTTGGGCAACGGAGGATCGCAATTCAAAGTGATTCTTTGATCGTCATAATACATTTTACAATTTGTTGCATTGGCATGGTGTGATTTATATTTAATTACTGTAGGCAAAGTGAGATGCCTATAACGGTGTTACAATTCTATGTTTGTTTCATTGATGTCAATGTGCTTGCTAGACTATTAGCGTATTGAAAGATGTAACATGATCCGCGCATTCGGGTTCGCTGTTCTGAGTGTAAGAAAGGCAAATGAATAATTCTGTTTGGCAAGGCAATGGTAGAAGTGAACGCTACTGACGTAAGTGCAATTGCATGATATGCACTTTTCTTTTTTATCGGCAAATTTAGTAAGTTCAATTCTTACAGTGGCGTAAATGATTTTAGCTACATATGACAATCAGATCGACCACATCTGCATCAGCCGAAAATGGAGACGGAGCCTTCTTGATGTCCGAAATAAACGCGTCTGACCATCATCTTCTAATCGGTAAAATCCACCTACGCATGGCGCGGATCCAGCGACGGGAGGAGAGACTCGGGCGGCGGTTCAACACACGCCGACTTGAAGATCCAGCGGTAAAAAGGTCTTTTGTTGAAGAACTTGAGACTCGAGCTGCGGACGTTCCAGAAGGTGGCAGCGTAGAAGAACAATGGACGGCCATCAAGAATGCCTTTATAGAAACAAGCGAGAACAACTTGGGTGAGTGGAAAGAGTGGATCACAGATGAAACCTGGCGGAAGATTGAGGAGCGTAGAGAAGCAAAAGCCGCGATAGAGCGAGTGAAAACCAGAGGAGCCAAGACCGAAGCCCATCAACGGTACTCGGCTCTAGAGAAGGAAGTCAAGCGCTCTTTCAGACGGGACAAGCGAGCGTGGGTGAACTCCCTGGCTGACGAAGGGGAGAAAGCCGCAAACACTGGCGATATACGCCTCCTCTACGATATCTCACGACGCCTGAGTGGAGCAAGGATGAACCCGAGGATGCCAGTGAAGGACACGACTAGACAATTGCTTACCGACCCCACTGACCAGCTGAAACGCTGGTTTGAGCACTTCGAAAAACTTCTTCAAGTTTCGACGGCCAACCAGTCATCAACATCTCGGCATGATCCGCCTAGGGTGCGGCGCATCACTCGCGTCAATTCCGAGGCCCCATCACTGCAGGAGATTGAAGCAGCTATCCAAAGCATGAAATCCAACAAGGCTCCAGGGGTCGATCGCATATCAGCAGAGATGCTCAAAGCTGACCCCATGCTATCCGCACAAATGTTGCATCAACTATTCTATAATATCTGGGACACCGCGACTTTTCCGGCAGACTGGATGCAGGGCATCTTAGTGAAGGTCCCAAAGAAGGGGGATCTGACTGTGTGCGACAATTGGTGAGGCATCATGTTACTGTGTATTGTTCTCAAAGTTCTGTGCAAAGTTATCCTGAATCGGATACAGGAGAAGATCGACGTGACTCTCCGACGGCAGCAGGCAGGATTCCGTGCCGGAAGATCTTGTGTGGACCATATTGTCACGCTCTGCATCGTCCTGGAGCAGGTAAATGAATTCCAAGAGTCCCTTTATTTGGTATTCATTGACTACGAAAAAGCTTTCGACCGTCTCAATCACGAGAATCTGTGGGGCACCCTGAGACGCAAGGGAGTCCCGGATAAAATCGTCAACCTCATCGAAGCGCAGTATGAGGCTTTCACGTGCAGAGTTCTGCATAACGGAGCCTTGTCCGACCCTATCCGAGTAGTCGCTGGTGTGAGACAAGGATGTATACTATCACCGCTACTGTTTCTCATCGTAATCGACGAGATCATGGTAGGTGCAATTGACCGTGTACCGAACCGTGGGCTGCTTTGGCAACCTATCACCATGGAGCATCTCAACGACTTCGATTTGACTGATGATGTTGCTCTACTAGCACAACGGCACTCTGAAATGCAGAGTAAGCTCAATGACCTAGCCGAACGCTCCTCTGCGGTGGGTCTCACCATCAACGTCAACAAGACCAAATCGTTGGATATCAACACGGGCAACCCTTCCAACTTTACGGTAGCGGGGCAAGCAGTGGAGAAGGTCGAAAGTTTCCAATATCTTGGCAGCCAAATAGCGTCGGACGGCGGGACCAAGAGCGACATAGGTGCACGAATCAAGAAGGCTAGGGCTGCCTTTGCGAGTTTACGAAACGTATGGAGATCCAACCAGATAAGTCAACGCACCAAAATCCGAATTTTCAACTCGAACGTGAAATCTGTGTTGTTATACGTCAGCGAGACGTGGTGTGTATCAGCGGAGAACACTCAAAAGCTGCAGGTTTTCATCAATCGATGCCTGCGGTATATAATTCGTGCCTGGTGGCCTCACAACTGGATCTCGAATGCCGAGCTCCATCGTCGATGTCATCAGAAGCCGATAGCAACAGAAATTCGAGAGCGAAAGTGGAGTTGGGTCGGCCACACACTTCGACGGGGCGGAAACGAAATCTGCAAGCAAGCGCTGGATTGGAATCCGGCAGGACATCGGAGCAGAGGCAGACCCAGGGGCTCATGGCGGCGGAGCCTCAATAAGGAAATTAAGGAATCTGACCTGGGCTCAGGTCAAGGCAGAAGCGAGCAGCCGCCCAGGATGGAAGTCTTTCACGTTGGCCCTTTGCACCGCTGGTGGTGTACAGGACCCTTAAGTAAGGAAGTACATATGACAATGTTCCCAACAAACATTGAATGCTGAATAAGAGCTTATTAAGGGAAAAATATACTTCTTCAGCTAAAAATGGCTTATTCAGTTTTTATTCAGCTTAAATTGTTTGTTGGGTTGTTTTTTTGTCTTTATATCTTCTAATAAAAAAACTGTAAACAAAAACAAAAAAAAAAATCAAATTGATTTTATACGAGTTTAAAAAATAACATACCTCTATTTTTTTCATATAATTGAAAATAACATACACCCTTTCAAATGCCGTAAAAACACTTTTTTTTGCCCCAACCAGAGATATTAACGTTTGAAAAGGCCATATTTTTAGTAGAAAACGACAATAACTCTTGATCGGTGAAAGATATCGACAAGCTATTTGAAGTTATTTGAAGACATCTGTGCTGAGAAATTTGAAATAAGAAAAGTAGAGCAAAACATCTGTTTTTTAGAGACACCCTATCTCAATTCAAGAAAATAGCTCTAAATCGGTCAATTTAAGAGAAAGGTGCTTGCTACAAAGTTGCTTGAAAATAGCTCAGATATAACTTTGCCCAAGAATGTATACCTTAATTTCTTCAAACATAAAAGTTAGATTTTTGATTTCAATGATAATTAGAACCACCCTAGAATTCATTGTCATAAAAATGAGGTTAACTATAAGTAACAACCTTGTACACGAGACTTTTAGTCTAAAGTTTCAACTTCAGGCTCAAAACATATCCTTCCATGTAAATCTGCATTCTGGACCCCTGTGCATTGATATACATAATACATAAAAGAAGCCCTGATACACTTCCCTACCAAAGTGTACCACAGTTATTCCACGCGGGACATGAAATAGAATCATAAAAAACGACCTTTGAGTTCTGTTGCTCAAATAGCTCTCAAGCCAGTTGTGTGTGTGTCATCCTCTATCCCTCACCCAGCCGGGGGCGTTGGACAAGTAGAACTGCGAATAATTTTATCAAATCTCATGCTCCGTAATGTTGTGAAGACTAGTACTTCAAAAAGGGTAACTTTTGAGGCAAGACAGGGTGTCCTCAACAAGTTAAGGGAACAGGATGCACTAAATGTCCACAACAGGTACGGCAAAACATCACATAGACGCCCTTAATCACACTAACTACTCAGAGGGTAGAAGGTGAAGAAGAGCCAGCGCCGCCAACTAAAGCTTGAACCGGGTACCTGAGACTCCCACGATATACCCACGGCAATGGTCAGCAGACGATGCCCTGTGCGTATTAAGTATGTAATATGTTTTATTTGGATACACAAAATATTTGAAGCCATGCGTCATCTAAACCATAATTTACATCACCATAAACACACTTTTCAACAATCTTCAACTGGAACGTACTCACCAAATCATTACACCCGGGAGCGCACTCCCGATGCTTCCATGCATATCTCTCTCTTGGTACGGAGGTAGCGAGGATGCAAAGCCTTGGGTAGATCGATCTCCGTTCTGCCCACTGTGCTAAAGGATCGTTGATCTCTGAGAGAAGAGGTTCTGCTAAGTATTTGCCCTGCTCGATATTTCAAACAGCAACGGGGCGTTGCTCATTCTGGTTGATGATTTTGGAGTTGATTTCATCATTTGGTTTTGTAGTTTTCGTAGCAGATACTCATATACCACCTTATACTGGGTTTGTGAGTCAAACGCTTGCTTCTTGAATCGTGGATCTAGAATTACTGATTGAGTCACTAATTCATTTGAGACTTTGGATCTTAAATAATCACTTGTTTATTCCGTCCATCAGATCGTTTCCAAGCTTCTTCACTTTCGGTGGGAGGTCATTATCTAACAAATATTTCTGAACGCGTTGCTTCATAATTTTAGTCACTATCACACTTTAGAACAGTGATACGTTCCGTTCAGAATAAGCATCGTTAGAGTAAACATAGTCGCTAGTGTGATTGACCGCCCATGGTTGCTACTCTGTTATTGCCAGACCAGCTGTAATTACACAGAGAACCAATAGACGATGCTTATGACTAGCAATCATCCTCAATGTGTAAACACTGGTAATCTCAAACAAGGCGATACGCGCCGAACACGCCGGTCGCGCCCGAACACAGATCAAGAAGGGAATGGGTAGGAATGTGTTCACGCTTTGATGAAAGCCGAGAAATCCTCTGCACTTCCACGAGGAATCACAGGAATGTTGAATAAGAGGGTTGGGCTAGCAGCAGGGTTCATTTCGGTAAACGATAAGCTGAATTGATGTCATAACGATCATATAACGCGAAGGAACTTGGGATTGAACTCAAAGTTGTTATAACTTTTCAAATCCGGCACCAAAGACATCGAAAAGTTTTACAAAATGCACGATAAACAAGCGATCTTACCATACATTTTTAGCATGAAAGGACGTGGGATCGCGTTTTTCTGCTCAGTAAGCAAGCCACTGCAAACGACGATCTTTCAAATCCTAAAACTAAAAGCTACGAAAGAGTACTTATGCTTTCATGAAGTTCCACTTTCACGCGACGTTCAATTTTTAGATTTGCTCTTTACGCATGGTTCAGGCAATCATAAGGGTTGATGCATATATTATGTCACGCTCTAAGTCTAAGATTTTGTGACAAGCAATGCATTAGGTATAGGAAAAACGTAACGATACGGGGAGGGGGGTGTAAATTTTATTTTATTTAGCATGACATAATTAATTCATGGGCTATGACCGACGTGACAATTGTTGAAGCCCTGGTTAAACAAGCTATTCAAATGAAATTACGTTCTCGAATTTCACTTGGTAGGGTAGAGAACTACTTCGGCCTAATCGCCCATTTTGGGCCTATCGAGCAGAAAACTTCAAATAAGTCCATGATTTCAGAGTTAACAAGTCAATTATGCGTTTGGTACGATACATTAGTTAATAAGCTACTGAGCGAAGTCAATAAGAACGCGTGATATGAATGTTTGCACCCATTATTCTCAAAAACAAAAAAAGCGCTCCGACCAAATCAATTTTTATCTTCATCCCAAGTGAATTCAATGGCGTTTCAATGCGTTAGGCCGAATTTAGAATCCGTAGGCCGAGTTTGGTGTCAAGAAGCAGTGTTAGACTTTTAACAATATCTCAACAATTTTTTTCCTCTTTAGCAAATCTTACGGTACGTACGGAAAGGTAAATAAATTTGGAAGCCATCAGTAACAATAAAATTCCGTTTGGTGCTAAACTAAGCTAGATTAAGAAAGACTTAGTGCGGGTTGTGCTTGATAGGCCGGAAATAGGGTAGTTAGCCCTATGTAATGAACAACAGAAATACGCGATAATTCATATAGTTTCAGGCGAATACGACGGTGCCTACGACAACGACAACAGCGAATTTGTAACTTACCATTTGTATAGGATTTAACACCTTTGCCCAGCCACTCCACTTGAGCTTCATGTCTGTTATCTGTCACTGTTTGCAAAAATATCAAATAGCAATTGCCTTTGTTGTAATACTGCCTGCATTGCCATGGTCATCTGGGAGAAGGTTCGCGTCTAGTGCTTTCCCCAGGAACAGTTCACGGCCACCAACTACCGCCCATCCAGTCTTGGGCGTATGCAGCGAGGCACCCTTCAGCTTGTTCACAATCTCCGACAGTGGCGAGAGACCAGCAGACGAGCCCTTTTGCAAGCCGCAAACTCGCTGATTCACGGCAACGTCGGTCACCAAATCACCACCAAAGCTCGCGGCGGACACATTATCAGTATTTTCCCCAGCTTATTTACCAACCGGACCGTGTTCAAACTCGCACACGGTAACGAGACTCTCGATAGAAGTACGCGTCGAAAGCGTAACATCCGAACACGGTGAACCGGCCTCCCGGTACGCAATGAAAATCACAAGCACCCTTATACACCACTAGTTACAAAAAACACACCCGTGCAAAGAAACGGATCCAATAAACGTCACTCTCGCGAAAGTAAACCCGTCGTCTTCAAACGGCAAAAAAAAAGTCGGTGAGTAATTTTGTTGATACTGTCCACTGAAAATCAACCTAACTCTGAAATACGTTCAAAAGCACTTTTGATACATTTTCGGTATCAATTTCGGTTGAAAACACTTAATTTTTTGCACCTTACTGCGCGTAAATAATCTGAAATTAAAAATTATCACTCGCGATGCCACAAATTTCTGGTCCGGGAGAAAAAATCAAACAACGCAGATAGCGACATCTCTTCTGATGCTTGCAAACATGATGAATCACGTTTTCTTTCTTGATTCTAAAACTTCCCGTAAAGCGAGAAAACCACTAATCACACACGTATTACCGTCCGGGAGGGAGCTTTCATTCATTCCTTTATTTAACGTCGGTCTCTATTCCACAATCTAGTGCCAATCACCGACGGACATCGATTTCAATCCATTGACGGCAATCGAATGTGCAGGAAGGCAGCTTCCACACTTGCGTAGGATATCGCACCCATTCAAACACACATGGGCCGGGACCAACGGCTTTACTTCCCTTCCGAAGGAAGACGTGACCAGAGATTTTTATGCCTCAGAAAAATCCCACCGACCTCGGCTGGGATTGAACCCAGACTCATTGGGGTGTGAGAAAGTAGTCACGCTTAGCACTACACTACACAGCAAAAAAATAATTTTGATATCACATCAAAGTGGATGCACTACAATCATGTCAAAAATTTCATGTAATTTTTATGACCACATAAATAAACAAATGCAGTAAAAGCAGCGTAATGTCAGTTCATGCATTGTATTAATGATAATTTTGTCCTTTTTAGCAAGTAATATTACTCCATATTTTCGACATGATTGTATTTAGTGCATCCACTTTGACGTGATATCAAAATTATTTTTTTGCTGTGTACCGGCGCCGGCATCCGGGAGGGAGTGCCAGTGCAAATGCAGCCGAAAACTACACTCATAAAATAAATCACATAACCAGTGGAAAATATCCATGTGAATTTCACATAACTTTCATGTGATCCCATAATTGGAAATTGCATCACTAAATCACATGAACGTTATGCGTCAAATGAAATCTATATGATTTCTCATATAGAATTTCTAATGCTATGTGATATTCAGGTAAAAATCATTGTTTTTGTTTTTGGAAAAATACTATGTGCGTTCCTAATAGAAACTAAGTGAAAACTTTTTTCAGTGTATGAAAACGAACGCACACACAAAACAGAGAACAAACTTAAAACACAACCGTACCCAAAGGGGTTCGAAATTGCACTCAGTAAACATAGTCGGTAGAGCCGAAAGAAACTATTTTCTATATATTTACTCCAACAGAGTTCGCCATTTACGTGCATGCGAAAAAAGGCAAAACAAATCAATTCTCTCCCTCACCATCTTGCATGAAACCGAAAACATATCCGAGCCTAAGAGAAGAGGTGACAATACGGAGGCGAAAATGAATCACTTTTCTGTCAAACGTGAACCAGCTCCTGATTGGCCGATTTCATGTGCGTTAGATAGAGATAGAGATAGATAATGATAGAGATAGAGAAAGAAATAAAAGAGGAAGAAACCAATTGTCACCTCTTCCTCTTAGTTTGGCTTAAATTCGTTCTGTTTTCTCGTTCTTTCTCTTCGTTTGTTCTTTCTCGGTGAAATCATCGGGAGTACTTACCACCCTGAACGAACGAGAGTGACATACTCTTTTCTTATTGTGAACTAAAGGGCGAACACGAAATTATTGCGACACCGAAAATGTCATGCCAATTTTCTTATAATGTTTAGAATCAAACCAAAATTTTAGGGTTATACATATATTTACATCAACAATCAAAATAAAAGTTAATCGATGGAGCCTTGAGTGTAAAATTGAACGCATTTTCGCTTGATGCCCTCCATCAAAGTCTTTACAGTGTCATCCGGTACCATTTTCTCAGTTTTTTTTCCATTTTCTTAACATGTCCTTCTCATCTTTGACTGTCTTCTTGCTCTTCCGAAGTTCCCGCTTCATTATTGCCCAGTACTGCTCCACCGGGCGCAGCTCCGGACAGTTTGGCGGATTCATGTCCTTTGGAACAAAATGGACAGAATTGGCCTCATACCACTCCAGGACACTTTTAGAATAGTGGCATGATGCCAAATCTGGCCAAAATAGCGGAGCTTCGTCGTGCTGCTGCAAGAACGGCAAAAGGCGCTTCTCGAGGCACTCAGATTTGTAGATCTCGCCATTTACTGTGCCCTTTGTCACGAAAGGCTCACTCCTCAGTCCGCAAAAGCAGATGGCCTGCCAAATGAGATATTTGGAGGCGAACTTCGACATTTTCTTCTTCTTAAATTTGTCGTCCACATCGAACTTGCTCTAGCCGGTGAAAAACTCCAACCCCGGAATTTGCTTAAAATCGGCTTTTAAAGGGTGATACGGTCAAAATTTGGTCAATATCAACTTGACGTATTTCTTTCAATTTTGCATTTAAAAAACCTGAACACCCATCATTTTGAAGGTGTGTGTGTGTAGAATGTTGCTCCTATTTTGATTTTGGAATTCACTCTTCAGTTGTCAAAATGCCGTCCAAGCAAGAAGAGCAGCGTATCAAAATTTTGCTCGCGCATCGCGAAAATCCGAGCTACTCGCACGCAAAGTTGGCAAAATCGCTAAAAGTTGCCAAATCAACCGTTACAAATGTAATTAAAGTGTTTGGGGAACGTTTGTCGACAGCCAGGAAGTCTGGATCGGGGGGAAATCGAAAACCGGAAGCCGCTGAGACGACAAAGAGAGTTGCCGGTAGTTTCAAGCGAAACCCTAACCTCTCTCTTCGAGATGCCGCAAATAAGCTGGGTGTATCGTCTACAATTGTGCATCGAGCCAAAAAACGAGCCGGACTATCGACTTACAAGAAGGTAGTGACTCCAAATCGCGATGATAAACAAAATACGACGGCCAAAGCGCGATCCCGGAGGCTGTACACGACGATGCTGACGAAGTTTGACTGCGTGGTAATGGACGACGAAACCTACGTCAAAGCCGACTACAAGAAGCTTCCGGGACAGGAGTTTTATACGGCAAAAGGAAGGGGAAAGGTAGCAGATGTTTTCAAGCACATGAAACTGTCAAAGTTCGCAAAGAAATATCTGGTTTGGCAAGCCATCTGTACCTGTGGCTTGAAAAGCAGCATTTTCATAGCTTCCGGGACTGTCAACCAAGAAATTTACGTGAAAGAGTGTTTGAATAAACGTCTGCTGCCTTTCCTGAAGAAACACGATTGTTCCGTACTGTTTTGGCCGGATTTGGCATCTTGCCATTACGGTAAAAAGGCCATGGAGTGGTACGCCGCCAACAACGTGCAGGTGGTTCCCAACGACAAGAACCCTTCCAACACGCCAGAGCTCCGCCCAATTGAGAAATACTGGGCTATTGTCAAGCGGAACCTAAAGAAGACCAAAAAAACTGCTAAGGGCGAGCAGCAGTTCAAGGCAAACTGGCTTTCTGCGGCGAAGAAGGTGGACAAGGTGGCTGTACAAAATCTGATGGCAGGGGTCAAGCGTAAGGCCCGGCAATTCGGATTTGGAAAAGCGGAAGCCTAACTGAATATTTTTCCTGAATTTTATACTAATTGAACATGAAAAAGAAATTTAATTTGATTTTTTAAATAAACGATTTCACCGATTTACACGCGTTTTCCCTTGACCAAATTTTGACCGTATCACCCTTTATATACGTTTCGTCGTCCATCACACAGCAGCCATATTTTGTCAGCATCTTCTCGTAGAGCTTCCGTGCCCGAGTTTTAGCCGTCGATTGTTGCCGCTCATCGCGGTTTGGGAAGTTCTGTACCTTGTATGTATGTAGTCCAGCTCTCTTCTTTGCATTCTGGACGTAGCTCTGCGACATGCCGATCTTTTTAGCCAAATCACGGCTTGAGACGTTGGGATTTGCTTTAATCATCCGCTTCACCTTTCCCTCCGTCTTTTTGTTCTCCGGTCCCGGTTTTCTTCCAGCTCCTTTGCCGTGGTCCAACGTCAACCGCTCCTGGAACCGCTTCAACACTCTGGAGACGATTGAATGGTGAATGTTCAACATTTTTCCCAACTGCCGGTGCGACAGGTCAGGAAATTCCAGGTGTTTGGAAAGAATTTGTTCTCTCAACTCGCGTTGGTTCACCTCCATTTTCGTTGAATCGGAAAACACGACTTCGAGTTTGACAGCATGTACACAATACACATCAATGAGAAAGTGTGCAAAATTTGGTTGATTTTACCCAATGGTAAAAAAGTTATGCCCTGTTGAATGTGTCGCAATAATTTCGTGTTCGCCCTTTACACACCAAATTTTAGTTTTCATTTTCAGTAAAAGGGTTTGCTGGATCATGATCAGCTGCAAATATATAAAATTAGGTTTGTAAGAGCACTGGTTACATTAAATTTTAATAAATTGTGCATGGAATCGACGCTGGCGATTTTGTCTTTAATATTTGTGTATTTGTATCAAACATCTTTAACAGAAGCTGACATCCCCAAATGAAAATAAATTCGATTTACTGAGTTTATTCAGCAAAATGCTTTGAGCTGTCAGAATTCTTTATGGCTGAAAAATCAGTAAAGAAATATTGCTGAATTTTTTTCTGATTATCAGTAAAATGTTGTCATTTTGACAGAAGTTGGAATTGCTGGAAAATTCTGCAGCATTATTTTGCTGGAAAGTTTGCTGATCTTTCATCAAGTCTAAAATCAGCAAAATTATGCAAAGTTTCAGCGATTTAAATTTGGTGTGTACCGCTCTACCGTTCTTTAAAAACAAAGAACTACCTTTCGTTCACTCACTGCCGGGACCTAGTTCTTCTGAACCGTTCGAGAACCAAGCGCCCATCCCTAGTTTTCATCATCGAATATTCGCTAAACATGTTTTACTGTTCATTGGTAATGTATTTTTGTTTGTCCAAAAAATCATTGTTTTCGAATTAATTATTCCACTCCAAAAAACGAGATGGATATACATATGCGAAATACTTTTCGTGATAAAACCGAGAGTGATATGTAACCACATTTCATGAAAACGACTTTCACGTGAAAGTCGTTTTCGATGAGGCCGCCGGTGGCATTGAACGATAATAGCAAAAAGTTAATCGGGAGCTTGAATCGTTTTGAAATAAAATGGGATCAGTGGCCTAGTGGCTACCGTTTTTACTTACTGCGCAAGATCGTGAGTTCAATCGCAGGCTCCTTTGCATTATAGAGATATTAGTGTCGCGATGCAAACTAACGATCACATGATTCGTGGTAATGAATCCAGATCTTATACACCCTTCCTACTAAGCATGAAAGCCGTAGAGTCAGATTAAAGTAGCTCCTCCAAATAGGAATCTATCCTACTAGTTCCAATTGAAGAATGGTGAGGCTGTTTCTAAAATGGATCACTCGGAACATTCTCAAAATAAGTCATCACCCTTTGATTCAACGAAAAAAAAGTCATTCCAAGCCGGTTCTTTCCAATCACATCTCTCTTTCTCAACAAGAACGAACTTCTTTATAACAAAAAAACAAACTCAAAACCTTTTTTCCGGATCCTTTCCCTCACGTACATCATTTGCAAAGACGCCGGCCGCCCGGACCCCTGTCTGCAACACCTCGGCTGGATCGGCCTACATCCGACCTCTACTTGACTGCTGTAGCCTCTTGCTGCTACATCCAACAACTTTATCAATTTGCTGAAACATTCCCTTGCAGATTCACAGTCCAGCTTTTTTTCAGTTTCCCAATGCTTTTTTTTTTCTTTCTTCTCTTCGTTTCCCAACCAAAAGAATGTGGCCAAAATTGCCGTTCCGAATTAGTGTGTCAATTTTCGAACGGAAACTTTCCGTCCCCGGGCCGGCTCGCAGTAAGTCGCCGGAAGGGTCATTCGATTTTCGCTCAAGAAAAGAATTCCGGTTTTCCTTCCATAGTCCAAATGAGCAGCAGTGCTGGATGGGAAATGGAAACTAATATCGTCAGTTTTTCGCTTGAATGGGAAAGAAAATTGAAAACCCGGTTCCAGTCTTTGAATTTTTTAAGTTTAAAAGATAAAATGCCATAAATGTGTTTTCGGGTCTGGGTGGGGTGTGCAATGGAAAGGAAGGGTTGAAAGCTCTCTATTTCAGCGTCAAACTTGGTTGGACCCAGATGACTCGGGTTGGTGGGGGTCGGTGTGTGTGCGTATGCTCTCATGTTGAAGGGACGAAACATACGATGCATGAAAGTGGTGTCCAGATTAAATATATAAACAGAACAAATGTATGCTGGGTCCATTTCGGGGCCAAGTGAACAAGCGTAATGGGTCGGTTGTAGGAAAGTAGGTATGTTGTGTGGGAAATGCGACACCAAACGAGCGCCGTTGTCCGTCCGGTTATTTTTTCTCGGTCGAAGACTCATGAGTGTCGATTTCATGGGGAGGATAAGTGTATTGCACACTGCCCCCACAATATCAGTGGAAAGCCTACGCCTCTGGTGGAACTCTTTCCCTGATGTGATCCAAGGAGGGTTCCATCCAGGAGATTGTTTTTCTACTGCTTTGATGCTGTACAAAAATCTCCTAAACCAATTGACATAATGGTTCGGAGTACGTTTCCATGCCATTCATTCGTTCGTACGACAGAACCGGAGGACGGTGGTAGGAGCGAATGGAACAAGGATACAAATTAGGGCCATGTCCTGAATTGTCCAAATGCTCCCAGTCAGAAGAGTTCTAAGCTCTCGGAGAAATTGATTCCAGATTCATAAATGATGTTATTGAGTTAATTTCGGTAAAACAATCGTACCGTGCGAGCCCGGGATTAGCTATATACAGATTAATTTAATCAATGCTCTTCTATTGGTCACCTTTGGGAGGGGGGACAAGGTAAAATGGTCAATGAATTTCGTGCTGCGCGTGAGAAAGTGCCGAGTGAATGCGATATATTTAGTGGAGCTCAAATTGAGTTAGAGATTGTCCACACTGCTGGGGCAGCAGCATTAGTCGATTGGAGCATTTTGCTAAATTATTGACGATGCTTCTTGAAAGCTAATTCACTCGAATCGAGCTTTATCATTCCAGAAGCGAACCCACCGATTCCGATCTAATGGCATCCAATCAGCTCATCAGGACAGTTGATTAGATAGCTTCAATCTACCAATCCTGATTAAAACCCCTCCCCCTTTCGGTCTGGAATTGACTTTCCAAAAAGGGTACCTTTCAACGACGCCCTCCGAAAAACGGTGTCAAACATTTCAAAATCGGCGCCCGTGAACCGATTGCTACCAACACCTCTTGGCAAACGTTGAATCCTGCAAAGTCAGCATATCACTCAGGTTCTCTTCTGCACTGACTGTAACCGTAAAACAAACCATGTCCCTTCGAGCGTGAAAAAGGCCCCTACGTAGTACCATCGTCGTTCGTTCCCATGCAGGCAGCTGGAAAATCAAAGCAAGCTCGTTCTATCAACGAACCTTCCACAAGGCCTACTCTGTGTGCTGGTGTGGTATTGCATATTGCAGAAACCAACAACGGCAACTTGGTACGGATCTTGGCAAAGTAGGCGTCATCATCGTCGTCGTCATTGTTTGTTATGCTTCGGAATGAACATTCATGCTGCTATGTCTGCTTCGTCCTTCAAGTTGCATTACATATGACTTTCGCCTGGTGAGACTTAACACTGACATACCGCAACTACACAGCCAAGCCAAGCCCAGACGGTGTGATGACGCTGACTATCTACCCCTTTTATGTTTGTCACAGTTGAATGCGACAGGCAGGCAGGTATCGTCG
Organism: Ochlerotatus camptorhynchus; assembly: GCF_037179485.1. Classification (NCBI taxonomy): domain Eukaryota; kingdom Metazoa; phylum Arthropoda; class Insecta; order Diptera; family Culicidae; genus Ochlerotatus; species Ochlerotatus camptorhynchus. Next base: position 7,965 of record NW_027040587.1, on the reverse strand, counting down.
ATATCAACAACAATACAGGAATGCTTGAGCGGAACCGTCAGTCGGTGATACTCCGATGCCATTGAAATATACAACCTTGGTTGCCATGGGCGACAACCGAATTACGGCCTGTTTGGGTGGCCAGGGTTGGAAGTTGTTTATGACATTACTACATATTTGAAACATTGTTCCATCCATCAAGTATGGCAACCCCATCGTCGCCGTGCTTCAAAACCTAACGAAACCCTTCATACCCTTCGTTATGTTTCCCGAGGCAACGGTTTCCGCGACTACCCAGCGCACCTTTCAGTTTATGTTTTTCGCAATAAACAACAACAACAATGTACCAACATTGACCGCCTCTGGTCGAAAGCCACGAGCTCCGCATACAGTTTTCATACACGACGCATCAAAACCTGAGATAAACCACCGGCTCTGCTGCACCCGAATGGAGATTGATTATCCCTTCGCCATTAGCAGTTTTGATACTCGTTAGCTGCTACATACCGAGGTCGAGCTAGCACATTATCACCCACCCAACCCAACCCAATCCAACCCGACGCAGAAGGTAAAATTCTAATTTCAAATTTTCTCCTCTTCTCCCACACAAACACACACAGCCGGACGTCGTCCACCGGCGGGATCGGAACAACCGCGGGGCCCTTCACTACGCCAGCAGCTCGAAGGACATCGTGGCCGCGGCCAGCGTCGCAATGGTGGCCCCGGAGCTGATCGAATCAGCCGATGAGGACGGGTTCACGCCACTGCATCTGGCCGTCATACAGGGCAACCTGCAGCTGGTCAACCTGCTGCTGGCGAACGGGGCCGACGTCAACGCACTGGACAACGAGGGCCACTCCGTTGTGCACTGGGCTACAGGTGAGTCGTTCGTTGTTTTGAGCTTATGTGGGGGGATGGTTTACTGTGTGCAGATTTACATTGGGCAAGAGCTGTGCGTGGGATTGATTGACATTGGTGGGCATTGGGTCAGCCGGCAAAGGTGCAGCTACAAAGCAAAAGCATGCTGGAGGCTGCTGGGTTTGATTTCTTATCTAGGAATTTTTCGGGCTGGAAAATTTCTCGACTTCCATGGGAAATGAAGTATGATTGTACTTGCCACACAATTCTAGATAGAGCTGGAATTAGGGCGTAACAGCTTTTGTAAACAATGACTTCTATCGATGATTTCTAGGAACTCAAGGCACGCCCACGCAGACCAACATAACCATCGGATAGAGGAAGTCTTTCCCTACCCGATGAGGAGGTTGGTTTGCGTGGGCGAGCCTTGAATTTCTAGAATTGTACTAATGCAAAAATGGTACAGGCATCGAAAGCTCTTAATTAATAAATGTGTGTAGCTTATGGGGGAGCCAAGGAGACCATGCTTCTTCCAGAATTATCAGGCTCCCAGATTTTTGGGAGTATTTTTTTTTTTTTTTTGTTACACCGGAGGTTACTTTTTAACTGCGATTATTAAAATTAGATCACAAACAACGATTTGTATGAGTGTCTTTTATGTTGAATAATTTTCTTTATTTTCTATGTTTAATCGACGTCTCCAGGCTCTACAAATTGTCCAGGTGCTCAGAACTTTTCTTAAGCTTATGGAAACTTCTTATAACTTCAAGGCCTTCTAAGAAGTTCGGGGAATATCGTAGAACTTCAGGAAACTTAAATAAAGTTTTCACTTCTACGTAGTTTTCTGAGCTTTTCCAAAGTATTCTTCATATTCTTCGCATTTCAAGCTTATTGCTTATCGCATATTAGCTTATTGCATGCTCTCAACTTAGAGTTCTAGATGCCCTTCCACAGTTATTAATTGAGAGCATTCAATGACTGTACCATTTCTACATTAGTATAATTGTGTGGCAAGTGCAATCATACTCTATGCCCAGGGAAGTCGAGAAATTTTCCATCCCGAAACGGGAATCGAACCCAGCCACGTCCAGTATGGGTTTGTTCCATTATTTTTGTTTTTTGTAAAAGCCACTTTAACACTCTTTTTTTATCTAGTTCGTTAATTTGTTAGACTCAATCGGGTTGGCTTTACGGTGCCGATAATTTATTGTTCATTGTTTGTAACAAAATTCACTTAGTTCTATGTTTAGTAGTAGTTCTAATCTAATCTAATCTAATCTAATCTAATCTAATCTAATCTAATCTAATCTAATCTAATCTAATCTAACACCAACACAGCCAATTCTTGAAAGCATCCTAGAAAAAGATATATATATACCTACATAATTTTTTTTTTGTCTATTTGATATATGTTTCACATTGAAAATCCGTCACACATATCAAAACGGCCAGGCCTAATGTGCAGCATTTAAGGGGCAAGATGATTCAGAAACATCGGGCCTGTTTAAATCGAAGATTTAAGCACGATGCTTCAGAATCCAATAAATGGATGAAACGTGGACATCTCGTACCGTACGTTCCGGTTTTGATAATTATATGATTGCTTGGTCGTTCGAAGCATCAAAGCTAGAAAGGTTAAGTGATGATCTATTTCCTTCTGACGGGTGGGGCATGAGCATTAACTCTTGTCCTAGCCTTTTAAGACTTATGGATATAGCGCCATTACTTGCTTTCTGAAAAGAGAAGAGGGAAAGGACAAGGAGAAGGACAAAGGGAAAATGATTATGTGAAATCTATGAACATAAACAATATTTTTGATTTGAAATATACAATATAGAAATGCATAACGGCGGTGGTCACTACCCGAGTCTTGTCACAATTATTAAGTCACAAAAGTAACAAGGACTAAAATGTGATCCTTTGATGCTTGGGACTACCAATCATCCTCAATATGTAAAAACTGGTGATCTCAAACTAGGCAATACCAGAGCCGGCCGTGCCCTAACGCAGGTCAAGAAAGGAATGTGTAGAAATGTGTTGACGTGACACTCGCTTTGATGGAAGCCAAGAAATCCTCTGCACTTCAACGAGGAATCACTGGGATGTTGGGTAATAGGGTTGAGTTTTCACGTACAAGATTATGAAACGTTTATTAACCAACTTTTAATCCACCTATTTCTTTGCAGTTAAATTGTACCCGGTTTTTGGCAGCAAGCCAAAAATTAGTGTTGCCAAAATCGAACGGTCTTATTATTAAAAGTTGTAATTACAAGGAGCAAAAACACACTATTTTCAAATGCCGTTCAATCTTGGCACGTTGCCAAAATTAAACCCCGTGCCAAAAGCGAAAGGTTTTGTGATTTCGTTGCTAAAATGGAACCGTGCCTAAATCAAACGACTACTGTGCAAATATTTAAATTAAATAAATGGTAAGCTCTAACCAGATTCTGTAGTTTGTGACCATTCAACACTGTTGACCATCATAGTCACAAGTGTTTATAAGTATGAACGAACTCACCAAATGAATCAATGAGCAATGTTACGGTGGCGAACAGAAATGAACCGGGTTGTGAGCAGCACAAATTTTGGTAGGTGCAGCTCTAAACTGCAAGTAGTATATTTAATTAGTACAATTTCAATTCACAAATTGTGTTACTTACACTTTCGGTGCTTTCACCACATGAAAGTTTCTGTTCGCTGGGTTATGTTTTTCCACGCTATGAGAACTGTAAGTTTGGCTATTTTAGTTTTCTATTCTTAGTTAGTTATTTTACAATTTACTCACTATTTCGTGTAGATTTTCAATTTAGATTTACTAATTCATAGGCTAGGCAAATAACTAATTGACTAATTCAAATAGATTTAAGAATTTAGGATTCACACTTTTCACTAGAATGACTAAGCATTAACTCAATATTGTTTTGCCAACCGACTATCCACTTCTTCCTTTCATCCCTGATGTTCCGTCTCTTTCCTACATTTCACCGCTGAGAATCGTTGACAGCGTACAGTTGACTCCGCGGTTCGGATCGGGTAACACTAGGCACCACGGCTCAAGGCAGTGCTCGCAGCGGCAACAAGCAATGTCAACAGAATGAAATTGCATGGCGCTACTGGTACTTTCATGGTCCACCTTTCTTGCTTGAAACAGGATGTGATGTCCACCTGGTACAATTCAACGAATTAACATGTCGCCTCTCCTTGAATACATCCTAATTCCTGGTGATTCCTTTTCTTCAGGGAGAATTTCCTGTAGTCCTGTTATCTTTTTTGTAATTTTCACATTTTGATCATCCAGATCAGGTTCAGCTAATATCAAATATCACTAAAAGAGTCCCCAGGATCAGCCCTAGTGGTTCGCATCTCCGTGACTGAAAAAAAAACTTCATGACACAGGTTTTGTTGAGAGTCACGGAAAGACAGCCCCAAACTTGAATAACTTTAGAAATCACTATCAGATTGGTATAAAAAATACTGTTTTAAAAATATGCCGAAATCATTTCTCCGAAAAAATTTATGCCGAATACTCGCGGCATACCCGAGGTCGGAGGGGTACATTGTCGAAGGATAGGAAAAGGAGAGGAGCCCGATCAGAAGGGCATAACAAAATTATAACTAAATTATATCAATAGCTGATATTTATATCAACGTGTGTTATATTCTGATATACCCCTTGTGCGAAGTTTCTCATCATACCAGAATTATAACAAAGTCAGTTTTAGTTACTGTCAATACATAAAATATGTATTAATGATTCCAAAATATAAGTTTATTCCCTATTTTCTGTTTCTAAGTGACGATCATTAGAGGGCATCTGTGTATAAATAGTAAGAAATGATGAAATTTTCGAATGATTGTTGAAAAAAAAAGATTGTTTAAATCATAAACGGCTTATATCGCGAATTTCTTCAGTAATAACCGGTGACTCGTATTCAGCTATTTCTTTGGAGTATTTAAAAAAAAATATCTGATTTGCTGCTTTATGGGAAAAGTAACCAAAAAGTCCGTTTAAATTGATCCACAGTTTTCCACAGGGCATAGAGGTTCAGGTTGTGGAGTAGCTTCAAATCTTAAAATAATATAGGTTGTTAGTGTGCTGTCATTATTGAACATGAAGACGACATACCCATCATGACAATTCACACAAAAATAAGCCCTTTTGGAGCTGGAAAAGCATTAGTAAAAGTGATAAAGCTCTCGGGAAAAGTTTTTGTTGAGTACAGTCAGGAATCCTTATTGCCGGATTCCTTATTGCCGGTATCTCTTATTGCCGGATCCTTATTGCCGGGCTATCCGCGAATAAGGATACCCACAGCTTATGGGATTTTCACTAATGGGGGCTGTAGTGGATTATCTCATTTGTTTCAATACATAAAGCTATACTGTCTTCGACAAAGTTTCTGTACTGGGTTAGACCAACAAGCCTGTGCTATTGGATTCGGGTTAAATTGAGAACTACGCCGCTAGAGGCGCTTCACTTTTATGTTACTTATGACGGGCGCTATAGTATATGGATCATATTTCCAACATAGAATATTTCGTGATCCTGGCCATATAGAAAGTTACTGTCTTCAGCAAAGTTGTTCAGGTGACAAAGTCCTTTCGGATGGTGGCCATATTAGTTCAGAACTCTCTCACTACGCAGCGCTAGTGTGCATGTGCAATTCCTATATAAACTGTATCTCAAGAGCCTGGCCATATAGAAAGTTGCTGTTTTCACCAAAGTTGTGCAGGTGATCAAGTCCTTTTGGATGGTGGCCATATTAGTTCAGAACTCTCTCACTACGCAGCGCTAGTGTGCATGTGCAATTCCTATATAAACTGTATCTCGAGAGCCTGGTCATATAAAAAGTTGCTGTTTTCAGCAAAGTTGTGCAGGTGAGCAAGTACTTTCGGATGATGTTCATATTAGTTCAGAACACGCTCACTACGCGGCGCTAGTGTGCAAGTGAATTTCCTGTATAAGATGTATCTCGAGAACCTGGCCATATAGAAGGTTACTGTCTTGAGCAAAGTTGTGCAGGTGATCAAGTCCTTTCGGATGATGGTCATATTAGTTCAGAACACGCTCACTACGCGGCGCTAGTGAGCAAGTAAATTTCCTGTATAAGCTGTATCTCGAGAACCTGGCCATATAGAAGGTTACTGTCTTTAGTAAAGTTGTTCAGATGACTAAGTCCTTTCGGATGATCGTCATATTATTTCAGAACCCTCACACTACGCGGCGCTAGTGTACACATGAACTTCCTTAATATGTCCAAAGCTTGTCCATATAAGATGTTGCTGTGCAATGTGAGAACAGGAACCGGAAAAGGGATGACGTGTAGAAACCGGAAATCGATGTCAGATGCCATTTTGGAATCCAAGATGGCGGCCATCGGTTCAAGAAAAACTGTCAAATACCCTACAATATGGATATTTTTGGAAAGGGGACGACGTGTAGAGGCCGGAAATCGATGCCAGACGTCATTTTGGAATCCAAGATGGCGGCCATAGGGTCAAGAAAAACTGTCAAATACCCTATAATACGGATATTTCCAGAGAGGGAACGACGTGTAAAGGCCGGAAATTGACGCAAGATGCCATTTTGGAATCCAAGATGGCGGCCATCAGTTTAAGAAAAACTGTCAAATACACTACAATGTGGGAATTTCCGAAAATGGACGACGTGTAGAGGCCAGATATAAATTCCAGACGCTATTTTGGAATCCAAGATGGCGGCCATAGGGTCAAGAAAAACTGTCAAATACCCCATAATACGGGTATTTCCAGAGAGGGAACGACGTGTAGAGGCCGGAAATCGATGCCAGACGCCATTTTGGAATCCAAGATGGCGACCATCGTTTCAAGAAAAACTGTCAAATACCCAACAACATGGGTTTTTTCGGATAGGAGATGACGTGTAGAGACTGGAAATAGATGTCAGATGCCATTTTGTAATCCAAGATGGCGACCATAGGTTCAAGAAAAACTGTCAAATACCCTACAATATGGATATTTTTGGAAGGAGACGACGTGTAGAGGCCGGAAATAGATGCCAGACGACATTTCGGGATCCAAGATGGTGGCCATCGGGTCAAGAAAAACTGTCAAATACTCTACAATATGAGTATTTCCGGAAAGAAAACGACCATAGCCGATCGAACTCCAGACGAAACTAGAACCGCATTATCGTTCATACTGGTGACAACGCGAGTATTCGGCCCAACTCCTACTAGACATAGAATTAAGTGAATGTTGTTACAAACAAAGAACAATGAACTATCGGCTCCGTAAAGCTAACGTGATTGAGCCTTCCAAATAAACGAACTAGTTAAAAAAACATGTTTTCCATATATAAGGCTTACCAAGAATATTGCGTATAATTTATTGTGTATAGCGTATCACTGAGCAAGATCGCAACATAACGTGGAAAATTCCTCAAAATAATAAAACGCTTTTAATTGTTTTGTTTTATTTTTTTTCTATCGTAAACTACAGATTTATTCCTGGACCCCTCTACAGTGAATATGGTTGATATTTTCATCCACCACCTGGTGCGGCAGAAATCGAGTTAAAACTAAATCAACTCTCCGAGGTCGAAAGTTTCTGCACATTGGACAGCAATGTTGAACGGAGTGCAAAAATGCAAGATTTGCTAAGGGAAGTCGAGACCCATCTCACGGTGTGGAAGAACGAGAGTGACTAGAATGCATAAAACATGACAGCGCTGGTTGGTTCTTTGTTATCGAAAGAGAAAATAAAATGTGGAATAAATCTGTAGCTTACGATAGAAAAAACAAAACAAATCAAAGCATTTTATTGTTTTGAGGAATTTTCCACGTTACGTCGCAATCTTGCTCAGTGATACGCTATACACAATAAATTATACGCAATATGCTTGGTAAGCCTTATTTATGGAAAACATGTTGCCGCCATATTGGATTCCAAAATAGCGTCTGGAATGTATATCTGACCTTTACACGTCGTCCCTTTTCGGAAATTCTTACATTGTAGGATATTTGACAGTTTTTCTTAAAACCGATGGCCGCCATCTTGGTTTTTTTAAATGGCGTCTGGCATCGGTTTCCGGCCTCCACACGTCCGGAAATACCCATATTGTTAGGTATTTGACAGTTTTTATTGAAC